>NC_083346.1:38887789-39567963 GCF_019175385.1 Lycium barbarum | reverse complement strand
TTTTCAATACCTTAAACAATATGGAATAATCATGAAACTCACCTTTGAATGCGTTGGAACGGGTTTTGGTTGACAATGCTTCACTTTAAAGAAAACCCTAGCTTCAACTTCCAAGGGATTTCTTGACTCTAGCAACTCCAAGGAGCTTCCTTGCACTCTATTCACTTGAATTTGTGGTATTAACCTTTGATTTCCCCTTGTATTCTTGAAAATTATATGTATGGAATATTCTAGAAGTTTGAAGAGAAGTGGAAAAGAATGAGAAAATAAAGTGGAAACATGTATTTATAGTTGCAACTTAATCAGTCCGTCGGAACTTATACGGACCACTTATACGGTCCCTATAAGTGTCCGTGGTTCACGACCATGGAAAACATTGTTGTTGTTGGGTTATACGGACCATTATACGGTCCGTATAAAATTCCACGGGTCGTATAATGTGGTCGTGTAACTCTCAGTTTTTCCGAAGTTGTCCTCGTCGTTTCGTTTGATCTCCAATCCTTATACACCTTCTTAACATTTGTTTAGTACTTCATTAATAATCTAAACATCCCTATAACTCATCCTCAAGACCTTACCAAACAATCCTTAACACAATAATTTACAAAACCTTTCTTAAACCCCACTTATACTCCACTTATCCTTATCAAATCCTTATTTCATCAATTCATATTATTTCAAAATCTTAACGTATGCATCCTAGGACTTACTAAATATCTGTCTTGTAGCCTTAATAACTTCCTGTCATCCTTAAGCTCGCCTTGGTCCATTCACTACACGACGACATGAAATTTCCAAGGTATAACAAGCCACACCATCATCGACCTGCTCATCGAGTGATTATATCATTGCCATCCTGGCAATGGTATGATAGTACTCTCTCTTACATGAGCCTGCAATCTAAATTAGTAACAATTTACTTTAGCTCCAACTCAGCCTGCTCACGCCTCTCCAATACATTCCAGATGCTCTCAATCTCATCTAGAGTGCGCCCTTCAAGAATGTTAACATTAACTTTTTCCTTCTCTAACCATTGGCCAAAGAATCCACGACGGCCATGCCCACGTTCACCTTCACAATCCACTCTTTACTGAATGAGACGTCCTGGATCAAGAGCTCTATATCATCCTCGCTCGCCTTAGTAGGAGATAGTTCTTGGGATGTAAGCCCTTCTATTGGCATAACTAGTGCAATGCCTCCTTACTCTCGTTGGCATCCCTCCTCTTGTGGCGATTCTTCTTGTTAGAAATATCCTGGGGTATATTGTCTTGTGTAATGACATGTTAGGTTGTTTTGTGATTTTTGCCTCTTTTTCTCTAAATGACCCTTTCTTTAGTTTTTTTATGGTATATTTGACTTGGGGGATGGGTAGTGCGGTTCCCGAAGTAATCGGACGGGTTTTGAATTGGGTTTGGTGAAATTGAAGTTTTATAAGTTGAAGAACTGGACAGTCAACATCGGGGGTAAATGCGTCCATTAGGTCCAAAATGTACTTTTTGACTTAGTCGGACCATTGGTTCAGGTCCCGAGGCGTTCGGGTGTGATCTAGGTTGTTGGTGGAGAATATAGGATTTTAATGGATTGTAGTTGACCTTAGTCAACAACAGGTGAAGACTACTTTTTTTTGGAAATTTTGAGTGCGTGAGCAAGTTCGTAGCTTGCTTTATGATTGAAACGTATTTTTGTTTGTGTCCGGGTGGTTCCGAATGAGTTGCGAGTGTTGGATCGGAGTTTGGGAGAAACCAACTTTTTTGGTTCAGCTGTCTTCTGGTGTGGTCGCAATTGTAAGGGCCATGTCGCAATTGCGGGACTCGCATTTACGAGGTTCTGGTCGCATTTGAGACATTGATCAAGGGTCAAGGATGTCCGCATTTGCGAAAGGGTCCGCAGATTCGGTGGTCGTATTTGCGAACTGGGCATCGCTTTTGCTAAGCTCGCATTTGCTAAGGGTCGCAATTGTGAAGACCCCTGGCAGTGTTAAATATCCCCAATTCCGAAAAACACTTTATTCTTCCATATATCAAGTTTTAGACCTCGGTTTGGAGAGATTTTGGAGGAGCTCTGCAAGATTCTTCATAAGAGTAATATTCTAATACTCCTTTTAGCATTCAATCTTTGATTATGATGGAATTCCATCAGTGAAATCATGATTTGAGATAAGAAACTGGGATTAGGAACCCCCAAGTTGAAAGTGAGAATTTCTTTAATTGATTATCGAATTGTTGTCAGATTTGGTTCATTTTAGGTATTTAGACTCCATAAACCATGGTTATAATAAATATGAAGTAAATTTATAGTTTTACCCTTCGAGGCTCGGGTTTGACTTTTTGGGCTAACGCAGAACCCGTATTTGAGTGGGATCATTCAGAGGCTCTACAGAAGGGAAAGGCTTTGTTGTGATCGTCAGACTCCAAATTAGGCAAGCTGAGACCTTACTTGACTCTATTTAAAGCATTGTGGTTGGTTAAAATGGACTAATAATGAGGGAGTAATAGGGTACTAAGGGGGTACCGATACTTGTGAGGTGATGAGCACTTCTATCGGGTAGCGGTGCCATGTTATGGGTACTTGTGTAGTATAGAGTTGTATAGTCTGACTGAATGCCATGCTTTAGGCATTAGCTGATAGCGTAGATTATTTACGTGAATATGATTGGGACATGAGATCTCTTTTTTATTTCTTTTATGCTTAATACCTATCTAATTTGTGAATATGTGTTCTTGTCATGACCCAACCAGAGGGCCATGACGGGCACCCGGAGCTAACTTGCCGAGCACCACATACATGCATCTCTTAGTTATACCTGAGTAGGCCATAACGCTAACTCGTAGATACCATAAGTTGTATGGGTCACAAGCCCAAAACTTAATGTACATACGTCATCAAGCTAATCCCAAGTACATATGTTGTTAAGGCTATCCATAGCAATGATGCAACAGAATATAGACCGAGATGACTATAAGACAGCTAACTGTGCATATCTATCTACGAGCCTCTACTAGAGTACATGACATAATATGGCCGGGACAGGGCCCCGCTATACCCATGCAAATGCATATGCAACCATGATGACTCACAGTGCAACTCCGGAATAAGTGGAGTGCCACAACACTGTCTGCTGAGCTGATATCCTACTGGGAAATCTGTCAACCTGTTTCAAAAGACCTGCGAGATTGAAACGCAGCGCCCCAGCAAAGGGACGTTAGTACGAATAGTGTACCGAGTATGTAAGGTGGAAAATGTAACATAATAAACAAATACTGCAAAGAAGGAAGGTAAGAATCAACCTGGTGTTTCTGACTTACTAATGAGAATTAGCATGTATGTGTCTCTATACTCTCCTGTGCTTAACTATATCTATGTACAATACTATGTCTCTAACCTACTTATCATCCTGGTGCTAACTGCCCAACTGATCAATGGTAACTGCCCGGCTGGCCGTAGCACGGTGGTAACTGCCCATCCGATTATCTCCCGATGGTAGAGCACATCTACCCGACTGATCAGTGGTAACGGCCCAACTGGCTGTTGCTCGGTGGTAATAACTGCCCAACCAGCCGTAGCATGGTGGTAAATACATATCTGCCCGACCGGCTGTAGTTCGATGGTATAATTGGGAAACTAGCCGTAGACCAGTGGTAACTATAATCGACATCATAACCAGACCTCTATGGGTGACTTCTATGCACTTCTCATGATCATTACTTATCCATTAAGGCCTACATGATTACATAACACTTATAAACACATTTTTGGGCCACTATGACTTCTTCCCGATTAACTAAAGCTTAGTCAATTCCTGGGTGCATCATAAGCCTTTCTTCTATCATTAAGTACCTTATTAGGGATCTTCTACTAGCATACTATTCATGTCTTACAAAACATTCCTTAAGAACACATTTCTAAATTCATCGGAGTGACGTAAGGTCGGTAAACCTCTGATTTCCATTATGGAGCTATAGGTCTCCTATTGGTTGGTTAGATGCGTTTGAGGTGAGAGATTGGAGTACGGACCTTCTGAGATAGTAATTAGAGAAGGTGAATGTGATTTAAGCTAAGCTTTTGGCAGCACAGAGTAGGAAAAAGGAGTATGCAGACCAAAAAGTCTGAGATCTCGAGTTTATGGAGGGAGAACAAGTTCTATTGAAAATTTCACCCATGAAGGGTGTGATGAAGTTTAGGAAGAGGGGAAAGCTTAGCCTGCGATTTATTGGTTATTTGAGATTCTCAGGCGTGTGGGGGAGGTAGCTTATGAGTTGGCTTTACCTCCGGGCTTATCATGTGTTCATCCAGTATTTCACGTTTCGATGTTCAAAAAGTATCATGGCGACAGTTCGTACATAATCCGTTGGGATTCGATCTTACTAGATGGGAACTTGACTTATGAGGAAGAGCCTATTGCTATCTTAGATAGAGAAGTTCGTAAGTTGAGGTCGAAGGAAATAGCCTCCGTGAAAGTTCAGTGGAAGAATCGCCCAGTTGAGGAAGCTACCTGGGAAACAGAATCAGATATGCATAGCAAGTTGTCATGACCCAACCCCGTGGGCCGCGACTGGTATCCTAACTGGATACCCAAACGTACCTACCTGACAGAAACGGCATACCAGACAGATAATCCACACTAGCTGTATACAGACTTAAGCCAATACAAATGCAGCGCGCGCTACAACATACACATACCCGAACATGCTGAAATTTCATATAGGCCGATGAGGCTAACATAACGGACAGAGTCACAAAATCGTACGTACCTACCCGAATCGTAGCAACCCGTAACCCACATACATATCTACAGGCCTCTAACAGACATACAGAATCATATGACGGGACAGGGCCCCGACGTACCCAAAACTACCATACATACAGAATATACAGATGTCAGAAGATATATACCAAAAGTACACGCTCCGGATCAAAAGGAGCTCTCCAAAATGGCAGAATCAGTGCCCTAGACTGGCGGCGTATCTCCGGGTGCGTCTGTACCTGCGGGCATGTAACGCAGCCCCCGAAGAACCGGGGGTCAGTACGAAAAATGTACGGAGTATGTAAAGCGAAAATATAACAACATAATCATAGTCTGAATCAGAAGCATAGAAATATAGCGAACGGAATCATAATCCAACGGACAGACAGAGGTGTACCGGACAGAGTCATAATTCAGACAGACAGACGGGAGTATACCGGACAGAATCATAATCCGAACGGTCAGACAGAAATGTACCGGACATAATCATAACCCAGACGGACAGACAGAATCATAGTCTAGACGGACGGACAGAATCATAGTCCAGACGAACAGACAGAATCATAATCCATACGGACAGACAGAATCACAATCCATACGGACAGACAGAAGTATGATCCAAACGGACGGACGAAATCATGCATGCAGAGTCACACAGAGTCATACAGAGTCATATAGAGTCATGTGCTTGTATAAATGCTGATAGCACATACATACATACATACAGATCCCGGCCCTCTCATGAGGGGCGCGGTAACAGAACCCGACCCTCTTAGTACGGGACGCGGTGGACAGACAGAATCAGATCATATGCCATCCTGGCCGCCATCCCCATACACAAATCATAATATCATACAGATATAAACAGATCCCGGCCCGCACACCGAGGGACGCGGTGAACAATGCAGAGGAATATGCACGATAACAGAACCTGGCCCGGGACGCAGTGAAGGAAGCATTGAGACATCCACGAACAGATTAATGAGAAACCACATACATACAGATCATTATACAGACTCAATCAAACTGAAGTATGCCAAACGGCGAGTCAAATCAGAGTATTCGGATAGTATTCATAATACGCGCCTATATCCTACTTGGGAAGGCACGACAGATTATTACCGGAATTAGATTTCCAGATGTCAAACCATTTTGTAAGATTTATATAAAAAGTAGTCATATCATGATCAGAATAATAGTCCAGATGTTGTCTGTGAGAAACGGACAGAAATAGGGCAATTTAGGTTATACAAAAAGTGTCGGGGCCTTGTGGGCCCACCTCGGACCAACTTGAGGCGACATACGTAAATTACTGATAATAGACCTTATGAGGTCATCCATAGTCATTTGGAAGCATTCCGACTCCGTTTGGGACAATTGCATACAAAAGTTCACTTTAGAGACAAGTTATAAGAAAAGTGATTCAATCTTACTGAAGGAATTGGAGCGGATTTCCACCTCGGATTCCGAGGAACGGAGTTGTGTTTAAGGCTCGCGGCCGAGCCTATTATGTTCAGAACATGCCTAAGAATGAAGGGGTAGGCTTTACATACCTCAATTGCGCCTTATGCTCGCTTGGCTTCACTTCCAATTTCGTCCAGAATCTACAAATGGTCATGTTTACCAATTGTCAAATTCAAACCTTAAGACTCCAAACTTAAGCACATATTTGCCTACCGAAATTTCGGCAGCATTTCCCCTGTATATATAACATCCCCGAGACTTAGCTCGGCTTAATATATCAACACAGCACCCAACAACAACATCAATAACAACAACAAGTATTACAAAATACACAATATGGCATAACTAGCCATCTTTCCGACACAACACAACGTCTTTCATTCTGATCTTACAATTCCAAACCAATCTTACCATTTTCTTATTCATCACTTATCAAGATCACTACAACATAATTCGGAGGCATATCATATCGTTTTCACCAAATATACATAAGGTATACACAATATACAAGTTTCCTACCAAAGGCATAATTCACCCACAACTTCCAATCTTTTAGCAAACATGTTCATGACTTATTTCTATCTTCCAACTTCATCAATGACAATCATAATTTGCATCTTACTACTTTCATTTCCATATTTCCATAAGTTACAATAAACTTGTATGTTTTTCTACAACAACTTAACAACCATTTTTCCATAGCAACAAGAAGCATTATCCTTTCATTCACTTCACAATAACACACTTAACATACTAACAAGATTTAATTCACATTCCATCATCAACATGATGCCACACTGCCATGCCTCATATTTTCCAACCTTCACTAATTTATTCAACTTTCACTTCCAATACAATTTATACCATAACCATAACTAGAACACAACATAAATTCAAGTCATCATAAGCATGTAACATATACATACACACACGGCCAAAACCTCATACACACGGCCCAACTTCAACATTAGTTTTATCATGAATTTCTTCATCTTTAGCTTACTACAACATCTCCAAACCATGTATAACACATAAAACAAGACTCAAACTCACCTTTCTTCTTCACTTCTCAACTTGACCAAAATTGGTGGATAGAGAAAACAAACAACCGATTGTCCGAAACAACGACTCCACGTTACTTAGCACCCTTGAATTAGTAAATTTACTTGAAGAATCAAATTTCTTGATGGCTAAATCTTGGTCTTGAATTTCCAAGAGAGGGCCGAATGGTCCCTTGTTTGTGCTCTTCTTTTTGGTTTGTTCTTTCTTCTAGTTTCTTGAAAGCTCTAAAGGATAAGGCTCATAATATAATATGCTCCTTTATTTGTAATTATCACATGGAAATTTAATTAATTCCATGGTCTTGGGCCCTTGTTTGGCCGGTTGGGCTTCCCCTTGTTGGGCCTCATTGCTCTTATTATTTTGTGAGCCCAATTCATCAAAAATTCTTATTTTAAAATTCCCGAAACAAATTTCCAAAATTCCAATTTTTGCCCTTGGACTCCTTCCATATTTTCCACGTCAATATTTTTCGTGAACAACTCATATATTAAACAAAACCGAAATGTGACCTTATTTTCAACTTGTCACAATTATTTCAAACTTTCAAATATGCAAAATTTTTGGGATATAACACAAGTATCCTCAGTTTTTCACCGAGACAGGTACCTTTTCCCTAGTTCCCTCATCCTTGTCCATTCGGGGACAAACAGTGTTTTAATTGGTATCTGATGTAACGACCTTCCCAGTCGTTATGGAAAATCTAGGATCACCCTTCCAATAGAACCTTTCCAATGATAGAATGAGGTAATAGAAACTCAAATATAGAAGTCTAAGAACTGAAAACTTGGCTCGTTTGTGATTATTGTTTGATTGTATTGAGCCCATTAAGGGGTGATGTTGGAAATTAGACCTCCGTTGGGGATTCCGAGGCCACCGGTGAGTCTGTATGATGCTTTTACATTATTGTGCATGTTTTGTGGTATTTGTGAGGCCTCGAATGAAGTGTTGTGTGGTAGAGTGGAAAACTGGTGAGAAAAATTGAGCTCACCGGTTTGGGTTATCGCTGCGGCGAACAAAGTCTCACTGCAGTGAGCCCGTGGTAGCGACGGACTGGTCGTTGCCGTGAGGGGAAGGGAAAAAGGCGATTGTGCTATGGTGGAACTGGCCCGTTGTAGCGTTTGTGCTATGGTGGGCCCGTGCTCACCACAGCAGACGTGAGTATTTAGTGGAGGTCCGCTATAGTGGGCCCTTGCCCGCTATAGCGAGACCGCTGCAGCGGACAGAACGATCGTCGCAGCGGTCGACGAGGACAGAATTCCAGTTTTTAAACACTTAGTTTGAATTCTTTAATCATAAAACTCCAACATAGTTTCCTAGGAGCACCTAGGGAAAAATTCTAAGGCTAGGGCAAGAATATTATTGAGAGGTAAGTCTCAACCCTTTCTTCCTTCATTACGCATTCATCCCTAAGATTATCATCATTCTAATGGGTCTACAATGGTGAATTAAGACTAGTAACCTTAGAACTTAATAGACCTTTAATAGTTGGTGGGTTACAAATATTATTGTGTGATTATCATCTAAAGGCTTGTATTATCACTTTCTACTCCAAAATTGAACCGTTAGAGACATGAACTAAGTGAATTGAGACTTAGGGTTTCATAAAGATGGTAGCTTGACCATAGAAATTGCTTGTAAGAGATAACTTGAAGGGATAACCTTATGAATTGATAGTTTAAAGTTGCAAAGGCCAATGTTAGGATGATTTACACCTAGTAAGCATCTGCCCATTAGAAAGGGGTAAAGTGGAAGGGTGTTCATTGAATTGATATTGTTGACTAGAGTGATTGTGACTTATTTAGCATCTTAATTGCTAGACTTTGTGCGTTCCAAGCCATTACGGAAAGGAAAGGCTATAGTGGAGTGATTCGCAATGTTCCATCTTTGTAGTTGAAGTAGGTTACGGTTTACTTGAATTAGACTTTGATTAGTTGATTGTATGTGTTATGAGATTGATAGGAGAAAGCATGTCTAGTCTTCAGGCATAATGTGTGGTTGGAATTCCTATATGCTATTGATTGAGTGATAATGTGGGCTAAAAGACATTATTCGATGTGTGGTGATCTATAATTTGATGACAATCGTGGTGAGAAGTTAATATGATCTTCTTGATGAAAATGATATACTACTTGATAATCGCTCATTAAAAGTGATGTTATGTATATGAAAAGGCGCATTTGAAAAGGGGTGAGGATGTGACCTAGATTTTGGGCACATTTGACAGGGGGTGAGGATGTGGCATAAGTTAAAGGCTCGTGATCCGAGGTAAGATTCCGGAGCAAGGGTACATCGACACCGTGGGTCCCCTGCAAGTCATAGCTATTGGGCAAAGACACCAATTAACATGTATGTACACGAGTAATCAGTGACTGAGTAGTGAGAATGTTGTTGTGAGGTTTATTCCATTGCTTGCTTCCGTTGATTTGATTGTTAATATCCTTAGTGGACTTGATCATTAGTATCAGTGGTGGACTTGATTTGTTAATATCATTGATTGACTGGGTGTTGGCTATCTGATTATGTGTTGTTGATTGGTCTGTCTATTTTATTGATTTTATGATTCATGCATGATACTAATCTTAGTCGGCCTATGATATCTACCGGTACATAGTGTTTGTACTGATACTTCCTTGCTGCATTCTTTTTTAGTGCAGCTTGTGATCCAGAGACTGCCACTCGACCTCATATTTAGCTTGAGGCCATTTGTTGACAGATTGAGGGTGAGCTTCTATCCGTGCCAGGCTGCCCGAAGATCTTTCTTTATTTAATGTCTATTTCCATTCCAGACATTGATGTTTATTTATTCTAGACAGTATGGATGCCTTAGACATGTTTTGGATTAGAGTCCTTGTACAGTGACTTTCAGATTTTAGAGTTGTAATAGTTAGGACTTCCGCACTTACATTAATGTTCTATGTGTCACAACCTAATTTGCTTAAGCCGTGCAGGCACTTACCTTTCCTACCTCGATAAGCGAACCCTCAACCCAACCATAAGTAAAGAAATAAATAATGAAATTAAGCAACAGAATATCCTATTCTATTCAGAGACATAGACACAGCATCATATATATATAAGGGGAATATGAAAGTTTTCTAGAGAGAGGTGGTTGGTGCTCTTGTTCGTGATGTCTTTGCTTCTCCACAAATGTTGTTTTGTCTATGTCTCTGAATAGAATAGGACATAAAGATAGAAAAGTCTTCAAGGCAACGGATGACCATACTCACCCTGAAAACTCGAGAATAGAGCTGAAGCGACTATCAGCCACGCATCGCGGAAGTGCGGAATAATAATAACACCCAGGGTCTAACCTGAATAATAGAAGAACATCTAAAAGGGAAACAATACAAGTCTAGAATAATAATACATAAAGTGTCTATGTCTCTGAATAGAATAGGACATAGAGATAGAAAAGTCTTCAAGGCAGCGGACGACGATACTCACCCTGAAAACTCGAGAATAGAGCTGAAGCGACTATCAACCATGCATCACAGAAGTGGATCCGACCGGATACTCTGCATTCATAAAAGAATGCAGCAAGTGCAGGCCAGTACAAAACAACAGTACTGGTAGGCATCATCGGCCGACTAAGCATAGCTAACATAATCCAGAAAATAAAGCAGATAAGCAGATAAACCAACAAATATAAGCTAAACGTAATCAAATCCAAGTACACGTCATTGCCTAAGTAAGCATTTTAATCCCAAATGTCCCAAGTCTGAATATATCAAGTCCAATACAACATCATAAATACATCACCAAACATCTCAAAATCAAGCCATAATGCAATGAAATGCAATAGTGTATGAATGCAATGCAATACCATGTAAATGTTGTGTACACATGTACTCCGGACGGAAATATCGACATCTCGGTAGCACAACCCAGTGTGACTCGCGAAGTCTAAGTGCCACCCATCCTGGATCTTTGCCCAACAGATAGGCGGGACCCCGGATCTTTGCCCACTGGGGGTTCTCGATCACCGGCACCACTCTAGGGGACCCGCGGAGTTCATGCACTCATTCAATCAACGATTCCGGAACTAACATCGGATATTGGCCATGTAATCAACGATTTCGGAATTAATCATCGGACATCGGCCATCTCACGTCACTCAAGTAAAGATTTTTATCAAGTATCAATTTCACTCAATCAATGATTCCGGGATGAACATCGAACATCGGCCATCTCACGTCACTCAAGTAAAACTGAGCCCATCTCATCAAATATCATCAATATCTCAACAGTGTATCATGAAAATGAGAGTGCGTGCAATGCATGAATCAACATCAATAATCATGCTCAATATCACAAGTACCAACAAGGGTACGCCAACAATATATCCGAATCACAAATACCAACAGTGAGTATACTAATAATATAACCGAATCACAAGTGCCAATAGTGGGTACGCCAACAATATATCCGAGCACAAATACCAACAGTGGGTATGCCAACTATATCATAATCAAGATGATACAACAGAATCCAATATCTACCAATGACTCATGGCATCAAGCCGATACAATAGAATAATCAAATCACACATAACGGGGTGGTTAGCCCCAAACACACAATAGGGCCCAACCTAAGGCAATATCCAACCCGACTTCATACCCGAAAGTTCATATGCTCTCTCCAACAATATAATCTAAATATGTGTTTCGTTATACGAAGTCTTACCAAAGGTAAGCCATAGCCTACCTGGGTGGCCGAACCGCAACACCAACAACTCACTTATTTGCCTTGCCTTTTCGTTGAACCTCAGAACCAAAGTAGTCTAAGCATATTCGAAATCTAGATTAGAAATCATGAGGAATGATACTAATATTGCTACTATTCAATTTAGGTCAATTCCAACCCTAGAAATTGGGGAAACGGGGCCATAAGGGCAAAACGGGAAATTCGGAAGCAAAATATCAAATTAGGCACTAGGTGATCATAACCTAAACACTAATTGCTGATTTAACTCAAGGATTAGCCTAATTTCCTATTTCAAGCAAAACCCTCAATTTGGGAATAAACCCTAACTCTTTGATTCCAAAATTCAACACTAGAAATGGAAGATATACGATTAATAAGCTTCGATTCATCAAAATATAACACAAATCCCATCAATTTCATCATTAATAAGCCTAGGGAAAATGTTCATCAAAACCCACTTCCATTACTAAGGGATTATTAAAGGAAAGGGAGAATCTATGATGGTTAGGAATAAAGAAATAGAAGAGGGATTAGTAAGATTTACCTCCGAGAGTATTCCCCAAAATATCTCCGAGAACAGTTCCCAAAGCTCTAATTTCAAAGTTGATATAATTGAGGGTCTAAAGGCTTATTTAAATCACACTTAATGAAATAATAGGCCTGCTACTGCCATGACGGTAACAGCACCGCAACAACGGCACCGCTACAGCGCCCCCCAGACCGGCCCAGCGGTCTGGGCCAACATACTCTTTGCCGCCAATTCGGGTACCAGGTACCAGAATTCCCTAATTTTTCCTAAGCCCCAGGCAAAATTCTGGACCATTCCCGAGGCCATCTGCGCACAAACCACATACACAGACCCACACAAAAATATGTTACGAACGTTCTCGTGGCCTTGAAATTTCCAACGGAGGTCTCATTGACTGAGTCAACCCTCGATACCTCATTCTTATTTCCCAACCCGAGTCCCAAAATGCATCTGAGTGTATTGGGAATCGAACCAATTGCACACACAAGGTCTAAATGACCATCCGGACCTCTCAAAATTGACGGAATTCTGAAAAAGGTTCGTTTACCCAAATGTCAACTTTGGGTCAACTATTTTTCACTTTAAGCCTATATTTCACCAAAAGTTGCCTGAATCCGATCTAGACACCTAGAGAAGCGTGCCAACAGTCCCATTGGGTCAAAAATGAAATAATCAATTCTTGAAAAAGGGCGAAAATGCCGAAAAGACTATAACGACCAAACGAGTTGTTACACTATGGCATGACAACTTTTGATTTTATCTGACGATTAATTTATTGTGAACTGAATGAATTGAATAAGTAAAAATGGACTTGAATGAGTAGATGGTTAAGTATATTTGTTCGCCCACTAGGAGTTAGTGTGGGTGCCAATCATGGCGGGTTGGATCGTGACAATTATGATGCCACATATTTTGATTCTCCCTTTCCAACTGTATGTAAACACTTGAAGGCATGAGAGCATGGCATGTGGTATGATTGTCACTTGCCACATGTGCACGTTTTGTCTCTCTCACAAATCTTGTGAAGGTTACCTCCACGACCTTGGTGCATACATGTCATGACTTGAAATATATGGTGTACTAAGTTATACTCAGTCATAGAGTGTTGTTCACACTTTCTTCTTTGATGTTCGAATAGTTTGACATCCATTTTCACTTTCTGTCAAAATTTCTTTGGCCTTCTTTGATCTAGTCATGAATCGCTCCACAACTTGCTTGAAAGTCATTCTCACCATTGCAATAACACGCAAACCCCGTGCAGATATCAACAAGACATTAAATGACTCAGAGCTGTTTATCATCTACCTTCTTCCTTGTGTAATGTATATTTTTCAAGCGGAAACTTCATCAACCACTGGTAGGCTTCCTCATTCATCTCTCTAATCAACTCCATCCGCATAGAAAATTTCTTCTCTTGGTGCTCTGTTGCAACCATCCACATAAATTTGTTCAGTCGGCCGCTTCTAAAGGCCCTTTGATAATTTTCCTTCAGATGCCTTAAACTATAACGATGCTGGGGAAAAGGCGACTGCCACCCCTCCAACCTAAACATATTAGCCAATATGCCATGATTTCTATCGGATCGCATGCATATACCCATACACTCCTTAAGAATATGTTGCTTCAAATACCTCAAAAACATACCTTATGTCTCCTAGCACTCATTAGCTGCAATGGAAAAAGCCAGAGGGAATATCGACCCATGCACATCCATTCGTATTGCAATCAATAGCTGGATGTCGTATACCTAGTACACATGCGTTCTGTCTATTGATATTACTGGCCGAAACTGAGCAAAACCATCAATGCATGGTTTGAACGTCCAAAACACAAAAAATAAAAATATCATCGGCCACACCAGGTTCTGTGTGAAGCTTCCATCAATAACAAAACCAGGATTGAAGTGTTGTAGAGTTGTCATGTACCTTGGTAACGTCTTGAAAGAGACCCTCCCAATTGCCATAGAGTATTTCGAAAGCGTGCTTGCACCCGAGATATCCGTTTCACCTGCTTATGATTTTGCGATATTATTTCAGAACTGCTATAAATGGGGAACCTAAAGAAGTTTCAATATCAGCATTCAGCCATAAGGAATCATATTGGCACCAAAATTGAAAGGAATTAGGGCAAACGGGGTACCTGGGGTTGTTGTTGTGGCCAACTAGCACAACAACGATCACATTGATATCTAAATAATGATATTGCGGCCACTCACCCGTATAAAAAGTGTAATGTGAGTTGTATTTTAAAATACTCTACATACAATCATCACATCCTTATCATGAAGCATCCATCCACAACCTAGATACTTATGCCTGCGGACCAATCACCTGACTTTTTTCGTGGAATCATCAACTTTGAATTCCCTCATATCCTGAATGCACAAAATTCTTACAGCTCTTTGGAATGACCTTAGCATCATACCTTTTTCAAGCTAAACTTTGTCACGTTGAAGTTCATTTATTTCTCTCCACATACCTTGTAATCCCTAGTATAGACAAAGACACCAAGCCAATGTTGAAAATGATCAAGATATAGAATCTAGTTAGAATGTCATAAGACTGGGTCTGCTTGCAGCATAGATTCTTGCTAGTGAAATGGGCTTTGCAACATTAATTCTTGTGACTAGTGTAGCGTACTTTGCGATATCGGGTCTAACCGCTGAAATGGACTTTGAGAATGATATTCATCCTTACTTTTAGAGGCTGAGAAAAGGACTTCATCATCTGATACCTCTGCATTAGGTTGCTCATCACTATCATTCGTTGATGTTTCTATGTGGTTTGGATAATCAACACCATCTTCTTTAGGTCTTTTCCAACATAAAAGTAAAATATTTTTACTACCAAACATAAAAATACATAAATTATTTAATATTAAAATGATGGACCTACCGATAAGAATCAACATTGCATGGGCTTGAGAAAGGATCAACATTTGGTACCACAAGCTTGTCTTGTGTAAACTTTTCCCTACACAAGCAAGTAAACCATTTTAACTACTAAATATCAAAACATATATATTATTTAATCTTGAAATAGTAGACCTACTGATAATATCAACTGCACCGGAACTTGAGAAAGGAGCATCCTTTTGGCCCATTTGATAGGTTGAGGATGTTCCGGCATGATTCATCCATCCCGACTGATAGGATTGATTGATATTACTCATAACAAGTGTATAACCCCTAAACAAATACAAACTACATTTTTATAAGAATCATAAACATACGATATTAGACATAAAAATAATAGTAGTAGTAGTAGTAGTAGTAATAATAATAATAACAACAACAACAACAACAATAACAACAACAACTATAGATATTTCCCGCTCTTCCCCGTAAGTTTGGTAAAAATCGCGAGTTAATCCTTCAAGTGACATTTGACCCCTCAGAATGTCTTCATAACAACCCATGTCGGGATAGGTGTTAGCATGAGTAGGTCAGACTTCTGGGACTTCAGGATGAGTTGCATGTTGAACTTCAGAAAATTTTTGATGAGTTTTAACTGGGACTTCCCGACGGGTTTCTAGCAAGGACTTCATGACGATTTGTATGTATCTTCTGAACATATATTTTAAGCACGTTCAGCATGATTTGGTCCTTATAATCAGTGGGCGACTCAAAAAATGAGTCAAAGATTCATCGTTGATGATATTTCATTCGCCATAATTGACTAAACCTTGCGGTGAAAAAGATATTAGATTTATCCCAATTACTGATAAATTAAAATCTCGCCTATTAACTTTAATTCTTCTATATAGGGAATCAAGTAGTGTTTCATAGTCTAGTGTAACCGGAAATCTAACATTGTATTGTGGTGGAATATTGTAATGCACAGTATTAGACTCTAGAACAATCTCCCCGTGCCAGAACAATGAAACCTTAACAATTAGAGGATCAGACATTTTTTAAAATTTAGGAGGTGGATCAATTTTTAGCTCATCAAAAATTCGATAAGTCGTGGATTTTGGGGCTACTTACATCCACTCCTTATACTTTTTATGAGTCTTTTAAGTGTTATTCTATGTTTTATAGTGTTTTCTTATATTTTTAGGATGTTGAGAGTCCAAGGACAAAAAGGGAGCAAAATAGCAGAAAAAGACAAAAAATCACCAGACGCAAACAAGAATGTGGTACCGCAAACTCCAGATGCAGCCGCAAGTTAATCGCATACGGTGATCAGAGAGGTTTCCAGAAATCACCCAAATGCGAGGAGTATGCAATACTGCATACTTGAGATGCGGAGCCGCAAAGGTTAAATGTAGTCGCATACTCTCGCCCCTTGCAACCTGTGAGCTTGACAAAATGAGCTGAAGTGCGATGCATATGCGGCACCGCATACTCTATATGCGGTCGCATACCTGAAGCAGAGGCAGATCAGTGAAGAATTACAAGTGAATGATATGCGGCGCTATATGAAGAATGGGACCGCGTCCCAAGAATGTGGCACCGCAAGTTGGCCTCATAAATCACGAGAATGGAAATTCAAGAATTCAAGGCATGAGAATGCGGCTGCATACTCCTGACGCGACCGCATTCTGGTCGACGTATATTGTCATTTAGATTATTTTGTACCTTTTGTCTGTTCCCTATAAATAGCTGGTCAAGGTTTTCGTATAAAAATCGGAATATTCTCTACTTAGAATTTTTTCTTGGCTTTTAGCGTTGAAGAAGGATATTTGTGGTGAAGCTTTCAAGACTCATCTTTGTTTTTACTTGAATTAATCATTGTAAGACATGAATGCTTTATTTACTACTGTTTTTACTTCTATTAATATGAGTAGCTAATTTCTTAGCTGGGGTTGTGGGCCTAATGGGTATGTTATGTGTTTGGGTATGATAAAATTATTTTAAAAGGGTGCAATAAATTTTCTCTAATAGCTTTACGCATTGAGCTATTAATTAATAGTGGCCAACATTAATTAGAACATTAAGGTTGCCTAATTAATATAATAAAAATCCCAAATACATAACTTCCCTAAGGAGCACAACCCTAGTCCTCTCTTTACTTGATTAATATTAATCAATTGCTCGTTAAAAAATTACTTTATAAATCTAAAATCAATAAATATTATTCCCCCATCCTTGTAAATTATGACTAAACGTCGAGACTTACATTCAATCAACACTTTTCTTGTAGTATTCCTAGTGGGATTCGACCCCCAACCTTGTTGGGTTCTATATTTGATACAATCATCGATTTTCACCTTTTAGGAGGTGTAATTTGAGCGTATCAAATTTTGGAACTGTAGCCGGGGAATACGGTTTAGGAATTTACCGAATAGTGTAAAACTCTACTTTTAGTCTTTATTTCTTTTCTTACTTTTGTTGTTGATTGTGTTGTTCAGGTGAAATGTTGGACTCTGAATCCGCTGCTAAGCTAGTAGGGAACATGGGTATGCCATCGCTATCCAACCACCCCCACTTCAAGGAAACGCGAGTTTTCATCTCAATACTACCTTGTTGCACCTACTCAGTACCAAAGGCCTATTTGGAGGTCTACCGACCGATGACCCAAATAGGCATCTTAAGAATATTCTTGGAGTGTGTACCACTAATGTTCAACCAAACATCTCAAGCGAGGCCGTCAAGTTGAGGCTCTTCCCGTTCTTTCTCACGGGTTAGGCCATCGCATGGTTGGATGATCTTCCGTTTGGGTCCATCACTACATGGGCGGAATTGATCGAAACATCAAAGCTTTTCCCTCCATCCCGGATGCTGCAACTCCGTGATGAAATCAACAACTTTCGTCAACTTTCTAATGAGGCTCTTCATGATGCTTGGATTCGATTTAAGAAAGTCAAGAGTTTTCCAAAGCATGGGTTGCCCGAGAGTGTTTTTCTCCAAACATTCTATCGGTCACTTGACTTGATCAACAAGTTGGTGGCTAACAATATTGCGAAGGGGTCAATTATGGACAATTCATATAATGTGGTGAGTGCTCTACTCGATAAATTGACTGAGACCAATGAGGCTTAGCATACTAGAGAGGCGGAAGTTGTTGGATGAAGTTCTTCTAAAATCTTATTGTCTAGGGAGATAAGTAAGAAAGAAGAGAAGAGAGATGAAACTATAGCTAAATTGAGTATTCAAAATTGAGTATTCAAATGGAGCTTCTCACAAAGCATGTTATCGGAGCAGGTTCTAATAAGGTGAAAGCAGTAGGGTCTTGTGAAGGAGGCTCTCAAGATCAAGGACTGTGGTGGCAAGGTCAAGGGAATTAAGGTTGGGACAACGATCAAGGAGGTGCACATTGGAGGGACAACAATTAAGGGGGTTACTATAATAACTATAACAATCACCGAAGCTCTAACCCTTATGTTCCCCCAAAAGGTAACCAAAAAATTTCAAATCAACCATCCACTAGTGATCTCGCAAGTCCAAAGATTGAAGACATGCTATCAAAAGTGCAAGAAAATTTGAGTCAACCGACACCTTTGTCAAAGAGGTGAAGGATCACATGAAAGGCATGAGAGATGGTATGAGTTCCATGGGGAAAATTGTAAGCTCTCACTCAACCTCTATTAAACAATTAGAATCCCAACATAGCCAAATCTCGGCTACCCTAAACCAAAGGAAAAAAGGTACACTCCCTAATGACACGGTTGCAAACCCGAGGAATGATGGAGAACATGCTTGCAAAACAATAACTACTAGGAGCAGTAAGGTACTTGGGGAAGATAAGTTGGTGAAAGAATATAAGGTGGTTGAGGATGAGACACCTATTGTTGAACCCATGGTTGTTGAAGAAAATTGTGTTCCCTTAAACAAAAGGGCTAGCATTGAAAAGCCTATTGTTATTGAAAAGGTGCCCACAAATGCAAAAATTTCGAAAGTGCTACTATCCATACCAAAACCTCCCCCGCCATTCCCTCAAAGATTGACAAAGAAAGTGGATGATGGAAAATTTATCAAGTTCGTCAAAAAATTGAAGCAACTTTCAATTAATATCCTATTGCTAGAAGCACTTGAGCATATGTCGCGTTATGCTAAATTCATGAAAAATCTTGTTACCAAGAGGTGGCAAGATAGCTTTGAAACGGTGGATGTGACACATCATTGTAGCTCTATTACTAAGGTTTTGGTACAAAAGAAGGAAGATCCAGGGGCTTTTACCATTCCATGCACTATTGGGGTCTCTAAATTTGCTAAGGCTTTATGTGACATTGGTGCAAGCATCAATTTGATACCGCTTGTAATATTTAACAAGTTAGGGTTGGGCACTCCTCAACCCACAACAATGCGGCTACTAAAGGCGGATCGGACCATAAAGAGGTTGGTGGGAATCCTTTTTAATGTGCTTATAAGGGTGGACCGATTCATATTTTCGGTCGATTTTGTGATCTTAGATTGCGAGGTTGACTTTGAAGTTTCTATAATCTTAGAAAGACCATTCCTAGACACAAGGTGGGATCTTGTTGATGTTGAAAGGGGAGACCTCAAAATTCGGATGAACGATGAGGAGGTCACATTTCATATTTGTAAGTCAATGAAACAACCGGGGGTTCTAAGTGTTGTGTCGGTTATTGACACTATTAATGAGGCCATGGAGACCACCGTTGCTTATGAGTATGTTGGTGAAGTAGTGGCGGAAATTTTAATTAAATTCTAATGAGGAAAACTATAAAGAATTCAGGAGATGGTTAATGCATTGGTTGGGTTGGGGTCATACAACTACAAACCCAAAAAGCTTGATCTTGATTTAGAAAAATGAGAAATTCCTCCCGCAAAGCCATCAATCATTGAACCACTTACATTAGAGATCAAACCTCTCTCTTCACATTTGAGGTATGAATTTCCAGGGCCAAACAACACTTTGCCCGTCATAGTGTCCTCCTTTTTGACGGAACCACAAATTGAGAGACTAATGGTTATCTTGCGAAGGTTTAAAAAGGCTATTGGGTGGTTGATTGTGGATATCCAAGGAATTCCACCAGGCATTTGCACTCATAAAATCCAACTCGATGAAGATTGTGTCCCTAGTGTTGAGCATCAAAGGAGTTTGAACCCTCCCATGCAAGAAGTTGTGAAAAGAAAATCATCAAATGGTTGGATGCCGACATTGTGTACCCAATCTCATATAGCCCGTGGGTGAGTCCGGTTCAATGTGTCCCCAAGAAAGGTGGTATTACCGTGGTGCCAAATGAGAAGAACGAGTTAATCTTAACTCGTAGAATCACCGATTGGAGGGTTTGCATGGATTACCAAAAGTTGAATAGTGTGACAAAAAGGGATCATTTCTGTTACACCTTGTAGTTATACATTAAGATTCATCTTATGTTAGTCGCCATAATTTTGGACACTGGGACTATTTCTGAGGATATACGAGGTTGGACATGCTTAACTTATGCTTATAAGGGTTTAAGTTCATGTTTGGTAAGTTACAGAAGGATTAGAGAATAAGTGAATCGAAGCGGAAAGGTTCGTCAAAAGTTATTTCTGGGAAATATAAAATATGGACCGTAAAATATGAGATATGGACCGTATTTAAGGATTTTAAATTTTTTCAGAGAAGACAGCTTTGGAGGTGGTGTTATACGACCCATTATACGGACTATATTATTTTATACGGCCAGAAAGTTGGCCGTATAATGTTATACGACCAAGAATCCGGACCATATTTTTAATGGCGGTGGAATTTTGCTGATTTTATATATTACGACCTCCCTTCATTTTAAGTCATTTTTAAAATAACCCCAAGTTCAAGAAAGCTCTAAAAACCTCTTCCAACATATATTCAAACACATCTCCAAGCATAAATCAAAGATCAAAGTGAGAATCAAGCTGCTTAGGATTTCAAAGTGTGGTTGAAACTTGTCTCTTCTTCTTCTTGTAGAAGCTTTGGAGGGTATTTCAAGGTGAAGTGATCTTGGAATTGAAGTGTTCTTGAGTTCTTGAGGTAATATTTCATCTTATTTCCATGTTTACGAGTTTTAGTTACTTTAGATGTTTTTTGGGCCATCTAGGTTCCCGACTCTTGCTAATACACATATAATATTATTTATCTCGTTTATAAAATACTAACATCCTCTATAACAGTTCAAGTTATGGACTGATTTCAGAATATTCTCTTAGGGGTCGTTTGGTAGTGTATAAGAATAGTGCTGAATAGGTGTATTAGTAATGCTGACATTAATTATGCTGAGATTATGTCTAACGACTGTTTGGTTTGGTGTATTAAAAATAACTTGCATTGCGTAAATGTTTTATAAAAATATTTGTTAACAAAAATACCCACCACAATCTTTAACTTTATATATTTGTGGATACCTAAAATGTAATCAATAATCAGTCCACCACTTTATCTTTTTTAAAAGAGTATGCTGCTGAAGTACTTTCCATCCTTGACATAAATAATTTAATTGGTTAAAGAAATTACGAATTCTACCAAATTTCCCCGACGATTAATGTTTTCTTATGAAAAAGATTAAAAAATTATTTGATTTGTCTACCTATATAATATTGAACTGAATATTTATTTGTGAAAGAGAAATATGCTAAGTATTTATTTATCTACCGCAGATATATACGTACTTGTGAAATTGTGACCAATAGAAGAACAAAAAGAACCGACGGAGAATTGAATAGGTTTATTGATAATTCTACTTCCCACTTTATTGGATTATTTGGCGCAACAATAATTTCTCACAATATCAATTTGCAAACTCAATGTGTTCATTTTAATCCACTGTTAATTTAATTTGTGTATAATTGCCTAAGTTTATAACTGTGTATAATTGGTCTAACAATCAAATGACTCCTAACACTGTAGTTGTACGGGATAAAATTCGGGTAGGTGAACTGTTAATCGAAGAACGTCATGTGGAGATGTGGGCGCAGTTAAATAGTAATCACGATCAGTCTTCGGGGGAGTACTAGGCTTTCAATACTTAAGGTATTCTTAAAGCCGAGTATACGGTGGATGCGAAGAGGGTTTGAGGTTCAATTGGAGAAGGAGTTGTTGTAATGAGGTCATTCGGATCCGGTTTCTACTCACGGCTGGCTACACTCTCAAAAACCCTCTCCTGTTTGTCGACCTCGAGCTGCGCGACACTATGCAACAGGATGTTAATAGTAGTGGCACGTCACAACAATTCTACTTGCACATTGAAAAGTCAAGAGCTTGTGTAAATAGATATACCATCTAGGAGAAAGGAAGAGACCATCTCATATCTCGTACTTCTAACCCTAGCTATATTTGTGCTCTCAAGCCTAAATATAACAAGTCACCTTTACATTTTTCCTACATTTTGTTGATTTTACTTGTTATTTACGTTCGAGTTTTTCTATTAGTTGTTCCCAGATTCCTCACGAACACTAAGAGATCGTTTGGTTGGAAACAAGTTATTCCAGGATAACTTATGCTGGAATTAGTTATTCGACCCTCCCACAGGGATAAAATAACACTACAATACCGGGATAACTAATCCTAGGATTAGTTATACTACCATTTTATCTCAATCAAACGTGGGATAAATTCATCTCAAATATAATCCCATGATTATTTATCCTCATCCCTTATACCAACCGAGCCCTAAGAGTTTAGATCGATCACAATCCGCTTGTCTTTAATCCCATTTTTAACAAATTTAATTGATTATACTAAAACCGTTTTTAGCAGTAAACAGTAGCGACCCCGCTTAAAAAAAGGAAAACAAAACCAAAACTCACTCCTAATAAAAAACCAAAATGATTCTTGTAAAATACTAGTAGATCAACATATGTACTACGTCATACGTGAACATCCTAGGCCAGATACCCACAGATCACTTTTACAAACATCATACCGATAATATTTTATTATTTGCGTAATTTAATATACAAAGTACATCACTAATTTTTGCATACTTTAACTGAAAAAGATTAAATTATAACGGGAATAGAATGTTTGATTTAAAAAATAAAAGGAAAATTGAGGTTATTACATGCGGATTATTCCAGCAGTAGAATACAGATTTACAAATTTACAATGAAGAAACTAATGGAGTACATATATACATGGCGGCCGGAGCAATTTCAGTATCAAACTTGGATTAATATAATAGCATATTCTAATAAGCACAAAATTCGAAGGACAATTTTGTCTTAACTAGGCTTATGCATGTATTAATAATGTTGGTTTTGCTAGTACCATGATTTGCTATGTATTAACTATATATAAGATAATACCAAATAGAGTGTATAACTAATACAAGTATTAGCTATACATAAGTTGAAACAGTATACCAAATAAGGGATTAGTAATACCAAAAATAATGCATGCATTATTTTTTCTAATGCATCCTACCAAACGACCCCTTAGTATTGATGCTCGGATTTCAAATTTAGTATTGCCACGAGTTCACTGCCAACTTTAGCTGAAATGATACTGAGGAACCATTCAAATCATGAATTAGTTTTCTATATATGGCATTTCTCAGTGTTGATACTTGTGTTACGTTGTACTTTCTTTGTTATTAGGAAAACTTACTTATAGGCATAGTACCTCTCTCTACAATATATTCTCTCTCACTTCTCTCTACAAGCTTATGTCAACAAAAGATTCCACTTACCTTTAACCGCCAGACCCACCTGACTCCACCAATGAATGTGCGACAACTCAAAATCCCTAAGCTTCAACTTCCCTCCCCCTGCAACCACCACAACCAACACAACCAACCAACAGAAACACCCAATACCATGGAGAAAAACCAAATTACCACCAATGACCACCAAAATCAGACCTCCACTGCCTCTAACAATAGCACTAATTCGAACCCAGAAGGAGACAATAACTACCCTTCCCTACCAAAACTTTCAACAAATTTTGACAAACCTCAAACAAAGAAGGATGGTAATCCCAATCTGAATACCAAACTCCACAGCACATGCAACCTATCTCAACTCAACATCAACACACATCTGGCCTTCAGGCTGCAGGTAATGGAGAAAAAGGCTTATCTGCGACCAACATTTAGGGACGAGTTAATAATCCCGTCTCTAAAAGTACATTTTTTGGGATGAAATTTTATTCCGATCCTGAATTCTACATTTTATTGCGACGGGACTAAATCTAGTCTCAAAAGAATTTTGTAACTGGTCCCAAATTGTAATTTATGGGCCATGAAAGGGATAGATGCCAACAAATATAATATTAAAATACTAAAAGACTACTATTTTCTCAAGAATCTGGCGCCAAATCAAGTGTAGTGAAATAAAAACTTATGTTTTCACCAAAAACTAAGGCGCCAAAACCAATTGAGCTGTATATACTGAAATAAAAAATTCCAAATATTAATCAAACTCTCTTCTGAAAACACAAACACACCTAGTTTCTACACATCGCTCCCATCATCTGCTC
Organism: Lycium barbarum; assembly: GCF_019175385.1. Taxonomy (NCBI): domain Eukaryota; kingdom Viridiplantae; phylum Streptophyta; class Magnoliopsida; order Solanales; family Solanaceae; genus Lycium; species Lycium barbarum. Next base: position 39,543,116 of record NC_083346.1, on the reverse strand, counting down.
TGCCCTAGTTCTACCAATTAATTTCGCATCTCCTCAGATTCTTCTCTTGTTCATCAAAAACCTCTCAAGGTATTATAGATTCTTCTCCCTCTTCATTTTATTTTCTATAATTTGTGCTATTTGTCTATTACTTCTTTGTTTAAAATCAGAAAGGTAAACACTCAATATTTTGACTCAGTTTCAATGTTTTGTATATGCTCCAAGTTGAATTTTTGAGCTTATTGTTTTGGATCTGTGTTTATGAGGTGAAAACCCCGCTATTTCTATTTTAAAACTTAATCTTCTGATTCTATTTCATGTTTTGTGTATGTACCCAGTTGAATTTTTGAGTTTATTCTTTTGGGTATGTGTTTATGATACAAAAAAAACTTTTATTTCTATTTTAAGACTCAATCTTGATTTCGTTTTATAGCTTTGTACAAGCCGAGTTGGATTTGTGTGCTTATTTTGGTTGTATGAATGTCTCTTTGTTTAGTTTTTGATAATTTGTGCTATCTATTTTATGGGTATGTGCTAGGATCAGTAAGACCTTTTCAGTGTTGAGATTTTCCGAGCCACATAGGGACTTGTCTTGTTACTTCTATTGCAATTTTTCTTATTTTACATCTGTAAAGGTTTCGACTAAATTCATTTATACCTCATGGCCTATCTAATCTCTATTGTCATTTGTATTTAGCATACCTAGAAATAATAGCATATGGAAGCTAGCAATTCCCTTTCGCTGTGTTCAACTCTTTCACTCTCGATAGGAAAAAAAAATTGAAAAAGTTATGGAACCCGTGTTTTGAAGCAAGGCCTAACCAAATATGTGAATTTAACTTTTATGGCCAAACTTAAATAAATTTCTACCTCCACTATGAGCATCTGTAAATCCATCACATAAGTTAGCTTTAACAGCAATCACAAAACCATTAGTTCTAAAGAGAAGGTACAATTTGTAAATTGGAACGATTGAATAATCACAACTATTTGAAGGATTTCGAAGAGTAGGACGTCGCTGCTGCTGTTAGCTCTAATTAGTATAACATCAAAGTTAAAACAAGAAAAAATTATTCCTTTCTTGCATTTTATATGTTATTGAAGAACTATGTAGCTTCCATTTTCCATTTTCTTGACAAATTTCAAATTACTATTAATTGTAAAAACTACTCTCGTTGTTTTAAAAAGAATGAGGAGGTTAAGAGTACATGGTCAAATTCTAATTTTCTAGTATTATAATAAACATTAATCCTTAAAATAATATTTTGGAGTTTGGACATATAGCCGATAGAACATGTAAATCACTGTTTTGCTACTCAATGGCAAGGGTAATGTTATGTAATGAGATGAATATGTTGGTGTATGTTTATTAATGTTTGGGGTTCTTTCTTCATGTATTAGTTTCAGACTGAGAGTAGCATACTGAACTATGGGGAGAAGTTGGTTTATGAGCCAAGTAATGTCAAATATACAACTACCAGTGTATTCATACATATTGTTCTTCCATATAACTAAGCAAGAGAAATATGGGTGCGTGTCTTTTAAGAAAAAAGAAATAGCAGGGAGTATGAAACCTGATACATTTTAATAATTTAGGGATTCATGATATCACATCAACCACCAACAAGCAGTACTATTTAAGGATAGAACTAATGAGGTGAAGTATCTCTTTATGAATTAGTGCATTGTTACACATTCTGATGGAACTTTTCTTTTATTACTACATTGTCACACATTTTCTCTTATTGTTTTTTTTACTTTGGCTGTTTGCAGGTTCAATATGAAACCATCAAAGACTGAAAATGAGGTGGGATCAACTATGAAGACTACTACCAGATAAGCATTCGTTGCGCCAGGTGCTATAGGTGCTATAGGAAAGGGACGAGGACGAGGAGGGCTTAGATCTTTGATTGAGAAAGAGAATATGCCAACTAATAGTTTATTTCCTCAATCTAGTGATATAGTTAAGCAATACATCCAAGAAATTGAAACAAGTAAGAATTTTTATTAATCTACTGTTTTAATTTGCGTTACTGAATTTAAATGCTTAAGTATTAGTATTATGATTTCTTTTCCTCAGGTGCTATAGGGAAGGGACGAGGACAAGGGCTTAAAAGCTCTACGAGGTCTGCTAGTCAAGGAATGGGAATGATACATAAAAATTCCATGGTTCTTGAGAAAGAGTATATGCAATTTGATAGTCCATTGCTTCCATCTGCTGATCAAGTTAAGCAATATACCAAAAAAGTTGAAATAAGTATGTATTTTCTCCAAATTAAATCTGTTGTGGTTTTTAATTGCATATATATTATATAACTTAAACTGAATTTCAAAGCTTTTACTAATATGATTTATTTTCCTCATGTGCTACAGGGATGGGACGAGGACAAGGTCTTAAAAACTCTACAGTGTCTGCTAGTCAAGGAATGGGAATGATACATAAAAATTCCATGGTTCTTGAGAAAGAGTATATGCAATTTGATAGTCCATTGCCTCCATCCACTGATCAAGTTAAGCAATAAACTCAAAAAGTTTAAATAAGTATGTTTTTTCTCCCAATTAAATCTGTATTACTTTTGGACTAAAATGTCATGTTCTGCTGATGCTATTTACTTGATGAGATCTTTATGCTTCCAGATGTCTACTGACATAAATATTTCTGTTTAGTCATCTAATGGCTGTGAATCAAGAAAAGACAAAAATTTAGCTAATCAATATCGTTTGCGCTTATAAATTTCAAAAGAGAAAATGTATATGCATGACTACATTATCCTTTTCAGATTTCTCTTGAAAATCCATCTGCAGTATTATTTCATTCATTCTTCTCAAGACAGAAAATTTAGCTTGTAACAGTCATTCCTATTTCTTCATTCCTATTTCTTACTTCTGAAGTACATCAGACCGAAATATCTTATAATTTGTTAACCAAACATTTGATTTATTAGCAGAATGTAGCAATTTCTTTCTTTGTAACTTGCCTGTCTGATAGCTACTGTATTGCTCATCTGAAAGTTGGTTGTATAGCTTGCTTACTATCAATTATATCTCCAGTCCTACAGCTGGAGTCTTATCCCTTGGCATTTTATTTGCAGCGGCCAAGAGGTGGGGCCGTTAATGTTGGATAATACACTTTTTAGAGAAACTATACAATCGAATCACTCCAAAGAACAAGCTATTCATATTGAATCTAAAGAGGATTTCAACTCTTGGACGGATTCAACTTTGTTAAAAGAGGTGCATTCATTTTTCGTCAATTCTCTTTATCATTTTCATTTATTGAACTCGTGGGTAGTTCAAAGTGCATTTATTTAAAAGTTCAAGCTCAAAGATGTGCCTTTGGGTTGTCAATTGAACCACGTTAACCTGCTGTTCCTGGATATATGTTTCAACTTTTGCAGTGCAAACTTCATCCTATAGCTAACTTTCGTCTAGTACAATTTTTTATTGATGCATGTCGTAGATGTTGTATGCCTTGGCTAGTAACTATTGTAATCTATGTCATTTATCAAAAAGAGTTAGTGCAGTGTAGGTCGAAGTTGATCATGCACCAACCTCACTTCAGTATGTGCTTAATCTGGAAGCTCTTGTGCCCTTCCGATTTTAATACATGTCTCAATGTGTCGTGAAATACGGGGCTCTTTCAGTCAGACAGATGAGAATTAACAAATGCAGTGGTCAAATAATGTAGGTAGGGATGGCAACAACTCAAACAGTTTATAACAAAGTGCTATGTAATATAAAATAGGAGACCGGTCTAGTGGTAGCAGCTCAACATCCTTGTAAATTGTGTACTCAGTTAACTCCTTAAAAGCACCTTTGCATTCTTAAAATAGTAGCTACCTGGAACAACTAACTCTATGTTGTTCTTCATTTATTTCCTTTCTCCTTAGTTTTCTGAAAACAAACTAGTTTCCTTTATTCTTTTTCTTTGCTTTTCGTTTCTCTTGCCTGTATACTTGGACCCAATTATCCACCATCTTAATGGCTTTCTTGCTCAGAACTTTAAATTGTTGGCCTTTATATGGCTGGTTACTGCAGTCTCTTGCTCTGAAATTTTCACATAAAATGGATTTGTGTTTTTGAATAGAGATGTTCTTACTTTAATTTGTTCCATCTATTTCAAATGGCTCATACAAGTTTCAAGTTAGGTGTTGATTTTGGTCTGATTGAGCAGTAGACAAAAAGTTCTTTTTCTTCTTTCACTAAAAGGAGCTGAAGGTCAGTTGTCAAATCTAAAATAAAATAATTGGAAGAATTTTCATCGAACTAGCACCTCAATTTTGGTAATCAAGGAAAACAACACGTTGATTCAGTTTAATTCAAATGTGTATATGTACTCTTAAATTGCATTCCGATTTAAAATATTACTTTATAGAAATGTTCGTCCAAACTTCTCCATGACTCTAGTTATTGGATATATATTGTACTGTAAAATGTGTGCTGAAACATATCTATATAAAACCATTATAAAACACAACTTCATTTCTTGCTTGTATGGCACTGGCTGCAGAATTTGTTTCCTGTGATGGGTAAGCACAAGGATAGACCAAGGAGGAAATCAAATGCCAATATTACGAACAAGGATCACCCCTCCAACAGCAAATATTGTTCTGATGAGCACTCGTTACAAGGCTCACATAGGACAGAGGTAATAACAATTATGACTGTCATTATTTGATGCATTACTTTCCAAACTTTAATTGATACTCTTCTTGTCCTTTTTTTTTTTTTTTGGGTGTAGATTATAGAACTGAATTTTCCCTCTTCAGCATCGCTTAAACCCAAGAAGAGAAGTTCTGAATTTTCAGAAACTTCTCGCAGAAGTCGTAGATTGGTGAAGAAGAACAATTATGGGGATCTTGTGGATATTATTCCGGGTTCAGATAAACAGAAATCCCGAATACCAGCTCATCAGGAACCTGAATCTTCAGCTCAATTTTACAACTTGGATGTTGAAATGCCTGAAATCTCTGTGAACAACAGGCATGGATCTTGTTTTAGCTACTATGAGTCGAAGCCAAGTAGCATAGACCTAGATGGTATTGAGGAAACTGAAGTCAACAGACTTCTTGTTAATGGTGATCAGAGTTTACATGTCGAAGGTGCCTTGTCTAACCTCACTGGAAATCAACAAGAGCCATGCCCAGCTGTTGATGGGGTCCAAAATGAGAGTGATAATATGTGCAAATTGTCTACATCAACCGCATTATCCTGTGTCATATGTTGGACAGATTTTAGTTCATCCAGGGGGGCGCTTCCCTGTGGTCATCGTTTTTGTTTCTCATGCATCCAGACGTGGGCCAATCATATGGTAAATCTTCCTATCTGTCTTTTCAATTTTGTTTGGTGGAATTTTTCTTTTCATTTCCAATTTTGGCATGTCATCGTGATGAGATGTTATAATTTCATCTGTGCATGCAAGTGCAGCTTCTGATTCTTGGATGTTTCTTTATTGTTGCAATTGATATTTACTTTCCACAATGTCATCATCATAGGCATCAAGCAGAAAAGTTTCAACATGCCCTCTGTGCAAGGCTAGTTTTGTTGCCATTAGAAAGGTTGATGATGCAATTCCTGCTGATCAGAAGATATACACCCAAACTATTCCGGACCACAACCCAGAAATGGACATATATATACTTCCCGTGGGTGAAACACCAAGATTCCCTTCTAATGTAAGTTCAATGGCAGTTTTCATTCTATTCTGTATGGTGGAGAATGTTACCTCCTGTTTGTTTGTGCTGTAATAGATGTGAATATCTATATCTTATCATTGCCATCGAAGGACATGTATTACCGTAATATTGGTTACCTTTTCTGCATCCATGTGCCTTCTCTTCCTACAGGTGCAGACAAAAGTCGGATGCATGAATAGCCTATTCCCCTTTTGGTGTAATGAGCGTGACTGGGACATATTAGTTTCCTGTATCAAGTTATTCAATGTTATAGATCAAAGTAGGTTCTTACTTCCACAACCTCTGATGCTCATCTGATTCTTCATAATGTGTATTAAAAAGCTGCCCTCACACTGTTGTTGAAGCATGGTTACTTATAGAACTACCTGTCCACAGCCGACTTAGGGCTGTTCCCTTTGGCACTGTAGACTTCTCAAAAACCAGTAACTAAGAAAACAATTTTACACTTGAAACTTCTATCTAGTTAATATATGTTGAAGCCGAAGACGTAGGTTAAAGTATCTCGTTTGCAAATACGGAACGAGATACGCCCTGAATGTTGGAGGTCACACCTGCCATGAGTTCCGTATGTATTGTCATTGTCTATCCTTAATGGCTGTTGTGGTTGAAATACGCCTCAAGTAAAATGAGTAGTAGAGTGGTACATCAAAAAACTGCTCTTTAGGGCTAGTCTCGGTAGAATTGAATGGCAAAACAGCTATGTTATTTATTTCAGTGTGCAATACAGCAACATGAAAAGACTCTAGAATAACGTTTTTCAATGCAGTTGTTTATTCTACATGTTCTGATGATTTCCCTAATTCCCCTCTGTAGCACTAGATGTCTTTTTTCCACTATACTTGAAAACTAATCTATGTATATTTTTTAAGCTTATTACAATTATTACATCTAAGCTTTATTATTTCACACATATAGGCGAGAAGCAACAGGAATGCAGCAAATAGAGCTAAGTTGAAGATGCCTCATCATATTGGTAGCAAGCCTATTCGAGAGATTATTTATCAAAAGGTATTATCATAAAATTTCTATTTTCCTAGAGGAAATATTTATGAGATGTTATTTGACATGTTTGCTTTTGATGTAAAGGGCGGGAAATATGGCAATCCACCAGATTTGGGGACTGTTTTCTTTGAGACTCGTAAGAAAGATAACAAGCTTGTTGAACCTGAAGCAATTGAAAAACATGTATGTTTGGTATACTAAATATGTAAATTACTTGATAGTATTAGGAATAACCTGAATCTGTACCCTTTTAGGTTTGGAACCAGAAAGAGTTCAAAGTCTCACTTGATTTGGAATACTTCTTGATTTACAAGAGACTTTAGTGGAAGTTAAAAAGAATTAACACCTACAATCGATGGAATTTTTTTTAGTTGGGAACATATAATAGATGGTATTTCCACTGGTAAATTATTTTGAGGCTTTGCAAGAATACCTTGTTGTTGTTGTTGTTGTTGTTGTTGTTGCTGAGTAATTGCCTTAAGAATACCTCCTGTTGTTGCTACTACTTGCAAATTTCTCACCCATTTAGCCCTTGATTGCACCAGTTGTATTAGGAATAACCTGAATCTGTACCCTTTTAGGATGATTAACAAGCAAGTCAACTTCTAACTCTACTCTAGCACAACTTGGCCTTGTCTTATTCTTAGTAGCCATATCCAACTTCAAAGGCTTCCCTATTGCTGCTGCCATAGAAAAGAGCTGAGATTGGCCAAAATAATTAGGTGCTAGGGTTGGAAACGAGATCCATGCAATGGTTATAGTAGTCTCTTCCTCATGATTAAACCAAGGATCCCACTTCAATGTACGCATAGGATAATACCATTGCTGCTCGGTGGCCTAAGAGGCCATGAAAGGCCGAAAGCCGTCAAGGTTTTTTCTTTATATTTCTAACTTTGCCACGGGAAACAACTCCTTAAGTTTAAACACTTCCATTAAGCTTGTCACAGTTATTGTTTTAGTTGCGTTTTAAAATAGACTTTGATTCTTGGTTAATGCATCCCGAAACTTTTCTAATTAATTTTTCTTATACTCTTGCAGCCTTGATGATTTTGCTGGATAACACCTAATGAATTTATTAGATTGCTTTTGGGGTAAGCGGTATAACTACTACTAGTGTAGAATTTATATATCTTATCTTACTAATAGTTATTCAAGTCTTTCCAAAATTTTGTACTTATAGGTTTTGAAGATTGAATTTGACAAGTCAAGATGGAAGTTTAGAAGATGCACAAGCTCATTATTTTGCTAGGAATGTTTGCACTCGCTATCGTAGTCTAGCTCGAGTGTTAGCAATGTTTTTTTGTTAAGGTGTCGAGCAAATATTGAAACTAACATCATGGGATGTTAACAATTTTACTGTAATTAATAACTCTATCTTCCTCTTTATATATATAATGCTTTTGTATCTAGATGTTTTAGTAGGAATCCGATATTTATTGATAAAATATTTTTTTTTGTGACATCGAGCTTTCGGGACGACTTGTGGTCAATAAGAGACCAGAAATACGGTTGTGAAAATTAGTACAATTATTGTAAATAAACACCAGTAAATGCTCGTCTCTAAAGATAATCTAGGACCAGTAACATTTGGTCCCTAAAAAGTTTTAACGACCGGAAATTATTTATTTATGATGATATTAATCATCCATTAGGGACGAGATATGTAGTCTCTAAAAGTTTTTAACGACCAGATATATTACCTCTCTCAGAAGACTTTTAACGACCAGATTATCGAACCCGTCGCGGTTGATCTTTAGCGGCGGAGGCTATTACGACGGGTGGCGACCAGCTTTTTCCCGTCGTAATTGCCCCTTTTGGGACCAGATTTGAACTTTTAGGGACCAGATTTCCCTTCCTTAAAGGCCATTTTTCTTGTAGTGTAGTACCATGATTTGCTATGTATTAACTATATATAAGATAATACCAAATAGAGTGTATAACTAATACAAGTATTAGCTATACATAAGTTGAAAAAGTATACCAAATAAGGGATTAGTAATACAAAAAATAATGCATGCATTATTTTTTCTAATGCATCCTACCAAACGACCCCTTAGTATTGATGCTCGGATTTCAAATTTAGTATTGCCACGAGTTCACTGCCAACTTTAGCTGAAATGATACTAAGGAACCATTCAAATCATGAATTAGTTTTCTATATATGGCATTTCTCAGTGTTGATACTTGTGTTACGTTGTACTTTCTTTGTTATTAGGAAAACTTACTTATAGGCATAGTACCTCTCTCTACAATATATTCTCTCTCACTTCTCTCTACAAGCTTATGTCAACAAAAGATTCCACTTACCTTTAACCACCAGACCCACCTGACTCCACCAATGAATGTGCGACAACTCAAAATCCCCAAGCTTCAACTTCCCTCCCCCTGCAACCACCACAACCAACACAACCAACCAACAGAAACACCCAATACCATGGAGAAAAACCAAATTACCACCAATGACCACCAAAATCAGACCTCCACTGCCTCTAACAATAGCACTAATTCGAACCCAGAAGGAGACAATAACTACCCTTCCCTACCAAAACTTTCAACAAATTTTGACAAACCTCAAACAAAGAATGATGGTAATCCCAATCTGAATACCAAACTCCACAGCACATGCAACCTATCTCAACTCAACATCAACACACATCTGGCCTTCAGGCTGCAGGTAATGGAGATTAGATGAACACGACCTATGGGCGGTGGTCAAAGAGGCTATGATCCGGCGAACACAAAGAGAAATGAGCAAATTGTGTCTAAACCAAGGTACTTCCCAAGTTTAGAACCCTTTTTTATCATAAAAGTATTTGAGAGGCTCTTAGTAGCATTGTCACTACAATTGGCTGAGAGTGACGTTGGATTTGTCAAGGTTAATTTTTTACCTAGATTTAGAGTTGAAGTCAAAGAAATTCTGTGGCAGTTACTATGAATAGCTTTGGAAATTAGATTTAGGTCATCAGTAAAGAACAAGTGAAAAATTCTTGGATCACTTCTGCTGATGCTGATGGGGTTACGGACTTGTTGTTGACCAATTGTCAATAGCTCTAAAGTCTTTCCATGCAAAGAATAAACAAGTAGGGTGATATAGGGTTAGATTGTTTAGTACCATTGTGAGCTCACATAAGACATGATGAGTTTTCTAATTGTGGTTGGAAACTTGAAGAACATGAGTGTATCCTTGATGAAAGACCATTCTAATATGTCGAAAGCCTTTTCCAGGTGAATCCTAAGGATCATACTAGGGTTCTTGCCTTTCTTTTTGCTAAAGTGCGAGATATATTCTTGGATAGCATGGTCAGTAGCTCTTCTATGTGAGGCGATAGATGATAGAAGTTATTGTGTGAGGTGATATACCTAAAAATTAGGGGTGTCAAATGGGCGGGTCGGGATAAATTTGGACGGGTCATTAATCCGTTCAAAAATTACTTAGACTAAAATGGATTATAAAGCGGGTCATATCCAACACCCAATTCCTACTCAATTTTAATTTCTTTGTTTGTTCTTTCATAATTTTTTAAGTACCTACTAATTTTTTAAAATTATGGTTAAGATATAACAAATCAAATAAACAATGTCTTTTTGAAAGTATTTTTACAAGGTTTCACATCTTTCTATATTAAAAGACATTTTCTCCTTTTTCATAATCAGAAAAACTAGTACTACTATTATTAAGTAATTATGAGTTATACACATGCACCCACCATCTGTCACAATTTTATGATTTTTCCTTAAAAAAAATACGTACGTTATGACGTTATAAAATTTTGACATCATCTATATATATAAAAAAAAGAGGCACAAGCAATGTGGTTAAGCCAAGTGGCAAGCTAATAACAAGCCACTTGGCAATTTTAAGACAAAACTAATAAGTTATGTAATAATTTTTTTGAATTCAAATATAAACATTTCAAACTAAAATATTAGCATCTAAATTTGATTAGTTATCAAATTTAAATTGAAAGATAAATCTTGCAAACCAAGCGTAGTTATCTCGGATGTTATGATTTTGTTATGATTTACTAAAAATAAATATCTAGCTTCAAAATTCTATACGTGTGAAAGTAAATATAAAATTAAAAAAATTAAAGTAAAAGTATTTTCCTTTTGTAGTAAAATAACGTTTGATTCTTCATAAACAACCCACGAATTTTTTTTCTCTTCTCCTTCTTATTTGCTTTGTTGTTTTAACTTTGTATCTATCCAAATCAGTACTAAACAATTGAAGTTTATACATTTAAAAATTATTACAGTGAATCCATATAATTTAGTTTGAGTAATCTGCAAATTAGGATAAATTTATCAGAATTAGGACAAAATTTAAAAATTGTTATAAAAGTTTTGAATTGATATATGAATCTTTTGATAAAGTTTTAAAAATTGAATTTAATGCCTACTGCTTAAAATTAAGTGATTACAATTTCTTAGCTTTATCTTTAACAATAACGTAATTTTAGGACTTATCAAACTTAAATATCTTTTTCAAAAAGAGTTATTATTAATCAAACACCGAAAGGATAAGTCCAAACTTGAAGACAAATATCTTTATAATTCTTTATTATTATTATCATAATTCTTAATGTTTATCTACATCTAACTCTATATATATGGTCTAATAGTACCTTACCTTCAAGGACGTATTTGATTTGAATTTTGGTAGGTCTAGGGTTCTTGGAGGAAACTTGCTTATTTAATAGTGTTGTAAAATGTGCTTAATTTACGGAATTCGATATTGTTATTTAATTGTTAATTTTTAGCTTTTATTTACTCTATAATTGATAAGTGGATATTCATATGGTACTCAATATTGGCACAAACAACTAACTCATTTTGGATTTTCATTTCAGCTATCAATTTGACGTGAGTAGATTTACTTTGGTTTAATGAAAGAAGTTGTTCATATTGTTTCTTTATTTTTATATTGTTGATCTTTTTGTTTAATACATGTTTCATTGTATATTTTGTTTACTGCAATTGATTTGTTGATAGAGGTAGCCTGAAGGTATGTAGTAGAAGAAATTGAAGATATGATTTATTCATACGTTAGGAAGTTAATAATATGCTAAGAGGCAGAGAATATCTATGTTGTCAGCCAATATCTAATTTTATTTGTACAGTTTTAGAGATGTTAGAGTAGAAATCAGAGAATTATTAGAGCCTCTGATGCTATTGCTTTGTTTTTAATTTTTGCCACAGACACTTGATAGGAATTGACCAACAAAAAGTTAGTTAATTCTTGCACGCTAGCCAATCAGGATATCACAACATCAGATGCATAAAGATTTCTCAAAATAGATCTTAGGATCCTATGTTTTTAAAATGTATATTTAAATTTTAAATAACTACTTAAATAATGTTTATGAGTATGTGATTGTAGTTTTCGTATGCTTATATCTTATATTTTGTTTTTTGACGTATAGGTTTTCTAAAATGCATAAAGACAGTATAGATTATGTACATCAAAATTCTCCGAATAATTATCAAGGTATATATATATATATATATATATATATTTTACAATTAACATAACATTATCTTTTGTTACAGATGTAACTACGGGATCTGAAGTTTCCATTGATACAATATATACAAATCTTTCACAAATGTGAAATGAATATTTGAAACATAAACAAGCATAATCGAGAATCGAAATATATAAAGGAGTTTTACCAAATTGCCAACGTATATTTACATGCTTGATTTAGTTTTTTTTTTTTTTTTTGTTACAACTAACTTTAAACATTTATCTTTTGTCACAGATGTAACTAAGGATTCTGAAGTTTCCATAGATATGATGTATGCAAATATCTCACAAATGCGAAATGAATATATGAAAAATGAACAACCACGATAGATAACCGAAATATATAAAGGAGATTCACCAGATCACTCGTGGAAGGAATGACTGAATATATTATGAATGTACAAGAATTACTTTTGGCGTTATCCACTATTTTAGGAGCACTGCGCAAATAAAAGCTTAATTTGTGTTACATTATTCTGTTTGTTTTTATTTTTCTCTTCGAATACTAAGTTATTTTTTCATTATGATTACATGTATCTCTTTTCCCTTTATATATATAGAGAGATAGATTAGCGTATTCAGAAAGTTGTATCTATTATTTTGGTACAAGTAACCTTATTTAATAAATAATTAGAAAAAGGTAGATTGAATAAAACTGAAGCATATATGTTTTAGAATTTTGAATGTTTAAGTATCTTTTATTATTTTCTTTCAAAATTACAATGATATTAAGTGGCTACTTTTCTCCACGAATGAAAGAAATCAATTTTTCTTCTTAAAAAAAAAAAAAAGGAGATGTTTGATCAAAAGACAAAGTTTAAGACAAAGTTTACTTATTAAGTTATGTCATAACATAAATTTGAATTGGAAGTTAAAGTTTTTAATCTATGGATAGAATATTTGAATTTAAATTGTAAATGTAACTTTGTTTTAATAAGTACTTTTTTAAAAAGTACTTTTCAAAAAAACACTTTTGGCAAAAATCAGTTTGTGTTTGGCCAATTAATTATAAAAGTACTTTTGAACAACAATTAGTGTTTGGTCAAGCTTTTAAAAAATGTTTCTATTTGTATTTTTCTCAAAAGTGCTTTTGAGCAAAAACATTTTTTTTTGCTTCTGAAAAACTGCTTCTGTTATTCCCCAAAAGCACTTATTTTTTTTTAAAAGCTTGGCCAAACACTCCACTTTTTTTTTTCAAATAAGTACTTATTGAAAAAATAAGTACTTTTTTTTGGGGGGGGGGGGGGGTGGAGGAGTGGTGGTGGTTATTTTGTGGCTATATCATGTGGTGAATGTTTATACTCTAATTGATATTATTTTCTCCACCATTTATGTTAAATAGGTTCTTACTTCCATGTTTTGAACTTTTCGTCAATCTCTCCGGATAAATCATATCGTAAGTCTTTTCTTTGTGAATCTTTTACTGCATTAAATGTCATATTGCTTAATTATTTCTCCTATTATACTAGAAAAAAGAGACCTCGCTAACAATTTTTCATTTTAATGCAGAGAAATCAGATTTTTGGAATTTTTAGAATTATTCGCATTAGTTTTTTTTTTCCCGTCAAATTATTATGCTTCAATTATAATTGGTTATTCCAGAACAAATGGTTGTTATAGATTTTGTATACTTAATGAGGTAATTTGTGTATATATGAACGTGGAGCTTTTATCTATCTAACGTAATATGCCCTTGGCGTCTATATTAATATGAGATATTACAAATTTTAAGTTAATGAGGTTTAAAGTTTGATGTATCATAAATCTCTTTAAGGAAAATTATATTATTATTAGATATCTTATTTAAAATTTCAAAGCTTAAAAGAACATCTCCATAATTATCTAATCTAAAATATTAGTAGTAAATGAACAATCCCGTGTCATAATACATAGATTCTGGTGCTATTATAGACCTTTATATAATTGGGTATTGTAAACTACGTTTTTAATAACTTTTCATTTACCAAATTTCCATATAATTGGGATATCATTTACCGTTGGTGTTAACAAAATTATTTGTGGTTTCAACTTGCATTTGTCTTTTCTTGATCTACAAATGTATTTCTCTATTTAATTTAACTCTATGTAATCTTTTAATAAGTGTAACTCCATTTAATGCTATGGTTATATCACTTATATGCATACCGTCTCTTTCCTTTTCTTCAACTTTTCAGTAATAGGCAATTTAGGTGGTTAATTTGGGTATGCAAAACTATTATTATAAACACAGAAATAAATTATAAATTAAAAAAAAATAGAAAGATGAGAACTGCCTAACAAAATAAATATATCAACATCTCTTTGGAAAGTGAGATGACAAATGAAGAGCCATATAAGATTTTCAGCCTTGGGTACAGTGGAAGCTTGATGGAGGGAGAAAATTGTAACATAACGAGAGAAAAAATTTACTCACATTTGATATTTATATTAAATTTATGAAAGTATGTATAAATATGTTGTGATGACGGGTGGGCAAGGACACCAAACCAAATGGCTAATAAAATGTCGTTTAACATATTTTGGATGATATTAATAGTTAATGTAATAATAAGAAGACAATCGAGATTTTCTAAAAACAAATATCATCTAATATGCTCAAACAAATCAGATTATAGTTTGCTATGACTAATATTTTTTAATACTAGCCGCGCATTGCGCGGGTATGAATACTACTATATAAAATAAGAGAGCTATAAGCAATGTGGTTAAGCCAAGTGACAAACTAATAACAAGCCACTTGACAATTTTAGGACAAAGTTAATAAAAATTGTAATATAAATTTTGAATTGATATATAATTGAAATATAAATATTCAAATTTAATGAGAAGATAATTCATTGAATTAGGTTTCGGTAAGCTTGAATTTTGAAGAAGTGATCTAAACCTAATGGAACTCTTTATCATTTTATCTTAAAAAATGAAGCATTCTAATCTTAAACATACGAATTTTAAATAATCCAAATAATCTTAAATAATAATAAATAAATAAATAAATCACCTATATAAAAAGAGTATTTTGCATTGAGGTTAATTTAAAAGATGTGACAAAATTATTTTGAATTTTAAATAATTCAAATAATATTTTCAACATATCTGCACGATTTAAAAAATATTTGTGTCATTAGACTGCACAAACAAATAAAAGATGTCTGAAATTTGAATAATTAAAATAAGCTCTCCAACATATTTTATAAAGTGGTGCACGTTAAAAAAAAAAAAAGAAGGTGGTGTACTGTAACCTTCTTTAACTGGAAAAATATTGAAGATTCAAAGTTTAACAAAATATACTCAACATGAGATTTAATATAATAAAAATGAAGATGTTTAATTAGGTGTCATAATTAATATCATCAGAAGTTCATGTACGGTCAAATTGCTAACAAATTTGACCATGAGTCAATTCCATCACTTATGAAGTACTTATCCTATCTCTAATTCAAAAAAGAAGTTAACAAGAATATATACTCCAGCATAGTTGTGATTTTTTTTATTTTTTTTTATTTTGTACATGATTTCTACGATGGGTAAAAGGATTATGGGTTATGCACATCAAATTTCTCTGAATAATATTCAAGGTATATTTTGTAGTTGTTTACAATTAACATTATCCCCAAACCCCACTTGTGAGATTACACTGGGTATGTTGTGTTGTTACAATTAACGTTACGTTCATCTTTTGTCACAGGTGTAACTAAGGAATCTGAAGTTTCGTTCAATAGATCTGATGTATATAAATATCTCAGAAATGCGAAATGAATATGTTATATCCCATATTTTCATACATTGGGACGTTTTAAACTAAACGTGACAAGTTAAAGACAAGACTATTTTAAGGTACAAAGTAGAGACTTTTAACTCCCGATTTTGTTTCAATGCACAAGTTACCTATAAATTTATTGATATAAAAAAAAAATATTATTGGAGATTAGGGGTAAATTAACTATGATTAGATTATTAAGTGGGATTAAAATTTAATCACTTCATTAATTAATTAAGCCTAAGGGGACATGTGGGCCCCACCCGAATAAAACAAATAAAAAAAATAAAGGAATCAAAATCTGAAAATTAACAAAAACAAGTGCAAAGATGACTCAACATAAGGGGGAGTACGTGTAGCATGATGGGAAACCATATATAAAATAAAGCATAGTGCAAATGACACTTTCCAACTTCATTTGTTGAAAATCAGCTTTCAAGAACAACGAGAAGACATCTATGGCTGCTCACGGCCAGATTGAGGTTTAACAAAAAAAAAAAAAAAACAGTTTGTAGCTTAATAAAATTCTAAGGAGAAGACAAGGAGATAGAGGTGGAAAAGCAAGAACAAGTATAAGAATTTAAGACACAAATTGGAGCCAAGTATTCAAGGTAAGAATTGGTTATTTCTTTTACATTTAGAATGAGTTGGATGCATTGTGAATATGTATAAAATGGTGCATGTTGGTATTGAATGTTGTTGTTGAAATTTGAAGTTAGCCGTGTGAAGGGCTTATGTGAAGTAATGTTTGAATTTCCTGTACATGTATTAAGAATGGTTTGAATATGGTAGTGTGTATGAGAGGAATAAAAATTATGGAATTTTGTATGTGGTTGTGTTGAAGCCGTGTAGGAGCTGATTTAGGAAGTTAATGGACTGTTTTGTGTGATGCTTTAATTGTTGATTGTTATGGACGTTGTGGTGTATTGGTTGCATTGTAAATATGTGAATTAAGATGTAAAAGAAATGATATGTGTGGGAGTAGGGAAAACAGTCCAACCGTGGACTGTTTTATGTAAAAGAATAGGCTAATTTATTTGGAATGTTGATTGTTGTTGTCATGGGTTCTAAAATAAGAATGAGGATATTGATGGTTAAAAATTGGAGCGAAGTCGTTATGGGCTGTTTGTAGAAATTAGTATGTTGTTAATATAATTTCTTACGATTATGAAAACAATGTTGCTAAACGTGTTGTTGTTGTTTTGGTTGGAGTTGGACAATTGCAAGTTGTTGTGGCTCTTGTAAACTTGATAGATATGTGTTGATCACAAGAAATTGCAAATAGTAATGTTATGTTGCTGTTTTGGGCCGTGAGTAGGAGCTGTTTTGATCAAACATGATAGTTAATTTTAAGTAGAATTATAGTTGTTGTTGCTCCGAACTATATGGCAAAAAGATTGGAAAGTTAAAGTTGAAATTGTGTTGATACGACCTTATTGTCAAATTGTATTGAATTGAAGGAATTGGAAGGATAAGTATGCCCATATATTGTCGTTGGTATTTCTGTGTCTACAGGAGCACAATTGAAAATTTGGAATAGGTGAACCTATAAGGGGAAGTGCTGCCGAATTTTCGCCAAAATGTTAGAATAGAAAACTTAAAAGAGAATATATATGGACTGGAATATAGGTCCTATAGGAGAATGAACTATAGAATGGCAAACTAGAAAATATAGTTACTAACGATAGCGTCACTTTTATATAAATAGGCGAAAAGAGCGACGAGGCAAAAAGGATTCACGGATAGTCGTCGACAGGTATGTAAAGCCTATTCTTTCTTTCTTTTGGCATGTCCTAGACGTAAGTATGAAACGATATGAACCTTGGGGTAAATTCTACTCTCTAGTTCCATGCATGACTTATGATTCTATATTTCCTTAATGCTACTTTCACAAGCCTACTATATGATTGACTAATGAATGATGTATAGAAGTTCCTACTCTTAAAGAATTGTACAAATAGAGGCATACTTGACTTTCAAAAGCTACACCATGTTAAGTTGATACATGTACACGAAATCTGAAACGTTTCTTGTTATAGTTTGTTATGAGACTTAAAAAGAACTGAATATGAATATTATTTTGACACTTTAGAGCTGGTTAGTGCTTGTCCATTGAGTCTCAAACGATGAATTGCATATATGTGGTTGCTATTTATTCTGCTCGTGCTTACCGCTATATGCTTCACTGAGTCCCGGGCCAGGACACGTTCTCGTGCGCATATTTACTATATTAATCACCGAGTCCCTCACTAGAGGGCCGGGACACGTTATATATATATGTATATGATGATATGATGACATGATGATATGGAGATGGTGGCCAGAAGGGCATATTCCTTATTACCGAGTCCCTTATTAAAGGGCCGGGACACGTCTATGTTTATGTTTATGATGCTATGATTTTAATTACCGAGTCCCTCATTAAAGGGCCGGGACACGTTATATATGTTATATACAGAATGATTTTGCAACTTTGATTACAAAACTCTATAACGATATTGATATGAGAATGATACAGATGAAATATGTCCAAAGGCAAGTTTTATGAATTTCTGATTGTTGCATTGGGTCCTACATACTTTGTCTCCTTATGAGTCTATTACTACATTTCATGCTTTACATGCTCAGTGCATATTCCGTACTGACCCCCTTTCTTCGGGGGGCTGCGTTCATGCCCGCAGGTACAAACGCTCGTTTTGGAGATCCGTCAGCTTAGGGTACCTATTCAGCTATTTTGGACTGCTCCTTTGTTCTGGAGCCTAGCCTGTGGTATAACTCCCTTTTATTGTATATATAAGTGTTTATTCGGGGTACGGCGGGGCCCTGTCCCGTCATATGATATTGTCGTTACTCTTAGAGGTCTGTGGACATCTTTGTGGGTCTGTATATAGTTGTTGTTGCGTTGTATGACTATGACTTATGTTTGGGGCGTACCCATTCGTAATGGCAGCCTTGTCGGCTTGCGTATCTATGCATATGTTTTGGGATGTTGTGCGTAGTGGCAGCCTTGTCGGCTTGCGTAGATATATATATATATATATATATATATATATATATATATATATATATATATATATATATATATATATATATATATATATATATATTTGATATGAAAGTTGTAACTCCTCAGGAGACAGGTGGCTATGATATGCGTATATGCGACAATGTTAAAGCAACGTCTTGCCTTTTTTTTTTTTTATATATAAATCCTTGTTATGCTAGCTGTAGATGATTGTGGTTAACAGGTGTATACGAGTGTCCAGCTCGGGCACTAGTCATGGCCTACGGGGTTGGGTCGTGACAGAATATATGAAAAATGAACAAATACGATGGAGAAACGAAATATATGGAGTTTTACCAAATCAACTTAGTAAATTATCATGCCTTTTCCAATAACTTTTGAGAACAAAATCTCTTATCAAAAGTTTAAGGAGTAACACAGAGATTATGAAGTAAATAGATAATTGTATTGTTGATAGTTTTACATTTTCTCCTTTTGTAAGTCTAAAGGTTGTTCATTTATGTGAAGTAAACTGCTATGGTTGTTCTTTTAGTAAAGATAGTTTATAGGAAAAATTGTAGTCTAAGGGTAATCGTTGATTATACAAAAAATTATTGTATGAAATATCAATTCAAAGATAAATATTTCAAGTTAAAGAAATAAAAATCATTTAAACGTGACAATGTAATGATAGGAATGAAACATTTCTATGCGATTGAGAAGATTTACTTTAAACTTCAACTAGGAAATTGAATAAAAGTTAAGAATAAAGATATTTTGAACTTTTTTTTTTATCCCAAGAGTCGTTGGATAAATATAGTCCAGAAAACATTTTATATACATTAATTATTGAGGTTGATCCTTGGAATTCAAGCATTGGCTGTTTATCAATTTCAACGTTGTAAATTCATCACTAAAATCACCCATTTAAGGAGAAGGAGACAACGAATAAGAGTTTGAAGAACAAGTATGAGTGGTGAATATTGTATGAGTAGAAAAAAATCGCAGTGTTATATAAAAGGAAAAATTGAGACAATGGGACAAGAAATTTGATTTAATGACGAATACAATATCTGATACGTTTTCCACTGAAAGTTCATTCGTTTGATCAATTGCTTAAGAATATTTTTTTGCTTATACAATGTAATTAAGTCGTTCTGTTGCTTTGCTATGTAGTAAGCAATATGTGGCAGACATATTGATAAATTATAAAGAGATCTAACAAGGTTTCAATTAATAAAATATATAGTGGGCAAAGATATTTAGCCAAGTGTAAATTATTATAAAATCATATGTCTAAGTTTCGGACAATATTAATGGATGCAATAACATGGAGTGTAATTAACTTTTATTTAATTAAAAGATAAATTAATCATTTTTAGTGTGAAAGAAATGATTATATATAAATTTGGGACGGATAAATAATTGAACTAGCATTTGTGAAAAAAGACACTATAAAAATCAAATCTTAAAGTTGCCGTTATTTGCATACTTAAAAAATTATTAACAACTCTTAATTTAATTTTTCGGTGTAGGTAGGATATTAAAATTGATTTATAAAGAAAAAATAAATGGTCTCGGAAAAATTGTCCATTTAAAAATTGAAACAATTAGATTCGATGTCAAATTAAGTAAGATATGTGTACTAATTTTTTACGATTAGTTTCTTTTCATGTCAACCGCGCATCGGGTGTTACTACTTATATAGTACTATTTTTTTAAACCTAATTAGTCAATAAGTCAACCACACATTTGCTCATTACCTATCAGAAACTTGTGGCAAGAATAACTTGAAAACAACGGCCTTACAAACATCCGTCTCTCTTACCTTCCCATTTCAACTAGTAACAAAATACGGGTAATCCCCCTTTGGTTGAGGTAAAATTGGATTGCTAAATTATTATGCATTCTCATTCTCTTTCTTCATTCATATCGTGGACGTTCTTTAATTCAAAGACGACCACAACGTCGTTGTTGAACTGTAGCCAAAATGTTCATTCAACCCCATTTCAAGATCTTAGAGATCAATGTGATTTCTGCCCAGGACCTTCCCCCCGTGTCAAAAATGTTACGCACCTTTGCAGTTGCATATATACATCCAGACCATAGATTAACAACGAGGGTGGATCACAATGGAAAAACAAACCCTAGATGGAATTACAAGATGGTTTTTCGTGTGGATGACAAGTTTCTTAATTCAGAATCGCCTTCCATTACGTTCGAGATCTACAATGTTGCATGGCTACGTGATCTCCCCATTGGCACAACACACCTTAATATAAATAGCTTTTTCCCTCCTCTTTCATCCAACAATCCAACCATGAGATCCACTACGCTTCATATTCGTCGTCCAAGTGGTCATTTACAAGGGCTCCTTCATGTTAGTGTCCAATTGATTGACACTAGCCCCCCGCCAGAAATTATCCTTTCTGGAAGTGAATTGAGCACCTCTATATGTACAAGCCATGTCTCATCATTAAAAGATGAAAAAAGCATTAGCGATGAAAAGCTTGAAAACACCTCGACTATTTCTAAAGGTCATGACACATTGTACGAAGAAGAAATTACCAAGAATATTAATTACATGCCAGAGACTCCTGATGAGAATAAAAGTCAAAAAAGGGGAATGTCACAACGTTTACGTAGTAAACGAATAATGTCTAATAGCAATTCAGATTTATTTTCGCCAAATCAAAAGATGAGAAGGACACCAACTGTGTCATTTTGCTCAGGGGTGCAACCTATACCTTCAATTGTGGCAGAAGATATGAAGAAAGGATTGTATCACACAGGGGAAGGATTAGAATATGGAAGTTCTGTATTCGAGAATTGGGCAATGCCCAGTGTAAAAGATGAAGAAATCCAATCGATGCGATCAAAAAGCTTGACGTGGGGCTCAGCTGATCAAGTTCACGTGCAAGAACAAGTCGAGATTAATAAGAAATCTCGAAGAAGAAGAAGACATGATTCAGATGGAGGAGGATTATTTTCATGTTTTGGCAAAGCGTATGGTTTTGAATTCAAGCTTATTTGTGGATCAAGAAGCACCAAAAAGAAGAAAAATAAGAAAGTTGAACGCCAGAAGAGTTTTCCTTATAATAACCATTATGAGGATAACTTGCGCAGGTTTCACATATAATTATTCACTTTTAATTTTTATTGAGAGTAATTCTGACTCTTCTTGCAATCTCCAAAATGGTTTTGGGCATCCATAATGATGATGATTTCGTAAAATGTACGAAAATCTAGAAGGAATAAAAAAGTAAAAGTCCCTCTAGACCTATACCAGTATGTGTTAGATTGTCTTTATAAATATGTATAAGAAAAAAGTTCTTACGATGTAGCTAGGTTTCAATTTATCCGTATAAATTCAATGTTGAATTCTTCTACCATATATAGTGATATCTTCAAATTTGTACTAGTATACAAAGCGCTTTATAGTTGTACTTTGAATTCATTTTTTCTTTTCCTAGTCTTGATTTAACTTATATATTTTCATCATGCAAAATATAAGCAAGCCAGGAACTAACGGATATAATCATAATTCATATCATATTGATTCTCTTTATGAAGCCCCAACTATTTCCAACGTCAAAAAATATGTCTCCACCGGCTCTATGCATAAATCATACTGATTAGTGCTTCAATTGTAAAATGAAAAATTCCATAAACAGTTAAATTAAAATTGGTAAAATTTATTGGGCCTTATCTATTCACCACGTGTAACTATGACTAAACATAAAGCTATAAAAATTAATATTCGAAGATCCGGACGTATGTGTGGAAAATCGGAAAGTCATTAGTGAAATCTGGCGAATTAAGTAGGATAAAGATGCATGAAAAAGAGTATTAATACAACACAAGTTATTTGATGAAGGTCAATAACTAGTGTGTTTTCTTTTAGCTAGAGTACATAGTAGTGCCAATTCGCCAAATTAAAGCAAGTACTTGATTTTTTTTTTTTTTTTTTTGGTGGCTGAAACATGAAAGGACCATGTACAGAGATACTTGCTTTCTTGATTTCCTTTTTAATATTCCGAAAGTTCTTTGTGATAGAGTAGCACTACAGATGTGCTTTACTATATTTTCGAGATTTATTTTATGACTTTCAACCATAATGTATTTGGTGCATAATAATATTGAATTTGAGTCCTAGGGAAATGGTCACTTGAATTATGAACTTATCTAAGCTGTCAGCTATACTTTCATGGTGAATAGTGAAATGACAGACACAATAAAAGGAAAAAAGAGATTGGGACAGAGGGATCCAATGTCCCCTTACATCTTTGTGCTACTAATGGAATATTTAATAGATGTTTTGAGTGGCCTGAAAATAGAGCCTGAGTTTAACTACCACTTATATGACAGAAACTGCGAATTACACATCTGTGTTTTGCAGATGACCTCCTCTTATTTGCAAGGGGAGATTTGAAATATGTTATGCTACTCAAGGATAAATTTCCCAATTCTCTGAAGCCACTAGACAGAAAGCTAATTTAAGCAAGAGTCAGGTGTGCAAATACTAGGACTGAATTTCTGGAGTTGTTGGGGTATGACAAGGAGAACTCATTTTCAAGTATTTGGGGGTGTCTCTCTCAACTAAATGACTCACTGTTTTACAATGCAAGCCTATGGTGGACAAGATCAATGCTAGAATAACAAACTGGATGGCTAAATGTCTTTTCTATGCTGGAAGGCTATAATTTATCAAGGCTGTGTTATTTGGAGTCCAAGATTATTGGTCTCAACTACTTTTGATGCCTAAGAAAGTGATTAAGCTTATTGATGTAGTATGCAGAAGCTATTTGTGGTCTGGGGAGGCTACAATGACAAAGAAGGTTAGGGTGGCTTGGGACAAAGTCTGCTCGCCCAAGAAAGCAGGTGGTTCAAGAATATGGAACCAAGTGGCAATCTGTAAACTACTCTTGGCATTGAGTCAAAAGAAGGATAAACTATGAATCTCTTGGATACATACTTAATTACTACAACAAAAATCCGGATATTCATACTATGCAGATTCCCAAACAGGCAGCTTGGATAATAAGGAAGATTATACAAGTTAGAAAGTACTGGACAAATTTGGGTGACGTTAATAACTTGACCATTGAAGGCAAGTTCCATCTAGCTACTGCTTACAAAAGACTCAGAGAGTGAGGTCCTAAATGTTACTTGGACCAAACTGCTCTACTAGAACATTGCTGAGCCAAAACAGAATTTATTCTTTGGTTGAATTTACATGGAAAACAGAGAACTAAGCATACATTGTTGAAATGGACCATGGAAGTGTATGCAGGCTGTGTTTTGTGTAGCAAATGTGCAAGAAACTAGGAAGCATCTATTCTTTGAGTGAAGGTTTACTCAGGAACTGTGGCACAGTCTGCTCAAATGGTAGAAATGGGATAGGAGAATTTTGGAATGGGATTTAGAATGGCTATGGGTCCAACAACACTCCAGAAGGAAACATCCAAGGAAAGTAGTTTTTTGATTATTTAATTCCCGTATTATTTTTTGGTAATTAAGGAATTTTATTACCAAATGGAAGAATTATAGCTCAAAAAAAAAAAAAAAAAAAAGCAGCAAACCAACTAGACATAGTCCCAGCAACTGCTATGGCATCGAATCTTTGTAACTACATCTGTATCTAGCTAGGATAATAATTAAGAGAAGTTGTGACATTTGCTACTTTGGGTTTCATGCTAGCTCAACCAAAGAAGAAAAAAAAAAAAACTTCCTGCACCACTAGTCTCACAATTATTTCTGCACTTCTCTTTTCCCTTGAAATATCACATGGTTTCCTTCCTACCAGAACTTGGTTTGTCAGTTATGTAATGCGTCTCCATCCATGTGCATTCCACTAGCCAGTTCCAACGCAGTCTTGAAAGACCCCGCCACTCACTGCAAGAAAAAATATATTTCGCAACAAAAATTTTTTTATTGCCATAGATTGATTATTATTGCAAAGAGTAGTTTTAGCAACAAAAAAAAAATATTTTGTTGCATGAACTTTTCCCAATGGCTGTTATTGCAACAACGTGCAACAACTTTTTTTTTGTTGCCAAAAGTACTTTTTGCAACAATAATCAATACTATGACAACAAAATTAAATTCTTTGGCAATAAAAAAATCATTTGCCAACAATAAAAATAAGTTGTTGCCAAATATAAAAATTTTTGTTGCGATTTCTATACTTTCTTGTAGTGACTGTAACATATTGCTCCATATATCTGCAGCAACTGGATATGTGAAAAATAGGTGATTAATAGTTTCATTAGTCCCTTTACAAAGCTGGCATAGCAGATCCATAACCCTACTTGATCAATCTGTCTTTTTCCATAAACTCTACCATTCACACCAAATACCCCGTGAACAACCATTTTGGAGGACAAGGATTTCATATCAGCTTTCTCCAACTAACTCTTGGAAAAATTCCCAGAAGCTTTAAGTACATCTGCCTAATAGGGAATGACTTCACTTTTAGTTCATCTTCTACATTCAGCCCAACAGCCTCCTATAAGATACTGCCTTGAACACCTTCTTAATTATCCAGGAGCCCTGAGTGGTAATTGCTTCACCAATAGTACCATCTTTTATGTAATACAAATATACCTATTTCACCCACATTTTATCTTTCTTGTTGCTCAAGTTCCATAGTAGTTCACCCAAAGAAAGTATTACTGAAAGCTAGCTTTACTGTTGCGTCCAAACGCACACGCAAGTATACGTAGTCGTACAAGTAATATAGTGATTTTAGAAATCGGATGTCGAACCCACAGGGAGTTATGATTAACCGTCAACTAAATTAAACAATCCAAATTATTTATACAAGAGATGAAATTCGAAGATTGTGACTATAAACTAATTGAAGATAAAAGAGACAAATAGTGAACTTCAACAAAGAAAGAGCGAGTTTTTATATTATCAATGAGACGAATGTTCCAGGGTTGCGGTTGGTTCACCAATCCTGTTGAATTTTCGAACTATTTCCCTTTAATCCGAATTGTCGACGATTGCTAATTTACCGGATTATTAACTCTTGTAGTATTCTCCCGAACTACTACTCGCCTATTCAAAACAGTTCGCCGCCTATATTCCCATGGAATTGACTTGTTAAGAACGTAATTCGTTTATGGTATTTAATTGAACGCGGCGCCTAGGTATATTCCTATCCTAGCCACAAATCCTAGCCCAATTGTAGGGATAATCAGATCACGTCCTCTTTAATCCTTCTCTAATCTAACAACATCTTTCCCAAGCATGTATATTAGATAGTCGATAGAACCTAACTGTTGGCCAAACAATCAAGCAATTATGAACAGAATTAAAGAAGCAATCAAACTCAACAACTCATAGTAAGATAAGAAATAATCACCAAACATCAATAATCATGGTTTACCACAACCCTAGAACGAGAGGTTTAGCTCCACATAGACATGGAGGAAAAGCAACAAATCATTCAAAGAAAATATACAAACTAGTAATAAGGAGAAGGGGAAGATAAAACCTAATAATCTCCGGCCTCCACGGCGGCTCCTACTCTCTCTAGGTCAAAAGTCCCCTATTCTAATGTAAAAACGACTATTTATAAGCTAGGGAAAATATGAGATAAGTGGGCCCAATCCCGATCAACTTAGGAGAACTGACGCCTCTTGTGCTTTGGTCATGCGTCACATGGCCATCGCATGACTATGTCTGTGCATCCGCTGTGCTCCGCATAGCCAATGCATAACAGGTCTGAGAATCAGAAAGGGGTATTTTGTGCGCTGGGTGTGCGACGCACAGCCAATGCATGAGACCCTTCAGTGGTCGTATTTTGCCTTCAAGTGTTGCAACCTCCTTCCGCTCACTCGTCCAACCCGCACTGCCTCCGAATCAGCCAGAATTGCTCGGATTACCCTTCATTGGTCCTTGTTATACCCAAAAGACTTCAACGTGACCTTCTTTTCTTTTTCCTCTTCTTCAATTTTGCTCCAAATCTCTTCATCTTCACACTGTAGCATTTTCAACTTAAACCACCTAGATTCCACAATAAAGCCCAAATTAGTCCCATATCACATAGTTAATAGATGTTAGGTGTATTTAATGCATTTAGCTCTAAAATACAGTATAAGTATGGGTAAAAGATGGCGGAAAAGTGTATAATTACACCTAATATCACCACCCCACACTTAAACCTTTGTTCGTCCTCGAACTAACCTCCCTAAGCACTTCAAAATAGTTTACAACATCCCGGTAATTCCGGGGTTAATTAAAGTCAAGGAGTCGCCACCTAATTATTTATGGTGAATTAGGACACCTAAAGTTTAATTAAAGTAATTATCTAAAGTTGATTTTATTTTAAAGTCTACGAAACCAAATGATTCTAGGTAAGGGTTCAACTAATCTAGAGGGAAGGTATTAGGCATCCTCTAAGACCCATTAACAATGGTTAACCGACCAGACTTAAGGTTAATTAAAAGGACTAAAAAATGTGGATGCAACCTTTTACAACATTTAAGAAAATATATTGTAAGAATTGTTAAAGTTATAGATAGATATATAATAATGCTATTCAAAATAGGACTTGTAGAAGATAATAATTTGTGTAAAAAAGAGTTTAGTTGTAAATAAATTGAAGAAAGCGCAAGATGGTGCGATGTTTTATAAATTTGGAGAAAATAAGTTACGCTGACTAACAAATTAAAACAATGTTTGTAAGATTAATTTAATAAACGTTTAAACGTTTTATAGAAAGAATATTAGTTCAATACAAACCGTGTAAAGGTTGTTAACAAATACGTGTTTCAAATGTTAGGAAGAAGCTAAAGTGAAACAGTTATCCACGAAAACTAGTTTGTTTTTCTTATTTCTCAAAACAAGCTAACGCCAATGTGTAACATTTTATGATGCTCTGGAAGCATATCTGTCTTTCTAACTAACAAGTGCCAAACTTACGAGGACAATTAAACTTCGTTTAATTTAAGACCTATATTT
The DNA here is from genome assembly GCF_019175385.1 of Lycium barbarum. NCBI lineage: Eukaryota > Viridiplantae > Streptophyta > Magnoliopsida > Solanales > Solanaceae > Lycium > Lycium barbarum. The sequence continues at coordinate 39,515,181 of NC_083346.1, read as the reverse complement.
GCTAATTAAGACATCCTTAATATAAATAGGCTCGGTTAAAATAAGCAGTTAAATATTTATCACAATCACACAGCTAGATAAAATGTCAGTCACACCAAACACATAACAAGCATAAAAAAAATGAAAATAAGATGAATAAAGCCACATTTGGCTACCATAAGAGAGTAAAGTTTTCAGTGATCCGCCGTTTGGCGAACCACTCTTTATTTTCTGTTTGGATAGAGGTCGAGAGAACGAGAGCTGAATGATAGAGTAAATGCACATTCCAGCCTTTGCGGGGTGACGTCGAGTCTTAAAGTAAGACTCTTCGACTGTTTTGGGTACAGTGAACTGGGCGTCGAGGTCTCGGATTTATGCTCGAACACAAACGAACCCGAACCCGATTAAATTAACTAAAGTTTCAAACCAAAAAGTGAAAATAGAGTAATATGTTGGCTGTTCATTTTCTTTAGAGTGAGGCTATGGCTCGATGATAATTTCCAGTTTTTCCCCCCCAGTCGGCTGAAGACTATGGCCGTATTTATAGTAGACGAAACTAGGGTTTGGTATTCAAATTTCAAAATTGAAAAATGTCAAAAGGGTGTCACGAGTTTGAAAATTTGGGCGGGGCTTTTCTGTTCAACGTTCGGATTTTTGGTCTACATCGTAACTTATTCGATCAGAAAAGGGAAATGGACAAAACCTATTAATGGTTTTTTAGATGAAGGCAGAGAAAGAGGGGAAGAAAATAAAGTTTACCCTCTTTCGATCCGTTGAATCCAGATGGGGAAGGACAAGCCATTAAATCCCTTCCCCAAAGTGGCCATACACGACCTGTGATCGTGAAAGGAATCTGTGGTTTTGCCAAGTTCGTCGGGTAGAGAGAGAAAGAGGAGGAGAAAAGGGAGAGAGATGAAGCGGCGTGTGTTGAAGAAAATAGGGTTCTTTGGTTTCATCTGATGAAATGCATAGGTTGGGCCGGTCGGGTCGGGTAGAACAGTGGGTTGGGTATCGAATTGGTTGTGGTGGGCTGGCAGATTGGTTGTGGGATGGTCTGTTGGATGAGTTGTTAAGGGGTGATTTGGGCTGGTACTGAATTTTGGCCCTTTCCCTCCTTTAATATAATTATTTTTTGGGCTTCTAATTTAATAACTAGTATAATATATATTAGGATAATTAGTGATTAATATGTAGAAAATAAAGGACTTGATAAAGTATAATTAATTTAACGAGTACAAATCTTAAAATGTCCGGATGACGAACCATAAAACTTGTGATAATGTAATGCTAGTAATGTTGATAGTAAAATAATGAAAATGAAAGTAATGATATTAATAGTAGTAGAAATAGAAAATAGTAGCGAAAACAAAGTATGTTGCTCGTTAATAAATTTAGAAACCCAAGGAAATAGATTGGAATAAAGGAGGGACAAAATTGGGTGTCAACACCAGGGTTGCGGTTGGTTCACCAATCCTGTTGAGTTTTCGAACTATTTCCCTTTAATCCGAATTGTCGACGATTGCTAATTTACCCGATTATTAACTCTTGTAGTATTATCCCGAACTACTACTCGCCTATTCAAAACAGTTCACCGCCTATATTCCTATGGAATTGACTTGTTAAGAACGCAATTCATTTATGGTATTTAATTGAACGCGGCGCCTAGGTATATTCCTATCCTAGCCACAAATCCTAGCCCAACTGTAGGGATAATCAGATCACGCCCTCTTTAATCCTTCTCTAATCTAACAACATCTTTCCCAAGCATGTATATTAGATAGTCGATAGAACCTAACTGTTGGCCAAATAATCAAGCAATTATGAACAGAATTAAAGAAGCAATCAAACTCAACAAATCATATTAAGATAAGAAATAATCACCAAACATCAATAATCATGGTTTACCACAACCCTAGAATGAGAAGTTTAGCTCCACATAGACATGGAGGAAAAACAACAAATCATTCAAAGAAAATATATAAACTAGTAATAAGGAGAAGGGGAAGATAAAACCCAATAATCTCCGGCCTCCACGGCAGCTCCTACTCTCTCTAGGTCAAAAGTCCCATATTCTAATGTAAAAACGGCTATTTATAAGCTAGGGAAAATATGAGATAAGTGGGTCCAATCCTGATCAACTTAGGAGAACTGACGCCTCTTGTGCTTTGGTCATGCGTCGCATGGCCATCGCATGACTATGTCTGTGCATCCGCTGTGCTCCGCATAGCCAATGCATAACAGGTCTGAGAATCAGAAAGGGGTATTTTGTGCGCTGGGTGTGCGACGCACAGCCAATGCATGAGACCCTTCAGTGGTCGTATTTTGCCTTCAAGTGTTGCAACCTCCTTCCGCTCACTCGTCCAACCCGCACTGCCTCCGAATCAGCCAGAATTGCTCGGATTACCCTTCATTGGTCCTTGTTGTACCCAAAAGACTTCAACGTGACCTTCTTTTCTTTTTCCTCTTCTTCAATTTTGCTCCAAATATCTTCATCTTCACACTATAGCATTTTCAACTTAAACCACCTAGATTCCACAATAAAGCCCAAATTAGTCCCATATCACATAGTTAATAGATGTTAGGTGTATTTAATGCATTTAGCTCTAAAATACAGTATAAGTATGGGTAAAAGATGGTGGAAAAGTGTATAAATACATCTAATCCAGGAGGCCTGAGTGGTAATTGCTTCACCAATAGTACCATCTTTTATGTAATACAAATATACCTATTTCACCCACATTTTATCTTTCTTGTTGCTCAAGTTCCATAGTAGTTCACCCAAAGAAAGTATTACTGAAAGCTAGCTTTACCACTATGTGTATGGTGTGTGGATTGAAAGGAACATGAGGATTTTTCAACGCAAGTCATCCACCAAAGAAAATATGTTGCACCAGAGGAAGCTTTACCTGTGTATAAGATTCAGACACACTATGAAGTTGTTTAGCTATAGCAGCTTCATGGGAGTTTAGGAATGTTTGGTAGTTAGTTTGTTTTGTTATAGAGGATGCACACTAAGAGGGGACAGGATTGGTTAATCCACCCCTAATTTGTAAATATTTACTTGGTGATTAATAAAAGGTTCCTTTAAATGCCAAAAAAAATAATATTGAATTTGAGCCTACAAAAAAAAAAAAAGAGAAATAAAACAATTCAACAATAATTCGTTACAACTCTAATGTATGTCTGACCAATTTATTGCATTAACGCATAAAAGCAAAGTTTTGTTGTAATTTCTCTTTGAGTTTACATAAATCTTGTATAATGATGATATATAGATGTTTTTCACCGTTAGATTAGGAATTGGCCCATAACAAATAATTTCTTATAGAAACTTTGCTATGGTGACTTAGATAGAGTATGTAAAATGGAAGCGTACGAGATCGTCTTGCATAATGTATTAAAAATAACACATTAATTTAATTAATCAAATATAAAATTAGTATATACCTCTTGAAGCTAGAATGTTGGAGTCGACGACCTAAGTGTCTATCCTGATCAATAGCTGATTTTCGACTAAGGATAGAACACGTTGCTCTACCTGTTCTACGTACGTGTTTGCACAATAATAATGAACAAGAAAGTAATGGACATAGTGATTTTTACATGGAAACCACTCGACTCACAAGGGCAATAAAAACCACGACTAACACCCCTGTAGGATTTCCCCCAAACTTTACTACAACGGTGAGCTTCTGAAATTCAAATTACAAACTCTGCAACCTAGGAACTAACGTCTAATTCCTATCTCACTAGTCTCCCTAGACTAGTAAGAAACCATCAAGTTGATCCCCAACTTGAAGTTGAATTTACAATATTTTTGTACTAACTTGACTGCTTCTAATAAAGCAGATAAAGTACAACTCGATAAACAACCTAATACAAGTTTCTAGACTTAAGAACTGGAAAACATTATACAGTAGAACAACTCCTTCAATCTATCTTCTTGCACTAGGGACGCACACCTGGATTCTTGATATATCTTTCGATTGCTCAATATTCTAAATTTTCTCTTTATGGGTGCGCAAAACTTCTTCTTGGTAAGACTTGGATATTTATAACATTGAGTGCATAGCAAGTCAGCAAACACAAAACCCTCTTTGAGTATACCCATGAGATATATTAGGGTTTGTGTTGAATTGGGATTCATGCCTTTTGAATCGACTTGATTGTCCTTGTAGGAGTCTGAAGAATCTTGTTTAATTATGGCAAGGAATCCTACAACTTGACCGCTAACTCTTTACCATAAATCTGCAAATCCTAATTGATGTGGGGCTTGCGCTGGAACTTGTTCACGAGCCTGTTTCATCCACCTGATTCGTCTGCCTCTGAATGTCTGCACTGGTTGAGACGGAACATTTTCACAAGACTAATACATGTTCCAACCCCAGCGGTAACCTTTGGCACTCCAGCGTGTGCGCTACGACGGTTGGTCTAGCCGTCGCAGCGTACTCCCCTTCTACACTCTCGACCGCCATAGCGTTAGAATTGACCGCGTCGGCGCACACTCTCACCGACCCGGCGGTACCCACCCTGATTTCTTATTTTATTATTTTATTTTATTTTACTCACTCTTGGTAAATCGCTTAAGGCACTACCAGGTTAAATTAGAACACTTTCTTACTCGAACTCTCATAGAGGACCAATAGAGTACGGTGTGCCCGAACATTCCGACTCGTAGACTCTAACAGTTCAAATATGGGAAAAGACATGAGACGTTGGGTGGGGTACTGTGGTATAATGTGGACCCTAGAAAATCCTCGTTCCATGTTAAAATCAATTCCGTTAAATTCCTCTCCGTCCCCAACCGTTCGAGGACAAACGGTTGTTTAATTGGTATCTGATGTAATGACCCGTTTGGCCGTTACCATGATTTCCTCGAGTTTCATGTCCCAAGACGTCTTTAGATCAGTGTTTCTTAGTCACCCCGGAAGAGTCCGTGCTACTTGACTTAAGACAAGAATGAACGAGTTAAGAAAGTTCAAGAAAAGTTAATTGAGTTAGTAAGAATATCGTTATATATATGGTTGCCTTAAGTATCCCGAGGTGACATGGTAACTTAAAGGATTTGAAATCATGTTATCATTACGTATACGAGGTAATGTGAGTGCCCTTTTAAAGTATTTGAGATTATTAGTAATGATATATAAGATGGACAAAAGATATGAATATACTTTTGCGATTGGAGTTTCGTCGAAGCTTTGTTAGTTCTCTAGTTATGTTTAAGGTTATTGTGATTCTCCGGACCCTTCAGGACGAGTGTGTGGATTGTTATGAATGTATATGAGTATGTATATGTATGTATAAGAGGTTACATGAGGGTTGAAAGAGGATTATAAGTTAAACGAATCTAAACAAAATGAATCGGAACAACTTCAGTAAAAATCTCGGACCAGATTTTTAGCCCATATTGTTGGAGGCATATCTCCTAGAATAAGACGAGTTTTGGGGTGAAACAAAAGCCTACACTGAAATTCAAGAAGTCTAGTTTCTAACTAAACAAACCTCTAGTCAATGTGATATCGGTATAAGGAGTATGGACGATGCAAGATGGGCTGGCGGGGCAGCAAGTTGAGACCCGACCCAAGCATTTATATTTCGGCCCATGAAGCCCATTAACCTTAATATATATGGAAATTTCGTTTGAGGACTATTCATTTTCATCTAGGAACTTCCAAAAATATTATAGAAAGAGGGAGAGAGCTTCTAGGCTGAGAAAGCCATTTTGGTCAAAATCCGAGCCCCGAATCCCGAGGCTCATGAAAAGAAAAGCGTTGTACGTCGCGTTGCCTTTAGTTTGAGCTAAAAATCAGCCAAAAAGAAGATTGTTGACGTGGTTTCTGCATACTTAAGGTAAGATTAAGGTCTCTTTTTCATTGTTAATAAGTTTATTTAGAGTTTTAACGGATTAGAACGAAGAAAATAGCGTTGTAAACTCGTTTGTTGTTTTGTTGAGATTTATGGATCGGGGGATGTTTTAGTTGGATTAAATGGATGAAATCAGCGGAGTTATGATGTATATTAATGGTTGGTATTTTTATTGATGTTGTTGATGATTCAATTGAATTGGATTTTCGGGATTGTCCAGTTTATAGAGGAAATGCTGCCCGAATTTCATTAAGTTCCGTTCATATACAAATTAGATAGTAAGTGGTGTAAATGGTATAATTGTGATGTTATCATCGTGATTGTAGATATACGGACTCGAGGAGTAGACATTGGGTGATTAGGTAGATTGTCAGGTATGTAAAGCTATCCCTTCTTTCTTTTTGACATGAATTACATAAAACGAGCGGACGATGAACGTACATAATTCCAATAAATTCTAGTTCTCAGTGGTACTTGACATGATAGTTGTCTTTGATTCTCAAGTGTTGGCTCATTCTAATTATTCTGTTGAGTCTCAGATGATGATTTAATTTGTATATGGTTGCTCCTGATATTTTATTCCTGCATAACGTTATTACATCATTTCACCGAGTCCCGGGCCGGGTACGCATTCGTGCACAGTTTCATTGCATTGTTCACCGAGTCCCTCACTAGAGGGCCGGGTACGGTATATATATGATTATTTCACCGAGTCCCTCACTAGAAGGCCGGGTATGGTACATATATGATTATTTCACCGAGTCCCATAATGGGCCGGGTACGGTGTACTATATAGATATGCATGACTCTCATCTCATAAGACACAAGTGCATTGGTATCTTTGATTATCATACTTGTCTCCTGTCATCTTTTACTCAGTCATGATCTTCTTTATTGTACTTCATGTTTTACTTACTCAGTACATTTTTCGTACTGACCTCCCTTTCTTCGGGGGCTGCGTTTCATGCCCGCAGGTACAGACACTCAGTTTGGCGATCATCCAGCCTATGACTTCTGCTCAGTTGCTTGGAGAGCTCCATTGTTCCAGAGCTTAAGTCATTTTGGGTACAGATCCTTTGATATAGACCTGACTTATGCATATCCAGGAGTACGGCGGGGCCCTGTCCCATCATATTTCACTATTATACTCTTAGAGGTCTGTAGACATGTGTGGGTTGTATATGGGCTTTGGTTAGCTATATCGACATAGTCTATTTTGGATATTCCTGTATATAGTGGCAGCCTTGTCGGCTTACATATTTTGTATGTTTTGGCTAGCTGTGACTCCTCAGGAGATAGGTTCATTCTGATATGTGACGTTATGAGTCTATAGCTTGCTTTTACAAATTTCCATATTATCCTTAGCTCTAGTCTGATTATATTTAGAAGGTTTGTATACGAGTGTCCAGCTCGGGCACTGGTCATGACCCATCGGTTTGGGTCGTGACAATTATCCTATTAAATTGACCCGGAATCATTTTGGAAAGGTTTAAAATCGTAAAGGACCACTGGGAGCCCACTAAAGCGCTATAGCGGCAAGAGAACCGCCATGGCGCTACCGCCAGAACCGCCTTCCTAACCTCCATAGCGGTATTTTCAATTCTTGCATATGACCGCCACAGCAGCCTCTCGACCCGCCATAGCGTGACCGCTGCGACGGATGTGCAACCCGCCCCGGCGGGTATCGCAATTTTCTCTAGTATTTAAAACCCATTTCAGGATTTGACCCCATTTTTACTCAAACCCTAAATCTCAGCAGCCACTTGGGGCATTTGGAAGGAAATTCTCATGGTTTCATGGAATATGTAACCTCACTATCTCATTACTTCATCCCTCTTCCATTTTAATGTTTCATTTCACTAAGAATTCATCCTCCAAGCCGATAAAATGGAGGTTCTCTACTTTTCAAGTCTAAGATGACCAAAATGGAATCTCTAAGCTTAAAATCTGGACATTCTTGGGATAATCCTTCAAGTTCTTAAATTATGAGGATTAATCGTCTCTAACTTCTGAGGTTTCCTCTCTTTTAGTAAATGTGTTTCGACTGTATTCTTTAGATTCATGTTTTATGAAGGAAAGCATCAATTTTATGACTTAGGTGATATATTTAGCAATAAAACCCAATTTATTAACTCATGAAAACCTAGAAAATCTTGTTGGGAATAAATTCCAATCTTTCCTTTGCAAACCTGAAATCCGAATAACATTCCTAGATTATTGACCCTTGTTCTTTCGGGTTTCCTTAACATTCAAAGGTCCTTTGTTGCGGGTCACAGTTTGCAAGTGTGAAGTTGAAGATCAACAAGATGTTCGTGGCACCTGTTCGACCTCAAGGTAGGTTATGGCTTTTCCTTTTTGGTGGACTTCGATTAGAATTCCATAGATGTACGAAGATGAAATGGGGAATGCATGCCTAGTTCGTTGGACACCGATGTCGAGATGGTTATATTAGGTTGGAATTGTGGTATTGAATTGTCTGTTGCAATACTTGTTGGTACGGTAGTAATGATGTGTTACCTTTTTTGTTAGACTTCGGTTAGTGACTCGCATGTAGTACTAGGGAATTGTTGGAGACATAAGGTGAACCTTTCGGGTATGAAGTTTGGGGTGGAATTCTTAGGATTGGTACTGTTGTGTGACTTGTGTGTTCAGGCTCGTGGCCCGTAGATTCCCTAAGTTATGCTTGTCTTTTCTTATGTGAATTGGTGGTTCCTTTGTGTTATGGGAGATCGGTTGGAAGGAACGGATTCATGTGATATTTGTACTATGATGGCTATCCTTGTACGAAATTGATTGGAATGTATATGTTATTTAAGATGCTCTCATTGCATGACATACTTTCTCATATCCATGATATATTTGTCTTGATCTTAATATTGGACAAGGGTGATGATAGAGGTAAGTATGATTCATGCGACATTACTATATTTACGTAGCCATCTCTATGCTGTGTGATACAGATTGGTTAGCATTGATATTGGATGGAGGAGTCATTCTAGGCTGAGTGATACGGAATGACGGTACATGCACTTAGTGGCCCTTCATGGGTCATGATTATCGAGAGGTGGACATCGTCCCCCCGGAGCATGTGTGCATCATTTCATATGCATTGCATTCATACCATATACAGTTTGCATTGTACCTTATTATCTCTCATGCCTGATTATGATATGGGTTTGTGTTGTATTTCTCTGAGACTTGGAACAATTGGGCTTACTTGATATAGCCATAGGCTGGGATTTGTGATTGATTAAGTGTAACTAAATTGTCCATGGTATGCGGGAATGACCTAGTGGGCGTAACTGTGTTCGAGTATTTGAATGGTGAGAAGGTCTTTCATTCCATTTTAGTTCAAATCTATTGAGTATTATGTTGTATTGTCAGTGGTAAGTATATGAGCGACCTTGAGGCCATTAGGAATTAATGTGGGGATTGGGAAAGGTCATCCTAGTGGCATAATTGCGTTGTATGTGGGGAAAACACATAGGTGGTAGGTGTTAGGGAAATCAAATACATTTGAGCTACTTGTTTTCACCGAGGATCTATTGAGTTAGGATGAGACTTATTTTTGTTATGCATAGATTTTGACTTAAAATCTTCCTACCATGTTTATTTGTGTTATCTATTTGTCGTTATGTTATTTTAACCATTGTCGGCCTATGATGCTTACTAGTACTAGTGTTGTACTGATAGTACTCTTGCTACATCCCATTCGGGGTGTAGAGTCTTTACATGTGGATAGCTTGATTAGAGAGTTTCCGAAAGATGCGCGGTGCTATTCTTGAAGACCTCCATCATCTTCATCCCTAGATGGAGGTTGAGTTCTATTTTATTTATTTTGAGTATTGTACCTTCGAGTTTTAGTCGCTCTTATACTAGTCTAGACCAGGGTTTGGGAAGGTTATTATGTTTAAGCTACTTTTGTAATTAATTCCGCTTATTCAATAAAAGAGTTATTTCCACTTGATTATGTTTGTAACTTAGTATTGAATGAATCTTGTTTATGATTAGAAATGGCTTATGATCTTTTTTAAGGGTTCGCCTATTGAGGTATAAGTGGTAGATGCCCGCGCGATCTTACAATGGGTCATAACATCTATTCCCGGGAAGGTACTAGCAAGGGTAAGATGGTCAAAGCCTCCACAACGACCTAGCGGGTCGTTACATCAAGTACCAATTAAACAATTGTTCGTCCCTGAACGGACAAGGAAGAGAAACAAGGGAAAAGGTACTTGACTCAGTGAAAAGCTGGGAATAGTTATTGCACATACCGGATTCGGTCTCCCAAGTTGCATCCTCAACAGGACGGTTCTTCTACTGAACCTTCACTGACGCTATCTCTTTCGACCTCAGCTTACGAATCTCTCTATCTAGAATAGCGATAGGCTCTTCCTAATAAGACAAATTCTCATCCAACAAAACAGAATCCTAACGAATGATGAATGAACCATAACCATGACATCACTTCAACATAGAGACATGAAACACCGGATGAACGCTTGATAAACCTGAAGGCAAAGCCAACTCATAGGCTACATCCCCTATACGACTAAGAATCTCAAACGAACCAATGAATCTAGGACTAATCTTACCTTTCTTCCCAAACCTCATCACACCCTTCATGGGTGAGACTTTTAACAAAACTTGTTCTCCAACCATGAACTCAAGATCTCAGATCTTTGATCCTCATATTCCTTCTGTCTACTCTAAGCCACCAAGACCTTTTCCTGAATCACCTTAACCTTATCTAATGTCTCTCTCAAAAGATCAGTACCCCATGAACTTACCTCAAATGCATCAAACCACCCGATGGGAGACCTCAAACGGAGCCATATCAATGCTTGAGTGGTAACTATTATTATACGCAAAATATACCAATGGTAAGAACTGATCCCAATGGCCACCGAAGTCAATCACACAAGCTCAGAGCATATCCTCTAGGACCTGAATAGTCCGCTCAGACTGGCCATCTGTCTGAGGGTGGAAAGATTTACTAAGGTCCAATCTAGTGCCCAAATCAGACTGCAATGCCTTCCAAAACCGGGATGTAAATGTCATGCATATGATGGAAATAGCAACCCCATGCAGACGAACAATCTCCCGGATATAAATCTTGGCCAACTTTTGAGCAGTATGGGTGATCTGAACCGGTATGAAATGGGAAAACTTGTTCAATCTATCAAAAATGACCCAAATCCAATAAAACTTACCCAACGTATTCGGAAGACCAACCACAAAATCCATCGATGTCCTCTCCCACTTCCACTCTGGAATGGGCATCCTCTGAAGTGTACCCCCGAGTCTCTGGTGCTAGAATTTAACCTCTTGATAATTTAAGCACTGTGAAAAAAACTCAACAATATCCCGCTTCATCCTAGCCCACCAATAATGTTGCCTCAAATCCCGATATATCTTGGTAGCACCAGGATGAATAGAATATGTAGAACTGTGAGCCTCCTCTAAAATCGTCCTAATGAAGTCATCAAAAAGAGGGACATAAAAACGCCCCTTGATCCTTAGAATGCCCTCATCATCAATCATGTCCTCCTTGGCCTCACCACTCAAAAGCTTGTCACGAATCTTTCACAAGCTCGCATCCTCGAACTGCCTTGCCTTAATCTGCTGTAGAAATGATGATCTCGCCTTAACACAGGCCAACACTCTGCCCGAATCAGACACGTCAAGCCTCATGAAACTGTTAGCCAGAGTCTGAACCTCCCTGGGCAACGGACACTCTAATGTAATCAAACGAGCCAAACTACCCATGCTAGTTGATTTCCTGCTCAAGGCATCTGCCACCACATTTGCCTTGCTAGGATGATACAAGATAGTAATATCGTAATCCTTAAGAAACCCTATCTATCTCCGTTGCCTAGAATTAAGATCTCTAACTAAACATAGGCTGAAGACTGCGATGATCAGTAAATACCTTTCAACGAGCACCATAGAGGTAGTGCCTCCAAATCTTCAACGCAAAAACTACAGCTGCCAACATCAAGTCGTGAGTGATATAGTTCTTTTCATGAACCTTCAGCTGTCTGGAAGCATAAGCAATAACCTTCTTTTCCTGCATCAAAACAACACCCAAACCAGAACGAGAAGCATCACAATAAACGAAAATGTCCTTGCCCTCTAGGGGCAAAGATAGAATAGACCTATACTCAATAGAGTCTTGAGCTTTTGGAATCTCTCCTCACACTCGTCGGACCACTAAAAAGATACCTCTTTCTAAGTAAATGGATCAAATGCGAAGCAATAGAAACAAACCCCTTTACGAACCGACGGTAGTAATTGGCCAACCCCACAAAACTGCGAATCTCTTTCACTGATGTAGGCCTATCCCAATCTCTCACTGCTTCAATCTCTTTAGGATCAACCATAATCCCTTCTTTAGAAACCACATGTCCCATGAAGGACACAGAATCAAGCCAAAACTTACACTAAGAGAACTTGGCATACAACTCCTTGTCTCTTAGCAACCCCAAGAACCACCCTCAAGTGTTTTTCGTGATCTTCTTTACTCTTCGAATAAACCAGGATATCATCAATAAACACTATCACAAAGAAGTCTAAGTATGGCTTAAAAAAGCCATTCAACAAATCCATAGAAGAAGTTGGGCATTAGTAAGCCTGAAAGACATAACAAGAAATTCATAATGCCCATATCTAGTCCGGAAAGTTGTCTTAGGAATGTCCTCTACCTGAATTTTCAACTGATGATAACCCGATCTTAAATACATTTTTTAAAACACAGAAGCCCCCTGAAGTTGATCAAACAAATCATAAATGTGGGATGGGTATTTATTTTGGATGGTGACTTTATTTAAATGGCAGTAATCAATGCACATCTGCATAGTCCCATCTTTCTTTTCAGGAAAAGTACAGGAGGATCCACAGGGAGACACTCGGACGAATGAAACCCTTACTAAGAAGATCCTGAAGTTGTTCTTTTAATTCCCTTAACTCTGCTGGTGCCATCCGCTATGGCGAAATAGAAATAGGATGGGTCCCTAGCTCTAAGTCAATGCAGACATCAATATCACGGTCCGGTGGCATGCCTGGCAAGTCTGCCAGAAACACCTTCGCAAACTCACGTACCGCAGGAACTGACTCAAGAGATGGACCGTCAACACTAGTATCACGAATATGTGACAAATAAGCCAAGAACCACCTATCCAATAGCTTCTTTGCATCAATAAAGGAAATAATTTTCTTTGGGGAGGGACTAAGGTTACCCCTCCACTCAAGTCTAGGCACCCCGGGCATAACTAAGGTGACTGTCTTGGCATGACAGTCTAGAATTGCATGATAAGGAGCTAACCAACTCATACCCAGGATGACATCAAAATCTACCATGTCTAGAATTATTAAATCAACCTAGGTGACATACCCCATAAGTGTGACAGTACAAGATCGAAAAAATCTATCTACAACCACAGAGTCTCCAACTGGAGTAGATACATGTATAAGGACATCAAGCAAATCACAGACCATATCAAGACCCATAAAGAAATATGTAGACACATAAGAAAAAGTAGAACTCGGGTCAAACAATATAGAATCCATCCAGTGACAAACTGAGATGTTACCTGTGATGACGGCATCAGAGCCCTCTGCCTCCGACCTGCCAGGAAAAGCATAACAGTGAACTCGTCCGCCAGTAGCCTGCGAACCATTGCGATTAACCTGCCCTGTCTGAGCTCTGCCCCTGCCAGAATGATTTCCACCTCTACCAAACTGAAACCTACCTCTGTTAGGTTTGGTGCCACCTTTACCGGCTGTGTGGCCGCCACGCCCAGACTGAGCACGGTTACCACCAAAAAATCCTCCCCCTCTACCTGATGTTGGAGCTATGGGAGTGTGAAATTGAGTACCCTGGATACCTTGCATAAGACTGGGAATATTTCTGTTGGAATTTCCATCTCACCACACTCATAGCATTCGCAGTCTAGCGTCAGATGCTGAACAGAAGCTAAGGAAGTCGAATAACCACCATAATTTAGAGCTCTGGCTTGCGATGCCCGTGGCTGATCGGAATAGTACTGACTGGCCCCTGATGGGCCTTCAACTGAAACCTGCATGGCTGACTGAACAGGGCATCCCAAATAGACCTGGGAACTCTGGCCCTTAGAGAAAGAGCCACTAAAACTTCCACCCTTTCGGGTATAACTATCTTTCCTAACACCCTCGACGGTCTTAACATGATCCCCCACTTCCTGAAAAAAAGCACTTGAGGTCGCAAGCTGAAGAGTAGTGTTCAACCCTTTCACAAATCTCCTAACTCTCTCCTCCTCAGTAGGCATAAGCTGGAGGGCATAGCGAGACAACAAATGGAACCGAGCCTCATAAGCAGCCACAAACAGATTACCCCGCTCAATATTACTGAACTCATCCCTCCTCCGATCCCTTAAGGTACGAGGAACATACTTGTCTAAGAACACCTGGTAAAACTGAGTCCATGTCTATGGGGGTGACCTGCTGGCACTCCACAAAAACCCTCCACCATAACTGTTACATCTCGGAAAATTCCCCGTTAACTTACAGTGAATAGGCTAGTAAGGAGCACGACGTATATGATGATTTGATAAGTAAGAAATAGCATTTTGTGATCCTAATCGAGATTCAAAGACATTTGACGTGAGGGAAGAAGGTTGTCTAGGAAAGCAAGGGATATGTTGCGTGTTGGGTAAGAATTACGAGCGACGAGTTAATGATGGTGTAATGATGTCTTGGAGAAGAGTGATAATGTCCCTTAGATTGGTATTGAGGTGTTAAAAAAGTGTCAAGAAGTTCCATAAGGATTGGAGATCAAACGAGTCGACGAGAACGAGTTTCGGAGAACTGGGCATTATACGGCCAAACATACTGGCCGTATAAAACATACGGACCGTATGTCCAACCGTATGTCTTTCCCAGAATGAGGGTCTTCACTGGACCAGATCTACGGCCAGACATACGGTCAGTATAAATTATACGGACCGTATGTTGGTCCGTTGAATCTGGTCGGGACAGATTTTATGTATTGATATAAGGACCCTTTCTCATTTGTTTCATTTCATTTCACTTCTCCACACCTCAAGAATCCTCTAGAACTCTCTCCATTATTCATCCACAAGAAACCAAGAGAAATCCATGATCAACTTCATCAAATCCACAAAATCAAGTGTAGAAAACATATCAAAGCTCATCTAAGTCAAGAAATCCCAAGGGAAGTGAGCTAGGGTTTTTGTGCAAGAAGAGAATTTCCGCTCAAGGCTTATTCTTCCATTATCTAAGGTGAGTTTTATGATCATTCTATGTTGTTTAAGGTGTTGAAAAGTTAAAACACTTGGATTGTAGAAAGATATAGAAAATGGGTCATGAATGTGTGAATAGTGTCATTGTTGAGTAGTAGTTTAGGGTGAATTATGAATATTGGTATGTTGTGATTATAAGTCCGCTATAAATGACATTTAGAACATGGAGTAAGTATTATATGTGAGAAAACGCGGTAGTGAACTATAACCACAATTTTGGAGGAATCGAAGTGAAATTGTGAAATGCAGATAATGTAGATGAATGGTGATGGTTGCCTATTATATTGTAAATGTTGTTATGGATGTTTAGGAGTTGATATATGATATGGAGGAAGTAGTAGAAACAAAGGAAATGCTGCCCAATTTTCCTTAGAAATAGTAACACGTTCTTATAATCGATTAACTAATGTTGATGCGAATCCTCTTGAAGGTAGAAACGCGAACATCGAAGGAGAACGATCAAGCGATAAAACTGTTAAACGAAAGAGGTATGTAAGGCTAGTCCCTTCTTTCTAAGGCATGACTCCTATGATATGAATCTTCTAAATTTTCCATAATCTTCCTAAATAAAGGAACTATGAGTCCATGACTGTAATGAGCTATATATATGTATGAGATAAAGAAAAGAGGTACGACGAGCAAGATAATGATGATGACGAGTTGAGTATAAAGAGCCCTAAAGTGAAGTAAGATGTCCATGAAGCTAATGATTATAAGTACGGTTCCATTGATGTTTTTCCTTGTGTACACTCACCTTAAAATGTTAGTTCCTTCAAGGTGAGATATGATGTTGATGATTACTCCATAATATAATCGGGGGTTCACAACCTTATGTCACCCCGACGTAGCCATAGTTACCTTCAAGTTCTAATGTATGCTTTGATGATAGATGTATAATGATGCTATGTTATGACATGTATACGAGATGTGAAATAATGTAAGTTTATAATATGCTTATGCCATGTATGAAAATGTTGAGTTACGATGGGTATATGGCGACATGATTCCAACGTGCCTAAATGGCCGGACATGTCACCGCTAAGGCGGGCTGCTTATGATTCCACCGTGCCTAAATGGCCGGACATGTCACCGCTAAGGCGGGCTGCTTGTTATTCCATCGCGCCTAGAAGGCCGGACATGATCACCACTAGTGGGCGGCACATGATGGTTACTCGGACGCGGGTTAACGATGATGATGATGATGCGATGATATATGCGCTATGATGATACATGTACTATGATTATATAAATATACGATATATGTATGAAATGTATTCACCTATAAAACTCATGCAGGTTATATTTTCCTCCTATGGCTTATGATTCTTACATTATATTCATTTCATTCATGTCTTACATACTCAGTACAATGTTCGTACTGACGTCCGTTTTCTTTGGACGTTGTGTTCATGCCCATAGGTAGACAGGGAGGTGATCCAGACTCGTAGGAGCTGTTAGCAGACTTGAGAGCACTCCATTGTTCCGTAGGTGCTATTTAGTTGATTCTTTTGTGTGTGTGTATGTATATATATATATATATATATGTATTTGGGCACGACGGGGTCTTGTCCTGTCCATATGTCTAGTACTCTAGTAGAAGCTCGTAGATACGCATGTGTGGGTAGTATGGCCTCACGATTTCCCACGTGTATATATATATGTGTGTATTAATTTGTTAGCCTAAGGGCTTATGTATATAAAGGTAGTTATGTTTCTAAATGAAAAATGATTTTCCTATGAATTTGATGAATGAACGCTAAACGAGTATGATAAGTAGTAGAATGAGTGGTGCTCGGTGGTTAGCCCCGGGTACCCGTCATGGCCCCTAGTCGGGTCGTGACAATAACTTGGCATCACCCAAGAGCTGGAAGGTGACAAACTCAACACCATACTTATCCACTGCCTCTATCTTATGGAGCCTTTTATGACAGTCCATGATGAACTCATAAGCATCCTCAACCTCAGTGCCAAAGAACTCTGGAGGCTTCATCTTAGTGAACGTCCAGAACAAATCATGCTTATCCCCGGTCAACACCGGACCTCCCACTGGCCTAGGTGTTACCATCCAATTGGAGGGTCATTACGGGAACCCGGAGCTAACCTACCGAGCACGACATACATGCAACTCTTAGTCATACCTGAGTGGGCCATAATGCTAACTCCTAGATACATAAGCTGTATGGGACACAAGCCCAAAAGATAATATACATACGTCATCAAGCTAATCCCAAGTACATATGCCGGCAAGGCTATACATAGTAATGATACAACAGAGTATAACCCGAGGTGACTATAAGACATCTAGCTGTGCATATCTGTCTACGAGCCTCTACTGGAGTATATGACATAATGTGGTCGAGACAGGGCTCCGCCATACCCGTGTAACTGTATATGCAACCATGCTGACTTACAGAGCTACTCCAAAGAAAGTGGAGTGCCACGACACAGCCTACTGAGCTGATATCCTACTGAGGGATCCGTTAACCTATATCTCAAGACCTATGAGCATGAAACACAACGCCCCAGCAAAGAGATGTCAGTACGAATAATGTACTGAGTATGTAAGGCGGAAAATGTAACATAATAAACATATACAGTAAAAAAGAAGGGTAAGAATCAACCTGGCACTTCCGACTCACCGATGAGAATCTAGCATGTATGTCTCTCTATACTCTCATGTGCTTAACTAAATTTATGTATAGCACTGTGTCTCTGACCTACTTATCATCCTGGTGCTATCTGCCCGACTGATCAGTGGTAACTGCCCAATCGACCATAGCACAGTGGCAACTGGCCATCCAACTATCGTCCGATAGTAGAGCGCACTGCCCAACTGATCAGTGTTAACTGCCCAACAGGCCGTAGCTCGATGATAATAACTGCCCAACCAGCCATAGTATGGTGGGAAATACATATCTACCTAACTGGCTATAGACCAGTGGTAAATTTGAATGCATGTGTTGCAGAACATGCAACCCGATCCAGATATGAAAGCATGTGTTGCGAAACGTTCAGCCCCATCCAAATATGAATGCATGTGCTGCAAAACGTGCAGCCCGATCCAAATATTCCCTATAGGTACCCTTTAAATACTACTAGTGTTCGTTCTTTATCTATTAGCTTCTATGCATTTCTCATGATCATTACTTATCCGTTAATGCATATGTGATTACATAAGACTCATAAACACATTTCTAGGCCATTAAGACTTCTTCCCGATTAACTAACCTTGGTCAATTCCTAGCTGTATCATAAGCCTATCTTCTAGCATTAAATACCTCGTTAGGGATCTCATAACTATCATACTATTCATGTCTTACAAAATATTCCTTAAGAACACATTTCCAAATTCATCGGAGTGACGTAAAGTCGGTAAAGCTCTGATATCTATTATGGAATTAACATCATTCGCATATCTCACGTTGAAGAACAATAATCATAATGTGAGACCAACATCAATAATATCGTAAGAACATCAAGAATGTAAGCTTCTAGCATTTCTATGAGAGGAATCATTATGGACATCATTTGTGAAAGTTCATAACAATAGGATCATGCCTTAAGAAAGAAAGGGACAGCCTTAACATAACTTGCTGCTTACTTAGCCACTCAAAGTATACCTTCCGACCCTACAAATCTACATCCAAGATGATTCATACAACAATCAAGCCATAGGAACACTTACACACTCAAACTTAGCTAGTTAATAAGTTAACGGAATTCGGACAACATTTCCCCTATATCATCTACTTCCTCCAAATTACAAAAACAACTCTCAAACATCATTCATAGCATCAACAATAACAACAACAAGCTTACAAAATTCTTCAAAAACTCCTTTCATTGCCCATACAAAGAATATACACCAAACAACCCAAAGTATACCAATATACAATAGCAATATACACTTCCTTCCTTCCCAATTAAGGAGCATATTCTCATCAATACACCAACAAAATTAGATACCATCCATACACATGGAAATTAGCTGAACAACATATCCAGAACATGCTCAAAATAGTTCATAAACTCAACAACTATAACACAAGACTTTATGACCTCTCCTCCATAACTATTTTCACTTTTAAGACTTGCTAAACCTTCAAATCAACTCAACATAAGAGATAAGATGAAGAACATACCTTATACTTGAAGAACTTCAACTGACACAACTTACTTCAAGACCAAACTCGCCACAACATCAAGTAGAAGCAAGAACAATCATTTTTCATGAACTAGTTTAGTGTAATCTTGTTAAATTCTTGATCTAAGGGGCTATAAGTGTTTAAGAAATGTTTATGGAGGTTTTTAGAGCTTAAGGGAGTGTAGAATGATGATAAAATGAAGGGAATGAGGGTATTTATACCCCTTGAAGGTCGGTTCCACTACCTTTCAAGTGGGCCCGCAGAGAAGCCATCTGACAGCTTATCTTGAAATGCCCATAACGTTTTAGTCTGTTGTCGTATCGATGAACGGTTTGTTGCTTTGGACACTAGACTCAATGAACTTCAATTTAGATAGTTTATGCGTTTCATAACTCCTCATATTGTAGGAGATAAACCTCCCTCAAGTTGGACCAAAAATTCTGTTCGGAATTCTGCCAAGTTTTTCCAAAATTTCGACAAACTTAATTTCTTTGATTCGCTTGATCCCGGAACCATAGACACTAGCTTAGCACTTGTTAGAAGTTTTCCTTAACCTTATAAGAGTTCCATGAACTATCTGAGCTTACATTAGTTTGATTACTACGCAAACGACGCAAAGATTTTTGAGGTGTAACACTAGGAAATACCTCCGGCCCTGGAGCCTTATCCAAACGAGGAGCCACAGCTGCAGCATGCTATAACCCCAGAGCATGAAATCCGCCCGGAGCTGGATCACCTACTCTGGCACCCTGAACACCTGCAACAGCTGGTAACACACCTGCCTCTGTCAACACGTTCAGCAGGTTCAACACTCGAACCATAACATCTGACAACACTGAAGGAGCTATAATATCTGGCTGAGCTAGTGCTGCTGCAAACTCTGTCGCCTCATCTGGAACTACCTGAGACTCAGGGGACTCAGCGCGAGCCTGACCAGCCACAGGAGCCCCTCCCCTGGCTGGTGCTGCTGCTCTCCTGCCTCTGCTACGGCCACAACCCCTGGCCTGGCCTCTACCATGAACTATGGCCCCAGTGGTCTGCCCTCCACCGCGAGCTGCTACCCCAGCGGCCGGCGCGAGTACCTCATTTGCCACTGCTGCCGCACGATTCTTCACCATTTGTGAGAGAATAGAAAAACAAAGTCAGATACCAATTGGAATCAAGTAGCATGAAAGAAAGAATTTGATTTTTTCTAATGTCCCATGGCCTCACGAAGATAAGTGTAGATGTCTCTGTATCGATCCGCAAGACTCTACGAGACATGTCCTTGTACAATGAGATCGACGAACCTAAGGCTATGATACCAACTTTGTCACAACCCAAGTAGCCGTGAGTGGTACCCATACAAACCCCATAGTGGGCGAACCATCCCCGTACCCTATTAGCAAACCATTTTAAATAATTATAAATTAATAACAATAATTAAATCATAAAACTTTCTAGTCATGTCATCAATAGATAAAAGTGTCTAGTTATTCTAACTATTAGAACCCTAAAGATCCGAAAGTCATCGTACAAGGACTCTAAAACATAACTGTATAAAGAATAGATAACTTTCTATAAGCATAAACAATGTCTGGAATGAAAATAGACATCAACAAAGAGAGATCTTCAGGCAGCATGGCATGGATAGGAGCTTACCCTTGGATCTAATCGGGAACTGGCCCCAAACTAGAGATAAGGTCTGGAAGATGTCTCTGGAACGCAATCTTCACTCAAATAAAAAGTGCAGCAATGCAGTATCAGTACAAACACTATGTACCGGTAGATATCATAGGCCGGCTAACATTAGTATCATGAATACATTCATAAAATCAATAAGATAGGCAGATAGGCACAACAACACATAATCAAATAATGTCGTCAATAGAAATCAGCCAACACAGGAATAAGATAAGTCCAGCTATCAAGCAATCACCGAGTTGATATAAGTTCAGTAATCAGCCAATAACCGTAATAACATGAGTCTGATTGCAATGCAGTAAAATAATGAAACGACCTCAACCGTGTACACACATACTAAATGGTATTGTTTCCCCAAAGAGTCATGACCTGTAGGGGACCTATGGTGTCCATGTACCACTCGCTCCGGAACTGACCTCGGATCACGAGCCCATAACTAGGCCACATCCTCACCCCCTGTCATATGTATGTATGTATATATATATATATATATATATATATATATATATATATATATACATACCGTAGCTAATCACCATACGAATCTCAACTTATTTCCGGTCCAACAATCAATATTGAATATGCTCAGTCAATAATATCAATGTCAATGAATACAAGACACCATGCCACACGTCATAACAAGACTCAGATCATTCAATTCAGAAACAGCAAGAATATTCAACCATCTCAATCAACAAGAAGACTATATATTGACTCCTTCCTCCTCAAAACACAACAATTTCATCTCACGTTTCGGTGTATGAAGAAATGGCAACAAGAACACATAATCAGAATTTGTACCAACCAATTCATACTTTCCCCTATCATCTTTACTACAATTATTCTGCAACAGCTTTCCACTTTCGCAAGGCTCTGGAACGTTCAAAGTCTAGAAATCATAATGCTACGTGAGTATTGGATTATCTACTCAACAAAATAACAATTGGGAAAATAGAGCCGAACTATTCCTACCCCTTTCAATGGGTTTTCTAATAAGTTCATCCCCTTTCAAACAGGTTTTAGGCTACGGTTCCTATTTATCAGTTCAGTACAAATACTATGTACCGGTAGATATCATAGGCCGACTAAGATTAGTATCATGAATACATTCATAAAATCAATAAGATAGGCAGATAGGCACAACAACACATAATCAAATAATGTCATCAATAGAAATCAACCAACAAAGGAATAAGATAAGTCCAGCTATCAAGCAATCACCAAGTTGATATAAGTCCAGTCATCAGCCAATAACCGTAATAACATGAGTCTGATTGCAATGCAGTAAAATAATGAAAGGACCTCAACCGTGTACACACATACTAAATGGTATTGTTTCCCCAAATAGTCATGACCTGTAGGGGACCTATGGTGTCCATGTACCACTCGCTCCAGAACTGACCTTGGATCACGAGCTCATAACTAGGCCACATCCTCACCCCCTGTCATATGTATATATATATATATATATATATACATATCTGTAGGTAATCACAATACGAATCTCAACTTATTTCTGGTCCAACAGTCAATATGGAACATGCTCAGTCAATAATATCAATGTCAATGTTCCCTAAATAGTCATGACCTGCAGGGGACCAATGGTGTCCATGTACCACTCGCTCTAGAACTGACCTCGGATCACGAGCCCATAACTAGGCCACATCCTCACCCCCTATCATATATATATATATATATATATATATATATATATGTAGCTAATCACAATACGAATCTCAACTTACTTCCGGTCCAACAGTCAATATGGAACATGCTCAGTCAATAATATCAATGTCAATGATTACAAGACACCATGCCACAAGTCATAACAAGACTCAGATCATTCAATTCAGAAACAACAAGAATATTCAACCATCTCAATCAACAAGAAGAGTATATATTGACTCCTTCCCTCTCAAAACACAACAATTTCATCTCACGTTTCGGTGTATGAAGAAATGGCAACAAGAACACATAATCAAAATTTGTACCAACCAATTCATACTTTCCCCTATCATCTTTACTGCAATTATTCTGCAACAACTTTCCACTTTCGCAAGGCTTCGGAACGTTCAAAGTCTAGAAATCATAATACTAAGTGAGTATTGGATTATCGACTCAACAAAATAACAATTGGGAAAATAGAGCCGAACCATTCCTACCCCTTTCAATGGGTTTTCTAATCAGTTCATCCTCTTTCAAACAGTTTTTAGGCTAAAGTTCCTATTTTTAATTAGAACCCTAAGTCTCAATATGAAATTTCCTCCATAAGTAATCAATTCTCATCCTAGAAAGTGATACTCTACACTCCTAGATGAATAAACAATAATAAAATCAACAACCCATTCATTATCCAAGGTTTCTATTTCTAGGTTTCCAATATTTCATTCACCATTAGAGGACCTTAAGCTAGTCATGGAACTTGAGGAAGAATAGGGAATGAACTACGTAGAGATTAGAATTTACCTTCAATGAGGAGTAATGCCCTAGCCTTAGAAAATCACCACTTACTGTTCTTGGGAACTGTTTTGGTGTTATGTGGGGAATGGGTTCGAAATATGGAATATAAAACACAGTTTCTACCTCCCGTCAACCACTGCACTACGGCGGTCCATCTAAAGTGGGAAAGGTCCCGCTATGGCAGACCTCATAAAATTCCCCGGCTTCCGTGGCGGCAACCACTTCCCCGCTACAGTGGTACCACTACCGCTGTAGCGGTCCATATTGACCAATAGCTCTGGTTTTTTTGCCCAGTCTTTCACCCAAAATCCCAACACCAATCCGAGGCCCTACAGACACAAACCAAACATCCACATATACATACAAACACGTTACAAGCTTACATGTGGTCTCGAAATTCCCAACAGAGGTCTAATTTACTAAATCACCCCCAAAGGAAATAAAGACTAGTTCCAGGAAATGCATAATACAACCAAAACAAATTTCAGTCTATAGTTTTCTTACTTTTAGAGTTCCCATTAAGCACATTTCTATTGAAATGACCCATTTGGCCGTTACCGTAATTTCCTCAAGTTTCGCATCCCAAGACATCTTTTTATCAGTGTTGCTTAGTCACACAGAGAAATTGTCCAATAATATTGACCTGGAACTATGTTGGAAAGGTTTAAAATCGTAAAGGACCTGTAGGGGTCCATTAAAACGCTATAGCGGCAAGAGAACCGCCATCGAGCTACCGCCGCAACCACTTTCCTAACAGCCATAGCGGTATTTTCAATTCTGGTATATGACCACCACAGCGGCCTCTCAACCCGGGATAGCGTGACCGCTGCGGTAGATATGCAACCCGTCACGGCAGGTATCATAGTTTTCTCTAGTATTTAAACTTCATTTGGAGATTTGACCCCATTTTTACTCAAACCGAAAATCTCAGCTACAACTTGGGGCATTTGGAAGGCAATTCTCATGGTTTCATGGAATAGGTAACCTCACTATATCATAACTTCATCCCTTTTCCATTTTAATGTTCCGTTTCACTAAAAATTCATCCTCCAAGCTGATAAAAATGGAGGTTCTCTACTTTTCAAATCTAAGATGACCAAAATGGAATCTCTAAGCTTAACATTTGGACATTCTTGGGAGAATCCTTCAAGTTCTTAAATTAGGAGGATTGACCGTCTCTAACTTCTAAGGTTTCCTCTCTTTTTGTATATGGGTTTCGACTATATTCCCTAGATTGGAGTTTTATGAAGGAAAGAATATATTTTATGACTTAGGTGACTTGTTTAGCAATAAAACCCAGTTTATTAACTCGTGAAAACCTAGAAAATCTTGTTGAGAATAAATTTTAATCTTTCCTTTGCAAACCCGAAATTCGAATAACATTCCTAGATTATTGACCCATGTTCTTTCGGGTTCCTTGACATTCCAAGGCCCTCTGTTGCAGGTCACAGTTCGGAAGTGCGAATTTGAAGGTCAACGGAATGTTCGTGGCACTTGTTCGGCCTCGAGGTAGGTTACGCCTTTTCCTTTTTGGTAGACATCGGTTAGTGTTCCATATATGTACGATAGATGAAACGGGGAATGCATGCCTAGGTCGGTGGACACGAATGTTGGGATGGTTATTTCAGGTTTGTATTGTGGTATTGAATTGTCTCTTGCAATACTTATTGGTACTGTAGTGATGATGTGTTACCTTTTTGGTTAGACTCCAATTAGCGACTCGTATGTAGTACTAGGGAATTTTTGGAGACATCAGGTGAACCTTCGGGTATGGAGTTTGGTGTGGAATTCTTAGGATTGGTACTGTTGTGTGACTTATGTGTTCGGGCTCGTGGCCCATATATTCCTTAAGTTATGCTTGTCTTTTTTTATGTGAATTGGCGGTTACTTTGTGTTATGGGAGATCGGTTGGAAGGAACAGATTCATGTGATATTTGTACTATGATGGCTATCCTTGTATGAAATTGATTGGAATCCATATGTTATTTAGGATATTCTCATTGCATGACATACTTTATCATAGCCATGATATATTTGTCTTGATCTTGATATTGGACAAAGGTGATGACTGAGGTAAGTATGATTCATGTGACATTACTATATTTGCGTAGTCATCTCTATGTCGTGTGATACGGAGTGGTTAGCATTGATATTGGATGGAGAAGTCATTCTAGGCTATGTGATACGGAATGATGGTACATGAACTTAGCGGTCCCCCATTGGTCATGGTTGTCGAGAGGTGGACATTGTCCCCCCAGAGCATGTGTGTATCATTTCATATGTATTGAATTCATACCATATACATTTTTCATTGTACCTTACTATCTCTCATTCTTGATTTTGATATGGGTTTGTGATTGTATTTCTCTGAGATTTGGAACGATTGGGCTTACTTGATATAACCATAGACTGGGATTTGTGATTGATTTAGTGTAACTAAATTGTCCATGGTATGAGGGAATGACCTAGTGGCCGTGACTGTTTCGATTATTTGAATGGTGAGAAGGTCTGTCATTCCATTTTAGTCCAAGTCTATTGAGTATTATGTTGTATTGTGAGTGGTAAGTATATGAGCGTCCTTGAAGGCATGAGCAATTTATGTGGGGATTAGGAAAGGCCATCCTAGTGGCATAATTGCGTTGTATGTGGGGAAAACACATAAATGTTAGGTGTCAAGGAAATTAAATACCTTTAAGCTACTTGTTTTCACTGAGGATCTATTGAGTTAGGATGAGACTTATTTTTGTTATACATAGAGTTTGACTTAAAATCTGTCTACCATGTTTTTTGTGACAATTGTTGGTCTATGATGCCTACCAGTACTAGTGTTGTACTGATATTACTCTTGCTACATCCCATTCGGGGTGTAGAGTCTTATAGGTGGATAGCTTGATTTGACAGTTTCCGGAAGATACACGGTGCTATTCTTGAAGACCTCCATCATCTTCATCCCTAGATGGAGGTTGAGTTCTATTTTATTTATTTTGAGTAGTGTACCTTCGAATTTTAGTCGTTCTTGTACTAGTCTGGACCATGTTTTGGGAAGGTTATTATGTTTAAGCCACTTTTGTAATTGATTCCTCTTATTTAATAAAAGAGTTATTTTCGCTTGATTATGTTTATAACTTAGTATTGAATGAATCATGTTTATGATTGTAAATGGCTTACAATTGTGTTTAAGGGTTTACCTATCAATGCGGGAATGGTAGGTGCCTGTGTGATCCTAAAATGGGTCGTGACAAGTTGGTATCAGATCCCTAGGTTACTGGTCTCACAAGTGCAAGAGTAGTGTCTAGTCGAGTCTCGTGAAATGGTACGTAGACATCCGTACCCGTCCACAGGAGGCTATGAGGCATTTAGGAAGTCTTCCCTTCTTTTCTTCCTATCGTCCTGCGTCAAAAGTTTAAATCACTAAGATGTGTCCAATTGGTATCAAGTTGATTCCAATAATTATCTCGATTTCTGTTGTGATGAGGTGTTGTCTGTTCGTATACAAGAAGCGATTCGATAAATCTCCAGCATTGTGCAATCTTGCGGGCATAAAAAAAATGCCACTGTTACGGATTGTCGCCGCAGCGGATCAGTTGTCCGCCATAGCAGGACATCCATAGCGGTCTCGTGAGCACCACAGCGGTCCCATGGATTAAGGTTAACTGCCATGACTTATGGCACCTTCGCTATAGCGGGTCCGCCATAGAAGCTTTGCATCCGCTACCGCGCCCCCCTTGACCACTTGACCGCCATAGCGAACTCCTGACCGTCATAGCGGTACGGCCATAGCGGATATTTGTCCGCCATAGCACCTCTCCGATATGGTCCACGTCTGCCACTACGCACGATGAGCAACCATAACGCTACTGCTACATCGGTAATTTCATCCGCTGTAGTGGTAACAACACCAGTAATCCAGTGTACCTGCTACCATTTTCTGGCCTATCCAAACTCAACAAAAGTTTCAGAGAAATAGATTCCAAACATAACCACCCGATAAACATCTAGCCTAACATGGGCAAAAATCATCAGAACATCCAAACCACCAAAAACAAACCAGAAAAAAGAAAAAAAGCAATTGTCTAAGCATCCAAGAAAGCCAAAAACCAAATGAAAAGATTGTTTGAAACATAGCCCTACAAGGGCAGCATAATCATCAAATACGGGAAAGCACACCCCTACTAATCCATCCGGCTGGTTGCCTCATCACCATCATCATCCGAGCCTCCACCTCCTCCACCATCGGTGCCATCCTCGAAATCGTCCAGGAAAGAGTAGTGCTTGGGGTCATCTCGGTCCTCAACTGGAAGTCTTTCACCTGGCTGCATCAACTGGAACACGCTCTTGAAGCCCCTTCACACTCTAACCCCCAGTTTGTCCCGGGCCTTGCCTCTCTTCTTCCCTTTGTCCAGGCCCTGTTGAAGCTAGTGAGGCAATCCCTTTGGTCCTTCGCCATAGTAGTGTAAGCAACCTGACTAGCCTCCACTTGGGTCTTCATCTCCCTCTGGGTCATCAAATACTGCTCCATCGCTTCCCTGGTGAAATAGCCAGAGGTAGATCCAGAAGGGCCAGCCCAATATTGCTAGTCAGCAATGCTTTCACCTCGTCCACCTTGGTACCCAACACCTGGAATGGCCACTAGGCTGGAGGTGCCCCAGAATCATCTCCCTGGATCTCACTAGCCAAGCTATGGCCTGTGGTCCCCTCTTCTTGTGCTGAATAAGTATACCATGTCCCCTCACCAACAGTGGATGAAACGGGATATCTGACTCAATCCACTCATCTACCCTCCTCAGGGGAACATCAGCATTCACGCACAAATCAGTGATAAGCGAAGGGAACACCAAACTCGAACCTCCTCATGGCTCAGACACGAACTTCCTCCACTCCTCAAAAATATGGTGACCCACGTTCATCGGGACCCTGTCCAGAATACAGGCTATCATGAGCACTCGTACATAGGTGACAGCAGAAGTGTTGCCTGAGAGGCGCACTCATCGGGATATCAGGTGTAATCACCTCTTAGCCTCAACGGTAAAGTGATGATTAGTGATTCCGCTTTTCTTATTGATCCAATGCACCTTGATTATTTTATCCTCAGGTACAAGCTTGGAGACCAACCGAGCCCTATTCCCCTCTACATCCCTCGCCTCCATTTCCTCCACCGGGTGATTATCAAAACGTAATGAGCATTGATGACTTCGGGCCCAATTTTCACTACTACTCCCCTAATCACAATCTCCGGATTGGGGGAAGAGAAATCAACTGGCTTCAGCATAGCGTAGAACTCCCGCACCAAAGTCTCATTCGCTTTTCCAGGATCTTCTACTAGTTTCCCCACCTCATAGCCGTCAGCCAATTATAAAAGTCAGGAGCATGGACATCCACCTTATCCATGTCAAAGCTCCTCTCAAGCAACAAACTCTGAGGCATTTGCTCTAGATAACGTGGATAGCTTCTCTCCGCTGCGAAACGAACACTGTCCGGGACTTGAGAAAAATGATCCATGCTTTGAAACAAAAGATACCTGCAACAAGGATAGATCTTTGCCACAAAAACGCTAATGACAGTCAATAAATTATTTCATATCAACCAAAGAACCTAGAAAAAATAACCTCGTATTCCTCTACTTAAGATTCTGCCAAAAACAAATTGATTCTTGTTTGGGCTGCCCTGCAGCGGTAGCAGTGAGCCGCCGCAGGGGAGCCGCCATAGCAATCGAAGACTGCCATAGAAAACGAGCCGCCATAGTCGAGGCCTAGTGCTATGGTGAACGCATCACAGCTGATGAAATATCCGCCATGGCGCCATGTGCCCTTTTCCCTCCTAACCGCCCCAGCGCACCGGACGTGCGCCATGGTGTAACCGTCCCAGCGGTCGCGATGACCGCCACAGCGGTTCATCTTCGCCAAACAAAAAATCCCAAAAAAATTCTTTAAAATTCCGAACCAAACCTACCTATTGCTCACGGATCGAGTCTTATACGTGCCTACAAGTCATCTAAACACCACCAAGAATGATTTCTAACCACAAATAACTCCAAAATAGTCAACAATCAAAAATCCCAAAAACCATGAAAATCCACTTCATATTTTCATGGCTATGGTCCCACAATTCCATTTAATCTAAGATAGTACGCATTAACAACATCATTTTGATGTTACACAAGTTCAAATTTTAGTTCTACCACTTCCACCACCAACCCGTGCCCTAACCCCTACTAAACCGAAAATTTTCGCACAAAATATTCTTAAAATGAAGCGTTTCAGCTATAAATTTCAGATATTTACTATTCTAAGCATGATGTAGGAGTGATTACTTACCTTGGAACGAATATTGGAATAGGCTGCACCTTGAAATAAGCCTCCTTGCCAAGAGAATATTCGTGCTTTGTGTTTTGGTGATGTGAGAATGGTTGTGGAGTGAGTTATTATGGGGGGGAGGTGGGAGCTGAAGTTTTGAGTAAGTAGGAGAGATTATTTAAAGGGGAAGGGGAAGGGATTTTCGAGTAAGAGGAATAAAAGCGGGAATGGGAAAAGTGGAAAGCCACCTCAATTCTTTTGACTTCCTGAAGACGGCCCCAGTAATAACCTTCGGCGCGCCAACATATTCGCTGCGATGATTGGTCTAGCGGTCGCAGTGTACTCCCCTTCTACACTTTTGACCACGATAGCGCTAGAATTGACCGCGTCAGCGCACACTCTAACCGCCCGGCGAGACCCCCCTGATTTCTTATTTAATTATTTTATTTTATTTTACTCGCTCTTGGTAAATCTCTTAAGGCACTATCCAGTTAAATTAGAACACTTTTGTTACTCGAAATCTCGTAGAGGATCGATTGAGTGCGTTGTACCCTAACATTCCGACTCGTAGACTCTGACAATTCAAATATGGGAAAAGACTTGAGACGTTGGGTGGGGTACTGTGGTGTAATGTGGACCCTAGAAAATCCTTGTTCCATGTTAAAATCAATTTCGTTAAATTCCTCTCCGTCCCCAGCCGTTCAAGGATGAACGGTTGTTTAATAGGTATCTGATGTAACGACTGGTTTGGCTGTTACCATGATTTCCTAAAGTTTCGCGTCCCAAGACGTCTTTAGATCAGTGTTTCTTAGTCACGCGGAGAAATTGTCCTATTAAATTGACCCGAAACTATTTGTGAAATGTTTAAAATCGTAAAGGACCACTGGGCCCAGTAAAGCGCTATAACGCCAAGAGAACCGCCATAGCGCTACCGCCACAACCACCTTCCTGCCCGCCATAGCGGTATTTTCAATTCCTACATATGACTGCCACAGTGGCCTCTCGACCTGCCATAGCGTGACCGATGCGGCGGATATGCAACCCGCGATGGCAGGTATCAAAGTTTTCTCTAGTATTTTTGACCCCATTTTGAGATTTGACCCCATTTTTACTCAAACCCTAAATATCAGATGTCACACCTCTCTATCCCATTACTTCATCCCTCTTCCATTTTAATGTTCCGTTTCACTACGAGTTCATTCTCCAAGCTGATAAAAATGGAGGTTCTCTACTTTTCAAGTCTAAGATGACCAAAATGGAATCTCTAAGCTTAAAATCTAGACATTCTTGAGAGAATCCTTTAAGTTCTTAAATTAGGAGGATTGACAATCTCTAACTTCTAAGTTTCCCTCTCTTTTTGTGTATGGGTTTCGATTGTGTTCTCCAGATTGGAGTTTTATGAAGAAAAGAATATATTTTATGACTTAGGTGACATGTTTAGCAATAAAACCTAGTTTATTAACTCATGAAAACCTAGAAAATCTTGTTTAGCATAAATTCCAATCTTTCCTTTGCAAACCTGAAATCCGAATAACATTCCTAGATTATTTACCCTTGTTCTTTCGGGTTTTCTTGACATTCCAAGGCCCTCTGTTGCGGGACACAGTTTGGAAGTGCGAAGTTGAAGATCATCGGGATGTTTGTGGCACCTGTTCAGCCTCGAGGTAGGTTACGGCTTTTTCTTTTTGGTAGACATAGGTTAGAGTTTCATATATGTACGATAGATGAAATGAGGAATGCATGCCTAGGTCGTTGGACATGGATGTCGGGATGGTTATATTAGGTTGGTATTGTGGTGTTGAATTTTCTCTTGCAATACTTGTTGGTACGGTAGTAATAATGTGTTACCTTTTGAGTCTACTCTGGTTAGCGAATCGTATGTAGTACTAGGGAATTGTTGGAGACATCAGGTGAACCTTCGGGTATGAAGTTTGGGGTGGAATTCTTAAGATTGGTACTGTTGTGTGACTTCTGTGTTCCAGCTCGTGGCCCATAGATTCCTTAAGTTATGCTTGTCTTTTCTTATGTGAATTGGTGGTTCGTTTGTGTTATGGGAGACCGGTTGGAAGGAACGGATTCATGTGATATTTGTACTATGATGGCTGTCCTTGTATGAAATTGATTGGAATCCATATGTTATTTAGGATATTCTCATTTCATGACATACTTTCACATATCCATGATATATTTGTCATGATCTTGATATTGGACAAAGGTGATGACAGAGGTAAGTATGATTCATGCGACATTACTATATTTTCGTAGCCATCTGTATGATGTGTGATACAGAGTGGTTAGCATTGATATTGAACGGAGGAGTCATTCTAGGCTATGTGATACGGAATGACGGTACAAGGACTGAGCGGTGCCCCTGGGTCATGATTGCTGAGAGGTGGACATCGTCCCTCCGGAGTATGTGTGTATAATTTATATGCATTGCATTCGTACCATATACATTTTGCATTGTACTTTATTATCTCTAATGCCTGATTATGATATGGGTTTGTGATTGTATTTCTCTGAGACTTGGAACGATTGGGCTTACTTGATATAACCATAGGCTGGGAT
Source organism: Lycium barbarum (assembly GCF_019175385.1). NCBI lineage: Eukaryota > Viridiplantae > Streptophyta > Magnoliopsida > Solanales > Solanaceae > Lycium > Lycium barbarum. Next base: position 39,482,892 of record NC_083346.1, on the reverse strand, counting down.
TTGTGATTGATTAAGTGTAACTAACTTGTCCATGGTATAAGTGAATGTCCTAGCGGGCATGACTGTGTTCGAGTATTTGAATGGTGAGAAGATCTGTCATTCCATTTTAGTCCAAATCTATTGAGTATTATGTTGTATTATGAGTGGTAAGTATGTGAGCGTCCTTAAGGGCATTAGTAATTGATGTGGGTATTGGGAAAGGTCATCCTAGTGGTATAATTGCGTTGTATGTGGGGAAAACACATAAATGGTAGGTGTTAGGGAAATTAAATACCTTTGAGCTACTTGTTTTCACCGAGGATCTATTGGGTTTGGATGAGACTTATTTTTGTTATGCATAGAGTTTGACTTAAAATATGCCTACCATGCTTATTTGTTTTATCTATTTGTTGTTATATTATTATAACCATTAGCGGCCTATGATTCTTACCAGTACTAGTGTTGTACTGATCCTACTCTTGGTACATCCCATTCGGGGTGTAGAGTCTTACAGGTGGATAGCTTGATTTGAGAGTTTCCGAAAGATGCGCGTTGCTATTCTTGAAGACCTCCATCATCTTCATCCCTAGATGGAGGTTGTGTTCTGTTTTATTTATTTTGAGTATTGTACCTCCGAATCTTATTCTATTTTATTTATTTTGAGTATTGTACCTTCGAATTTAGTCGCTCTTATACTACTCTAGACAAGGTTTTAGGAAGGTTATTATGTTTAAGCCACTTTTGTAATTAATTCCGCTTATTTAATAAAAGAGTTATTTTCGCTTGATTATGTTTATAACTTCGTATTGAATGAATCCTGTTTATGAGTGGAAATGGCTTATGATTGTGTTTAAGGGTTCGCCTACCGAGGTAGGAATGGTAGGCGCCCGCACGATCCTAAAATGGGTCGTGACATCTATTCTCAGGAAGGTACTAGCAAGGGTAAGATGGTCAAAGCCTCCATAACGACCTAGCGGGTCGTTACATCAGATACCAACTAAACAATTGTTCGTTCCTAAACAGACAAGGAAGAGAAATAAGGGAAAAGGTACCTGACTCAGTGGAAAGCTAGGAATAGTTATTGCGTATATCGGATTCGGTCTCCCAAGTAGCTTCCTCAATACGACGGTTCTTCTACTGAACCTTCACTGACGCTATCTCTTTCGACCTCAGCTTGCGAACCTCTCTATCTAGAATAGCGATAGGCTCTTCCTCATAAGACAATTTCTCAACCAACAAGCCTGAATCACAACGAATGATGAATTAACCATCACCATGATATCACTGCAACATAGAGACATGAAATACCAGATGAGCGCTTGATAAACCTGGAGGCAAAGCCAACGTATAGGCTATATCCCCCACACGACTAAGAATCTCAAACGGACCAATGAATCTAGGACTAAGCTTACCTTTCTTCCCAAACCTCATCACACCCTTCATGGGTGAGACTTTTAACAAAAATTGTTCTCCAACCATGAACTCAAGATCTCGGACCTTTCGATCCACATATTCTTTTTGTCTACTCTAAGCCGCCAAGAGCTTTTCCTGAATCACCTTAACCTTATCTAATGACTCTCTCAGAAGATTAGTACCCCATGGCCTTTCCTCAAATGCATCAAACCACCCGATAAGAGACGTACATCTCCTCCCATAAAGAGCCTCAAACGGGGCCATATCAATGCTCGGGGGGTAACTATTGTTATACGCAAACTCTGCCAATGGTAAGAATTGATCCCAATAGACACCGAAGTCAATCACACAAGCTCAAAGCATATCCTCTAGGACCTGAATAGTCCGCTCATACTAGCTATCTGTCTGAGGGTGTAAAGCTGTACTAAGGTCTAATGTAGTGCTCAAATCAGACTGCAACGCCTTCTAAAATTGGGATGTAAATGTCATGCCTCTATCGGATATGATGGAAATAGCAACCCCATGCAGACGAACAATCTACCGAATATAAATCTTGGCCAACTTCTGAGCATTATGGGTGATCTGAATCGGTATGAAATGGGCAGACTTGGTCAATCGATCAATAATGACCCAAATCGAATAAAATTTACCCAAGGTCTTCGGAAGACCAACCACAAAATCCATCGATGTCCTCTCCTACTTCCACTCTGGAATGGGTATCCTCTGAAGCGTACCCCCGGTTCTCTGGTGCTTGTATTTAACCTTCTGATAATTTAAGCACTATGAAAAAAAACTCAACAATATCCCGCTTCATCCTAGCCCACTAATAATGTTGCCTCAAATCCCGATACATCTTGGTAGCACCAGGATGAATATAATATGTAGTAGTGTGAGCCTCCTCTAAAGTCATCCTAATCAAGCCATCAAAATGAGGGACATAGACACGCTCCTTGATCCTTAGAACACCCTCATCATCAATCATGTCCTCCTTGGCCTCACCACTCTAAACCTTGTCACGAATCTTTCACAAGTTCGCGTCCTCGAACTGCCTTTCCTTAATCTGCTCTAGAAATGATCATCTCGCCTTAACAAAAGCCAACACTTTGCCCAAACCTGACACGTCAAGCCTCATGAAATGTTACACCTCAAAAAACATTAGCGTCGTTTGCGTTGTAAGTAAACTAATGTAAGCTAGAAGAGGTCATGGAACCCTTATAAGGTTAAGGAATACTCTAAACAAGTGGTAAGTGAGTGTCTAAAGGTTTTGGGATTAAGCAAATCGAAGAAAATAAGTTTGTCGAAAATTTGAAAAACGTTAGTAGAATTTTAGACAGAAATTTTGGGTCAACTTTAAAGGGTATATCTCCTAGTATATCAGGAGTTTTAAAGTGAAATGAAAGCCTAAATTGAAAGTTCAGTTTCCAACGCAACAAACTGTTTGTCAAAATGACATCGGAGTAGGGAGTTATGGGCATTTCAAGATAAGCATTCAAGCTGCCAAATGTCTCCCCACGGGCCCCACTTGGGAAAGTCGGTGGAACCGACTCTCAAGGGGTATAAATACACTATTATTCCACTTTTTTGATTATTTAAACTTATTGGGAGTTCCAGACACATCCATACACTTCTCTTAAACACTTATCACCCCTTAAATTAAGAATTCAACAAAATTACACCAAACTAGTTCATGAAAAGTGATTGTTCTTGTTTCTACTTGATGTTGTGGTGAGGTTGGTCTTGAAGAAAATTGGTGTGGCTACAGTTCTTCAAGTATAAGGTATTTTCTTCATCCTATCTCTTATGTTGAGTTGATTTAAAGGTTTAGCAAGTCTTAAAAGTGAAAATAGTTGTGGTGGAAAGGTCATAAAGTGTTGTGTTGTAGTTTTTGAGTTTATGGACTGTTTTGAGCATGTTGTGGCTGTGTTGTTGGGATAATTTCCATGTATATGGATGGTATCTAATGTTGTTGTGTGTTTATGAGATTATGCTCCTTGATTAGGAAGAAAAGAAGTGTATATTGTTATTGTATGTTGATAAACATCGTGTGGGATGTTTTATGGAATATTTTTCTATGGATTATGATGTTGTTGGCGTTAGTGTTGTTGTTGTTGTGTTAGTCGTTATTCTTGTGATTTTGGGCAAGGGATATAAACAGGAGAGATGTTGTCCGAATTTTGGTAGATTCTAAAGGAGCTTAATTTGAAGACTTAAGATAGGCATTTGACGATAAGCCTAAAAATAGTATGAATTCTCTTGAATGTAGATTTATGAGCTTGGGAGGATAAGCGTTAAGTGGTAGAAGACCGAAAAGGTATGTTAAGGCTGTTCTTTCTTTTCTTAGCATGATTCCATTTATGGTAAGAGCGTGATAAACCTTATGACTAGAGATTTGTTAAAGTAGAGCTAGCCGTATTGGTGTCTAGTTTCCGAGTGTTATGTTATTCTTTCTGAGGGGCTATATTCCTTTCTTATGTCCTCAAGTTCATAAAGAGACATGTTACAGTATTGATACTTTCCAGCGCATACCTAATATGCATACATTTTATTTGGCCTGCTCACTTGGTCAGTGAGACATTTTATTTAGCCTGGCCACTTGGTCAGTGAGACAGGTTTGCCTAGCCGACGGGTCAGTGAGACTTTTATTTAGCCTGGCCACTTGGTCAGTGAGACATATGTTATCATGGTATTGCATTCCACTTGAGACAGATCAGAGAGTTATTATGAGGATTCTTTACCCTCTAGATTGTATCGTTTTTCAGTTCAGTTTCAATTATTCCATTGCTTTAAATACTCGATACACTGTTTTGTACTGACGTCCCTTTTGTCGGGGGCACTGCATTCATGCCCGCATGTGCAGATCGACAGATTGATAGGCCTCCCCAGTAAGCAGGATCTGATATCAGCTGATTGGTGAGCTCCTTTTTGTTCGGAGTTTCCAAGTCTTTGGAGTCTCTCCCGTTTGATTACAGATTGTATGGCACAATCGCACATTCCATAGAGGCTTGTAGACGAGTCATGTATATAGTGTGTCCGTGTGACAGCCTCGTTGACTTGTATATGTCTGCTTGGATACTGTTGGCTTTGTACGATCAGAGCAGCCTTGTCGGCTTGCTCAATTGTATATATATACGTTTTGGGTGTGTGTGCCCAGTTCAGAAGAGATAGTCAGTATCTATCTATCTATCTATCTATATATATATATATATATCCAGATTGCGGTTTGTGGGTATTTTCTGTGTGCAGGTAGGCCTTACCGATTTATTCTGGGGATTACTTCCCCAGAGTTTCAGATTTAGAGTAGTTCGCTTGAGCCTGGTTTGGCTTCGGGTGCCGGTCACGTCACCCGAAATTGGGGTGTGACAAACTTAATATCAGAGCAGGTTTGTCCTAGGGAGTCTACAAGCCGTATCTAGTAGAGTCTTGTTTATAGATGTGTTGTGAACCACATCATATAAACAGGAAGCTACAGGGCATTTAGGAATTGGTTACCTTTCTTTCAGATCTAAATGGTGCTGTAAAGCCATGTCATAGGAGATTTGTGTTAAACTTACCCTTCTATATTTGTACACAGCTATGCCGGTGACTAGGAAGGCTGTAGCTAGCCGGAAAGGCAATACAGCAGCGGGCGAGGGGAATAGTAGGGCACACCCCGCAGCCGAGGCCTACCCTGAGGTCCAGGGTTAGACCCTACCCCAGCGATCATCGACGACTCCACCGCTTGAGGAACTCTCGAGGGAGGCAGCAACTCCAGTACCCCCTTCCATACTAACAGACCAGGATCTTAGGAGAGCGATGCATTTATTGACCCAGATTGTGACGACACAGAGACAGCCGAGAGCACCTTCTGGAGTAACAGCCGAGAGCACCTGCTGGAGTAGTAACTGCTGATGGGTACCATAGTTCGAGAGTTCGTGAGTTTTTAGCACTTGACCCTCCAAAGCACTCAGGGGTTACGTGGGACGAGGATCGACAAAACTTTATCGATAAGCTCCGGTGTATTTTCAGGGTCATGCATTCTACCGAGACCAAGGCAGCAAAGTTAACGGCTTTTAGGCTCCGTGATATAGCGATCCTATGGTATGAGAGGTGGGAGCATGCTAGGGGTCCGGAGGCACCTCCAGCGCGTTTGTCTGAGTTTTCAGAGGCCTTTCTTGATCATTATTTACCGTTGGAGATACGAGAGGTGAAGGTAGATCAGTTTTTGACTGTCCAGCAAGGTAACTCCAGCGTTCGTGATTATTGCCTCCGATTTGATTCCTTGGCCAGATGTACTCCATCCTTCTTTGATTCATCGAGTGCCAGGATTCACCGGTTCATCGCGGGTTTACACCCCGATTATGTGAAGGCTTGTACCACTGCGACGGTAAGTGATAATATGGACATTGCTCGTATCTAGGCATTCGCACAGAATTGTGAGGATCGTAGACGCCAGCCGCAGGAGACTGAGAGGATAGAGAGGGAGCGCCATAAAAGGGCTAGGATTATTGGTCAGCAGGGTGATAGTAGGGGGAGTTTCAGACCCCAATACCAAGGTAGGCCATTTAGGCTGCCATCAGCTTAGTCTCAAGGATAATAGATAAGGGTATTATATTCCCTCTGCACCAAGTGATAGTTCCTGCACATCCAGGTCACAGCAGCAGAGGGGTCCGGGACAGGCTAGATCACTACCACAACAGTGTGGTGACTGTGGTAGAGCGCATCATGGGCGATGTCATTACGGGTCATGGGTTTGTTATACCTATGGCAGCATAGATCATTTCAAGAGGGACTGTCCACAAGGGAGACCTACTGGTATGACACAGCCAAAAGGTTCTATAGTAGGGTCATCCGCATCCGTGCGTCCCTCTGGGCGCGGCCCGCAGTCTTCAGCCGGTAGAGGCAGAGGTGGGGGAGGAGCTTTTGGTGCAGGCGGTGCTCAGAATCGCATTTATGCTTTAGCAGGTCGTCAAGACGTGGAATCCTCACCAGACATTATGACAGATACATTGACAATCTGTTCATATAACGTTTACGCGTTAATAGATCCGGGGTCCAATTTGTCCTATGTCACCCTACTTATTGCGGGAAAATTTGGTATAGTGCTAGAATTGTTGAATGAGCCATTTTCTGTGTCTACACCTGTGGGTGAACCTGCTATCACTAGGAAAATTTATCGTGGTTGTTCTGTAGTTGTTTGTGGTCGTCAGACCATAGCAGATCTCATAGAATTGCAGATGGTCGATTTTGATGTTATTATGGGAATGGATTGGTTAGCTTTTGTTTATGCTAATGTGGGGTGTTGGACGAAGACTGTCACGTTCCACGTCCCGGGAGAACCAGTTTTGTAATGGAAAGGTAATACGGCTTCGTCGAGGTTTATATCCTATCTCAAGGAGAAGAAGATGATATCGAAGGGATGTATCTATCACATAGTTCGTGTCCGGGATATAGAAGCAAAACCGCCAACTCTTCAGTCTATTCCTGTAGTTAATGAGTTCCCAGATGTGCTCCTAGACGAGCTTCCAGGTCTCCCGCTAGAGCGAGAAATTGACTTCGCTATAGATATACTACCGGGTACTCAACCAATATTCATCCCTCCTTATAGGATGGCCCCTACTGAGTTGAAGGAGCAGTTGAAGGATCTACTGGAAAAGGGCTTTATCAGACCTAGTACGTCACTGTGGGGAGCCCCAGTATTGTTCGCAAGAAAAAAGGATGGTTCGCTATCGACTATAGGCAATTAAATAAGTTGACGATTAAGAATAGGTATCCACTTCCGAGGATAGATGATTTATTTGATCAACTGCAGGGTGCCAGGTATTTTTCGAAGATAGACTTGAGGTCAGGTTATCGCCAGATCAGGATCAGGGGGAAGGACATTCCAAAGGCAGCATTTAGGACTAGATATGGTCATTTCGAGTTCATTATTATGTCCTTCGGGTTAACTAATGCTCCAGCTGTATTCATGGATCTAATGAACCATGTGTTCAGACCCTTCCTAGACTTGTTCGTTATTGTGTTTATAGATGACATTCTAGTTTATTCCCTATCAGAGACTGAGCATGCAGATCATTTGTGTGCGGTGCTCAAAATCCTTCAGGACCAGAAGTTGTATGCGAAATTCTCAAAATGCGAATTTTGGTTAAACTCCGTGGCTTTCCTAGGCCATATTATTTCAGATGAGGGCATCAAAATGGATACTCAGAAGATAGAAGCTGTGAAGACTTGGCCTCGACCTACGACGCCGACGGAGGTTCGTAGTTTTCTGGGATTAGCAGGGTATTACAGAAGATTTGTGGAGGGCTTCTCTTCTCTTTCTACCCCATTGACGAAGTTGACTCAAAAGGCAACCAAATTCCAATGGACAGATACTTGTGAGCGGAGTTTTTAAGAACTGAAGGATAAGTTGACTTTAGCACCAGTTCTAGCACTTCCAGAGGGATCTGAGGGTTTTGCTGTCTATTGTGATGCTTCAAGGGTCGGATTGGGTTGTGTATTGATGCAGCACGGCAAGGTGATTACTTACACTTCTAGACAGCTCAGGAAGCATGAGAAGAACTACCCGACTCATGACCTAGAGGTAGCAGCCGTGATTCATGCCCTTAAATTTTGGAGACATTACTTATATGGTGTTCATGTTAACATCTATACAGATCATAAGAGTCTTTAGTACATCTTCAAACAGAAGGAGTTAAACTTGCGACATAGGCGGTGGTTAGAATTGCTAAAAGATTATGATGTTGATATTTTGTACCAACTAGGGAAGGCGAATGTGCCAGCAGATGCCTTCAGCCGCAAATCTATGGGTAATTTAGCATACCTGCGGGCTGGAAAAAGGGAGTAGCCTCATGAACATCTTCGGTTAGCCAATTTGGGGGTCAGAGTGGTAGATTCAGGAGATACAGGAGTTACTATACAGACTACAACAACATCATCCTTAGTAGCCGAGGTGAAAAGGCGTCAGTATGAAGACCCTTCATTGACCCATTACAAGGAGACAACCCCGCAAAAGAAGAAATCACCATTTGGGATTACCGAAGATGGAATCCTCAGGTATCGAGGTAGGTTGTGCGTTCCCGATGTTGTGGGGTTACGTCAGAAAATTATGGCGGAGGCTCATTTCTCCTGCTATTCTATCCATCCAGGGTCAACAAAGATATACCGCGACATCAAAGAGGTTTATTGGTGGGATGGAATGAAGAAAGATATAGCGGAGTTCGTAGCCCAGTGTCCTAATTGCCAACAGGTGAAGATTGAACATCAGATGCCCGGCGAATTATTATAGGCTATGGAAATCCCGACTTGGAAGTGGGAAGTAGTTAATATGGATTTCATTTTAGGCTTACCCCGATCTCAGCGTAGGTTTAATTCTATATGGGTAATTGTTGATAGACTGACAAAATCAACACATTTGCTACCTGTCAGGACTACTTACTCCGTCGAGGGTTATGTGAAGCTTTATATTAAAGAGATAGTCCGACTTCATGGTGTTCCAATATCCATTATCTCCGACAAGGGTACGCAGTTTGCGGCTAACTTTTGGAGATCTTTTCGGGAGGGTTTGGGGACTCAAGTGAATCTTAGTACAACATTTCACCCCCAGACAGGCGGACAGGCTGAGCGCACTATTCAGACCCTTGAAGATATGTTAAGGGCATGCGTGCTAGATTTTGGAGGTAATTGGGATGATCACTTGCCTCTTATTGAGTTTGCATACAATAATAGTTACCACTCCAGTATTCAGATAGCCCCGTATGAAGCTTTATATGGACGAAAGTGTAGATCGCCAATTGGATGGTTTGAAGTGGGAGAGAGGAAATTAGTAGGGCCAGATTTAATCCAGCAAGCGGTGGAGAAATTTAAGCTTGTTTGGGATCGATTATTAACAGTCCAAAGTCGACAGAAGTCGTATACGGATAATCGCCAACGAGACTTGGAGTTCCAAGTTAATGATTGGGTATTCCTGAAGGTGTCGTTGATGAAAGGTGTTATGAGATTTGGTAAGAAGGGTAAGCTTAATCCTCGGTACATTGGACCCTACAAGATTGTGCGCAAGGTAGGACAAATAGCTTATGAGTTAGATATGCCTTCGAATCTGGAGTCAGTCCACCCAGTTTTTCATGCGTCAATGCTTCGTAAGTTCGTGGGAGACCCTTCCAGAATCATTCCTATAGAAGATGTCCAAATTACTGAGAAATTATCCTATGAAAAAGTACCCATTGCTATTCTAGATAGGCAGGTTCGGAGACTCAGAACCAAAGACGTAGCTTCAGTTAAAGTCCTGTGAAGAAACAATAATAGTAAAGAAATGACTTGGGACGCTGAGGAAGATATGAAGTCCAGGTACCCACATTTGTTTCCACTCCCAAAAGAGCTCCAGCCAGAGACACCATTATTCTCAGGTATGTGATGCTTCTTTGAATGATTTTTTGGTCGTGTGTGGCCAATGTGGATATTGATGTTGTAGCCCTGTGACGCACTGTATATTTTGGGTTGTTGCGATAGGATGGTAGTGGTACAATTACAGGGGAAACTCTGGCGAAATTTTCGTAGCATTCTTAAGAGCTTAACATTTGAGGACGAATGTTTTTAAAGGGGGGGGGGGGGGGGGGAGAATGTTACACCTCGAAAAATTTCCGCGTCGTTTGCGTTGTAAGTAAACTAACGTAAGATAGGAGAGGTCATGGAACCCTTATAAGGTTAAGGAATACTCTTAACAAGTGTTAAGCAAGTGTCTAAAGATTCCGGGATCAAGTAAATCGAAGAAAATAAGTTTGTCGAAAATTTGGTAGAATTTTAAACATAAATTTTGGGTCAAATTTAGAGGGGTATATCTCTTAGTCTATCAGGAGTTTTGAAGCTATACTCAATAAAGTCTTGAGCTTTTAGAAGCTCTCCTCACACTTGTCGGATCACTGAAAAGGTACCTCTTTCTGAGTCAAACGGGTCAAATGCGAAGCAATAGAGGCAAACCCCTTCACGAACCGACGGTAGTAATTGGCCAACCCCACAAAGCTGCGAATCTCTGTCACTGATGTAGGCCTAGCCCAATCTCTCACTACTTCAATCTTTTTAGGATCAACCATAATCCCTTCCTTCGAAACCATATGTCTCAAGAAGGACACAGACTCAAGCCAAAACTCACACTAAGAGTACTTGGCATACAACTCCTTGTCTCTTAACAACTCAAGAACATGTCTCAAGAAGGACACAGACTCATGATCTTCTTTACTCTTCGAATAAACCAAGATGTCATTAATAAAAACTATCACAAAGGAGTCTAGGTATCGCTTAAAAATGCCATTCATCAAATCCATAAAAGCAGCTGGGGCATTAGTAAGCCCGAAAGACATAACAAGAAATTCATAATACCCATATTTAGTCTGGAAAGTTGTCTTAGTAATATCCTCTGCTCGAATTTTCAACTGATGAAAACCCGATCAGATCAATTTTTGAAAACACAAAAGCCCCCTGAAGTTGATTAAACAAATCATATATGAGGGATGGGTATTTATTTCGAATGGCGACTTTATTTAATTGGCGATAATCAATGCACATCTGCATAGTCCCATCTTTCTTTTTCGCGAACAGTATAGGAGCACCCCACAGGGAGACACTCGGATGAATGAAACCATTACTAAGAAGAACCTGAAGTTGTTCTTTTAATTCCTGCAACTCTGCTAGTGCCATCCGATATGGCGGAATAGAAATAGGGCAGGTCCCTAGCTCTAAGTCAATACAAAAATCAATATCACGATCCGGTAGCATGCCTAGCAAGTCTGCGGGAAACACCTCCGCCAACTCACGTACCACAGGAACTGACTCAAGAGATGGACCGTCAACACTGGTATCACGAATATGTGACAAATAAGCTAAGAACCCCCTATCCACTAGCTTCTTTACACGAATAAAGGAAATTGTGTTCTTTGGGGAGGGACTAAGGTTACCCCTCCACTGAAGTCTAGACACCCCGAGCAAAGCTAAGGAGACTGTTTTGGCGTGGCAATCTAGAATTGCATGATAAGGACCTAACCAACTCATACCCAGGATGAAATCAAAATCTACCATGCCTAGAATCACTAAATCAACCTAGGTGCCATACCTCATAAGTGCGACAGTACAATATCGAAAAACTCTATCTACAACTATAGAGTCTCCAACTAGAGTAGATACATGTATAGGGGCATTAAGCAAATCACAGACCATATCAAGACCCATACAGAAATATGTAGACACATAAGAAAATATAGAACCCGAGTCAAACAATACAGAAGCCATGCAGTGAAAAACTGATATGTTACCTGTGATGACGGCATCAGAGCCCTCTACCTCCAACCTACCAGGAAAATCATAACAGTGAACTCGTCTGCCAGTAGCCTGCGAACCATTGTCATTAACTAGCCCTGTCTGAGCTCCACCCCTGCCGGTATGATGCCCACCTCTACCAGATTGAAACCAGCCTCTGTTAGGCTGGGTGCCACCTCTACCGGTTGTGTGACCACCACCTAGACTGAGCACGGTTACCACCATAAGATCCTTCACCTCTACCTGATGCTAGAGCTCTGGGAGTCCAAAACTGAGTACCCTGGCCACCTTGCCCAAGATTAGGACAATTTCTCTAGAAATTCCCCATCTCACCAAACTCAAAGCATCCTCGGTCTCGCGTCGAACGGTGAACAGAAGCTAAGAAAGCCGAATAACCACTTTAATCTAGAGCTCTGGCCTGCGAACCCCCTGGTTGACTTGAATAGTACTAACTGGCCCCTGATGGGCTTCCAACTGAAGCATGCATAGTTGACTGACCAGGGCATCCCGAATAGACCTGGGATCTCTAGCCCATAGAGAAAGTGCCACCAAAACTGCCACCCTTTCGGTCCTTCTTCTCTGCGTACTTGTTATAACCATCCTACCTAACACCCTCGACGGTCCTAACATGATCCACCACTTCCTGAAAGGAAGCACCTGAGTCCACAAGCTCAAGAGCTGACAACTGAAGAGCAGTGTTCAACCCTTTCACGAATCTCCTAACTCTCTCCTTCTCAGTAAGCACAAGCTGGAGGGCGTAGCCAGACAATGAATGGAACTGAGCCTCATAAGCAGTCACAGATAGATTACCCCGCTCAATATTACTGAACTCATCACGCTTCCGTTACATCAAGGTAGGAGGAACATACTTGTCTAAGAACACCTGGTGAAATTGATTCTATGTCAATGGGGGCGATCCCACTGGCCTGCACTCTACAAAAGGCCTCCACCCTAACTTGGCATCACCCAAGAGTTGGAAGGTCACAAACTCAACACTATCCTTCTCCACTTCCCCCATCTTATGGAGCATTTCATGACTGTCTATGATGAACTCATAAGCATCCTTAGCCTCATTGCCAAAGAACTTTGGAGGCTTCATCTTTGTTATATCCCACATTTTGTGCATTCGGATAATTCACGATAATCGCGGGAAGTTAACAAGCAGGGTTATATTTTTATTTTGTTGGGCACACAAGTTGCTTATGAAAATTTTGAAGTGAAAATATTAAGAAAGGTTAAGGGCAAAAGGGAAATTCGTAATATGACTCGTGGAAATATGGAGGAAGACGAAGGGCAAATTTGGAATTTGGAAAAAAATAATTTTTCATGAGTTGTAGAACAAAAAAAAAAGAGTGGACTTGAGTTTTGGGCCAAGTTGGCCGTCCAAATTGGTGTGGGCTTAAGCCCTCATAAAAGTTTAATGAACAATTTAAAAGAAGACCAAGTCTTCATAATATTCATATAATTCTCTAGAAATTTCAAGAAGTTAAAGAACAAGAAAAGAAGGAGAAAAACTTAAGGGCCATTCGGCCAAGTGCAAAACCAACAAGAACCTTGGCAAAAACTTTCTTCAAAAATTATTTTCTACCAATTGAAGGATTCCTAGCAAGGTGGAGTGGTCCTTGGAGCAAGAAAAACCCATATTCTTGCAAGTTACAAGTCTTAGTTAAGTGAGAAATCAAGGAAGAAGGTAAGAATTCATTCTTCTTTTTTATGTTATGGATGTTTGTGTATGTTGTATTATCTAGAAATGAATGAAATTTGTGACATTTGGTGGGTTAAGGGTTGGTCGTGTGGTTGTGGTGAAACATAGGAGAGAATGAGTCAATTTTATTTAGTGTTTTGGATGTTGTTGTTGTGGATTTTATGTTGCTAATAAAATCTTAATGAGCTTAGTGAAGTTGTAGTAGTTGGAGATTTGTTTTAGAGGTTCATGTGAATTGAATATAATGTTCTTGCATGTATGGAAGATAAGGTTGTTGGTATGATGGTGTTAGTGTGTAAATTGTTGGGTTGTTGTGATTAAATTTGAAAGAAGGGATTAGGTTGTTATTGTTCTTGTAGAATTAGAAGGTGCCGGGTGAAGTAGTATGTCGAATGAGTCATTTGAATGTTATGCGAATTGAATTGAATGTGAATGAAATGTCATTGAATTGTATGACGAAGATTGCTAATGGTAGAATGCATCTTGGGTTGTTTGTTGAAATTGTTAGTATGATTATTAGCATTGTTGTTGATAGATTGGACGGGTTGAATTCCCGGATTGTTGTTGATTGAAATTGGCCAAGTTAGATTTTTGGAGATGGTGTATTTACAGGGGAAGTGCTGCCGAAATTTCGGTAGACAAAGTGTTAGTCTAGAATGAGGTTCTTAGACATCTATAGCTAATGTTTATATTCATTAATATTGTTATAGATTTTGGGAAGGCCAAGAGTTAAGTTGGATTGACTGAGGAAGCGAACAAGGTATGTAAGGCTCGTCCCTTCCTCTCAAGGCATGATTCCGACGTTAAGATTTCACATTTGTTTCCATATCTCCTTGACTTTGAAAGTTAGATGTTATGATCCCGAGGCTATGATTTCATAATCGCTCCCGTATTTTACTTGTTTCCAAAAGATAGATATTTATGATTTTATGGCATGATTCTCTTACTAATAACCCGTAAGTGTTTTCCAAGTGTCTATACCTTTCCAAACAAAGGTTTATGATTTTGTAAACTCTATGACTACAATGATGAATATGCTTTTGTTATGATAATGGTGAAGTCAAAGAAGAGAATTGTCTAGAATGATTATGACAATAATGGTTTTATGTCTAAAAGTCTTGAGCTAAGGATTTCATATGAATATAAGAATAATGAACTAGTCCTTGATTTCAATCTCATTCCTTTGTTATGACTCTATTTTCTAAAGACCTCAAAGTGTATGAATTGATGTTTTATGGAGCTTAAGATTTTATTATATGTTTCTCTTAATACTATTCTTCGTTTATAGTCTCGCCTTATAGTCCTAGTTCCTTCAAGGCGAGACAAAGCGGCCATGTTTGTCCCATAATGTAATCGGAGGTTACCGACCTTACGTCACTCCGGTGGATACATGACTTTCCTTGGGCTCTCATGCATGCTGTTATATGATATATGTATATGATATGTATATGTACATGGGGACATATGTGGGGAAGGGAGATATGTTGCGCTATAGACGCATTGCCACCTGGTCAGCTGGCGTAATTCATCCCGGACGCGGGATGCCCGGACGCGGGACATATGTGGGGGAGCCGACGTATTCGGTGCTATGACATGATGATATGTTCTATTTTCTATGTATATGAAAAAAAAAATGTTTTCAAAGGAAAGATAAGCATGCATGGCATCCGGCCTATAAGGCACTGATATGTACAGGTTACTCTCTTATCTCACAATATGTTCTATAATCCTATGACATTGTCATTCACATCTTATGTTATTTATTGTACTGTTTTTCATGCCTTACATACTCGGTACATTACTCGTACTGACGTCCCTTCTTGTGGACGCTGCGTTTTCATGTCGCGCAGGTACACAGGTAGACGGGTTTGACTCTTAGGAGCTTCGTCAGCAGTATTTGAGGATGCTCCAGTCGTTCCGGAGCTCCAGCTTATTGGTACTACTTTTGTGTACATGTTCGGGCACGGCAGCACCCGACCCTCCTTGTTAGTATCTGTATTTTGTTTAGAGGCTCGTAGACAGATATGTACAGTCAGATGTTTCATAACCTTGTTTGTCCCCGTCGTTGTATATTAAGTTAGTAAAGTTTATTAATACATGTTTATAATAATGCTATTAATGATAGTGTTGATTAAGGACATGATGATATTTATTTATACGGCCCACTTAGTAGTAAGAGTACGATACGAGATAAGGGGTGCTCGGTACAAGTATCGGGTACCCGTCGCGGCCCCTAGTTGGGTCGTGACAATCTTAGTGAACCTCATGAACAAATCATGCTCATCCCCAGTCAGTACTGGACCTCCCACTGGCCTAGGTGTCACAACCCAAGCGGAGGGCCATTATGGGTACCGAGAGCTAACCTACCGAGCACCACATACATGCAACTCTTAGTCATACCTGAGTGAGCTAAAATGCTAACTCGTAGATACATAAGTTGTATGGGACACAAGCCCAAAAGATAATATACATATATCATCAAACTAATCCCAAGTACATATGCCGGCAAGGCTATCCATAGTAATGATACAACAGAGTATAAATCGAGGTGACTATAAGACATCTAACTGTGCATATCTGTCTACGAGCCTCTACTAGAGTACATGACATAATGTGGTCGAGACAGGGCCCCGCCATACTCATGTACAGTACTGTGTCGCTGACCTACTTATCATCCTTGTGCTATCTGCCCACCTGATCAGTGGTAACTGCCCATCTGATTATCGCCCGATTGTAGAGTGCACTGCCCGACTGATCAGTGGCAACTGCCCAACCGGCCGTAGTTCGGTGGTAATAACTATCCAACTACCAGTAGCATGGTGATACATATATATCTGCCAAAATGGTTGTAGACCAGTGGTAAATATGGATGCATGTCCTGGGGAACGTGCAACCAGATCCAAATATGAAAGCATGTGCTGCGAAACGTGCAGCCCGATCCAAATTCGAATGCATGTGTTGCGGAACGTGCAGCCCGATCCAAATATGAATGCATGTGCTGCGAATCTCTCAACCCGATCCAAATATTCCCTATAGGTACCCTTTATATACTTCTAGTGTTCGTTCTTTATCTATTAGCTTCTATGCACTTCTCATGATCATTACTTTTCGTTAATGCCTACATGATTACATAAGACTCATAAGCACATTTCGAGGCCATTAAGACTTCTTCCTGATTAACTAACCTTGGTAAATTCCTGCTGCATCATAAGCCTATCTTCTAGCATAAATACGTCATGAGGGATCTCATAACTACCACACTATTCATGTCTTACAAAATATTCTTTAAAAAGACATTTCTAAATTCATCGGAGTGACGTAAGGTCGGTAAACCTCCGATTTCCATTATGGAGCTAACCACATTGGCATATCTCACCTTCAAGGAAAAATAATCATAAGGTGAGACCAACATCAATAATATCGTAAGAACATCAAGAATGTAAGCTTCTAGCATTTCTATGAGCGGAATCATTATGGACATCATTTGTGAAAATTCATAACAATAAGATCATGCCTTAAGAAAGAAAGGGACAGCCTTAACATACCTTGCTGCTTACTTAGCCACTCAAAGTCTACCTTTCGAGCCTGCAAATCTACATCCAAGATGATTCATAAAACAATCAGGCCATAGGAGCACTTACACACTCAAACTTAGCTAGTTAATAAGTTAACGGAATTTGGACAACATTTCCCCTATATCATCTATTTCCTCCAAATTCCAAAAACAACTCCCAAACATCATTAACAACATCAACAATAGCAACAACAATCTTAGAAAAGTCCTTAAATACTCCTTTCACTGCCCATACAAAGAATATACACCAAACTACCCAAAGTATACCAATATACAATAACAATATACACTTCCTTCCTTCCCAATCAAGGAGCATAATCTCATCAACACACCAACAACATTAGATACCGTCCATACACATGGAAATTATCTCAACAACGCAGCCACAACAGGCTCAAAACAGTTCATAAACTCAACAACTACAACACAACACTTTATGACCTTTCCTCTATAACTATTTTCACTTTTAAGACTTGCTAAACCTTCAAATCAACTCAACATAAGATATAAGATGGAGAACATACCTTATACTTGAAGAATTCAATTCACACAACTTGCTTCAAGACCAAACTCGCCACAACATTAAGTAGAAGCAAGAACAATCACTTTTCATGAACTAGTTTAGTGTAATCTTGTTATATTCTTGATCAAATGGGCTATAAGTGTTTAAGAAATGTTTATGGAGGTTTCTAGAGCTCAAGGGAGTGTAGAATGATGATAAAATGAGGGGAATCGGGTATTTATACCCCTTGAAGGCCGGTTCGATCGCCTTCCACGTGGACCTGCAGAGAAGCCATCTGGCAGCCTATCTAGAAACGCCTATAACCTTTTACTTCGATGTCGTATCGACGAATGGTTTGTTGCATTGGACACTAGACTCAATGAACTTCTATTTGGATAGTTTTTGCATTTCATAAACCCTCATATTCCAGGAGATAAACCTCCCTCAAGTTGGACCAAAAATTCTATCTGGAATTCTTCCAAGGTTTTCCAAAATTTCGATAAACTTAATTTCTTCGATTCGCTTGATCTCGGAGACTTTAGACACTTGCTTAGCACTTGTTAAAAGTATTTCTTAACCTTATAAGGGTTCCATGACCTCTCCAAGCTTACATTAGTTTTCTTACGACGCAAACGACGCAAAAATTTTTGAGGTATAACACTAGGAAATACCTCTTGCCCTGGAGCCTCATCCAAATAAGGAGCCACAGCTGCAGCATGCTATAACCCCGGCGCACGAGCTCCGTCCGGAGCTGGATCACCCACTCTAGCACCCTGGAACAGCTGGTAACACACCTGCCTCTGTCAAACCGTTCAGCAGGTTCAACACTCGAACCATGACGTCTGATAACACTGGAGGAGCTATAATATCTGGCTGAGCTGGTGCTGCTGCAAACTCTGTCACCTCATCTGGAACTACCTAAATCCAAGGGGACTCAGCGCCATCCTGACCAGCCGAAGGAGCCCCGCCCCTGGCTGGTGCTGCTACTCCCCTGCTTCTGCCACAGCCACAACCCCTAGCTTGGCCTCCACCACGAACTACGGCCCCAGCAGCCTACCCTCCTGAGCGAGCTGCGGCCGGCGTGGGTACCTCATTTGCTGTTGCTGCCGCACGAGTCCTTACCATCTGTGAGAGAATAGAAAGAAAAGTCAGATACCAATTTGAATCGTCCAGATACCAATTGAAATTCAGTAGCACGAAAGAAAGAATTTGAATATTTCTAATGTCCCATAGCCTCACGAAGATAAGTGCAGATGTCTCCGTACCGATCCGCAAGACACTACAAGACATGTCCTTGTACAATGAGATCGATGAACCTAAGGCTCTGATACCAACTTTTTCATGACCTAAGTAGCTGTGAGTGGCACCCACACAAATCCCCTTGTGGGCGGATCATCCCCTAACCCAATTATCAAACCATTTTAAACAATTATAAATCGATAACCAGAATTAAATCATAAAACTGTCTAGTCATGCCATCAATAGATAAAAGTGCGGAAATCTAACTATTACAACCCTAAAGATTTGAAAGTCATCGTACAAGGATAAAACATAACTGTCTAAAGAATAGATAACTTTCTATAAGCATAAACAATATCTGGAATGAAAATAGACATCAACAAAGAGGATCTTCAGGTGGCATAAAATGGGTAGGAGCACACCCTTAGATCTAATCGGGAACTGGCCTCACACTATAGATGAGGTCTGGAAGATGTCTCTGGAACACAATCTGCACTCAAATATAAAGTGCAACACGGTAGTATCAGTACAAACACTATGTACCGGTAGATATCATAGGCCGACTAAGATTGGTATCATGCATACGTTCATAAAATCAATAGGATAGGCAGATAGGCACAACAACACATAACCAAATAATGTCATCAATAGAAATCAGCCAACACAGGAATAAGATAAGTCCAGCTATCAAGCAATCACCGAGTTGATATAAGTTCAGTCATCAGCCAACAACAGTAATAACCTGAGACTAATTGCAATGCAGTAAAATAGTGAAAGTATCTCAACCGTGTACACACATGCTAAATGGTATTGTTTTCCTAAGTAGTCATGACCTGTAGGGGACCCATGGTGTCTATGTACCACTCGCTCCGGAACTGACCTCGGATCACGAGCCCATAACTAGGCCACATTCTCACCCCCTGTCAAATGTGCCTTTATATATACATATATCCGATCACAATACGAATCTCAACTTATTTCCGGTCCAACAGTCAATATAGAACATGGTCAGTCAATAATATCAATGTCAATGAATACAAGGCACTATGTCACAAGTCATAACAAGACTCAGATCATTCAATTCAGCAATAAGAAGAATATTCAACCATCTCAATCAACAAGAAGAGTATTTATTGACTTTTTCCTTCTCAAAACACAACAATTTCATCTCACGTTTCGGTGTATAAAGAAATGGCAACAAGCCCACATAATCAGAATTCGTACCAACCAATTCATACCACATAATCAGAATTCGTACCAACCAATTCATACTTTCTCCTATCAACTTTACTACACATGCAATCAACTCACTAAAATCTAACTCAAGTAAACCGTATCCTACCTCAAAGTTGAACTAGAACAATGTAATTATTCTGCAACAACTTTCCCCTTTCGCAAGGCTTCGGAACGTTTAAAGTCTAGAAATCATAACGCTAAGTAAGTATTGGATTATCTACTAAACAAAATAAAAATTGGGAAAAGAGAGCCTAACCATTCCTACCCTTTTCAATGGGTTTTCTAATCGGTTCATCCCCTTTCAAACAGTTTTTAGGCTAAAGTTCTCATTTTTATTAGAACCCTAAGTCTCAATATACAACTTCCTCCATAAGTAATCAATTGGCATCCTAGAAAGTGATACTCTACACTCCTAGATTAATAAACAATAATAAAATCAACAACCCATTCATTATCCAAGGTTTACTATTTCTAGGGTTCCAATATTTCATTCACCATTAGAGGACCTTAAGCTAGTCATGGAACTTGAGGAAGAATAGGGAATGAACTACGTAGAGATTAGAATTTAACTAAAATGAGAAGTAATGCCCTAGCCTTAGAAAATCGCACTTACTGTTCTTGGGAACGGTTTTGGTGTTATGTAGGGAATGGGTTCGAAATATGGAATATAAAACACAGTTTCTGCCTCTCGTCGACCGCTACGCTACGGCCTCGACTTCCATAGCGGCAACCACCTCCCCGCTATGACGGACTCGCTACAGCGGTACTACCACCGCTGCAGCAGTCCATATTGACCAGCAACTCTGTTATTTTTCCTAGTCTTTCACCCAAAATCCCAACACCAATCCGAGGCCCTACAGACGCAAACCAATCATGCACACACACATAAAAACATGCTACGGGCTCACCCGTGGCCTCAGAATTTCCAACGGAGGTCTAATTTACTAACTCACCCTCAACATAAATGAAGACAAGTTTCAGGAAATACACAATACAACCAAGACAAATTTCAGTCTTTAGTTTTCTAACTTTTGAGTTCCCATTAAGCTCATTTGTATTCTCGGGAAGGTGCTAGCAAGGGTAAAATGGTGAAAGCCCCTATAACGACCTAGCGGGTCGTTACAAGCATGAACTTGTGGATATATTTCATTCATTTTTTGTATATAGACTCTATAAGTCATGGGTATACTAATTTTAGACTGAATATCCTATTATGCCCTTCGTGGCTCGAAATCCTATTTTGGGTGACTTGTTGGGTTCAGAATTGAAGTATGCTTATATGGGTATTATTAGACTCATATGATATCCTAGATTAATAACTATACCTTATTGAACCCAATCTTCCAACGAAATTATGGATTCGACCTTTAGGGTTTAGAATGGGGTTTTTGGTTGACCCGAATTTCTTATAAGGCATTATGAGTGTTAATTGACTCGTATTCTTACGCTTGATCCATGTTTATACAGATTGGGATCGTTCGAAAGCTTTTAGAAAGGGCAAGGCCTTGCTATAATTTCGGACTTATTACCAGGCAGGTTGAGACTGTATACCTTAGCTTAATCGTTATGGTTAGTTAAATTGAACTAATAAAAGGGGACAATAGGGTAATGTTACAGCTTGAAAATTTCCCCGCGAACGTACAGTGGGTAGGCTAACAAAGGGGCATAGCGTATACAATGTTTTAATAAGAAGGGAACGACGTTTGATGACCCTAAGTAAGGTTCCAAAGGCAATTGCAATAAGAGATAGGTTATGATCCATAATGACTAATTATAGGCCCTGAAAATGTGGAAAGTTGCAGATTTGCACTTTGGCCAGTTGAACGTAAAATGGAATACGGACCGTAAAGTGATATACGGCCCGTAAACTGCCATGTCGTATTTCAACTTCCAAAACTTCAACCTTCTATCAAATGTTCAAATGGTTAAATACGACTTGGGATACGGACCGTAAATTGAAATACAGCCCGTAAACTGCGATCGTAAATCACCATGATCCCCAGCATACTTTCTGGTTCTGTTATGCTTAAATACGCCCACAGAATACGGACCGTAAACTGGGTTTACGACCACTGTGCACTTTCGACGACTGTTCATTTCAGATCAGATTTTGGGTTATTAAAAAAGGGGACCAAGTCTATTATTTCATTTCTACACTTCACCCCTTCTCTCTAAAACATCTCTCTACATTTATTCCACAAGAATTCAAGGATATTTAGTGATCAACAACATAAACCAAGTGAATCAAGTGTAAGAAAACCCATCAAAGATCATTCAAGTCAAGAAATCTCATTGGAGATAAACTAGGGTTTTTGCTCAAGTGGAGTATTATCAACTAAGGCTTGTTCCTACAACATCTAAGGTAAGATTTATGGTATTTATATATTGTTTGAGGTATTTAAGAGTTGAAATACTTGGATTGTAGAAGGGTATAGAAAAATGGGTCATAAATGTGGAATAGTGCCATTTTGAGAAATAGTTTGAATTGAGTTATGAGTCTTGATGTATTGTGATGTAAATATGTTATAAATGATGTTGAGAACATGAGATGAGCAATGTGCGTGAATGTACATAGTCGTGTGTTATAGCCATGGATATGGATAATTGCAAGTAAGTCTAGAAATGTGGGTAATGTGGATGATTAATGATTATTGTTATGGTATTGTGAAGGTATTATTGACGTTTGGGAGTTGATATACGTTATGGAGGAGTGTCGTATAAATAGAGGAGATGCTATCCGATTTTCTCTAGCTTTAGTCATATATGCTAGCTATCGATTCTAATGATAGTATGACTTTAATGAAGGTGGAAACGCTAGCATTGGAGGAGAAAGCGCAAGTGTAGAATAGTGAACGGAAAGGTATGTAAGGCTAACCCTTCTTTCATAAGGCATGATTATTTGGCCAAATATCTAAATCTTCTATGAGACTATGATATCCTCCAAATGATTTGATCTTCCGAGCTAGTAAGCTCACGATTCTTGATACGCCACGATTGCGCTACATCCATCGTATGACGAGTAAGCCTATAAAGATAAATGTGATGAATAACGATAATAGTAACAATGATGTTGATGACGATTGTGATAATGATGTAAATAGTAAAGATGCTTATGAACTATTATGTATATGTGCATATGTATGACCATTATGGAACCCTGAGCTTATGAGGCCGGGTAAGATATGTAAATAAGTATGTATATGATTACGTAACGCGCGCACACCTCTGCAGATGGTACGGATAACCCTGATGCCTTGGTAGGGTCAGGTAGATGTAACCCTGAAGCCTTGGTAGGGCCAGGTATGAGCAACCTTGAGCCTTGGTTGGCCAAGTATGTATGAAACACCGATCCTGCATGGTCGGGTATGCTATGTATATGCTATGTAAATGCTATGTATATGATATGATTATGTATATGATATGAATACGAATATGATACGATATGAATGTGAATAAGGGTGTGTATACGAATACGAGTACAGATATGGAACGGATACGGATATGGATGTATGTATGTAGATACGCATTAGAAATGGAAAGATCCTATGTAAGGCAAGTAAGTGCCTATGACGATGATATTACCATCTCCCATCTTGTGCTATTCTTCATGTTGTTCATTATGTTTCTATATTGATATTGATCATGCTTTACATACTCAGTACATTCTTCGTACTGACGTCCTTTTGTTTGTGGACGCTGCGTCATGCCCGCAGGTGCACAGGGAGACAGGCTTGATCCATAGCCACATTCTCAGAGACTACATAGTAGAGCTCCATTTCATTCGGAGCCATAGCTTTTGGGTACTTATTCTTTTGTGTATATAATTATGGGCATAACGGGGTCCTGTCCCGCTTATGTGATACAACATACTCTCCTTAGATGCTCATAGACTTGTGTATATGGTTAGATATGTCTGGCCCAGTTGTCCTATATTTTGTATATCATTTTGATAGCTTTGTCGGCTCATGTACATTGATGTGGCATAAATGCCAATGATGATATAAAAGCATTGTCGTCCAATGGGACTAGCATGAATGATGAATAGAAATGTATGTTTAATTATGTGGCTCACCTAGATGTAAGTATAAGTGTAAGTCAAGGGGGTGCCCAGGTGGGCTAGCACCGGGCGCTCGTCGCGGCCCTCTAGACGGGTCGTGACAGGTAACATAAGGGGGTTTTGATACTTGTAAGGTGACAAACACTTGTATCGGATACTGATAATTCATGTTAAGGGTATTTGTTTACTTTCAGTTGTATAGCCTGGTATGATTCCATGCTTTGGGCATTAGCTGGCAGCGTAGAATGATAGTGTCTGTGATTGGGATATAAGGTCCCTTATATACATGCTTATATGTTTGTTACCCGTCTGTTTGTGATCATGTGTTTCTCATCACTCCTAATACTAGTTTAAAAGTGGAAAAAAGCTAAAAATTAATTCTTTATTGCTTAGCATTGGTTTGTTATCTTGTTGCATGCTTCATTCATGCTTATCATGGTATCTCATATGCATTGATGGTACTAGTGAAAGATCTGATGGGAAATGATTCCGGATGGAGTGATGATAATATGTTGAGACGGGTAGGCTGTACGATAGGTAATGTGGGCCTAAAGGTCGAGTATTGTGATTTAGAGCCTACCGGTGTAACGACTAAACACTTTTGACCCTTCCCTGAGCTCAATTAGTATGATTGTGATCCTCGGGGATGGGAAACACGGTTCCCGAGGTAATCAGGTGAGTTTTATGTTGACTTATGAGAATTAGAACCTTAATAAAAAACCTTTGACCGGTATTTGACTTTTGGGTAAATGGACCTTTTTTCTGAAATCCATCAATTCCGTGAGGTCCGGAGGATCGACTATGACTTGGTGGGATATTCAGTTCGGTTCCTAAGGCACTCAGGAGAGTTTTGGGGGTATTAGATGAAAAGTTGGTTTTTGGCCGTTGGGGGTTGACCTGGTCAAATAGACCTCAAATGGAAATTTCGAGACCACGAGTGAGTCCATAGCGCGTTTTTATGTACGTGTGCATATCTGTTTTGTACCTGGGAGGTCTCTAGTGGATGTCGGGATTTGAGGTGAACTTGGTGAATAACTAGACATTGCTGGTTTTTGATGTCTAGCCTCAGTGAGACTGGGTGCGCCCCGACGGACCCGCTTCAACGAGGATTGGTTTGCAGGCGCGAAAGTTCTACTTTTCTATTAGAATCTACCCCAGCAGATAATCCTCCACCGAGACGAGACCTCAGTAGTGGAAGAGCTTCTGCTGGAGCGGATAACGCTGATTCAGATTCATTAAATGCCTAATTCGAACCTTTCATTTCCCATTCCCAAAATTTATTCTCCAAGTGACTCAAGGGCGATCTGAAGTGTCTTCTAAGCGGATTTATCTTGGGGTAAGTCTCTCCTGCCTTGTTCTTAATTACTTTTTTTTTTTTTAAAAAAAAAATATGATTGGCCGGATGGGCCTTTTATACATATTTAAAAATAAGTCCAAAAAGAAATGCAAAAAATGGACCCAAAACCGGGTCCATTAAAACAAAAAATATAAGAAATTATTTCTATACGTCTGAATTTGGAAACTTGAATCGTGTTGTCTCTAACTCTAAAATGTCGGTGTAGTTGCCGCTTTGTGCGAGTCCTATCCTCCATCAATGATTCAACGATGATGTTGAGCTTGAAATCTTCTGATTTGTACCATCGCTGTGGGTAAAGGAAGATCTTTCGATTGTTGTTGAACCTCAGGTGAGTACTCCATCTCTTGTTTGAGCTCCTTTGTGTCCAAATCGTACCATATCTTCTAATGATGTTGTTTCTTTTAGGTATTTGATCGATGCTGAAGTTGTATGAGCTTCTAGCTTGTTGTACACCATTGTTGTAGGGGATCTGCTTGCAGATGTTCAAGTACTCCATTTTCTTCTTGCAATCTGCCACTGGTGTGAGCCTGAAAAACCGATTTTGCTATTGATTTTGCAATGTTTGTTGGTGTCCTTTTATGTTACCCCTCTGGTTGTGTGAATCTCTTGCAATATATCTGTATAAATGTTATTATCTGTATCCCTGCACTTTGATCTCCTGCATTCATTAAGTTGGAGAAATCTATGGTGAAATCTCGAAAGATAGTTGGAGAAGATGAGTTTCCACCTTAATTTTGTTATTTGAATATTAGGCTATGAATGTGAGATTAATTGATGGATTTGACTAATCTAAGCATGGAATTTCATTATTTAGTTGTAATAAGCTTGAATCTTCTACTGGGTTAATGATTTGATTATGGGAAAATTAGGGTTTATGCCTAATTTAGGGGTTTTGTTTTGAATGATGAAATTGATCAATATTTGAGCTTAATCAGCAATTGGAGAGTATATTTGAACTTCTAGAACGTTGGGTTACAAATTGCACTTTTGAAATACCCGTTTTACCCTTGTGGGTCCGAGTCCCCTCTTTGTCTAGTTGATTTTCTATTCGAATGAATGTATAGCAATATGGGTACCTTTGTTCCCAGAAACTTAGATTTTGGTAATGGCTAGACTTTGAGTATTCAAAGGCTCATCAAAAGGGCAAGGCTCAGATTTGACTGTTCGTGGCACCAGTTTGACAGTGAGGTAGGTTACAACTTACTTTTCGGTTAGACTTCAGTTAGCGAAGCATATGTGGAAGTTAGTTATTGACAGAGAAAGCATGTTAAGCCTTCGGGGTATGAAGTTGGGATGGATATTCTTAGGTTGGTATTGTTGGTGACTTTGTGGATTTGTTGCCTCGTTTATTGTGATTTGTCTTGCTGACATGTGTGTGGTGTTGGGCTTGTTGCTTATTTGCTATGTTGTGGTTCTCTCACTTATCTTGTCATTTATCATTGATAAAGGAAGAATTGGATTCGGTATTGTTATTGTGACGTGTGCTCATGTAGAGGCACGAATGAGATTTGATATGATTACACTTGACATTGATAACATGCATAGCATTCATACTTATTTTTTCATGATACATGGATATGAACTGTGATTGATACTAATGATGATAAGTGAAGAAGAGAAACATCCGAGGCTTCTTATGTTGGTGTTTGCTACATACATATTTCATATGGCATCTTTGAGATCTATTTTGCTTTATTTTTTGTGACCAGTCATTAGCTGTAAACTGGAACAGAGGATTGAGCTTATGCTCCCCTTCGCTTTATAATTTTTGATTTTTTGATATAAAGGTCATGCCACCATACGACGATAAATTTACAAAACACACACACATAACTAATTTCTGATTTTAATAACAGTGTATATCTCAACAATTAATCTCCCCCTTACACTCATAGCCATGCCTGATGCATCTATAACACTTTGATTTCATTCCTTAGATGAAATAAATAATTATTTTAGAATAAATAATATATCTAAATATATGATTAATGATATATATTGCAATAATAACGTGCTGTAATAACTTAAAATTGTGATTGTTAATGTAGAAATTTGTGATCCCTTGGATGACTGTAGTAACTAAAATTGTTACTCCAAACTACTGTTTTCATGATTGGTACAATTAGAGAAGAATCGAGAATTTGAAATTTATAAATTTTATAAAAATATCAAATTAATATATAATAATAATTAAATTTACAATGAAATATTTAAAAATATTTAGCAAAAAATTTGGATTTTCATGAACTCCCACTATATGTGCTAAATTAGCCGGTGGGTACAACCACGCAACAAAAAACAATTAAACTTGAATGCTGGAGAAGAAAGAAAGAACAAACTTAAAATCAACACCTTGTCCAAAACAAGTATATTAAAGCCATTGCAAATCCCTCTAACTCCTCATTACCATACACACTAAACAAATCATAAATAACATTTTCCTTTCTGTTTCTCCCAAATCCACCACCACCACCAGCCCAATCTTGATATAGATGCCAATATTTCCACTACAAGCTGATCCTCTCCGCCACGGACGGCGGCACCGGCATCGTAGCAGAAATTAAATTATGGATCATAGTAACATCCAAACACCCCCACCTTCCACCACCTTAAATATCTATAATTAAGGAGTTAACTAATACTAGAATTATGTAAATACTAATTTCACTTGAACAATGACACTTCAAAATCTAATATAAACTTTCAATTCTAATTCTGGTCATTCTTAGGAATAATTTTAAGTTAAATTATAGACCGATAGTTGAGGATTTCTAAGGGACAGTTTCTTTCTTTATAGAGTTAGTTATACGATCGACATTTATCATTTTCAGGAAGCTATATTTAATTTTATAGCTCAAACACAAATCTTAAATTACTTTATTACTCATTAAGACAGAATACAGGCGCAAAGCGCGTACTCTAAAACTAGTACTAGTATATATTTCAACAATCATCCGCTTACGCACATAATCATGCACAATATAAATACATGATTAATGATATTTCATAATAACGTGCTGTAACAGCTTATTGTAGAATTTTGTTATACGTTGGATGACTATAGTAACTCAAGTTATTTCTCCAAACTACCGTTTTCATGATTGGTACAATCACACGCAACAACTACAATTAAACTTGTATGGTGGAGAAGAAAGAGAGAGCAAACTAAAAATCAATACCAATCAAAAAAATAATGGTCCAAAAAAAGGTAAACTAAACCAAAACAAATCCCTCTAACTCACCACCATACACACCAAACAAATCACAAAAACTCATTGTTCCATTATTTTTCTCCCAAACCTCTACCACCACCACCCCACCTTGATGTAGATGCCAATATTTCCACTACAAGCTGGTCGTCTCCGCCACAGATGACGGCACCGGCATCGTAGCAGAAATTAAATTATGGATCATAGTAACATCCAAACACCACCACCATCCTCAACCATAACAACAGATCGTAATTCTTCCCTTTTTTCTTCCCAACCTCTTTCACCTTCCCCTAACACCAATCATATTCTTGAAATAACTCTCATTTCAGCGCAAGATTTATCTCCTGTTTGCAAAAACCTTCGTACATATGCCCTAACTTGGGTAAACCCTAATCGAAAACGCACCACCAAAGTGGACAATAAAGGAAACACCAACCCTAATTGGAATGACAAGTTTTCTTTTCGTATAGATGATGGATTTCTCAATTCTGAGTCTTCTGCCGTGCATGTTGAGATTTATACGGTTTCTTGGTTTCGTGATATTCTTGTAGGCACTGTTAAAGTTCTTCTTGATAATCTTATCAACCCTTTTGATAAAAGAAAGAAATTTGTTGCTCTTCAAATTCGTAGACCTAACGGTAACCCTCAAGGAATACTTAATATGGGTGTGGCTCTTATTGACAAGTCCAAACGTAGCATGCCGTTGTTCAATGAAATTACTCCTTTGTCATTGGATCATAGAGACATTTTAGACAGAAAAATAAATGATATTAATGCTCAAGACCAAATGATCAACAAGAACAATAATCAAGACAATGACGAGACATTGCAAATAAGTAATAAAATTCAGCTATGGCAATCACAAAGCCTAGGATATTCTGATGTCAACAACAACGGAGAATTTCCTAACCAACCGGGGTCAATTTTTAATGGGTCGGTGGCAAACGGGTCAATAGTAAACGGGTCGGAGCTATGCTCCGATATTGGCCCGTCCGCTTCCATTGTGGCGGCGGAGATAGCAAAGAAACTGCATCCCATGTCACCACAACGGCTGCCATCAAAAGCTACGGCACCCGATGATGCAGAGAGTTCCATACTGGAAGAGCTCTCTGCAGAGGAAGCGTATGCTAAAGCGGAGGCAGTGGCGCCGGTGGAGAAATCTCAACGAGGAAGCAACGGCGGTGGCAGACACACACGGCGGAACATGGACAGAGGATTGTATTCATGTTTTGGGAATGCATATTGTTTTGAGTTCACAATTGTTTGTGGGGCGAATACTAACAACAATAACAATCAAGGGACTCGTAGTGTTAATAATAACAGTAATAATAGTGCTGGCAAGAGCAAGAAGTCTACTGAGACAAATTCAGCTTAAATGTTGTACGTGCATGCCCTTTTTGGATACTAAAGTATTGCTACACCTATTTTATATGTCAAGCCAGTAAATAGCCTAAATAGTGAGGGAAAAAGGAATTAGCTTTCATAACGTAACTAATGCAAATTTGAAAAAACAACCTAAATGTTTGTATCGACTTGTCGAACCTTTTATTCAGACAAGGTAATAGTGGATAAGTTAATAGAGCAACTGGGAAAGAATTGCAATCTGTCGAAATATTAAATTTTTGGGTTAAATACGGTAAACACCTTTTGTAATATAATTCGGTTCCGAACACATTTTTTATTGTATAAAATCAAGCACTTACCTCTCTTATATTATGAAAATTCTACGCTTACACTCCTATTAAGTATACTAGCATATGTACCCGCGTGATGCGCAATATTTTTAAAGAAAAATAATGGTAGCAAATTTTGATCTTGCTTATAGTCATGATATAACTTGTGACAAAATTTAAATATCATTACCGTATATTGTTAATAATACAAACTGTCTAAATTATAACATGATTCAAAATAAATAATAATTGTTTAGGTTATCAGCTGTTTGTGGAACCTGCAAACCATAGATAAAAGTTTATCATGCCTTTTCATTGTATCTCGCTAATTCGAGAGAGAAGGAATTGTTTACGTTATATGAACCTGCAGTTATTAATCGCACCATACACACTTTCATATATTCCACTGCATATTGTGTTGATTACCTCGTTGACGAAATATTTAAGCGACAATCTTTTCCAACAAAATTAGAATAAGATGACACATAATGTAGACATTATCTTCTATATTGTTTCATAATAACGGAATGGCTCACAGAAGACGAAAACACAAATCTCTGGAGTGTGCGTATGGCTAATTTCTTATAGTTTACATTACAACCATGAAACACGATTTAAAATATTGAAAAATATTTGATCTTTGTAAACCTCTCCCGATGATTTGTTAATACCGTATTTCCTAGCATTCGATCAACTTCTCCAATTGATTTATAATTTAATGTCATCAAATCTATAATTTAATGACTGAAAAATGCCTAAAACGTCAAATGCATTAGTGGTAAAATTATATAAACAAGTTAAACTTAACCAATAAAGTTAATTAAAATTGCAATTCATATCTAATACCTCTTGAGACACTGCAAGGATAAAAAAATTCCATCACATTATACACGGAATTAGATTGTACCTGAGTCTTCCAAAAAAATCGTGGACACACGAAATCAACACTCAAAAGAATCTGAAATGAAAAACGAAGAAGAAATGAAACATAAAATTAACAAAGGTATAAGATCAATAACCGAAAGTGGTTCCATTAATTAAGAGGTTCATCAAATAAACTGAATAGGATTATGACAAGGAAGTTTTAGTGGATGGTGTCTGAAATGGAGTTAAGTGGGGAAATGGGGCAGTTTACGTAGGTTTTTTTTTTTTCTCTTTCATTTTAATAATATATATAGATCTGCAAATTTTTTGCTATAAAGGAGCAGTAGTTTATTTAAAATTTATTTTTAGTTTAAATAATGAATACAATCGGATAACTTCCCAAGAAAAAAGAGTCCTAACGTGCCTTGGATTATGACCGACGGTTACCATATTTCCTTTGTAAACCACCTTTTTTTTAAAAAAACTTTTTTTTTCTCCTTCATTTTTTTCCTTTTCCCATTTCATTTATATTTTGTATTTTTTATTTTTGTGGTCATGACACTTGTCATCCTATTACTCTTTTGCCTCTCCTATTCTATATAGATAGATATACATAGATTTTTTTCCTTTTCCCATTTCATTTATATTTTGTATTTTTATTTTTTTATTTTTGTGGTGATGACACTTGTCGTCCTATCACTCTTTTCCCTCTCCTATTCTATATAGATAGATTGTAACTAAGAATATTAAAATATAATTATTAACATTTAAATTTATATTAAAAATAAAAGCTTTAATGTATTGATTAACAAAAATAATTTGTTGAAATTTTTTTATATACACATTTGATTAAAAAAGAGAAGATATGTATCTTACGAAATTCTTAAATAGTAAATGAGCACAAATTACTTAATAAGATGATTAGATTTTTTGTGTTAATTTTCTGTTTATGAGTTTCAAAATATACTGTTATTTTACGCTGCCACCTAATATATTATAGAACCTGGTTCTTCAGTCACCTAAGTAGAAGTAAATTGTGGAATGTAAATAACAAGGAATTTACTGTGAAAAAATCATTACTAAAGGGAGAAAAAAGTCACGACCTATCTTGATAGGATTTACCTCAAAACTTCACCAAAAACTCGAGCAGTTTAATAGTTACAACTCTATAACCAAAGGAACTAACAACTTAGTACATTTCTCTACAAGTTTTCCTAATTGTAGCTACCCCTTTCAAGACTTTCCCTGATCTTGAAAGTCTTTAAACCTCAATCACCACACACCTATTACAAAACTTTTAGTAAAGTAAGTAGGTTTAAATACAAGAAGAAAGAATCATCTTAACAACTTGAGAACTAAGCAACAACTTTTTTAGGATCAGGTTCTCTTCGTTGCAAGTTCGACTCTAACACAGCACTCCTCATAATGATTGTTTTTTTCCAAGAATAAATCTCAATATGTGTGAATAATGTGCTCTTCAATAACATCAACGTGGTGCTTTATACAGTAGTAGGAATGGCTGAAATTCTGTACTTTGTTCTCCAAAATCAAATCTACTGATTAAGAAATCCAATCCATGTTGGACTTAGTTTGCCCCTTAATTTCCCCTATTTCCATCATATCCTTAGTTTCCCTCTTTTGGCATTATTGAAAAGCTGAAGTATTAGTCAAGTTAAGCGTGAGAATCAAGCAAATATCAAACTCATGGCCACTGGGCTACACTAACATGAACAATACACTAGTACTAAGATGAAAACAAAATGCTATTACCATACCAAAAGCACATCAAAACCAAATACGAGAATATTATACATATACATATGCATCATCTTGAGCCATGACGGTTATTGATACTTGTATGCTTTGATGATTGACAAATTGAATGAACAAGGTGAAGGAATCAAATCTATGAACATGTTTCATCTCAGAGTCCTGCTACGAGTAGAACTCTTAAACTAAAGATTCTAAGATAAGGAATTGGCGGACAAGATATAGGAGTCTTTGGAAGAATTATCTGAGATAAACTTCAAACTCCTAAAGTGCATAGATGAAGTCGTGTGACAAGCAAGAGGTTGATGTCAACTCAAACACTATCTCTCCTCTTGGGCCTTATCAAGTAGGTGTTTGTTTTCTGCCAAATTACTACTCATCCAAGGCCATATATATGCAAGTCCTATTTGGAAGAAAGTCATGCACTTATATAGAGAGAAAAGTAGAATTCGAGCATATAAAGTAAAAGAAATATTTGTGAGCTCTGATTCCTGAAGTGCGACCTGATACGAGGACAAGATTGAAGAACCTGTTTCACTGAGTAATGTCTTACAGTCTTCAAGTCTAGAATCTTGTATTAGCATTGTTTGTCGAGTTGTACCTTTCCAGCTTTCCTAGAAGCAATTGTAATAGGTATAAACACTTGTCAAATTCAGCTTCAAGTTGAGGGAAACTTGAGGAGAGCTCAATAGCCTAGGGAGATTATTGAAATAGGAATTAGAGTTAACTCCTAGGTTGCAGATTTTGTAATTTGTATTTGCTGAAGCTCACAGTTGTAGTGGAGTTTTGGGACAAATCCTGCAGAGGTATAGGTCATGGTGTTTTCACCCTTGTGAATCGGGTGATTTCCACGTAAAAATATTGTGTCCTTATATTTTTGTTCTTTATTATTCTACAAATGTAACTTAGAACAAATAGAGTAACCCGGTCTATCCTCTAGGAAAATATTAGGCGTAATGTAGGATAGATATTGGTCGTGTAAAATATCAATTGGTATCAGAGCGGGTTCTCTTTAAGAGGCTAACACCTTAAGAAAAGATCATGATGAATGTTGCACCACTAAGGACACTGTAAAGGACACTCACCCGCAAGCCACCACTGGTTAATAGAAAGTGCTACGACTGGTGGAAAGCTCGCATGGTCACTTGCAAGAAGAAGTGAGCTATGGGACAAGGCCATCGAGGGACCAAAATACCCCACTAAGAAAGGTGCTGATGGAACAGATTTGAAGAAGGAGAAAAACAAGTAGGATGAAAATGATTACAAGATACTTGGGAGGAATGTTAAGGTAAAAAATATCCTTATTTGTGGTCTTAGACCAGATGAGTACAACAGGATCTCGGGTTGTACAACTGCTAAACAAATTTGGGATGCCTTGAAGAATGCTCATGAAGGAACAAGTCAAGTAAGGAAGTTCAAGAAGGGTATGATTGCCATTGATTTTGAAAACATCAAAATAAAGCATGGAGAAACAATTACTGAAATGTTCACTAGATACACGTCCATTGTGAATGAGTTGACATCACTGAGGACTCAGTGGATTTTTTTTTGAGGACTTTACCAGTCATTCAAAATTAAGGTCACTGCTATAAGGGAAGCCAAGGACATAAAAGTTATGTCTCTGGATGAACTAGTCGGAAATTTAAATACTTATGAAATAGACATGGAAAATTCCAAAAATGAGGAAACAAGTATTGGAAAGTCTTTAGAACTCAAGGCCACTGAGAATGATGATGACGATGAAATGGCCCTGATTACTAGGAACTTCAAGAAGTTCCTTAAAAATGAAAATCAACATGACAAGTGAAATACTTATGAAAATGGAAGGAATTTTGACAAGCCACAGGCTGGAGAATGCTTAAAGTGTGGAAAACTAATCATATGATCAAAGACTGTCCATTATCGAGATGAAGGATTTCTGGGTGAATCTGGGCAGTCTTGGAATTTCACGATTTTTCATCCCAAACCACATAAAACTTGATCAAACCTCTTAGAAACACATCTTTGGCCATTCCATACATGTTTTGGAGGCTAGGGTTTTTGCACCACACTTTGGGGTTGAAGATTTGAAGATTGGGTTGAGAACTTTCTTAAACTTTTCTCTATTTCTTTGATTCCTTGCTTTTTAATGAATATCTAAGTGTGTAGTATTTATTTTCTTCACTTGAATCTTGTTTATGGAAATATTCTATGATTAAAGTGTTGGATGAAACTCTTGTTTTGCTTATGTATTGAATGATTTTTATTGCTAATGAAGTGAGTTAATGTTGTTTTAATTAATCTTGTTCTTTAATGTTTCATATGAGATTAGCTAACCCTAAGAACCTCCCATTTACTTCGATTTGAGCTCGAGAGAGGAAGATTGAGGTTGGGAAAGATAAATTAACAAGAATTTGGGGCTTTAAACCTCATATAATAACTTGAGCTAGAGATAGGAATGTTATTCCAGATTATATTGATTGTTCATATTTTCTACATTCTAAGGCTTGAGAAAGCTTAGTAATGATATTTATAAATTTGGTCGAGAGACTTTTGATGAGATTTTAGAAACCATTATCTAACGAGCATAAACTCACTCTTAGTTGTAAAATTGTGAAATACATTGGATCTGTTACACCTCAGAAAATTTTTCGTTGATGCACAAGTGAATAGACTAGTGAAAAGTATGAGTATACGGTATTTCAATAAGTAAGAAATGACATTCGACGACCCTAGTTAAGATTTCAAAGATATTCGAGAAAGGGGGAGAAAGTTGGCCAAGAGAAGGCAAGGCATACGATAGGTATCGGAAAGGAATTACGAGTAACGAGATAACGAGGATTTAATGATGTCTTAGAGAAAAGTGATAACGTCCCTTAGATTTGAGGTGTTAAGCAAGTGCTAAGAAGGTTCCATAAGGATTGGAGATCAAACGAGTCGACGAAAACGGACTTCGGAACATTGGGGATTATACGGCCAAACATACTGGCCGTATAAATTATACGGTCCGTATGTTAGGACCGTATAATCAGCCCAGGATGGCACCTTTCTCTGGACCAAATATACGGCCAAACATACGGCCCGTATAAAATGTACGGACCGTATGTTGGTCCGTATACTTGGTCGGGATCAGTTTTGGATCATTAAATAAGGGACCAAGTTTCATTTCATTTCATTTACATATCACACCCCTTCTCTCTAAAACATCTCTATACATTTATTCCACAAGAATTCAAGAGGTATTAGTGATCAACAACATAAACTAAGCGAATCAAGTGCAAGAAAACCCATTAAAGATCATTCAAGTCAAGAAATCTCATTGGAGATGCACTAGGATTTTTGCTCAAGTGGAGTATTACCAACCAAGGCTTGTTCCTACTACATATAAGGTAAGATTTATGGTATTTCTATGTTATTTAAGGTATTTGAGAGTTGAAATACTTGGATTGTAGAAGGATATAGAAAAAATGGGTCATGAATGTGGAATAGTGCCATTTTGAGTAATAGTTTGAATTGAGTCATGATTCTTAATGTGTTGTGATATAAATAGGTTATAAATGATTTTGAAAACACGGAATAGGCAATGTATGTGAATGAACGTAGTCGTGTGTTATGACCATGGATATGGGTGATTGAAAGTGAATTGAGAAATGTGGAAAATGTGGATGAATAAGGACTATTGTTATGATATTGTGAATGTATTATTGACGTTTGGGAGTTGATATACGCTATGGAGGAATGTCGTATAAATAAAGGAGATGCTGTTCGATTTTCTCTAGTTTTAGTCATGTATGCTAGTTATCAATTTCTAATGATAATATGACTTTAATAAAGGTAGAAACGTGAGCGCGGGAGGAGAACGCGCAAGTGGTAAATAGTTGAACGGAAAGGTATGTAAGGCTAACCCTTCTTTCATAAGGCATGGTTCTTTGGCCAATCATCTAA
This sequence comes from Lycium barbarum, assembly GCF_019175385.1. Classification (NCBI taxonomy): domain Eukaryota; kingdom Viridiplantae; phylum Streptophyta; class Magnoliopsida; order Solanales; family Solanaceae; genus Lycium; species Lycium barbarum. The sequence continues at coordinate 39,446,103 of NC_083346.1, read as the reverse complement.
ATCTTCTACAAGTCTATGGTGTCCTTCAATGATTCGATCTTCCGAGCTATTAAGCTCACGATTCTTGATATGCTACGATTGTACTAAGCTCCACCTATGATGAGTAAACCTATAAAGATAGATGTTATGAATGACAATAATAGTGATAATGATATTGATGACGACTATAATGGTAATAGGGATGACGATAACGACGACGAAGATGATAGTGATGATAATAGTAAAGATGCTTACAAGCTATTATGTATATGTGTCTATGTATGACTATTATGGAACCCCGAGCTTATAAGGCCGGGTAGAATATGTATGTATGTTTATGTAACGCGCGCGCACTACTGCAGTTGGGTACGGACAACACTGAGCCTTGGTAGGGCCAGGTATGTGTAACACTGAGCCTAGGTAGGGCCAGGTATGTGTAACACTGAGCCTTGGTAGGGCCAGGTATGTGTAACACTGAGCCTTGGTTGGCCAGGTATGTACGATCACCTAGCCTAGCTATGGTCGGGTACGTGAAACACCGAACCTTCGTGGTCGGGTATGCTATGTAAATGATATGTGTATGACATGAATATGTATATGCTATGGGTAGGTATATGATATAGATATGAGTATTAAAACGAATATGATACGATTACGATTAAGAATATGTACATGATATGAATGTGAATAAGGATATGTAAATGAGTACGGATATGAATATGGATATGGATACGGATGTATGTACACAATCACTCACTCGAAATGGAAAGTTCCTATGTAAGGCAAGTAAGTGCTTATGACGATGATTCCACTACGTCCCATCTTATGCTATTGCTTATGTTGCTCATTATGCTTCTATATTGATATTGATCATGCTTTACATACTCAGTACATTCTTCGTACTGACGTCCTTTTATTTGTGGACGTTGCGTCATGCCCGCAGGTGCACAGGGAGACAGACTTGATCCATAGCTACATTCTCAGAGACTACATAGCAGAGCTCCACTTCATTCGGAGCTATATCTTTTGGGTACTTATTCTTTTGTGTACATAATTATGGGCGTAGCGGGATCCTGTCCCGCCTATATGTTATGACATACTCTCCTTAGAGGCTCGTAGACATGTGTATACGGTTAGATATGATTGGCCTTGTCGGCCTATATTTTGGATTTCATTTTGTTAGCCTCGTCGGCTTGTGTACATTGATATGGGCAGAGATGTCAATGATGATATAAAGGTATTGTTGTCCAATGAGACTAGTATGATTGATGAATAGAAATGTATGCTTAAATATGTGGCTTACCTAGATGTAAGTGTAATGGTATGCTAAGGGATGCCTGGGTGGGCTAGCACCGGGTGCTCGTCGCGGCCCCTAGTCGGGTCGTGACAAAAGTGGTATCAGAGCAGTTCTGTCCTAGGGTGTGTCTATGAGCCGTGTGCAGTAGAGTCTTGGTTATGGGTGTGTTGCGCGCCACACTTATAAACAAGAGGCTGCGGGCATTTTAGGAATAAATGACCTTCTTTCTTCAGAAGAATCGTGCGATGAAGCTATGATATAAGAACTTCTTGTTCCTTAACCGTGTGCTGTGTATTTCAGAAATACCTGTAAAGAGAAAGGCTACAGCAACCCAAAAAGCCAAAACGGTGGCAGAAAAGCGGGCTGAAAGAGCACCGCCACCGGTAGTAGAGGAAAGTGAGTCCCAGAGTGCGGTTCAATCTCAGTCCTCCCGTTCAGTACCTATATTAGAGGAGCGTGAGGGAGCCTCAGCCCCAACTCCAGCACCTTCGGCTCCTCCACCGAATGCTTCAGGCCAGGATGTAAAAGAGGCCATTCATTGGCTTACTCAATTGGTTGCTGCCCAGATTCAGCGGCAAAGTACAGGGCAAGGTGATAGGGTTGTTAGTGTAAGGGACCGTGACTTCATTATCTTAAATCCTCCGAAATTCTTTGGATCAAAGCCGGATGAGAACCCTCAAAATTTTATTGATGGTATGTTGAGGATGCTTCGGTTGATACATGCTTCGGACACCGAATCGGTGGAACTAGCGTCATATAGATTGAGGGATGTCTCGATCCATTGGTACACAGTTTGGATGGCTTCACGGGGAGCCAATGCACCTCCCCCGGTATGACAAGAATTTGTTGATGCTTTCCTCCAACACTATATGCCTCCGGAAGTTCGGCGAGCTAGAGCCGATAAGTTCTTGAATTTGAGGCAAGGTAGCATGAGTGCTTTAGAGTATAGTCTCCACTTCAATTCTTTGGCTAGGTATGCTTCGACCATGGTAGCGGATATGGGTGACCGAGTGCACCGATTTGTGAAGGGCCTAGGGACACATTTGATGGATAGGTGCTTGACTGTATCCCTTCAGGACAATATGGATATTTCACGCATTCAGGCCCATGCTCAGAACTTAGAAGAAAGCCTACAGCAGCAAAGAAGTGAACGCGAGCATGATAGGCGAAATAGCAAAAGGGCCAGATCTTCGGGTCCGATGAGCGACTTTAGAGGTGGGCACATGCAGCAGTTTTCTAGGCATTCAGGCTATTCTATGACCAGTGCACCTCCACGGTTTTCAGGCCAGAGATTTGATAGATCTACTCGTTCCGAGCCGAGTCAGAGTTTTTCGGGATCTCAGTTCAGAGGTGATTCGGGTCAGGCAAGGCCACCCATACCGCGATGTTCCCAGTGTGGGAAGTTACACTGGGGTCAGTGCCGATCGGGTTCCAAGGCTTGCTATTCATGTAGCCGGACAGGCCATAGTATGCGTGATTGCCCCTCGATTCATGATAGAGGTAGGACCCAGCCTTTGGGGTCGGTAGCTGGATCTTCATCATCTGTACGCCCTATGGGGCCAGGTTCACATGCACCAGTCGGCCATGGTAGAGGCAGAGGGAGAGCCCCCAGTTCTAGCGGTCCTCAAAACCGTATTTATGCTTTGGCTGGACGCCAAGATCTTGAGTCTTCTCCTGATGTGGTCACAGGTATATTATCGGTATTCTCTCATGATGTATATGCTTTGATTGATCCGGGCTCCACATTGTCATATGTTACTCCATATATTGCAGGTCGATTTAGAGTCTAACCAGAGTCGATCAAACCTTTTGAGATGTCTACACCCGTTGGTGAATCGGTAATAGCTAGCCGAGTATATAGAAACTGTATAGTTGTGATTTGTGACCGTCGTACTGTGGTTGACTTGCATGAGCTAAAAATGATAGACTTTGATGTCATTATGGGCATGGATTGGTTGGCTTCTTGCTATGCCAATGTTGATTGTAGACTAAAAATGGTTCGTTTCCAATTTCAGGAGAACCAGTTCTAGAATGGGAAGGGAATACTGCGTCACCAAAGGTAGGTTTATTTCCTATCTAAAGGCAAGGAAAATGATCACGAAAGGATGTATTTATCATCTAGTTCGGGTTCAAGATGTAGAAGCTGAATTGCCAACTCTTCAGTTAGTTCCCGTGTTGAATGAATTTCCGGATGTGTTCCCGGAAGAGCTTCCAGGCCTTCCTCCCGAACGGGAGATTGATTTTGCTATTGATGTGTTGCCAGACACTAAGCCTATATCTATTCCTCCTTATAGAATGGCTCCCGCAGAATTGAAAGATTTGAAGGAGCAATTGAAAGACTTGCTTGAGAAAGAATTTATTAGGCCTAGTTCATCCCCGTGGGGAGCACCCGTATTGTTTGTCCGAAAGAAACATGGCTCCTTGAGAATGTGCATCGATTATTCGGCAATTGAATAAGGTGACGATTAAGAATAAATATCCTCTTCCGAGGATTGATGACTTGTTTAATCAATTACAAGGCGCCAAATGTTTTTCAAAGATCGATTTGAGGTCCGGGTATCATCAAGTGAGAGTTAGGGAGAAAGATATCCCCAAGACAGCCTTCAGAATAAGATATGGCCATTTTGAGTTCCGGGTAATGTCATTTGGGCTAACTAATGCACCGATAGTATTTATGGATTTGATGAACAATGTGTTCAGGCCCTTCCTAGATCTGTTTGTGATTGTATTCATCGACGATATCTTGGTGTACTCTAGATCCGAGGCAAAACATGCGGAACATTTGCGCACTGCCCTTAGAGTTCTTCAGACTCGAGAGTTGTTTGTGAAATTTTCTAAGTGCGAGTTTTGGCTGAACTCAGTGACATTTCTGGGGCATATTGTTGTAGCCGATGGTATTTAGGTGGATAGCCAAAAGATTGAGGCCGTGAAGACTTGGCCAAGGCCCACGACTCCTATGGAGGTTCGTAGCTTTTTGGGCTTAGCAGGTTATTACAGGAGATTTATTGAAGGGTTTTCTTCTATTTCTGCACCACTCACAAAGTTGACCCAGAAATCAGCAAAGTTTCAATGGACAGATGCTTGTGAACGTAGCTTCCAAGAGTTAAAAGGTAGATTGACTTCTGCCCAGTCCTGACACTTCCAGAGGGATTGGAAGGATATGTTGTTTATTGCGATGCTTCAAGCATTGGGCTAGGATGTGTGTTAATGCAACATGGTAAGGTGATCGCGTATGCTTCAAGGCAATTACGGAAACATGAGAAGAATTATCCAACCCATGATCTAGAATTGTCTGCAGTGGTTCATGCATTAAAGATATGGAGACATTATCCATATGGTGTCCATATGGATATTTATACAGACCATAAGAGTCTTCAGTATATCTTCAAGCAGAAAGAGTTGAATTTGCGGTAACGACGATGGTTGGAACTGCTAAAGGATTATGATGTTGATATCTTGTATCACCCCAGAAAAACGAATGTTGTGGCTGATGCTCTTAGCCGTAGATCTATGGGAAGTTTGTGCGATGTTCGACCAGAGAAAAGAGAAATGGCTCGTGAGCTCCAGTAGTTAACTAGCCTAGGAGTTCGAGTAGTGGACTCAGGTAGCAGGGGAACTACCATTCAGAATTTAGCGGTCTCGTCACTAGTAGCGGGAGTGAAAAAGCGGCAATACGAAGATTCCATGCTAGTGCATTACAGAGATACACTCCCTCAGAAAGAGGAGTCATCATTTAACATTTCAGAAGATAGAGTTCTTCGATGTAGAGGCAGATTATGTGTTCCCGAGGTGGTAGGCTTACGCCATCAAATATTGAGAGAAGCCCATTGTTCCCGTTATTCTGTTCACCCCGGAGCAACGAAAATGTATCATGATCTTAAGTCTATATACTGGTGGAATGGGATGAAGAAGGATATAGCAGAATTCGTAGCTCAATGTCCCAACTGTCAACAAGTAAAAATCGAGCACCAAAAGCCGGGCGGATTGCTGCAAGCTATAGAAATCCCAACTTGGAAGTGGGAAGTGATTAACATGGACTTCATTACAGTCTTACCCCGTTCTCGACGTAAGTATGATTCCATATGGGTGATTATGGATAGACTCACCAAGTCAGCTCATTTCTTACCGGTCAGAACGACATATGTAGCCGAAGATTATGCAAGGCTTTATGTTAAAGAGATAGTGTGACTCCATGGTGTTCCTACATCTATTATCTCAGACAGAGGAACCCAATTTATGGCCAATTTTTGGAAATCCTTCCAAGAGGGTTTAGGGACCCAAGTGAGCGTTAGCACGACATTTCACCCGCAGACTGATGGACAAGCTGAGCGTACCATCCAAAATCTTGAAGATATGCTGCGTGCATGTATGATAGATTTTGGAGGTAATTGGGATGATCACTTGCCACTCATTGAATTTGCTTATAACAATAGTTACAATTCTAGCATTCAAATGGCACCATATGAAGCGTTATATGGGCGAAAGTGTAGATCCCCAATTGGGTGGTTTGAAACAGAAGAGACTAAATTGATAGGACCAGACTTGGTCCAGCAAGCCATAGAGAAAGTCAAGCTCATACAAGATCGGTTATTGGCAGCTCAATGTCGTCAAAAGTCCTATGCGGATAATCGTCGAAGAGACTTAGAGTTCCAAGTGAAAAATTGGGTATTCTTGAAAGTGTCACCAATGAAGGGTGATAAGATTTAGCAAAAAGGGGAAGCTTAGTCCCCGATATATTGGGCCTTATGAAATTGTGCGCAAGGTAGGCAAAATGGCTTACGAATTAGATCTGCCTCCTGATTTGGAGTCAGTTCATCTAGTTTCCCATGTCTCGATGCTTCGTAAATGTGTTAGAGATCCTACTAGGATCGTGCCAATAGATGATGTTAAAGTGACAGAGAAGTTGAATTATGAAGAGGTACCCATTGCCATACTAGATAGGCAAATACGAAGGCCTAGAAACAAAGAAGTGGCCTCAGTTAAAGTTTTGTGGAGAAATAATAACCGAGAAGAGATGACATAGTAAGCGGAAGAAATCATGAAATCCAAGTACCCACACTTATTTCAGCCCCCGGAAGAGGGCCAAGATGAGACATCAAGATCATAAGGTATGTATGTTTTCCTTTTTATGCATTTGGGTCGTGTGTGGCCAAATTCCATTGCTATTGTGTTGTGGCCCTGTGAGGCATTGTTATTATGGGTTGTTGTGACAGGATGGTAGTGCCATATTATAGGGAAAACTCTGGCGAAATTTTCGTAGAATCCCCGAGTGCTTAATATTCGAGGACGAAAGTTCTTAAAGGGGGAAGAATGTTACACCTCGAAAATTTTTCCGTTGATGCACAAGTGAATAGACTAGTGAAGAGTACGCGTATACGGTATTTCAATAAGTAAGAAATGACATTCGACGACCCTATTTAAGATTTCAAAGATATTCGAAAAAGGGGGAGAAAGTTAGCCAAGAGAAGGCAAGGCATACGATAGGTATCGGAAAGGAATTACGAGTAACGAGATAACGAGGATTTAATGATGTCTCGGAGAAAAGTGATAACGTCCCTTAGATTGGTATTGAGGTGTTAAGCAAGTGCTAAGAAGGTTCCATAAGGATTGGAGATCAAACGAGTCTAACGAGATAATGAGGATTTAATGATGTCTTGGAGAAAAGTGATAACGTCCCTTCAATTGGTATTGAGGTGTTAAGCAAGTGCTAAGAAGGTTCCATAAGGATTGGAGATCAAATGAGTCGATGAAAACGGACTTCAGAACACTGGGGATTATACGGTCCGTATGTTAGGACCGTATAATCAGCCCAGGATGGCACCTTTCTCTGGACCAAATATACGGCCAAACATACGACCCGTATAAAATGTACGGACCGTATGTTGGTCAGTATACTTGGTCGGGATCAGTTTTGGATCATTAAATAAGGGACCAAGTTTCATTTCATTTCACTTCCATATCACACCCCTTCTCTCTAAAACATCTCTCTACATTTATTCCACAAGAATTCAAGAGGTATTAGTGATCAACAACATAAACTAAGTGAATCAAATGCAAGAAAACCCATTAAAGATCATTCAAGTCAAGAAATCTCATTGGAGATGAACTAGGGTTTTTGCTCAAGTGGAGTATTACCAACCAAAGATTGTTCCTACTACATCTAAGGTAAGTTTATGGTATTTCTATGTTGTTTAAGGTATTTGAGAGTTGAAATACTTGGATTGTAGAAGGATATAGAAAAAATGGGTCATGAATGTTGAATAGTGCCATTTTGAGTAATAATTTGAATTGAGTCATGATTCTTAATGTGGTGATATAATAGGTTATAAATGATGTTGAGAATACGGGATAGGCAATGTATGTGAATGAACGTAGTCGTGTGTTATGACCATGGATATGGGTGATTGAAAGTCAATTGAGAAATGTGGTTAATGTGGATGAATAAGGACTATTGTTATGATATTGTGATTGTATTATTCACGTTTGAGAGTTGATATACGCTATGGAGGAATGTCGTATAAATAAAGGAGATGCTGTTCGATTTTCTCTAGTTTTAGTCATATATGCTAGCTATCGATTTTTAATGATAGTATGACTTTAATGAAGGTAGAAACGTGAGCGCGGGAGGAGAACGCGCAAGTGGTAAATAGTTGAACGGAAAGGTATGTAAGGCTAACCCTTCTTACATAAGGCATGGTTCTTTGGCCAATCATCTAAATCTTCTACAAGTCTATGGTGTCCTTCAATGATTCGATCTTCCGAGCTATTAAGCTCAAGATTCTTGATATGCTACGATTGTCCTAAGCTCCACCTATGACGAGTAAACCTATAAAGATAGATGTAATGAATGACAATAATAGTGATAATGATATTGATGACGACTATAATGGTAATAGCGATGACGATAACGACGACGATAATGATAGTGATGATAATAGTAAATATGCTTACGAGCTATTATGTATATGTGTCTATGTATGACTATTATGGAACCCCGAGCTTATAAGGCTGGGTAGAATATGTATTTATGTTTATGTAACGCGCGCGCACCACTGCAGTTGGGTACGGATAACACTGAGCCTTGGTAGGGCTAGGTATGTGTAACACTGAGCCTTGGTGGGCCAGGTATGTACGATCACCGAGCCTAGCTATGGTCGGGTACGTGAAACACCGAACCTTCGTGGTCGGGTATGCTATGTAAATCATATGTGCATGACATGAATATGTATATGCTATGGGTAGGTATATGATATAGATATGAGTATAAAAACGAATATGATACGATTACGATTAAGAATATGTACATGATATGAATATGAATAAGGATATGTAAATGAGTACGGATATGAATATGGATATGGTTACGGATGTATGTACACAATCACACACTCGAAATGGAAAGTTCCTATGTAAGGCAAGTAAGTGCTTATGACGATGATTCCACTATCTCCCATCTTATGCTATTTCTTATGTTGCTCATAATGCTTCTATATTGATATTGATCATGCTTTACATACTCAGTACATTTTTCGTACTGACGTCCTTTTGTTTGTGGACGCTGCGTCATGCCCGCAGGTGCACAGGGAGACAGACTTGATCCATAGCTACATTCTCAGAGACTACATAGCAGAGCTCCACTTCATTCGGAGCTATAGCTTTTGGGTACTTATTCTTTTGTGTACATAATTATGGGCATAGCGGATGCTGTCCCGCCTATATGTTATGACATACTCTCCATAGAGGCTCGTAGACATGTGTATACGGTTAGATATGATTGGCCTTGTCGGCCTATATTTTGGATTTCATTTTGTTAGCCTTGTCGGCTTATGTACATTGATATGGGCATAGATGTCAATGATGATATAAAGGTATTGTTGTCCAATGAGACTAGTATGATTGATGAATAGAAATGTATGTTTAAATATGTGGATCACCTAGATGTAAGTGTAAAGGTACGCTAAGGGGTGCCCGGGTGGGCTAGCACCGGGTGCTTGTCGCGGCCCCTAGGCGGGTCGTGACAGGATCGTTACTTGAGTGTAATTTCATTTGTATCCATACTTGTGGCCATTGATCATATTACCCGCTTTCTAGTTAGTTTTATATTTAGTTTTTAAACCAAAAAATCAAATATTGAAAAAGTGTTTAGCTTTGCTTAGTTGGTGATAATTCCTTACTTGTTTAAATCGCCTCTATATTGTTCCCTGTGGATTTGACCCCGACTCATAGTTGGGTAAATTATATTGCGATGACCGTGTATACTTTCTCATTGAGGAGTGGATTTAGACGTTATTAAGGAGGAAACCAAGGTAATATTCTTGACCTAAAATATAAGCGTGACCTATTCTCTAAGAAAAGACTCATGTCCTTAATGATCACCCTAACTAATGAATATCAGGACGTTGGTGCAAAAAGAATTGAATTACTCAATGCCTTCACTATCTTTAAATATGAATTCATTGATGTTGAAGCTTGTAAAGACAAAGCTGAAAAAGAAAACTGCTCCTTGGAGAACAGGTCACTCAACTTGGCTCATCTGTCTTGGCACTCAAATCTAAAGTTCTAAAGCTAACTATTATTAAAACTAGAAAATCTGAAATTAGTAATGAACAACTCAAGGCTGAATCTGAACTGAAAAAAAAATGAGCTGCACTTTGAAAGAGAAAAGTAGATAGAAATTAGCTCAATACTTGCTAGAACAAAAATTGATCTAGAAAAAGCTAGTCCCTAGATCCAATCCTCTCAATTGCTTACTAATCTCACTAGTAAAACAACATAGTGTAACCATTGGCTTAGGCTTTAATAGAAATGCAAAAAGGGAACCTATAGAAGAGGAATTGTGTACTCTCTCTGGTCAAACTGAACATTGTATTAAGTGCCTAGAGAACCTAAGGCAGAAGGAAGGAAACGTAAAAACTGCAAACAGAAATACCAAACCTGTCAAAAGGGTTGGAACATGTACTGAAAATAGGTTCCTTTGTGTATTGCACGAATGGACAAAGAAAGGTTTGATTCATCCCATTGTTCAAGGAAAAGGACCTAAGCTAGTCTAGGTACCTTAAGCTAACCTCTGATGATTTTAACAAGTGAGAATGAAAGGAAGAAAGAAAAACTAGTATATGGATAGTGCTTTCTCTAAACACATGAATGAAGATAAAGAATTTTTTTGTCCACTCTTAGTCTTAAAAAGAGGGAATGCTACCTTTGAAAGTAGCAATAAAGGAAAAGTCAGGGGATTGAAGAAAATGGAAATCTATGTGATTGGGGAAAAAGGCCGATATAACTGAGAAATTTGGCACACAAACAACGGGAACATCTGAAAAACTCCTGATGAACCTGGTTCACTAATTAAATCTTTACAGGTTGAAGAGAAGATTGTTGCTATCTAGAAGGAGTTAAATCACCTTGAAAGTCTTAAGCTTCGGAAGATAACCTCAATGATTGGAATAGGTTAGAATTGAGGATGATTAAGATTGCATAAGCATCTCTCAACGATTGGCTAGGATATTTGCTTCAGAATTGTCACGACCTACTTTGGCATAAGTCGTGCGGACACTTACTGTTCCCACTTCGGTAAGCGAACCCTTAACCCAACAATAAATAAAGACCTAAATAATTAAATCAAGCAACGGAATAGAATAAATATGTAGGTCTCATGATAATATATATATATATATATATATATATATATATATATATATATATATAGTAGAATAGCGCGGAATAATAATAATACCCCCAGGGTCTAGTCTGAGTAATACAAGAGCATCTAAAAGGAATAAATACATGTCTGGAATAATAATACATAAACGTATCTATGTCTCTGAATAGGAATAAGACATAATGATAGAGAAGTCTTTAAAGCAGTGAACGGCCATGCTCACCCTGGAAACTCGAAGATAATGCTGAAGCGACTATCAGCCACGTGAGATGGAAGCAGATCCAACCTGATACTCTGCATTCATAAAGGACTGCAGCAAGTGCAGGTCAGTACAAAACAATAGTACTGGTAGCTATCATCAGCCGGCTAATCATAGCTAACACAATTCAGATAATAAAGCCAGATAGAGAGATAAACCAACAAGTATAAATCAATATAATCGAAGCCAAGCATGCGTCATCGCCTAAGTAGAACATCTAATCCCAAATGTTCCAAGTCTCAATATATCAAGTCGGAATCCAACATCACAAGTACAACACCAAAACATCTCAAAGTAAGACATGATGCAATGCAATGCAATAATGTATGGATGCAATGCAATTCCATACAAATGTTGTGTACACATGTACTCCGAACAGAAATCTCGACATCTCGATAGCACAACCCAAGGTGACGCGCGAAGTCTAAGTGCCACCCGTCCCGGATCTTTTCCCAACAGACAGATGGGACCTCGAATATTTTCCCACGGGGGGTTCTCATCGACACCACCCTGGATGACCCGCGGAGTCCATGCACTCACTCAATCCACGATTCCGGAATGAACATCGGATATCGGACTCTCACATCACTTAAGTAAAACCGAGCCCAGCTCATCACAGTATTTCATCAAGTATCATCAGTATCTCAACAATATATCATGATGAATGAGAGTGCGTGAAATGGAGTATCCACATCAATAATCATGCTCAATATCACGAGTACCAACAATGGGTAAGCCAACGATATATCTGAATCACAAGTACCACCAGTGGGTATTCCAATAATATATCTGAATCATAAGTACTAACAATGAGTACGCCAACAATATCATAATCAAGCAGGAACAACAAATGTCAATATCTACTAACAACACGTGGCATCAAGCCAACACAATAGAACAATCAATCACAACACAACAGAATGACTAGTCCCAAACACACAACAGGGCCCAACCTAAGACAATATACGTCCCAACTTCATACCCAAAGGTTCACATGCTTTCTCTGACTATATAATCGAAATATATGCTTCGCAATGCGAAGTCTCACCAAAGGTAAGCCATAACCTACCTGGATGGCTGAACAGCAACACCAACAAATCACTCTATCGCCTTCCCCTTCCGCTGAGCCTCAATATCAATAAAGTCTAGGCATATTCGAAATCTAGATTAGAAATAATGAAGAACGATACTAATATTGCTACCATTCAATTTAGGTCAAACCAAACCCTAGAATTTGGGTAAGCAAAATATCAAATTAAGTACTAGGTGATCATAATCTAACCGCTAATTACTGATTTAACTCATAGGTTTATTCAATTTCGAATTTGAAGCAAACCCCCAATTTGGGTATAAACCCTAACTCTCTGATTCCGAAATTCAACACTAATAATAGAAGATATATGATTAACAACCTTAGATTCATCAAAATCTAGCATAAACCCCATCGATTTCACCATTAATAAGCCTAGATAGAACATTCATTATGTCCACTTTTACCTTCCATTACTAAGGAATTACTAAGGGGAAGAGGAATCTATGATGATTAGGATTAATGAAATAGTAAAGGGATTAGCAAGATTTACCTCCAAGAGTTTTCTCCAATAATCTCTAAGAACAGATCCCAAGAGCTCTAATTTCGAAATGGTATTAAATGAGTGACTAAAGGCTTATTTAAATCACACTTAATGAATAACAGGCCTGTTACCGTTACGGCTATAACAAGGCCGCAACGGCGGCGCCTCTACAGCGCCCAACAGGCCTCCCCAGCAGTCTGGGACAAATACCACTTGGCCACCGCAGCGGCCATCACGCCGCAACAGCGGCGCCGTTGGGACGGCACTGGTGCCGCCAATGCGGACACCAGGTACCAGAAATCCCCCAATTTTTCTAAGTCTCGATCGAAATCCCGAACCACTCTCGAGGGCCATCTATTGACAAACCACATACACAGACCCATACAAAAATACGCTATGAATGCACTCGTGGCCTCGAATTTCAATCGGAGGTCTCGTTGACCGAGTCAACCTCCGATGCCTCATTTCCAATTCCTAACCCAAGTCCCAAAATGCATCTGAGTGCATTAGGAACCGAACCAGAGATACACACTAGTTATAAACGACCATTCGAACCTCTCGAATCGACGGAATTCCGAAAAAAAGTCCGTTTACCCAAAAGTCAACTTTGGGTCAACTCGTTTTCACTTTAGGCCTATATTTCACAAAAGGTTGCCCGAATTCAATCTAGATACCTTGAGAAGCGCATCAACGGTCCCCTCGGGTTACCTTGAGAAGCGTATCAACGGTCCTCTCGGGTCAAAAGTGAGCTAATCAATGCTCGGGAAAGGGTGAAATTGCCGGAAAGACTATAGCGACCAAACAGTTATTTACATCAGATACCAATTGAACCATCGCTCGTCCTCGAGCGAGTACGAGAAAGACGCTGGAAAATACCTGAATCAGCGAACAACTGGGGATATCGGCTATGCATGTCAGACATGGTCTTCCAAGTAGCCTCCTCAATAGGACGGTGCTTCCATTGTACCTTCGCAGAAGCAATCTCCTTCGAGCTCAACTTTCGAACCTGCCTATCCAAGTTCGCGATAGGCTCCTCCTCATTAGTCAAATTCCCATCAAGTAATACAGAATCCCAACGAACAATGTAAGTACCGTCGGCATGGTACTTTTTCAGCATCGAATTATGAAAAACCGGATTAACTCCCGCCAAGCCTGGCGGCAATACCAACTCATAAGCCACATCACCTACACGGGCAATAATCTCAAACGGACCAATATACCTGGTGTTCAACTTGCCCCTCTTACCGAACCTCATAACACCCTTCATGGGTGAAACCTTCAATAGAACTTGATCACCAACAGCAAACTCTAAATCTCGAACCTTCCGGTCCGCATACATTTTTTGCTAATTCTGAGCTGCCAAAAGCTTGGCTTGAATAATCGTCACCCTATTAAGGGACTCTCTCAACAGATCCGTAGTCTAAGGTCAAGCCTCGAACCCATCAAGCTAGCCAACCGGAGATCTACATCTCCTACTATACAAAGCCTCAAAAGGCGCCATATCAATACTCGAATAATAACTGTTATTGAATGCAAACTCTACCAAGGGTAAGTGCTGATCCAAATGACCACCAAAGTCAATAACAAACGCTTTCAACATGTCTCCGAGCAGCTAAATTGTCCGCTCAGACTGGCCATCGGTCTGGGGATGAAAAGTTGTACTAAGATCCAATCGGGTACCCAACTCCTCATGAAACGCCCTCCAGAATCGAAAAGTGAAGATAGTACCCCGATTAGATACAACCGAAAAAGGAACCCCATGCAACCTCACAATATCTCGAATGTACATCTTGGCTAACTTCTCCGCGGTATACGAAAGCTGAACCGGAACAAAGTGAGCTGACTCAGTCAATCGATCAACTATCACCCAAATAGAGTCAAACTTGCCCAAGGTCTTCGGAAGACCCACGACAAAATCCATGGTGATCCTCTCCCACTTCCACTCGGGAATGGACATCTTTTGAAGCACACCACCGGGTCGCTGGTGCTCATACTTTACCTGCTGAAAATTACCACACTTAGACATGAAATCAACTATATCTCTCTTCATCTAATACCACCAATAGTGCTTTCTCAAATCACGGTACATCTTAGTCGCCCCCGGATGAATGGAATATCGAGAGCTATGAGCCTCAGACAAGATCAACTGAATCAAATCACCAACACGACAAACCATACATGTCCCTTAATCCTCAAAATGCCCTCAGAATCAATCACAGCCTCCTTGGCCTCACCTCTCAAAGATCTATCTCAAATCTTGCTCAACTAAGAATCCTCAAACTGATGAGTCCTAATCCGATCTCATAAAGATGACCCCTGATCCGATCTCATAAAGATTACCTCGCCTCTATACAAGCCAAAATCCTGCCTGGGGCTGAAATATCAAGGCGAACTAAACTGTTGGCCAGAGTTTGAACCCCTATAGCCAACGGACGCTCGGAAACAATCAACCGAGCTTAACTCCCCATACTCACTGACTTGCGACTCAAGGCATCAACCACCATATTGGCTTTCCTGGGGTGGTACAGAATAGAGATGTCATAGTCCTTCAGGAGCTTCATCTATCGGTGCTGCCTGGAATTAAGATCTCTGTGGGTAAATATATGCTGAAGACTACAGTGATCGGTGAAAACCTCACAATGGACACAGTACAAATAATGCCTCCAAATTTTCAAAGCGAAGACCACGGCCAAAAACTCCAAATCATGGCTAGGATAATTCTTCTCATGAATCTTTAACTGACGGGAAGCATAAGCTATCACTCTGCCCTCCTGCATCAACACAACACCCAAACCCACACGGGAGGCATCTCAATAAACCGCGAAATTCTTACCCTCCACGGATAATGCTAAGATCGGGGCTATCGTCAAAAGAAGGTTGAGCTTTTTAAAGATCTCCTCACAATCATCTGACCACCGAAAGGGAACCTCCTTCTGAGTTAATCTGGTCAAAGATGATGTAATAGCAGCAAAACCCTTCACGAAACGATGGTAATAGCTGACCAAACGCATAAAACTACGAATCTCAGTAACAGTAGTGGGCCTCACCCAACCCCTCACAGCTTTAATGTTCTGTGGGTCAACCATAATCCCATTCTTAGACACAACATGGCCCAAGAATGCCACAGACTACAACCAGAACTCACACTTAGAAAACATGGCAAACAGACTATGCTTCTTCAACAATCCAAGAACATAACGAAGATGGATCTCATGCTCCTCTCTACTCTTGGAATACACCAAGATATCATCAATATACACAATCATGAAGGAATCAAGGAATGGCCTAGAGATGCCATTCGTCAAAGTCATAAATGCAGTCGGGGCATTGGTAAGCCCAAATGACATTACCAGAAACTCATAGTGGTTATATCTTATCCGAAAGGCTATCTTCGGAATATCCTTTGCCCTGATCTTCCACTGGTGGTAGGCTGAACGTAAATCAATCTTCGAAAACATAGGACACTTGTTCCGAATAGGGACCTTGTTGAACTGGCGGTAATCAATACACATCCTCATGGTCCCATCTTTTTTCTTCACAAATAACACAGGAGCACCCCCAAAAGGCGACACTCGATCTAATGAACCCCTTGCTCAATAAATCCTGTAACTGCTCCTTAAGCTCTCTCAACTCAACAGGTACCATCCGATATGACAGAATAGAAATAGGGCGAGTGCCCGAATCCAAGTCAATACATAAATCAGTGTCGCGATCGGGTGGCATACTCGGCAGATTCGCCGGGAATACCTTCGCGAACTCGCTCACAATAGGGATAGACTGAAGGAGTGGAGATGCAATAGTTGTGTCACGAACATGAGACAAATAGGCTAAACACCCCTTATTGACTAACTTCTTTGCCTGAAGGAAGGAAATGATCTTCTTCAGAGCGGGATTAGGAGTACCCCTCCACTCAAGCCGAGTAATGCCCGGCATAGAAAAGGTAACTGTCTTGGTGTGACAGTCCAAGATCGCATGATAAGGAGAAATCCAGGACATCCCCAGAATAATATCAAAGTCAACCATCTTGAGAATCAACAAAATCTACCCAAGTGTCATACCTCATAAAAGGAACCAAACAAGACCGGTGAACTCGATCAACAATCACAGAATCTCCGACCAGAGTAGACACTTGAACAGGTATATCTATGCTATCACAAGGCATATCCCAACTAACAGCATGAAATGCAAATACATACGAATAGGTGGATCCAGGATCAAATAAAACAGATGTTGCTCTATGACGGATAGAGATGGTACCTGAAATCACAGTATCTGAGGCCTCTACCTCGAACCTACTCGGAAATGAGTAACAATAGGATCCACCATGCCCAGTCTGAGATCCCCCTCTCGCACTCTGGGAACCACCTCTAGCTGACTAGGAATCACCTCTAGAACCATGAGAACCACTGTGGCCTGACTGAGCACCGCCCCTCTGAGAAGCCCCACCTCGACCGCCCGATGATATAGGAGTCCTCGGCGACTGATAATCCTGACTGGGTCGGGGACATCTCCTAGCAACATTCCCAACCTCTCTATAAGAAAAACAGGTAATAGGAGAAGAATGCTGATACACAGAAGCTGAAGACCCTATCCATTGGTCTAGAGAACGAACTCTCAGGAGCTCTCTGCCTGGGTGGCTCATTGGGGGAAGCCTGTAGCACTGAATGCATAGGACGAACGGAATATAGCTAATGCAGCCTAAAAAACTGACCGACGCCCCTGCAACTAGAACCACCATAACTCCCAGTATGACGTGGCCTCTTATCACCACCACTAAAAGTATGAGCCTTAGTGCCCTCAACCATAAAATCATGCTCGATAATGGACTGGAAGGAAACCCCCATAGACTCCATCTGAAGACAAGGAATCTGTAGAGAGCCTACTAGTCCCCCAACAAAACGCCTAATCCTATCGGCCTCAATAGGGATAAACAGAGTGGAATAATGGGCCAGATATAGAAAGCGGGTCACATAGGACTCCAAAGACATGCCCCTCTGCTCAAGATGTAAAAACTCCTTCGTATGCGCATCTCTCAAAGACCGGGGCACATACTTCTCAAGGAAGGCTCTAGAGAACTGAGTCCAAGTCAAGGGAGGGGAACTCTCAGGTCTGCACGCCACGAAATACCTCCACCATGTCTTCGCGTTACCGCAAAATTGGTAGGACACATAATCAACCCTGTGGGTCTCTACAATCCCCGTACGGTGTAGCAGCTCGTGCATATCTAGAATAAACTCATAAGCATCCTCAAACGAAGTACCAGAGAACCTCGACGACTTTAACTTCTTGAATCTCCCAATAAGGTAATGATCAGACAGAGTCATAACAACGCCCTCCATGGGCCTCAGATCATCACCATGTTCGAGTATTATATCAATGCGAGGAGCCATAGTTGCAACGGGTTGTGCTACCCTTGTAGGTTTCTACTCAGGGTCTACACCCTAACCCTAGTCTGTCAACCCCCGCCGGGAGTAGTAACACCAGCTGTCGCTTGCTGGGCTTCAAGATGAAGTAAAACCCTAGCCATAGTATCCAGCATGGCCTGACTAAAAGTAACCTCGGGCTGTGTCTGCGCTGGAGCCACATCCTCACGCTCAGGAAACAGGTCTATTTGCTGTTAAAAAGGTGTTTCGTGGGTGTAAACGACATGCATGTTAACATATTACTCGATTTATGTCAAAATCTATTGAAATTTGGTCAAACTTTTGGGAAGCCATTGTGAGGGACTAGGGGTTTTCTCACTAGGGAAGACGGGTTCGCTGCAGCGGGAGATCTTCCGCTGGTGCGGACCTACCATAGCTATCGCTGGAGCACCAGCGCAGAAGTAGAGGTTGGGGAATTTTCATGGTAGCAGTCGCGGGCTCGCTACCAAGGTATCGGCATCGCTATAGCGGAGGCTGCTAAGGCAGAATCAAAATGCTACCCACTTCCCACCTGGGTTGACGCTCGCAAGTGGCTAAACCTTGTGTCTCACCGAATTTTCCCCTCGAGTAACACTACTGACGTTACCTATCCCCGGGCATTTGTGGTGGCTTGTGTGTTGGATGGGGTGCCGGTGAATGTGGGGAGGCAGGTGATCGTGGAGTGCAAGTCTTTTCTGGCCAAGCCGGGTCCTAGTTTGATGTTCCCTTCCCTTATTACCTTGTTATACAAGTGGGCCCGGGTGCCTACTTTGATGTCGACTTTGACCCACTGATGGTGAAGGGGTCGAGAAGCTGAAGCAAAAAGAGAATGATTGAATCTAATGACGTCAACAGTGGGGATCAGGAGGAGAGTGGGGATGGGGCTGACCCTTCACAGCCTCCAGCTCAGGGACCTTTCGAGCGGATTGAGACCAAAATGGCGGCCACGAAGAATGCGATGTTGGGCTTATCCCAGCCTTCCATGGAGGTTGGTTCATATAGTGTTGCTGCTGGGTAGAGTGGCTTCACTCCGGACGAGGTGAAGAAATACATGGATGCTCAGACAAAGATGCAGGAGTCGGTAGAAAATTTGCTGGGTGTTTATATTGCTATGGCTCAGGCCTAAGGAAGCCTCCGGGCGGACCTCGATAAGGAGAAACAGAAGAGGCAGTCCAGGGACAAGATGTTTTCCCGAATGTGGAAGGGCATCCAGAGCCTTTTAAAGGCTTTGGACCCCAAGTCGAAGTTGCCTAAGGTGACCAAGAATGACATCCAGCAGTTCTCCTTCTTGAGCTAGTCCAGGCTCGATAGTGACTCCTCCAGCGGCTCTAAAAATGGTGGTCAGGAGGTGATGAGCCGGGGCAAGGCGGTGGCCTAGGTGTCTCCCCCCTCCTCCCCCCTCTCATTAAGCATGGTTTTCCGTTTATTTCAGACAATGGTTTACTTTGTTATGGGTTGTTTTGGTTGGATGTTTTCAACAATTTCCTTTATTTTTTCTGAATTTGATTTTGGATAATTATTCTTTGGCACAGAAAGACTTTTTCCCTCGTTGCGCTAGGTGCTTTTATGCAGTTGTGGCTTTGGAACTTTTGGTTATCTTTGAGTTTTTCATGAATTGCACAGGTTAAGAAAATGTGAAACAAGGGACCTAGTCACTGGAAAATGTTGACTGCTGCAGTAGTGGGTTTCTGCTACAGCGAATTCGCTATGGCGAGGAATGCTTCGCAACGGCTAGAATTTTGAAAACGTGAAGGTCCGCTGTAGCGGTTAAGTCCCGCTACGACGAACCCACTATGGCAGCTTGTACACTGCTGCGGCGAAAGGTCTGAGTCAGTGGGCATTTTTCTGATGCCCTATAGGATTGTACAGCTTAGGGAACTCATTGTCTACACACGTCCCATACAGACATAATTCATAGATCATCAATAGGACGACACCCCTAGATACTAATTGGAATGTCACGACATAACTAGAGGGCCATGACGGGCACTCGGAGCTAACCTACCGAGCACCTCATAACATACATCTCATAATCATATCTGTGTGGGCCACAAAACTAACTCATAAATACAAAGATCTGCAAGGGACACGAGTCCAAGAGATATATGCACATCTATGTACTCACCATCAAACTATGCCCACATATACAAGCCGACAAGGCTGCCGAAATGATATACAAAATAAGAACCCAAGAGGTCATAGAATATCTAACCATATATATATCTGTCTACGAGCCTCTATATGGAGTGAATAACATCACAGGACTGGACAGGGCCCTGCCATGCCCATATATACACAAAAGAATAGTATCAGCTGAACTCCAGCTCTGGAACAAGCGGAGCACTCCTACATAATCGCTGATGAAGCAGCCTAGGGGTATAGTCCATCTCCCTATCTACCTGCGGGCATGAACGCGGCGTCCACAACAAAAGTACGTCAGTACGAATAATGTACTAAGTATGAAAGGCATGAATAACAGTATAATAACGATATGAAAGAAACATGAGTTAAGAGAAATAACTTGTACATCTAAATGCCTCTTAAGGTGAATGTCATGCATGCTTAGCTTCTAAAAAAATAATTTCATACATACATATATAGTACTGTACCCGTCTATATAAGCTCAGTCTTATCATCATATCATCATCATCCTGCGTCTGGGGCATCCGCATCCGGGGTAACACCATAATGTACCCATTGCAGTGGTGTGCACATCAATGTGCCTGCTCGGTCGACTATAGCGTGGCTCGATTTGAGAAAATACATACATACTGTATATATATATATGTAAAGAATGCATGAGAGTACAAAGAAAATGTCACAAGTTGAACTTGCGGCCGCATACTCCCTCCACAATATGGGGATGTTTTGGGCAGTAAGTTTCCCTAAAAATGGGAGTCTGCGACCAGTATGCTGCACAACAAACTCAGTATGCGGCCGCAAACTCCCCACAAACTCCAATTTTTGCGAAAATGCTTTCTTTTCGATTCGTTTGATCTCCAATCCTTATGACACCTTCTTCACACTTATGTAAACCTCTATTAACCATCTAAGGAGCCCTATAACTCCCTCTCAATCCAATGCTAAACAATCTATAGCACAGATGATGCAAAACCTTCCAAAAACATGACATCAATTCTGGTCTTCAATGAACTTGCTTCCACTAATTCACTTAACTCCGAAACCTTAAGGAACATACTTTAAATTTGTTAGATATATTCCTTACCTTCGTACAGGCTTCATGTACACCTTGGGCTTACGTTAGTTTACTTATAATGCAAACGACGCGAAGTTTTCTAAGGTGTAACATTCTCTTCCCCCCCTCCCCCCCCCCCCCCCCCCCCCTCCCAAGGAATATTCATCCTCGAATGTTAGACTCTTAGGGGTCTTACCAAAATTTTGGCAGAGTTTCCCCTGTAACTATACCACTACTATCCTGTCATAACAACCCAACATATATATAATAATGATGGCCCTACACAACCAAGAAATCATAAAAAGAGAACATTACGCACCTAAAGACAACGACGTCTCTGTCTGAACCTCCTTTGGGAGTGGAAACAAGTGTGGATACCTGGACTTCATATATTATTCAGCTTCCCAAGTCCTTTCCTCCTTATTATTGTTTCTCCAGAGAACTTTAACTAAAGCTACATCCTTATTCCTCAATCTCCGAACCTGCCTATCTAAGATAGCAATGGGAACCTCTTTGTAAGATAATTGCTCGATAACTTGAACATCATCTACGGGTACAACTCTGGAAGGGTATCCAATACATTTTGAAGCATTGACACATGGAAAACTGTGGACTGACTCCAATTCTGAAGGTAGATCCAACTCATAGGCCACCTGGCCTACTCTGCGTACAATCTTGTGAGGCCCAATGTACCAAGGACTAAGCTTACCCTTCTTACCAAATATCATAACGCCTTTCATAGGTGAAACATTCAATAATACCCAGTCATTAACTTGGAATTCTAAACGTCGTCGGTGATTTTCTGCATAAGACTTATGACGACTCTGAGTTGCCAATAGTCGATCCTGAATAAGCTTGACCTTCTCCACTGCTTGCTGGATCAAATCTGACCCTACTAACTTAGTCTCCTCCACTTCGAACCATCCAATTGGTAATCTACACAGCCGCCCATATAAAGCCTCATACGGGGCCAACTAGATACAGGAATGATAACTATTATTGTACGCGAACTCAATAAGCGGAAAGTAATCATCCCAACTACCTCCAAAGTCTAACACACATTCCTGTAGCATATCCTCGAGGGTCTGAATAGTGCGCTCAGCTTGCCCATCAGTCTGGGGGTGAAGTGCTGTGCTAAGACTCACCTGAGTCCCCAAACCTTTCTGGAAAGACTTCCAGAAATTAGCTATAAACTGTGCACCCCTGTCGGAGATAATGGATACCGGTTTGCCATGGAGTCATACTATCTCCTTGATATAAAGCTTTGCATAATCATCAGCTGAGTACGTATTCCTGATGGACAGGAAATAAGCTAACTTTGTAAGTCTTTCCATAATTACCCATATGGAATTAAAATTACATTGGGAACGAGGCAAGCCTGTAATGAAATTCATATTAATTACTTCCCATTTCCAGGTCAGAATCTCAATAGCATGCAATAATCCCCAGGCTTCTGATGCTCAATCTTTACCTACTAATAGTTAGGACATTGAGCTACAAACTCTGCTATGTCTTTCTTTATTCCATCCCACCAATAAATTGACTTAATATCATGATACATCTTTGTCGTTCCCGAAAGAACAAAATAACGGGAACAATGGGCCTCCCCCAAGATCTGGCGACATAATCCTGTAACATCAGGAACACATAGTCTACCCCGATATCTAAGAACTCCATCAGCAGAAATCTCGAATGGTGACTTTTTCTTCTGGGAAGATGTATCTCTGTAATATACTAACATGGGATCTTCATACTGGCGCTCTTTCACCTTAACTACTAGAGACGAGACTGCTGAATCCTAAAAAGCAACTCACGTATCGCCCGAGTCCAATAATCAGACTCCTAGGTTAGCTAACTGCTGAAACTCATGAGCTAACTCTCTTTTCTTTGGCTGAACATCACATAAGCTACCCATGGATCTACGGCTAAGGGCATTGGCTACTATGTTTTCCTTCTCGAGATGATATAAAATGTTGACATCATAATCTTTCAATAACTCTAACAATCGTTTTTTACGTAAATTTAACTCTTTCTGCTTGAAAATATACTAGAGACTCTTATGGTCTATATAGATATCAACAGGAACACCATACAAATAGTGCCTCTACTTCTTCAATGCATGAATCACCGCAGCTAACTCTAGATCATAGGTCGGGTAGTTTTTCTCGTGTTTTCGCCACTACCTCGAAGAATAAGCAATAACTTTACCGTGCTGTATCAATACACAACCTAGTGCAACACCTGAAGCATCACAATAGATAACATAGCCTTCCGATCCTTCTGGAAGTGTCAGAACCGGGGCCGAAGTCAATCTGTTCTTCAACTCTTGGCAGTTGTGCTCACAAGCACCCGTCTATTGGAACTTAGCTGATTTCTTCGTCAGCTTCGTTAGGGGTGCAGAAATAGAGGAAAACCCTTCTACAAACCTTCTGTAATAACCTACTAAGCCCAAAAAACTATAAACTTCCATAGGTGTTGTAGGCCTCGACCAAGTCTTCACAACTTCAATCATCTGGGTATCTACCCGAATACCATCAGCTGAAATAATGTGCCCCCAAAAAGTCACAGAATTCAGCCAGAACTCACATTTTGAGAATTTGGCATACAACTTCCAAGCTTGAAGAACTCTAAGGACAGCACGTAACTAATATGCATGTTGTGCCTCAGATCGAGAGTATACCAGAATATCATCAATAAACACGATCACGAACAAATTTAGGAAAGGCCTAAATACATTATTCATCAAATCCATAAATACCGCCGGTGCATTAGTCAACCCGAACAACATTACACGAAATTCATAATGACCATATCTGGTTCTGAAGGCTGTCTTCGGAATGTCTTTCTCACTAACTCTCACTTGGTGGTACCCGGATCTTAAATCTATCTTCGAGAACCATTTAGTACCCTGCAACCGATCAAATAAGTCATCCATTCTTGGAAGTGGATACTTATTCTTTATTGTAACCTTATTCAGCTGCCTGTAATCGATACACATCCGTAACGAGCCATCCTTCTTTCTTACAAACAACACAAGTGCTCCCCACAGTGGCGAACTAGGACTGATAAAGCCTTCCTCAAGCAAATTTTTCTGTTCTTCCTTCAACTCCCTTAATTCAGCAGGTGTCATTCTATAAGGAGAAATATATATTAGCTATGTATCTGGTAACATATCAATGGCAAAATCAATCTCCCGTTCTGGTGGAAGGCTTGGAAGCTCATCTGGAAATACATCCGGGAACTCATTAACCACTGGAACAGACTGAAGAATCGGCGGCTTTGCTTCCGTGTCCTCAACCGGGACTAAATGATAAATGCAACCCTTAGCAATCATCTTTTTTTGCCTTGAGATAAGAATAAACCTACCGCTTCGAGATGTTGTATTACCCTTCCACTCTAGAACTGGTTCTGCTGGAAAATAGAATCGAACCGTTTTCATTCTAAAATCAACATTAGCATAACAAGAAGCCAACCAATCCATACTCATTATAACATCAAAATTTACCATATTTAGCTTAATAAAATCTGCCATGGCATGATGGTCACATACTATAACTACACAATTTTTATATACCCGTCTAGCTATCATAAGTTAGCCAACGGGTAAAGACACTTCGAAAGGTTTAATTGACTCGGGTTTCACCCCAAATCGGCCAGCAATGTAAGGAGTAACATACGACAATGTAGAACCTGGATCCATCAATGCATACATACCTGGATCCATCACACCTGTACTGAGAACCCGAGGCTCTAGAACTCTGACCTAGTCCTAAATGAATATGTCGATCAAATCTCTGACCTGCAAACCGTGGACATGCACTAGCCGCTGAATGGCCTGAGTGCCTAGAATACTGCTGCCTCTGACCCCCTCTAAACTCATTAACAACACCTGAGGATCTAGCTCTCTTACTATAACCCCTATCATGCTCACGCTCAACCCTCCGCTGCTGCTGACGCTCGTCAAGATTCTGAGCATGGGCCTGAATGTGGGAAATAGCCATACCTTACTGAAGTGAGGCCGTCAAAAAATTATCAATCAAATGGGGACCTAATCCTCTCACAAACAGGTGAACACAATCACCCATATCAGCTACCATAGCTAGAGCATACCTAGCCAGTGAATTAAAATGAAGGCTATACTCCCGAGCACTCATGTTCCCCTGTCTAAGGTTCAGGAAGCTATCAGCTCTGGCCGTTGAATCTCTGGCGGAAAATAATGTCGAAGGAAAGAATCTATGAACTCTTCCGATATGGGTAAAGGTACATTAACCCCTCTAGAAGACACCCAGGTATTATACCAATGAACAGCCGCATCCTGTAATTTGTAAGAGGCCAACTCTACTGACTCAATATCTAAAGCATGCATCACCCGTAATGTCCTCAACATACCATCTATAAAGTTCTGCGGGTCTTCATCTGATTTCAAATCAAAGAATCCTGAAGGGTCTAAATTAATGAAATCACGAACTCTGGCACTAACAGCCCTATCACCATAACTCGTACCATTTCGCTGGGATTGGGCGACTACTAACTAGGTCAACAACTAAACAGCCTCTCTCATCTCCTAGGCTGAGGCATCCGGTGGAGGAATTGGGGGTGCTGGAGTTGGAGCTCTTCTATGCTCCTCTTGAGCTAGGAGAGTGTGGGAGGACCGAGATGGAACCTCATTCTAGGACTTGCTGTAATATCCCGCATTTTGTGCAATCGGATAATTCAAGGCAATCGCGGGAAGACAACAAGCAAGGCCGCCCTTTATGTTGTATGGTACATGAGTTGCTTATGAAAAGTCTAGAAGTGGAAATACGGAGGAAGAAGAAGGGCAAATTTGGAAATTGGAAAAAATGCTTCATGAATTACATAAACTAGTCAAAAATATAAGTGGGCTTGAAAGTCTTTTTGGGCAAAAATTAAAGGCCCAACCGGCCATTGATATGGGTCCAAGCCCATGTGGGATTAAATGGTAAATTATAAAAGATGGATAGGTCATCTTTATCTCATAACACTTCTAGAAAATTCAAGAAAAGAAGAATAAAGAAAGAAGGAGAAAAGCCCTTGAGGCTTTCGGCCATAGTGAAGATCCAAGAGAAAAATTGCTAAAACATTCTCCAAAAATCACTTTCTACTCCTTGGAGGGTGCATAACAACATGGTGGAGTTATTGGAGTGGTAGAAACAAGTATTGGTTCAAGGTGCCAAGCATAGCTAGCTTGAGTAGTTAAGTAAAAGAGGTATGATTCAAGCTTACTTTTCATGTCTTATGAATGGTTTATATGTGTTGTTGTATGCCATAATGGATGAAACTCATGAAGGGAGTGGATATAGCATGTAGCCGTGCATGTGTATATATGTAGGAGTTATGTTTCAAGTATTTCATCTAGTATTTGGTAGTTATTGTTGTGAATTATACGTGGAAAATGGAAGTTGAATGAGTTTGGAGAATATTGATGTTGTGTTGTGGCCGTGAGGTATATGGTGTGTGCATGGCCGTGTATATTGTATGTATAGTAGTGTATATGTGTTGAAGCATGAAGAAATGGTAAGCAAGTGCTAGTTAGTATTTTGGTTGTTGTGTTGATTGATAATGGTGGCCAAATGTAGTGTTGTTGTGTTGGACAATCGAATTGATTTTTATGTAGTGTTTGATTGTTGTTGTCATTGATTCCATAATAAAAATGAAGTTGTAATCATCGTAGATTTCATATCGCAAATAAGGTTTGATAACTTTGGTGAAGTATTGATAATTGGGAGATTATATATATTGAAGGAAATATGTGAATTGTTAGTGCGATTGTTGAATTATGTTCATAGTTTGGCCGGGTTTGAATTCCCGGATTGTGTTTGATGAGAATTTGACTAAATTGAATGTCGAGGATGGTATATTTATAGAGGAAATGCTGCCGAAATTTCGGTAGCAAAATGTTTCCTTAAGGTTGACTCTAAGTATACTAATGGAAGTTTTGGTAAAAATGACCAATTCGCAGATTTTGACGAAATTGTGACGTGAATTTGGAATAGCTAAAGGAGCGGAAAGAGGTATGTAAGGCTTCACCCTTCTTTCTATGGCATGTCTTAGATCTAATAAGTTGGGTACGAGCCTCGGGGACAACCCTATTCCCCAGAATCCGCACCTACAGTTTTCAACTTTTCGTTCAATCGAATTGATGTAGAAAGTGTGCAAAGTGATGAAAAGACCTCCTAGACCCCTATAACTTGTATAAATGGGACCCAATTACCCTAAGACCCATACAAGTAACGCTATGACACGTGACATACGTAAATCGTATACGCTACTTCATCCGGCCCGAGGTGGGCCCGTTACTCTCGGATTCCCCTATAGTCTTGGTTGACTTACTTAAGGTGAATTCAAAGGGGACCTTTGATCCCGATCCTGTCACCGAATGATAAAGTACTATGACTACTCTAACAAGAGTGTTTCTATGGGATAATGATAACGACAATGTTAGACAAGAGAATGCGCTTGATAAGTACGACCGGAACGATCCTATGACTGAGAATTCTAAGCTAAGGATCCAATGTGAATATGAAATTGATAAACTAATTTTCTAAATCGTATTTATATCTTCTAGTTATAACTTTATTTTCTAAGACTCCAAAGCCTATGACTGTCATCTATAATGCCCACGATTTCATTCTACGGTTACTGTAACACTATTCTCCGTTGATAGTCTCGCCTTAAAATTACTTGTTCCTTCAAGGTGAGACAAAGCTATCACTAGCATTCCGTAATGTAATCGGAGATCGCCAACCTTATGTCACTCCGATGAATACGTGATTTTCCTTGGCTCTCTCGTGTGATTATATGATATATGTATATAAAACGGGTATATGTGTATGGATATGTATATATATATGAGACAAAGTAAATTGTATATAAGAAATGTATATGTATGTGTGTATGGGGAAAAGGGAAGGGCCACTGTTATATCACCACCTGATTCAGCTGGATTCCATCCTGGACGCGGGATGCCCGGACGCGGGATATGGGAAGAGCCGTACGCGGCGACTGTATACATATATATATGATGTATGATACATATGTAATGTAATGTGTTGGGTCACCGTTGGGGAGGGGGTTGTGAGAGCCGATGTATTCGGCGTCTGTAAATGTGAATGAAAGATACCGTTATTGAAATGTACTGTTTTCTGCACACGAGAATAAGAAATATAAAAATGTTGACTCCTATGCCCATGAAAAGAAACGTTTCAAAGATGAAAAGACAAGCCTACGTGACAGCCGGCCTAAAGAGGGGCCTTCCTATGTACAGGTTTTGTTCTTGCCTCGTTATACGCCCTATGGCTCCGTGATATTATTATTGATTGTACTTTATGTTACTGCTTGCATTGTTTTCCATGCCTTACATACTCGGTACATTATTCGTACTGACGTCCCTTCTTGTGGACGCTGCGTTCATGCCGCGCAGGTTAGCAGGTATACGGACCGAGTCTCTAGGGCTCTATCTGCAGCATTGGGCAGCGCTCTAGTCGTTCCGGAGCCTCATATCATTGGTACTATTTTGTGTATGTATTTTCGGCGCGACAGTACTCGGCCCTTTCTATGTATAAAGGTACTATGTCTAGAGGCTCGTAGACAGATATACACAGTCAGCTATGTACAGTTAAACGTATTGTATTTTGAATGGTTCGCATCCCGGTGTAACGCGATATTAGAAAGTTTACTGCTAATGTTAATGAAAAAAAAAGAAAAAAAATGTGCCACTGTTCATACAGGATAGCGAAGGGGTGCTCGGTACAAGTATCGGGTACTCGTCACGGCCCCTAGTCGGGTCGTGACAGAAGTGGTATCAGAGCAGTTCGGTCCTAGGTTTTGTCTACGAGCCGTGTCTAGTAGAGTCTTGTTTATGGGTGTGTCGCGCGCCACACTTATAAACAGGAGGCTACAGGGCATTTAGGAAATATGACCCTCTTTGTGTCCTAAGATCGTGCGATAGAGCTATGCTATCAGGCTTCCACATTCCTTTCCTAATCCTATGCTATGGTTTCAGTAATGCCGCCGAAGAGAAAGGCTACGACGGCCGAGAAAGCCAAGAGGGTGGCGGGCAGCAGAGTCGAGCGGGAGCTAGAAGAAGGAGAATCTCATAATGAAGCTCCCCCTCAGACTTTTCCTGCTCCCCCTGCACCGACAGAGCAGGGAAGAGCTCCAGCTCCAGCCCCCGCACCTCCAGTTCCGCCGCCAGCAGTTCCGGGCCAGCAAGTGGCAGAGGCCATCCAGTTACTGACCCAGTTAGTCGCCACACAGGCTCAGCGGCGAGATGCAGATCTGGGAGATAGGGCGGTAAGTGCAAAAGCCCGTGACTTCATTACCCTGAAGCCGCCAGAGTTTTATGGGTCAAAACCAGAGGAAGACCCGCAGAGCTTTATAGATGAAATGCTGAGGACTCTGGGGATAATGCATGCTTCAGATACAGAGTCAGTAGAATTGGCATCGTATAGGTTTCGGGATGTAGCAGTATTGTGGTATAACAGTTGGATATCCTCTAGGGGAGTAAATGCCCCTCCCCCGGTCTGGCAAGAGTTTACGGAGGCATTTCTACGACATTTCCTACCACCAGAGGTTCGACGGGCTCGAGCCGACATGTTCCTGAACCTTAGACAGGGAAATATGAGTTTTCGGGAATACAGTCTTCGTTTCAACTCGCTAGCCAGGTATGCCCCCGCCCTGATAGCTGATAGGGGAGACCATGTGCACCGGTTTGTAAGTGGGCTAGGGCCACATTTGGTTAAGGAGTGTTTGACGGCCTCACTCCAGGACGGGATGACTATTACCCGTATCCAGGCCCACGCCTAAAATCTGGAAGAGCAGTATCAGACACGGAGAGAGGAGAGCTATCCAGATAGGGGTTCCAGAAAAAAAGGCAGATTTTCCAGGGGTAGGAGCGAGTATAGAGGGGGGCAGGCACAAGAGCAATCTAGGTATTCGGGCCAACCAGCGGCCAGCGCACCTCCTCGATTTGCGGAATGGGATTTGACCGACCTACCAATTCAGGAACAGGACAAGGCTCTAAGGCTTCAAGACTCCAGTACAGAGCCGATTCTAGTAGGACGGGGCTTCCCCCACCACGATGTGCTCGGTGTGGCAAGCCACACTCTGGGCAGTGCTACCTAGACACCGGTGGTTTTTTTGCCTGTGGTCGGACTGACCATTTTGTACGTGATTGCCCACTAAAGGATGGAGGAGGCCAAACACAGCCAGCCGGATCAGCGATCGGTTCGTTGTCGACCGTGCGCCCTCGTGGACAGACTTCTCAGGCTCCAGCGGGCCGCGACCGAGGTAGAGGAGGAGCACCTAGTTCAGCCGGTCCTCCGCACCGCCTATATGCACTGACAGGACGACAGGACCCTGAACCTTCCGCGGACGTGGCCACAGGTACTTTTTCAATACTTTCTATGATAAGCGTGTGTTAATTAACCCAGATTTTATTTTACCCTATACTGTCCTCTCTATTACTGAACATATTAAGAATTCGGGAATTTGGACGAAAAGTGGCCATACGCACAGGTAAAAGGCGAATACTGGAAATTGCGAAGGTCAGAACTGTAAATAAAGGAAAATACGTGTTACGCGGACGTTTCGAAACTACCGAGACCCCAACGCGTCCCATATTATGTGATATAGGTAGTACGGGAAAGCAGAAGTAAAAATATTGACACCGAGACATCGAAATGCATTAAAGTTCCAAGGTTAAGCGTGCTCAGGTGGGAGTAATTCCATGATGGGTGACCCCCTGAGAAATATACTGAAAATTTCATAAATGCGGAAATAAGAGACGAGTGTAAAATTAGGCAGCCCAAAGTAAATTAGGATGTGGAAAGTGGTTAGAAACCCCATACGGGTCATGTAGGCCGAGACGGACTAAACTAACAAAAAAGGGGAAGGCATAACAACAGAAAGTTTTG
This sequence comes from Lycium barbarum, assembly GCF_019175385.1. Lineage (NCBI taxonomy): Eukaryota > Viridiplantae > Streptophyta > Magnoliopsida > Solanales > Solanaceae > Lycium > Lycium barbarum. The sequence continues at coordinate 39,414,803 of NC_083346.1, read as the reverse complement.
AGGATGAAGGAAAAAGTACAGATGTCACAGGGCGAGACCGATATTGAGTCCACACTAGCTAATGCAAGGAATTCATGATAAGGCGGTGTGCGGGAACATGTCTAGTGAGGGGATAGACGCGGCAGACGCCACGAAGGAGGAATTGCAACTATAAAGATCGCAAAGGGCAACCTAAGCTTCTAAAGATGAATATGTTAAGTGACATGAGGCACCTACGAAAGAGACCTCCCCGAAGTATTATACTACGCTATGAGGCCAGTTTAACATTCGAGGACGAATGTTCTAAAGGGGGGAGAATGTTATATCCCGCATTTTGTGCAATCGGATAATTCAAGGCAATCGCGGGAAGACAACAAGCAAGGCCACCCTTTATGTTGTATGGTACATGAGTTGCTTATGAAAAGTATAGAAGTGGAAATACGGAGGAAGACGAAGGGCAAATTTGGAAATTGGAAAAAATGCTTCATGAATTACATAAACTAGTCAAAAATATAAGTGGGCTTGAAAGTCTTTTTGGGCAAAAATTAAAGGCCCAACCGGCCATTGATATGGGTCCAAGCCCATGTGGGATTAAATGGTAAATTATAAAAGATGGATAGGTCATCTTTATCTCATAACACTTCTAGAAAATTCAAGAAAAGAAGAATAAAGAAAGAAGGAGAAAAGCCCTTGAGGCTTTCGGCCATAGTGAAGATCCAAGAGAAAAATTGCTAATAATTTCTCCAAAAATCACTTTCTACTCCTTGGAGGGTGCATAACAACATGGTGGAGTTATTGGAGTGGTAGAAACAAGTATTGGTTCAAGGTGCCAAGCATAGCTAGCTTGACTAGCTAAGTAAAAGAGGTATGATTCAAGCTTACTTTTCATGTCTTATGAATGGTTTATATGTGTTGTTGTATGCCATAATGGATGAAACTCATAAAGGGAGTGGATATAGCATGTAGCCGTGCATGTGTATATATGTAGGAGTTATGTTTCAAGTATTTCATCTAGTATTTGGTAGTTATTGTTGTGAATTATATGTGGAAAATGGAAGTTGAATGAGTTTGGAGAATATTGATGTTGTGTTGTGGCCGTGAGGTATATGGTGTGTGCATGGCCGTGTATATTGTATGTATAGTAGTGTATATGTGTTGAAGCATGAAGAAATGGTAAGCAAGTGCTAGTTAGTATTTTGGTTGTTGTGTTGATTGATAATGGTGGCCGAATGTAGTGTTGTTGTGTTGGACAATCGAATTGATTTTTATGTAGTGTTTGATTGTTGTTGTCATGGATTCCATAATAAAAATGAAGTTGTAATCATCGTAGATTTCATATCACAAATAAGGTTTGATAACTTTGGTGAAGTATTGATAATTGGGAGATTATGTATATTGAAGGAAATATGTGAATTGTTAGTGCGATTGTTGAATTATGTTAATAGTTTGGCCGGGTTTGAATTCCCGGATTGTGTTTGATGAGAATTTGACTAAATTGAATGTCGAGGATGGTATATTTACAGAGGAAATGTTGCCGAAATTTCGGTAGCAAAATGTTTCCTTAAGGTTTTGACTCTAAGTATACTAATGGAAGTTTTGGTAAAAATGACCAATTTGCAGATTTTGACGAAATTGTGACGTGAATTTGGAATAGCTAAAGGAGCGGAAAGAGGTATGTAAGGCTTCACCCTTCTTTCTATGGCATGTCTTAGATCTAATAAGTTGGGTACGAGCCTCGGGGACAACCCTATTCCCCAGAATCCGCACCTACAGTTTTCAACTTTTCGTTCAATCGAATTGAAGTAGAAAGTGTGCAAAGTGATGAAAAGACCTCCTAGACCCCTATAACTTGTATAAATGGGACCCGATTACCCTAAGACCCATACAAGTAACGCTATGACACGTGACATACGTAAATCGTATACGCTACTTCATCCGGCCTGAGGTGGGCCCGTTACTCTCGGATTCCCCTATAGTCTTGGTTGACTTACTTAAGGTGAATTCAAAGGGGACCTTTGATCCCGATCCTGTCACCGAATGATAAAATACTATGACTACTCTAACAAGAGTGTTTCTATGGGATAATGATAACGACAATGTTAGACAAGAGAATGCGCTTGATAAGTACGACCGGAACGATCTTATGACTGAGATTTCTAAGCTAAGGATCCAATGTGAATATGAAATTGATAAACTAATTTTCTAAATCGTATTTATATCTTCTAGTTATAACTTTATTTTCTAAGACTCCAAAGCCTATGACTGTCATCTATAATGCCCACGATTTCATTCTACGGTTACTGTAACACTATTCTCCGTTGATAGTCTCGCCTTAAAATTACTTGTTCCTTCAAGGTGAGACAAAGCTATCACTAGCATTCCGTAATGTAATCGGAGATCGCCGACCTTATGTCACTCCGATGAATACGTGATTTTCCTTGGCTCTCTCGTGTGATTATATGATATATGTATATAAAACGGGTATATGTGTATGGATATGTATATATATATGAGACAAAGTAAATTGTATATAAGAAATGTATATGTATGTGTGTATGGGGAAAAGGGAAGGGCCACTGTTATATCACCACCTGATTCAGCTGGATTCCATCCTGGACGCGGGATGCCCGGACGCGGGATATGGGAAGAGCCGTACGCGGCGACTGTATACATATATATATGATGTATGATACATATGTAATGTAATGTGTTGGGTCACCGTTGGGGAGGGGGTTGTGAGAGCCGATGTATTCGGCGTCTGTAAATGTGAATGAAAGATACCGTTATTGAAATGTACTGTTTTCTGCACACGAGAATAAGAAATATAAAAATGTTGACTCCTATGCCCATGAAAAGAAACGTTTCAAAGATGAAAAGACAAGCCTACATGACAGCCGGCCTAAAGAGAGGCCTTCCTATGTACATGTTACGTTCTTGCCTCGTTATACGCCCTATGGCTCCGTGATATTATTATTGATTGTACTTTATGTTACTGCTTGCATTGTTTTCCATGCCTTACATACTCGGTACATTATTCGTACTGACGTCCCTTCTTGTGGACGCTGCGTTCATGCCGCGCAGGTTAGCAGGTATACGGACCGGGTCTCTAGGGCTCTATCGGCAACATTGGGCAGCGCTCCAGTCGTTCCGGAGCCTCATATCATTGGTACTATTTTGTGTATGTATTTTCGGCGCGACAGTACTCGGCCCTTTCTATGTATAAAGGTACTATGTCTAGAGGCTCGTAGACAGATATACACAGTCAGCTATGTACAGTTAAACGTATTGTATTTTGAATGGTTCGCGTCCCGGTGTAACGCGATATTAGAAAGTTTACTGCTAATGTTAATGAAAAAAAAGAAAAAAAATGTGCCACTGTTCATACAGGATAGCGAAGGGGTGCTCGGTACAAGTATCGGGTACTCGTCACGGCCCCTAGTTGGGTCGTGACACTTGCCCTCTTCCACATCAGTAAGCAGTACCCGTCCAGTTCTACTACCTGCCACTGACTTGCCCTTCTAGGCCACTGTAGCTTTTCTCTTCACAGGCGCCGCTGTGGTTTTTAACATACTGTCAAAAAAGAAGAATCCTTATAGCATGGCTCTATCGCACGATCTAAGATGAGAAACAAAGGTCGATCATTCCTAAATTCCCCACAACCTCCTATTTGTAAGTGTGGCGCGCTTCACACATATAAACAAGACTCTACTGGACACGGCTCGTAGACAATCCCTAGGACGAACTGCCCTGATACCACATTTGTCATGACCCAACCAGAGGTCCATGACAGGTACCCGGAGCAAACCTGCCGAGCACCTCATGACATACATTTCATAATCAAATCTATGTGGGCCACAAAACTAACTCATAAATACCAAAATCTGTAAGGGACACGAGTCCAAGAGATATATGCACATCTACATACTTACCATTAAACTATGCCCATATATACAAGCCGACAAGGCTGCTGAAATGATATACAAAATAAGAACCGAAGAGGTCGTAGAATATCTAACCATATATATCTATCTACGAGGCTTTATATGGAGTGAATAACATCACAAGGACGGAACAAGACCCCCCCCCCTCCATCCCTCATGCCCATATATACACAAAATAATAGTACCAGCTGAACTCCAGCTCCGAAACAAGTGGAGTGCTCCTACACAATAGCTGATGAAGCAGTCTAATGGTCTGGTCTGTATCACTGTCTATCTACGGGCATGAACGCAACGTCTATAACAAAAGGACATCAGTACGAGTAATGACTGAGTATGTAAGGCATGAATAACAGTATAATAGCGATATGAAAGAAGCATGAGGTAAAAGAAATAACTGTACATCTGAATGCCCCTTAAGGCGGATGTCATGCATGCTTAGCTTTTAAATAAACATTTTCATACACATATATATAGTACCGTACCCAGACATATAGGTTCAATGTTATCATCATATCATCATCATCCCGTATCCGGGGCATCTCGTGTCCGGGGTAACATCATAACGTACCCACTACAGTGGTGTGCACATCTACGTGCCAACCGGGCTGACTATAGAGTGGCTCGGTGTGAGAAAATACATATATATATATATATATATATATATATATAGAGCATGCGTGAGATTACAAAGAAAACGTCACAACTCTATCGGAGTGACATAAGGTCGGTAAACCTCCAATTACCATTATGGAATCATCATCATTGCTATATTTCAACTCGAAGGAACAATAAACATAAGGTGAGATCAGCAAAAATGAACAAGATAAATAAATATGAAACAAAGATCAATAATATTATACGAACATAAAGAACTATAAGCTTTTGAGTATTTCTAGAAATGGAGTCATTATGAGGGGATACTTGCATAAACATGTATTCGTATCAAGGTGATCATGCCATAAGAAGGAAAGGGTTAGCCTTTACATACCTTGTCGTCTCCTCAACTATTTAACGCTTATGCCCCTAAGCTTGTAAATCTACATTAAAGATAATTCATACTAGAGTTAAGCCTTGAAAATTCTCATGAGATCAAACTAGAGTAATTAAGGAGCTAGTGAAAGTTGGGCAGCACTTTCCCTATTTCATCTACTTCCACCAAATTCCAAAACAATTCCCAAATAACAATAACAACATCAACAATACCATAATCAAGATATTTCATTCAAGTAAAACTTAATTCAATCTAAAGTACCCTTTTAAAATCAACCCATAGTCATCCACTTCAACTTAATACTTTGTAACTTCTCTGACATGGTTCCTTTCCTCTTCAAGAATTGTTACACCTTTAAGTAAACTCAATCATAAGAAATAATATGAATAAATTCACCACACTCAACTTCTTCCAAGATCAAATTCACCACAATTTCAAATAGAAGCAAGGACAATCATCTTCCATGAGTTAGCTTGGGTTTTGGAGTTTGATCTTCTCTTTGGATGGTTTTGGAAAGATGAAGAACTTTCAAGAACACTCTAATAATATGGATAGAGAAGTGTGGAAAGTGGATATGAAAAATGGGATCTTTTAGAGTTTAAAAAGGGCTTAAAACCGCCCCACCGCCCCGTGTTGAGGGGAGATGTGGCACCGCAAGTTGAACTTGTGGCCGCATACTCCCTCCACTATATGGGGAGGTGTTGGGAAGTAAAGTCCCCTAAAAATGGGAGTTTTCAGCCAGTATGCTGCACAACAAACTCAGTATGCGGCCGCAAACTTCCCTTAAACTCCAATTTTCGCGAAAAATGCGTTCTTTACGATTCGTTTGACATCCAATACTTATGACACCTTCTGAAACTTATGTAAACCTTTATTAACCATCTAAGGAGCCCTATAACTCCCTGTCAAGCTAATGCTAAAAAATCTACAGCACAAATGATGCAAAACTTTCCAAAAACATGACACCAATTCTAGTCTTCAACAAACTTGCTTCGATCAATTCACTTAACTCCGAAACTTTAAGGTCCATGCTTAAAATTTGTTAGATATCTTCCTTAGCTTCGTACGGGCTTCATGTCCACCTTGGGCTTACGTTAGTGTACTTATAATGCAAACGACGCGAAGTTTTCCAAGGTGTAACATGGAATCGACCTGATACCAATTGGACTCGTCGAGATACCAATTGGGATCATCCAGAAACCAATTGGATTCAACTTAGAGATGGAATTGACTGAGATAGCATGATGGGAAAGAAGGAAAGGAAGTTTCCTAGATGCCCATAGCCTCTCGTGGGTGGATACGGATGTCATCGTACCATTCCCCGAGACTCTACTAGACATTGCTCTTATACTCGTGAGACCGGTAACCTAGGGCTATGATACCAACTGTCACGACCCAAATTACAAATCGTACGGGCACCTATCGGATTACCTCCTAGTAGGAGAATCCCCTCCAACCAGCCCATTATTAAAACTCATTTGTCCATTCAATAACTGATGATCATTAACGTAAGTGAGAAAACATAAATGACACTCTTTATAAAATTAGAGCTTACAATTCCCCTGGACCTAGTCTAGACGTGTACAAGAGCTTCTACAATACACAGGAACAAACTTAAAATAAAACGACACAACTTCTGCCTTGGAATGAGATGTACAGAAGCTGTAGGAAGATGTCTGCCAGTTCGACCTATGAAACCTTAAACAATAACCTGAAACACAACTACACCTGAAAAGGATGTAGCAAGAGTAGTATAAGTACACCACACGTACTGGTAAGCATCATAGGCCGACTAAGATTAGTTAACGTAATACGATATAGAATCAATCAGAATAAACAGATAAGTACAGTCGTAACATATTTTTAAATCCTACCCATACTTAAACAGTTCTGACATAAACATTCTCATATCCCTTTACCATGTCAACGTAACACCAGGAAGCAGGGACCAACAGACAATAAACAATTATATTCAAGATGACTCGTAGACTAGCTAACCCACCGCAATTTATAAAGAACAGACATCAACCCTCATACCAACCAATACTAAGTAGAACCACTAACCCTTACCTTTTTCCTCCATAATCTAACAGACTCGTAAATTGACAATTGGACGCAACACCACAACAGTCCACATCAGACATTAGTCAATAATCACTTATCAAATGTAAGTAAAACTAATTGAAAGCAATATAACCAACGATGGTGTTGACACCTAATTTTTACCTTATAAAATACGTATTTTAATTTTCAAATTTTCCGAGTCCCAGACGGAGTGAGGATGCACCTCAAAAATAAAAATATCGAAAAAAAAATCCCGACAAAATTATAAATTAACGTTTAAATTACTGTTTAAGAGAAAATTGGCGAATATGAGAAATTACGAGTTATTTACTTTACGAACATGTTTTTAAATTAAGACAAAAATCCCGCTCCGTCTAATTCGGGAAAAATTAAAAGGCAACATATGAATTATGGCCTATTAAATCGCATTTCTTTTACGTATTTGAAATAATAGTCGAAACTATGTCAATATTGGGCTCGTTTTAAAACTCGTATCCTAAAAATACGTATTATGATTTTATTTTTGTCAAAATATTATTTTATGAAGTTAGTATTAGTTAATACGTTGTTTTAAAACTATGTATTTTATCTTAAAACCATGTATTTGTGTTAAAGGGGTAGTTAAGTTTTAATATTAACTTAACCCCCCCTCCCCCCTTTTTTGTTTCAAACGCGTCATTTTCTTTTTCACTTAAAACTTAATCATCTTTTCTCTTTGAGAGAGAACCATGGCGGCGCTAGTGTTCCACCATAACACCATCACTGATTCACCATCGTTGCACCATCAACGGGTATTTCCCCACCCCTTTGGTGGCGTGGGATGCCCTGGGTGGGGTCCACGAGACCCTTCGCCAACTTGCGCTACCACACCGATTCCCAAAGGGGTGTTGTGGTGATTTGCTCATCGATTCGCCTTCCTTGTACTGTTGTTACGATGAGTGAGGCTCTAATTGTTTTCCAACGGTCCTTTTGGATCGTGTACTGGTATTTTTTGTTTGTTTCTGTGACTCATCGTACGATTTGCTTGCTGTTATTTTCGTATTTGTCCGATTTTTAGAATTGTTGTCCTATTTTGCACGATTTTTGCATGATTTTAGGGGCCTTGTACTGTTAGTACGATTTTGGATAAAATCCCTTTCGTTTTTACTGATTTTGAAATTGAAAATTGTGGATTTGGAGGGGAAATTCGTGGAAGGGTCTAGAACCTTTCCTTTTTTGTCCCAAAGTTTCCTATTTGGTTCCTATAAGTAGTAAGTTCTTTGGCCATTTTGAAGGGTTCTAATTCTGGGATTTTAAGAGGCTAAGGTTTAATTATTACACTGATTTTGAAGCTTTAGTCTCTTACTACTGCTACCATTACCAAATACATACTCACACATACAATATACTCTCAATATACCACAAAATATTACAAAAATACTATCCTATTATACTAAAGAACTATTACATTTGCTAAAAAACTAGAAGAAAAGGGGCTTCTTAAAAGATTTTGGCGTTGGTGTTTGAAGGCTAGGACTCTAATCCCTCTTTTAACCTTTTGGTTACCCCGTCAAAAGGTAATATCTCAAATCCTATCCTATTTAAATATCATTTTTGTTATGTACTTAATTTTATCATGTTTGTTTATTTGAGATTGATTAGCCGTTGTTTTATAGAATTATATGCATATAATGTTGAAATAAGGTACATTGTTGTGTGATTCTAGATAATTGGTTAATAATGAGGTGTTAAAATGATAAAAGGGAAGGGGTAATTTCTGTTTTAGCTCAGGGATACTATTTTATTGATTCCTACTCTAAATTATTTGCATTACTAAATGGTCTACTTAGCATAAATGATACTGTGGTGTATTTCTTAGTATCTTATTAGTCCTTTTGATGTCAAAATAGTTGAAAGATGAAGGTTATGATTTGGTTTTGGTTTTTAGGTTGTTGTTTCATCAAGTTCTTGTGTTTGTTGATCATTGGATCATAAAGAATCTAGTTACTATCTTTTCAATACTGTTTGGCTTATTTGTGTCTAAAAGAAGAATTTTCCAAATTAATGTAAGGCTAAAATTGGTTAATCTCCTCTTGTATATGGCTGTTTTCCCTAAGATTTTAACTAGAAAGAAAGGCTCATGTTTAAAATCTCTTAGAGTGAAACTGGATTGAGAATGATCTTCATAGCTTGTTCTTGTTGTTTCTGTATATATTGGTTATTTGACTATTCTAAATAACTATCTCTTTCTAAACTAAAGGACTTTTAAGACTTGTGTGTATTAAGTTGATTGTTTGAACTATTTCCTGAGAATGTAAAATCGGAAATGGTGCATTTGTCTTGATTCCATAAGACTTTACTAAAACTAGTGAAAAGGAAGGATGTAGGGTTGTTCAAGTTGTTCTTTTCTGGGAAATACTGTGACCTATTAGCACTATCTAAGCTTCTTGTCTCATTGGATTCTAATGGAACCTACTGTGACTTGTCCTTACTGTTTGAATCCTATCCATTTTTGCATCCTATTTCGGAAAGTATGAACATACCTATGTCCTTTGCTTGTTTGTGCGTTTTGTTTAAAGTGAAAACTAGAAGAGGTTAGCAATCTTACACCTGGAATTGTGTCTTACCTAGCTTACGCTGTTTTTTTATTTAAAAAAGAAACTCCATGAATCCTTAAAACTTGATTAAAAGAACCATGTCTTCATTGTTCCAAGTTTAACTGGTGTTGTGTGCTATGTGTTTGAGACTTAACTATTACCAGAACTTGGTTTTGACCTGAAACAGTGCCATGTCCCTTTATCTTTTGACTTGATTTCCTAGTGATTGCTACTGCTATTGGCTTACCATTGTCTATACTTTCTTGTTTCCTACTTGATTCCACTTAGAATATAAAACTCTGAATCCTGTCAAAGACTTAGGATAGCTTTCATGAACCATTGCACACTTGAAACTATTTAATTTGGTTGTGACCCCTTTACGTGCTTCAAGTTCAAAAAACCATGTCTGACATGCCCACTTGAACCTTGATGTTTGTTTATTACTGTCCATGCTAGTTTAGATCACATATGTGTGTTTGTATGCTAAGTGTTAAGTTTAGTGTTGTTCTTGTCACGACCCGACTAGGGGCCATGACGGGTACCCAGGGCTAACCACCGAGCACCACCCGTTCTATTACTGTTACACCTTGGGAAATTCCCCGTTAATGTACAGTGAATAGGATAGGGAATAGCAAGACGTATACGATGAGTTGATAAGTAAGAGATAGCATTTGATGATCCTAATCGAGATTCAAAGACATTTGACCAAAAGGAAGAAGTTTAACAAAGAAATTAAAGGATATGTTATGTGTCGCGTAGGAATTTTAAGCAACGAGTTAATGATGGCGTAATAACGTCTTAGAGAAGAGTAATAACGTCCCTTAGATTGATATTGAGGTGTTAAACAAGTGGCAAGAAGGATCTATAAGGATCGGAGATCAAACGAGTCAATGAGAACAAGTCGAATAGCTGGACATTATACGGCCAGACATACTGGCCGTATAAAATCCATGGACCGTATGTCCAGCCGTAGGTTCAGCCCAGAATGGCACACTTCACTAGACCAAACATACGGTCCAGACATACAACCAGTGAAAAATATACGGACCGTATATTGGTCCGTATAAGTTGGTCGGGACAGCTTTCATGATTTAATATAAGGGACCCTTTCTCATTTCATTTTCATTTCATTTCATTTTCACTCCACAAGTCAAGAAACCTCTAGAATATTCTTTCCACTCTTCATCCACAAGAATCCAAAGGAAATTGATGATCAACTTCATCAAACCAACAAGAATCAAGAGTGTGAAACCCATTAAAGTCATCCAAGCCAAGAAATCCCAAGAGAAGTGAAATAGGGTTTTGGTGCTAGAAGAGTATTTCCATTCAAGGCTTGTTTCTACACTATTTAAGGTAAGTTTCATGGTATTTTCATGATGTTTGAAGTATTGATAAGTTGAAACGCTTGGATTGTAGAAGAGTATAGAAAATGGGTCATAAAGGAGTGAATAGTGTCATTGTGGAACAATAGTTGGATTGAATTACGAATATTGGTATGTCGAGATTGTAAACATGTTATGAATGACCTATAGAACATGGAATGAGTATTGTATATGAGAAAACGCGATAGTGAGCTATAACTATGATTGTGGAGAAATTGAAGGGAAATGGTGAATTGTGGTAAATGTAGATAAATGATGATTGTTGTTGCTATATTGTGAATGTTGTTATTAACGTTTGGGAGTTGATATAGAATATGGGGAAAGTAGTATAAACAAAGGAAGTGCTGCCCAATTTTCCCCAGAAATAGTAGCACGTTCTTATAGTCGATTAACTAACGTTAATGCGAATTCTCTTGAAGGTAGAAGCATACATATTGGAGAGGAACGTTCAAGCGATAGAGTAGCTAGACGAAAAGGTATGTGAGGCTAGTACTTTATTTCTATGGCATGAATCCAATGGTATGATTCTCCTTTCTCTCCATGAATTCTCTATATATATCCGGGAAAGTCAAGAGTCTATGATCATGAATAGCTGTATGAGATAAGAGATATGTTATGAGTCCAATGATGATGATGACAAGCTTGAGTCTAAAGATTCTAGAGTTCATGATATGATGTTCCAATAACACTAATGATGTCGGATGTTGTAAACACTCACCTCATACATTATTTCCTTCGAGGTGAGGCAGAATACCATTAAGTTAAGTATGTCATGTATTGTATACACTCACCTTATGTATTGTCCCTTCAAGGTGAGGCAGAGTACCATAAAGTCGATGATGTTATGCATTGTACACACTCACCTTATATACTACTTCCTTTAAGGTGAGGCAGAATACTTGCGAATGCTCCATAATGAAATCGAGGGATCACGACCTTACGTCACCCCCATAAAGTATAGTTGTCCTTGAGTCTTCATGCATGTATTATGATGAGCATACTATGATGAGCGTACTATGATGAGCATATTATGATGAGCATATGATGATGATATTACACCGTACCTTTATGGTCGGGCAGATATACAAGCCACTATAGTGGGCAGCTTATACCCCGGACGCGGGAGGCCAGAACGCAGGTTAATTATTATCACACCGTACCTATATGGACGGGAAGCTTATACATTATCACACCGTACCAATATGGACGGGCAGCTTATGCTTATACTTATACATTTATGCATATATGATATGATGACGAGTATGAGTAAGACAATATGATTTATTTCTTTTATGATTCACAGCCAGTTATAGACTGCTCCTCATTTGATGCCTCCTCATTTCATTGATGTTTCATTATTGTTTATGCCTCTCATACTCAGTACAATGTTCGTACTGACGTCCGTTTTATTTAGACGTTGTGTTCATGCCCACAGGTAGACAGGGAGGTGAGCTTGATCCGGACTCGTAGGAGCCAGTAGCTGATTAGAGAGCACTCCATTGTTCCGGAGGTGCTATGATTATTCTTTTGTGTATATTCATGTATATGTATTTTGGGCATGACGGGGTCTTGTTCCGTCCTTATGTCTAGCACTCCAGTAGAGGCTCGTAGATACACAGTGTGCGTTATATAGTCTCACGAGGATGCTATTATGTATATATATATATATATATATATACACACACACAATAAGGACACCGTGAGACCATACTACCCACACATACGTATCTACGAGCCTCTACTGGAGTACTAGACATATGGACGGGACAAGACCCCGTCGTGCCCAAAATACATATATATATACACAAAAGGATAAACCAAATAGCACCTCCGGAATAATGGAGTGCTCCTGTAAATCTGCTGATGGCTCCTATGGATCTGCACCGTCTCCCTGTCTACCTATGAGCATGAACACAGCGTCCAAAGAAAACGGACGTCAGTACGAATATTGTACTGAGTATGCATGGCATGAACAATAATGATATATCAATGAAATACGGAGACATCGAGTGAAGAGCGATCTGTAACTGACTGTCACTTAAAACTGAAATAATGCATGCTAACTTACTTCATAATCATCATCATATCATTTATGCATATATGTATAAGCTGCCCGACCATATAGGTACGGTGTGATAATATTTAGCCCGCGTCCAGGCCTCTCGCGTCCGGGGTACCATCTCATGCCGCCCACTAGTGGTGTCTGCCCATGCCATCTAGACATGGTGTATACGCTGTCCGCCTTAGCGGTGTCTGCCCGGCCATGTAGGCACGGTGTGATATCATCATGTACGTCTCATATATTTATCATATTCTCATCATACTATTATCATAATGCATGACTGGGAACTCAGAACAACTACACTCTATCGGGGTGACATAAGGTCGTGAACCCCCGATTTCGTTATGGAGCATTCATAAGTATTCTGCCTCACCTTGACGGAATTAGCATATAAGGTGAGTGTATACAATGGACAATATCAATGGATCATAATAAGAATCGTTAGATTTGTAGAAAAATAATATCATGGGACTTAGACTCTTCGACTTAGACTCATCAACATCATTATCATGCTTGTAACATATCTCTTATCTTATCTCATGTGAAGCTCTTTACTAAGATTGACCCATAATTTCTGGCATGTAGGAAAGTCATGAAGAGATGGGGAATATCATGTCATAAGAATCATGCCTTAGAAAGAAGGGACTAGCCTTACATACCTTTTCGTTTAGCTACTCTATCGCTTGAACGTTCCTCTCCAATATTCACGTTTCTACCTTCAAGAGAGTTTATACTCATATTAGATAATCGATAACATAAGCGTGTTTGAACTAAGCTATAGAAAATTGAGCAGCATCTCCTTTGTTTCTACTACTTTCTCCATTTCATATATCAACTCCCAAACGTCAATAATAACATTTATAATATCATCATCAATTACTTTAGTCAGTTTCATCATTATCCAATCCCTACAATTTCCTCTCAAGGTCATCCATAATTATGATCATAATACAACATTACATTTATTCTCATCTAATGTTTCTCTCATGCTCTTAACATCATTCATAACGTAATTACAATCACAACGTATCAAGAATCATGATTCATATTAATCTACTACTCACAATTGCCACTAATCTCATATTTTGTAACCCATTTTCCATCTTCTTCCATAATCCAAGTGTTTCAATTTTTTAACACCTTAAAAACATGGAATAATCATAAAGCTCACCTTTGAATGTGTAGGAACAGGTTTTGGTTGGCAATACTTCACTTGAAGAAAACCCTAGCTTCAACTTCCAAGGGATTTCTTGACTCTAGCAACCCCAAAGAGCTTCCTTACACTCTATTCACTTGAATTTATGGTATGAACCTTTGATTTCCCTTGTATTCTTGAAAATGAAATGCATGGAATATTCTAGAAGCTTGGAGAGAAGTGGGAGAAGTGAGGAGAATGAATATAATGAGGTGGGAACACATTTAAATACTTGGAAATACTCAGCCCGTCGGGACTTATACGGACTACTTATACGGTCCGTATAAGTGTCCGTGGTTCACCACCATGGAAAACATTGTTGCTGTTGGGTTATACGGACCCTTATACGGTCCGTATAAAGTTCCACGGTCCGTGAAGGTGGTCGTGTAACTCACAGTTTTTCCGAAGTTGTCGTCGTCGTTTCGTTTGATCTCCAATCCTTATACAACCTTCTTAACACTTATTTAATACTTCATTAATGATATAAACATCCCTATAACTCGCCCTCAAGGCCTTACCAAACAATTCTTAACGCAATAATTTACAAAACCTTTCCTAAACCCCACTTATAATCCACTTGTCCTTATCAATCCTTATTTCATCAATTCATATAACTTCAAAATCTTAACGTATGCATTCTAAGACCACTAAATATCCATCTTATAGTCTTAAGAACTTCTTTTTATCTTTATGCTCGCATTGGTTCATTCACTACACGACGACATGAAATTTGCAAGGTGTAACAGTTCTAGGGGTAACTATGGAACAAGGCTAAAACATGTTGAAACTGTTATGTTATCTTCTCTGTGGCATTGGTCTAGTTGATCATGAACCTAAAAAAAAAATGACTCTGAGCCTATTTCTTTCTTGATTTTTTGGCCTATTCTTCTTTGCTACTTTCATGATCACTGGGTACTATTCCATGTTAAACCTTCTTGATGTGACTACCTCAACCTGCTACATGTTCATATGAATGGATCCCATTTGACTACTTGAGTTGTCTTGATTCTAAAACTAGCCTAAAAGAGATTTTGAATTTCTTACTTTGACTTGTGAAATCTCTGCTCAACCATTGTATGTTTAAGAGAGTTTCATACTTGTCTAAGCTTGTTGATCACCTAGCGATGTGTCCCTAAGATAGCTAATCCCACTGTTTGTTTGCTGTTACACTAGAAGTAAGTCTTATGTGTCTTGTTTTGTCTACTTTGTGTTATTTGTGTCTTAATCTCTAGTTTGGATTTCTAAGAATGGATATAGTGCCTCAGTCAAATAATGTACTAAATGGACTTTATAATGTGTTAAGTTTTGACGTGTAATCTATCTACTCTATTCCTCAAATTTGTTATGGCTTAAAAGTAATTAAATGACCTGAGCTTGCAATAGTTGAGACCTAAGTATTGTGTACTTGTCCTTACAGTTTTTCTTTTCTCGACAAGTCTTGATAATTCCTTGTCCATTCCTTGTCTGTTGTAGTTTGGACATGTTTAGTAAACCTTTACCTGACCTAGGACCAGTACTATGAACCTCTTTTGTATTTTTACTTGTCCTAATCTCCAACTTCTGCACTATGTGTTTATACTTGGCCAATTTGCCATCCTTTTGTTTCTATTTTTACCTAAAAATGATTAAGTGTTGAATGTCCAGTCTTAAGTTCGCTTCTGTTGAGTGTGTTCTTATTTCATGTCATGTTTAAAACTTGAAGAGTACGAGGTTTTTGGTCTGTCTTATCCAGTTTCTGGAGAATTTTGTTGAGAGTCCTATGTGGTTCAAATGTTATTTGTGTGTAATCATTTCTAGTTAGATTGGGTTAAGTATGAAAGGTATGCCCCTTTGAGGGGTTTTGCTCTTCATTTCGTAGTAATATATGAATGGTATTATGGGGTATATCATGGTTCTTGGACACTTAGATAAATTTGGAAGAATTTGACCAGTATACATGTGGCATATCATGTATATCCTACTCTCAACACTTAGAAAAAATGGAAGGGAAAGGGAAGGAAGGAGGCTTAGGCCAACTGTTGGGCCTATCCACCAGTTCTGATCTTGATAACCGTTTATTGTTTAGTTATTGTTAATGGGCCTAGCTCGATAAATTTGTAATTCATCTTTTGGGCTTTGTAATATTTATGTCTTTACATTTCATTATTTACCTTTAAATTTGGATATGTACTAATGTGATGTATACCCGTGTCTCTTTGGTCCATCCCAAACCCATTGGTGGGCCCGAACGGGGCCATTAACTTATCTGGATCGAGTCTACAAAAATGGAGCGTAACTTGGAGCATACTTTGGACCCGAGGAGACCCGATTGCAAAGTACTTTCTCTTTTGGGCTTGGTCGGCCCAAATCCTCAAACTTTATTATTTATGTCTTTAAATTCACTATCTGTGCATTAGTTATAGATTGGAACCTTATGAATTATATCACATATTTTGAATCGCCAAAAAATGCTTTTTACAAACTAATTGACACTAACTTGTGATAGATAGCATGAAAAATGGACTGACCTGGACTTATGGACTATAACTGCCGAAATTGTAAGACTGGGGGACTGAATTTGACATTTATTGGACATGTGGATCAATTTTGGACAAAACTTGTGGGACTAATTTGTCACGACCCAAACCGATGAGCCGTGACGGGAGTCTAACCTCTAGCGACCAAACACCCCTAAACACTTATCTGAAACATACTGAACTTGAAAGGCCCATAAATGGCACAAACTAATCTCATAACAAGGAAACATTAAAACTCTGTACAATCAACGTACCCATACACAACATGCAGAAGAACAGTGCAAGCCAGCTAGGTTGCTACATATACTGTACACAAAAGAATAGAAGCCGACAAGGCTACATCATCTGACTACTACATACAACTATCTACAGACCTCTACTGGAATGAAAGCTGTAGAAAGGACGGGACAGGGCCCTGTCATACCCATATGCATACATATCTCAAACGGTGGCACACCAAAACTGACTGTAGCTCCGAATCAAATGGTGCGTACTGACCACTGCTAGATCTAGAGGTCCTACTGAGCTGGATCACCTGTTTGTCTCCCTGTACCTGCAGGCATGAACGCAGCCCCCCCCCCCCCCCCCCCCACCCCCCTTCGCACAACGGGGAGTCAGTACGGATAATGTACCAAGTATGTAAGGCATAAGAACAACAACATATATATACATGAGAATCATGGATAAGATCTGAACTCATAAACTGAAATGACTGACTACATGTACTTTGTATGAACTAGTATCTGCCTAAATCTGCATAAGTCTGCGTAACTGACAATGCCTCTGTGGGCACATAATATGCATTCTCATACCTATCAATGATGGTCGTGCACCTATATGTGTGCGTATATAACGCCTGATGTATGTGCGTATATAACGCCTGTAAGCCTTTATGGCATCCCGTCATGTCATATTGGCTCCTCTGTGGCTATAATCAATATCATCATCATAGTAGTAATGCGTATATAACGCCTTCTAGTCACGGGTCAATATACATAAATATATAATGAATGTAAGGCATGGATAAACTGTATGAACAGGACTGGCTACATAAGACTAGACCCATGAACAGAAGGATCACTCATAAATGGGGTACATGAACATCAAAGACTGAAGTACTCCTAATACTTCTAAGAGTAGAGTAATATGAAACCTCGCTTACTCGCTTGTTGGATCATATCATAGGATCATGCCAAAAGAAGAAATGTTAGTCTTATCATACCTTGAAGTATACGCAATCACCAAACTTCTACCTCTTGAACTTGCAAGTCTACAATTAAGATAACATAGGGCTTAATTAGGCTATTTACTTCGCTTACTAACCATCCTCAAATGCGTATAAAGCTCAACAAACTATAAACAATAATTTCCTTGTAAGCTTACAGCTCTCCAACTTCTCATTCAATCCCACATCAACTACAATACTCACATCAACAATGACAACACACACACACACACACACACATATCAAAATATATGTAAAACCTGTTTCCAATCATCTCCTAAAACAACCCTATATCACTACAGTGCCCTTCATCAACTTACCACTTCCATAATTACCTTCTCTTCACTTAACATCACTAAACTCTTGATAACCAACTTAAATTCAAGGGTAGAAATCATTTACATACCTTGAGGGGTCAAGAATCCCAAGAATCACTTCAACTTCAACTCCCTAAACTCCACAACTTGAATAAACCCTAGAAGCAACCTTCTTCTTCACTATCTCGAGTTTACGGGGTCCGGGTCTTGTCAAATCTTCACTAATATGATGGAAAATATTGGGAGAGAATATATTAGGGTTTTATAATTTTTGGAAGGAGGAAAATATGAAATAGGGTCGTGGAAAACCAAAAAGGCTACAACAGTTCGGTTCGACGAGCGGGTCGACGGTCTGGTTCGACGAGCGGGTCGACGGTCCGGTTCGACGAGCGGGTCGATGGTCCGTCGACTTGCCCGTCGACCTGCGCCTGCAGATGCATGGATACGGGATCCCATCGACGCCACACGTCGACCGTCCGTCTAACACGTCGACGACCCGTCGACGATGACTGGTGTCCTGCAGGGTTTTTTTCTAGTTCAGTTCAGATCACGTTGATTCGATTCGCTCAACTTTTAACTCTATAGATTGCCGGAATATCTGCTGGTACCCTTGTACACGGTGTAAGATATTTTCTACATCTAAACTCGGGCTCGGGTCTCTATTCCAAGGGCATACACGACTAGGAAACCATAGGTTCTGTCACTACAAACACGAGGGGTGTAACATAATTATGATTATTTAGACTTAGACAAAAAAATAAAAGTTGACTAAAACTTAGCAAAAGATAGAATAAAAATGGACTATATATGTAGAATATTATATGGCCTATAATAATATGCTTAAATTATTTTCTTAAAATACTACTTTCTATACTTTAAAAATACTTTCCAAACCTATTTTCGGGTGGACTTACGTAGAGTCCTACTTAGGCTAAGAGTCTTTCGGTATTAGCCTAGGTGTTCTAGTCCGACACGCTAAATGCCCAATTTTGGGCAAAGTTTTACCACTTTTGATTCTTGAAACGGGGTATATTTTGCATAAAAGACTAATTTCTATCTGCGGAAATAGGAAACTAAAACTATTTTTATCACAACCAACTTATATTTACATAGACATACCATTAGAACCTGTAGGTCAATCGTATTTTATGGATCCTTAATACCGGGGTGCCTAAAACCTTCCCCGGGGGATTACCACAACCCTTACCCATACTTTGGTTAGATTAGGATTCTTTTAAAACTTAATTGCTTTAAATGAACCCTTTTCAAATTGGTTTTTCCTAATTTTCTAAAAATTAGGTGGCGACTCTAAAATAAGTCCATTTAGAGCACCATCCACGTAGAAGTATATTTTTTTCCTTTTTCTCGATACGATTGACAACCGTACTTCCCCGAGACACTTTCCTTTTTAAATAAGGCAAGTGCAAATACGAATAGGAAAAAATAGAACTGCTACAGACGGTATCTCATCCGTACTTCCAGACCTGAAAATGCTAAATGGAATCACTAGACTAAGTTGTGATTCAATGTAATGCAGCCAAGACGAGTATCACCTCTATAACCCGAATAAAAGTAAGTAAAACGTAATGCAATCTGAGTTAGTATCACAACCGTACACACATGCTAACTATTATTGTTTTCCCAAATAGCCATGACCTGCAGGGTACCATGGTGTCCATGTACCACTTGCTCCGGAACTAACCTCGGATCACGAGCCCTTAACTAGGCCACATCCTCACCCCCTGTCAAATGTGACTTTTCGTGTGTGTATATATATATATATATATTCTGTTTCTCGCCACAATGTCTATCTAACGTATTTCCAGTTCATCAGCAAATATGAAATCTAATCACTCAACAATATCAATATCAAGATCACAAGGAATCATGCCACAAGTCATAACATGACCCAAATAATTCCACTCATTAATCACACACATATGAAATCTGCTAAATCACGACATGAATACTCTAATGAAGACACATGTAATTGCTACACAAGTCACCCTATCTAATAATATAACAACATCTATAATCAACTCCGTACGTATACAAATCCCCACCTTGTAACTTAATCACTCTAAGAACATAAACACCACCATATTCCCTCCAACATAGCGCCTATTCACCTTTGTTCAACTACTCACTCAATGGCGACAAGCCCACGTAATTCAATAATTTATATCAATCGATCTAATATTCAACCAAACTCCGCGTCCGAAGACCTAATCATGCTTTCTCCCGTCAGTTCAATAACGCATATACGACTCACTAATTAAAGTCTAACTCAAGTAAACCATAACCTACCTTAAGGCTGAGCAGGTGCCCCGAACCATCATGGAGTCTTCATCCTTTGCTTCCAAATTTGGAGACCACGATGGAGAAGTCTAGGAGTAGTACGAATTTCAATAACGAGAGTCAAAATAAATCATACACAACAATCTAGAGTCTATAATTGACTACCCCTGCCTTCATATTTCTCATTCAAGGACTCAAGTCCCAACCCTCTTTAATTATTGAAATCGCTGTCCTTTGGGTTCCGTTTATCTGCCTAGGATAATAATCTATAATAATATTTAACAAACTGCCAGTTTTCAGCTTTATGCTGCCTATTTCATCCCTCTAATCCGTGAGCAATTTAAGAACCCTATGTTTATTATCATCGAGAGGTTAAACCTAGCGGTACAGAATCAACTTGTAGAAAAGATAACAAAAGGAAGGGTTAAAAGGGTTATCTTACTCAAGTCTCTATGTGCTCTGGCCAGAATTTCTCCCAAGTGACGGCTTAGAAGAAGGTTTGGTGGAAAAGTGGGGTTAAATCACGAAATAAGGTCTTTAAGCTAGGTATGGGCATCGCCCGCTGCTACGGTCCTCTGTCCACTGGGGCGGACTCACTATGGCAGTACATAGACCGCCACAGCGAAACGCATCCACCGGACCCCACATTTTTTACCCTTACCGACTCGGCTATAGTTGAAATTACATGTAAAACTTCTTCGTGACTAATCGTATAACACATCGACTTTGTTTTTATACATGTTCTGCAGAAATTCTAATAACGACCAGACGGGTCGTTAGAGTTATACTTTGATTAATAGCTTGTATATGATACAATAACGGATACGCGAAAGCAATAAATTAACAAGGAAAGTAAAGGATAGATAGATTGACACAAGAAAATGGAATTAAAAGCAACCTAAAGGTATATCAAACCTAAAGACCTCAATTAATTAACATAAACAAGCACCAACCTCTTAGGATGACCAATAGGGATTTGATACCCTAATAACCAATCCTCTCACAAGATTCACAATCTCTAGCTTAGCAAGCTCTCAACACTCAAAAGAGTTCACAATTTCAAGATATCAATATTCAACATAGACTAAGTCTTCTAAATGAAATAGACTACTATTTATACTAAGGTTCAAAAGAAGACAACTACACTATTACACTTTTACCCTTAATGAAGTAAGGGCCTTGTTTGAGTGTCTTCTTTTGGGAACAAAACTTGAATTTGCAAATCTTCAAGTAATAGTCACATTGCAAGTATGACCATCTTCCAACCTCTTCTCCAAACCATCCTCCCATGCTATCATGAACACTTGCAATCCCCGGGAAGGTGTTAGAGTGTATTCAAGTATGTCCCTCCTCATGAACAATGCTTGCATAGCTTGAAGTTCCCTCGCTTGGCTCCTTGTAAAAGGTCTTGATGCCATTCAAGTTGTATCATTCTCCCCTTCTTGAAGAGAATTTGTCCTCAAATTTAAGGGATCAACATCTCGCACCACCATAGGAGAGAGATCACACACATTGAAGGTGTTATGAACTTGGTATTCAGGTGGAAGATCAATTTTGTATGCATTATGATTGAGTCGTTCAAGTACTTCAAATGGACCATCTCCTCTAGGCATCAACTTGGTCTTTCTTTTGTTGGGAAACCTCTCCTTTCGGAAATGTACCCAAACCCAATCACCCGGTTCAAGCACAACTTGTTTGCGGCCCTTGTTTGCTCTCTTGGCCGTTTCTTGATTCTTTTTCTCAAGGTGAAGCCTCACCTTCTCATGCAACTTCTTCATGGCCTCGGCTCGTTTGTTTCCATATAAACTCAACACAACATCTTGAGATGAAGGGGTTAGATCTAAAGGGGTTAGGGGGTTAAAACCATAAACGACTTCAAAAGGTGACATGCCAATAGTGCTATGAATGACTCTATTGTAAGCAAATTCAACCAAAGGCAATTGATCTTCCCAAGATGTTAATTTTCCTTTAACCATGGCTCTAAGCATAGAACCTAAGGTCCTATTGACAACTTCGGTTTGTCCATCGGTTTGTGGGTGACAAGAGGTAGAAAACAACAATTTAGTACCAAGTCGTCCCCACAATTCTTTCCAAAGGTGGCTAAGGAATTTTGGATCCCTATCGCTCACAATGGTTTTGGGAATACCATGCCACTTTACCACATGTTCAACAAACAAAGAGGCAACATGAGGAGCATCATCAACCTTATGACAAGCAATGAAATGAGCCATTTTAGAAAATCGATCAACCACAACAAAGATGCTATCTTTACCCCTTTTGGTTCTAGGCAAACCCAACACAAAATCCATCGAAATATCAACCCAAGGTTGTTGAGGGGTGGGGAGAGGGGTATACAAACCATGGGGAAGGAGTCTAGACTTGGCGCCGCGACATTCAATGCATTGGCCACAAATCTTAGCCACATCCCTCCGCATATGAGGCCAATAAAATTGCTCCTCAAGAATCCCCAAAGTCTTATCAATCCCAAAATGTCCCATCAATCCCCCATTATGTGCCTCTCTCACAAATAACTCCCTCCAAGAGCTCATGGGCACACATAGTCGCTTGTTCTTGAACAAGAAACCATCAAACTTGGAATAGGGGGTAGAAGACCTATCCCTAATCCACCTCTCCCTTTCCCATTCTTCGCAATCTAGAAAGATTTTGGCAAAGACGGGGTCCTCGGGATACAATGTCTTCAAGCTTTCAAAACCCATCAATTTGGAAGACAAGGTATTAATCAAAACATGTTTCCTTGATAGGGCATCCGCCACTACATTCTCCTTTCCCTTTTTGTATTGGATTACATAAGGGAAGGTTTCAAGGAATTCAACCCATTTGGCATGCCTTTTGTTCAACTTACCTTGGGCCTTAAGATGCTTTAAGGACTCATGGTCGGTCCGAATTACAAACTCTTTAGGCCACAAGTAGTGTTGCCAATTTCCCAAAGCACGAATCAAGGCATACAACTCAAGATCATAGGTAGTGTAATTCAAAGTCGCTCCCTTGAGTTTTTCACTAAAATAGGCTATGGGCTTTTGGTCTTGCATTAAAACGGCTCCAATACCCACTTTGCTTGCATCACATTCAATCTCAAATATTTTGTCAAAGTCGGGTAATTGCAACAATGGTGCGGAGCTAAGCATTTGTTTCAAAGTTTCAAAGGCATTAGCTTGCTCCACACCCCAAGAAAAAGGTTTGTCCTTTCAGATTACCTCGGTCAAAGGAGTGGCTATGGTACTAAATCCTTTAACAAAACGCCTATAGAAACTAGCCAAGCCATGAAAGCTTCTTACATCTCCAATGGATTTTGGAGTGGGCCAATTTCTTATGGCTTCTATCTTGGATTCATCAACCTCAACCCCCCTTGATGTCACGACCCAACCCCGTGGGCCGCGACTGGTACCCTAACTGGGTACCCGTACATACCTACCCGACTGACTTTCAAATCATACGGATTTTTTTTTAAAACATATGTTACAGAAGTACGCCGATACAGATACGGCACGCGCGCAAACATATATATATACCTGAACATACAGACATTTACAGATAAGCCGATAAGGCTAACATACAGCCGAAACCCGTAACCCACACATCTATCTACAGGCCTCTACAGACATACAGAATCATATGACGGGACAGGGCCCCGCCGTACCCAGAATATCCATACATACAGAGTATACGGAAGACAGAAGATATATACCAAAAATGTACGCTCCGGATCAAAGGAGCTCTTCAAAACAGCTGGATCAGAAACCTATACTGGCGGCGTATCACCTGGCGCGTCTGTACCTGCGGGCATGTAGCGCAGCCCCCGAAGAACGGGGGTCAGTACGAAAAATGTACCGAGTATGTAAAGCAGAAATATAACAGATATAAGCGTAGTCCGAACCAGAGTCACAGAAACATAACGGGCAGAACCATAAATCAGACTGACGGACAGAGTCATGATCCAGAAAGACATACAGAATCGTGTTCCATTCAAATAAACAGAATTATGGTCCGGACAGACAGATGGAGTCATAATACGGACAGACGAGCAGAATCAGAATCCATACGAACGTACAGACATAGTCGTAATTCAGACGGACAGACAGAAGTATGTCGGACAGAATTATGCATGCAGAGTAGTACAGAGTCATACAGAATCATACAGAGGCATGTGCTTATATAAATACAGATGGCACACGCATACATTCATATAGATCCCGACCCTGTCTGGGGGCGCGGTAACAGAACCCGGCCCTCTTAGTACGGGACGCGGTGGACAGACAGAATCAGATCAGATCATATGCCATCCTGGCCGCCATCCCCATACACAGATCATAATAACATACAGACATACAGATCCCGGCCCGCACGCCGAGGGACGCGGTGAACAATGCACAGAAATATGCACGATAACAGAACTTGGCCCGGGTCGCAGTGAAAGAATGCATTGAGACAGACACGAACCGATAAATGAGAAACTACTTACATACAGCCTCAACATACAGACTCAATCAAACTGAAGGGTGCCAAACGGCGAGCCAAAATCAGAATATCCAGATAGTATGCATAGTACGCGCCTATGTCCTAGTTGGGAAGGCACGACAGATTATTATCAGAATCGGATTCTCAGATGTTCAGAAATCATTTTGTATAATTTACACAAAAATAGCCATATCATACACAAAATAATAGTCCAGAACTTTTTAGAGAAAATCGGACCAAAACGGAAGTATTTAAAATTATACAGAAAGTATCGGGCCTTGTGGGCCCGCCTCGAACCAACTCGAGACTTAGCTCGGCTCAATTCATCAACACAACAACCCAGAATGACATCAAAACAACAATAGACATTAAAACATACACTATGGCATCACTAGCCATCTTTCGACATAACGAAACATCTTTCGTTTCAAACTTACATTTCCAAACCAAACTTATCATTTTCATATTCATCATCCAACAAAACCATTACGACATACGTCGGAGGCATATCATACCATTTCCACACAATATACACAAGATATGCAAAACATACCAACTTTCCATTAAGCCACTACTTGTCCAATTTTTCCTAACTTTCAACATATAAGTTAATTATACATTTCCATCTTCCAAATTCATCAACAATAATCATAATTTGCCTCTTGATACTTTCATTTCCATTTTTACATAAACCATAACAAAGTTGCATACTTTCCTACAACAACTTGATAACCATTTTTCCAAGACAATAAAAATTGTTATCTTTCCATTCACTTCACCATAACATACTTAATATACAAACAAGATCAAATTCATACTCCATCAACACATGACCATACCACACGACCACCTCCTACATTCTTCAATTTTCACTAATTCATTCCACTTCCATTTCTAATACAATTTCCACCACACTACAATTAAATTACAACATGAATTCAAATCATCCAAGACATGTAATACATATACATGTATTCAGCCAACATGCATATTTTTCAACACACAAAATTTCCATGTTTTTCATTCATTCACACATACTACAACATACATATACCTTCCATAACATATCAAAAGCATAAAATCCTTACCTTTCTTCAAGTTCTTCACTTGGCACTAAACTTGTCCTCTTGCCAAACTAATTGTACCAAGTTGTAGAGGACTTTGCACTTAGTAGTATTCCCACAAGAATTGAATTTTAAACTCAAGGATTAGGCTCCAATTTTTTTCTTTCTTTTCTTTCTTTTTCTCCTCTCAAACCCGAAATGGTCTTGTTCTCTTTTTCTTGATTTTTCTTGCTTTCTTGAACCTTCTATGGATATGTATAACCCTATATAATATTACCTAATTAAAATCATGGACTTGGGCCCCCCTTTTTTTTACATAGCATGGCTGGTTGGGCCTTCCCTTTTGGGCCTTGTTTTATTAATTTTGTTGAGCCCAAATTGGTGGTTACATCTTGTAATTCATAAGGCAAGTTTCCAAAATTCCAATTTTGCCCTTGGCCACCTTTCGTAATTCCACACCATTGAATTCATGACCTACACATTCATAACAAGTAAGGTCCAATTGTGGCCTTATTCATCACAAGTCAATTTATCTTGAATTTTTCGAATAAGAGAAAATGTCGGATGTAACACTTGAGCTCACGACAAATCCCAAGAAAACAACTTCATCCACACAAAAGGAACATTTATCAACATTGGCATAAAGTTGTTCTTGTCTAAGCACTTCAAACACACATTTCAAATGACTAACATGCTCATCCATGGTTTTGCTATACACCAAAATATCATTAAAATAAACAACCACAAATTTGCCAATAAAAGGTTTCATCACATGATTCATCAATCGCATGAAAGTACTAGGAGCGTTAGTGAGACCAAAAGGCATCACCAACCATTCATATAGACCAAACTTGGTCTTGAATGCGGTTTTCCACTCATCTCCGGGTTTCATCCGGATTTGATGATACCCACTCCTAAGATCTACCTTAGAGAATATGCATGAACCATTCAACTCATCAAGCATGTCATCAAGACGGGGTATGGGATGGCGATACTTTACCGTTATCTTATTGATGGCCCGACAATCAACACACATGCGCCATGATCCATCTTTCTTTGGCACCAAGATGACGGGCACGGCACAAGGACTCATGCTTTCTCTCACAACTCCCTTTTCAAGGAGCTCATCCACTTGCCTCTGAAGCTCCTTAGTGTCATCCGGGTTGGCTCTATAAGCCGGTTTGTTTGGCAATTGAGACCCCGGAACAAAGTCAATTTGGTGTTCAATTCCCTTCAAGGGTGGTAACCCCTTTGGGAGTTCCGTTGGGAACACATCATCAAATTCCTGCAAAAGAGAAGACATAGAGCTAGGAAAAGAAGGGGTTAGTTCATTAGTGTGCAATGCATAGTCCCTATGCATGAGGAGAATCACCGGTTGACGCTCCCCCAATTCCTCCCTAATTTCCCCACAATTCGCCAAAAGTGACTCCTTGGTTTTTCCTCTAAGCTCTCCTTTCTTTGCACTCACCTCTTGAGAACTACTCTCCTCTACTCCCTCATCCCCCACATTCTTTTTTTGCAATGCACTATGACCCTTCTCCTTCAACTTCCTCATTTTGTTATAGATCTCACCCACTTGGGAAGGGGTCATGGGATTCAAGACATGTTTGACACCATTGTGGACAAGGGTGTATTGGTTAGTTCTCCCATTATGGTTGACAGACCCATCATATTGCCATGGTCGGCCAAGTAGAAGATGACACGCTTGCATGGGGACAACATCACACAACACCTCATCGTGATACTTCCCAACCGCAAATTTGATGATAGCTTGCCTAGTCACCTTCAACTCACCACATTCATTGAGCCATTGAAGTTTGTAAGGGTTTTTATGAAGGGTGGTGGGAAGTTTCAAGAAATCAACAAGTGTGGTACTAGCAACATTGGCACAACTCCCACTATCAATGATCATGATGCTAGTATTTTGGTTAATGATGCACTTGGAAAGGAAGAGATTTTCCCGTTGACTTGGGTCATCCATTGCTTTGCTTATCATGGTCCTACGCACCACATAGAGAGGTACAATAGGCTCATCATCACCTTCAACTCCATCCCCTTCACTATCATGAAGCTCATTCTCATGATTGCCCTCATCATCCGCTTCCTCACATTCTTCCTCATCCTCACTATAAGCGTCTTTCAAAATAAACGCTCTACGATTAGGGCACTCGCTTGCTCTATGACCGAAGCCATGACATTTAAAGCATTGAATAGGAGTTTTCGTACCTCCTTCTTTTGGCGCAAACTTTGGAGGTTGTTGGTCAACTTGCTTCTCAACTTGGGAATGTTTCACAAATGGCTTCTTTACTTCTTGCACGGGGCCCTTATTCTTTTGCCAATTGGAGGAGAAAGCCCCTCGTTCTTTGTTATTGTTCCATGAACTCACATAGCCCCTTGACCTATTGATTTTGTCTTCCTTGAGACCCTCCTCTATTTCAATAGCCGCTTGAAGGGTCTCTTCAATGCTCCCATAGTTGTGGAGTCTCATTTGGGAGACAATGTCACCATTTAACCCGGCTCGGAACCGAGTCATAGCATTTAATTCATCCTCTTCAAAGTCGATCCTCATCTTGACAATTTGGAACTCATCATAGTATTCTTCCAAACTCTTTTTGTTTTGCCTTAAGGTGTACACCTTCTTGAGTTGTTCTTGTTTGTAGCGCTCGGTGACATACTTACGCCGCATGGCCTCCTTCAATTCATCCCAAGTAGGTGTGGGCGGGAGTCCAATAATTATTCTTGCTTTCACTTGAGTTTCCCACCATGTGGAGGCATAACCTTCGAATTGAGCAATGGCGTAAGACGCCTTTTTCACCTCGGACATGTTATTCGTCAAGAAGATTCTATCACAATGCATCACCCAATCAAGGAATGTATCAGGATCACTACTTCCTTTGAAGGTTGGGAGAGTAACCTTAATGGAATTGAGACTCGTGTCTCGCCCTCCTCCATAACCGTGATTCCCATTGACATCTCCATCGTCATCATAACCTTGATGGTCACGACCTTGGTACCCTCTTTGCCCACCCATGTGAGGGTTATGACCATGTCTTCCACCCCTCCCTCGATGACCTCCTTGTGCTTGCCCTCGTGGCCTCCAACCTTGGTCGCCATAATGTTCGTGCTTAAGAATAGCTTCCTCTATCTCTTCTTCATTTGGTTGTTGGATGTTTGGACGGTTTTGAGGTGGCATTGGTGCATTTAGGGGTGGATCATTTGGATTTTGATCTTGTGGGAGTGGGTTGTTCCGTTGGCCTATGGGAATGTTGTTTGGTGGGGTGAGAGTCGTGTTTTGAAGAGTGTTTCGGGGAGTGGGGTTATATAGATGATGGAAGGTGCCGGGTGACATTGTAGGTGAAGTGCTTCGAGTAGCACCACTTGTGCCACCTTGGTATTGCACTTGGGGCGAATATGAGACCTCCCTACTACCTCCTTCAATTGCTTCCACCCTACCTCCCAAGTTTTCCATTCGACCACCCATGTTTTCCATCCGACCACCCATACTATCCACCTTATCATTCAAGGCTTGTAAGGCTCTCATTACATCAACTAGTGTGAGTTCCCCGGTGAGAACTCTAGTTTCATCCTCCGTAGCCATAGTACCTATTAAGACACTCAACAAAACAAGCAAACACGTTAGATTAGTAAAATCAACTCACAATCGCTCAAGTATACGCACCTTTGATTGCCTCACAAATGGCTTCCGCCAAAGATTGTGTGCTTGTTAATGTCGACTAGTCACAAGGGTTCAAATTCTACTCTTGGTCGGAATAGATTCTTGTTAGACTAAGTAGAACGATGGACGACTCAATTCAATCTAACGGACTTGAACCAAGAAATTAACAACGAAGAAAAAAAATGAAGAAAAGCATGAAAGAATTGGCACGAAAGAAATGCGGACACAAGAACTAATTATCAACTAATAAGGTCGATTACTAGTTGTTAATTAGTTGTAAGAATCAAAGAAAAGAAGTTAGGAAAGAATCAAACCATTTTGACACGTGGAAAAAAAATTCGAAAACTCTTCAGTGATTCACGCTTTCCTTCCGCTTCGCGGATGAAAGGCGGATGCTCTCAGATAATCAGGCTTTTCTTCCGCTATGCGGACCAAAAGCGGATGAACAGTATTTTTTATTTTTTTTTGAAAAAATCAGAAATTTAGACTAAGTATTTCTGATTTTTTTTGTTGGGCCCACAAACATTTTTTTTCACAACTTTATTTGACAACTTTTGGGTCAAATGGCCCTTTGGTGAGTCTTCTTCCTTATGAAGATTTGAAGGTCTTCAAGAACACAAGAACAATTCAAAAATTCAACTACCCTCAAACCAACTCCAAATTAGTTCAAATTTCGGATTTAAGTTCTCTTTGATGTAGAGAACAAAACCCAATAAGTTTCAACCTTCAATTTCAACCGAATCACAAGACCCACTTTTCAAGTTCTTGAGTTCTTTAAAGCTTCAAATACAAAAAAAAAATGGTAGATCCTTAAATCCTTGGTTAAATACCTCCAAATTTCGGATTTAGAGTCCTTATCCACTAGAGAACAAACCCCAATCAACTTGAACCTTCAATTCTTCTCCTTCTTCAAACCCACCAACCTTGTTCTTGAAGCTTTGAAGCTCAACAATGGTGGAACATAAACCCTAACTCCAAATAGCAAGGGAAAAAAAAAAAAAAAAAAAAAAAAAAAAAAAAAAAAAAAACTCCAAATAGCTCGAAATGGAAGATTTGAACTCTAGAAACACTAAGAAACTCTAATCTAACACTAGATTCAACAAAATCAACAAGAAAAAAAAATCATTTTTTTTTTGAATTTCGGATTTTTATTTTTTTTTGTTGAATCAAAACCCAAGATTAGATTTGGTAGAACAAACCTAAACTAAGCTCTGATGTCAATTGATACAATAACGGATACGCGAAATCAATAAATTAACAAGGAAAGTAAAGGATAGATAGATTGACACAAGAAAATGGAATTAAAAGCAACCTAAAGGTATATCAAACCTAAAGACCTCAATTAATTAACATAAACAAGCACCAACCTCTTAGGATGACCAATAGGGATTTGATACCCTAATAACCAATCCTCTCACAAGATTCACAATCTCTAGCTTAGCAAGCTCTCAACACTCAAAAGAGTTCACAATTTCAAGATATCAATATTCAACATAGACTAAGTCTTCTAAATGAAATAGACTACTATTTATACTAAGGTTCAAAAGAAGACAACTACACTATTACACTTTTACCCTTAATGAAGTAAGGGCCTTGTTTGGGTGTCTTCTTTTGGGAACAAAACTTGAATTTGCAAATCTTCAAGTAATAGTCACATTGCAAGTATGACCATCTTCCAACCTCTTCTCCAAACCATCCTCCCATGCTATCATGAACACTTGCAATCCCCGGGAAGGTGTTAGAGTGTATTCAAGTATGTCCCTCCTCATGAACAATGCTAGCATAGCTTGAAGTTCCCTCGCTTGGCTCCTTGTAAAAGGTCTTGATGCCATTCGAGTTGTATCAGTATATGTACTAGAATTGACGGGAGAATGCATGATTAGGCTTTCAGGCATGAAGTCTAGTTGGATACTACTTAGGTTGGTATGACTTCTGGTTATGTGGGCTTGTTGCCATTACTTTATGTATTGAACATGAGGTGTATTTGTTATGAATTGGAAGAAAGGGGTTAACAGATACTCTTCTTGATATTTGAGATAGCTTGTATGTTCATGTTATTTTTGAGCTGATTTATCTGATCTTGACATGACTTGTGGCATGAGGACTTGTATTCATTGATACTGATATTATTGATTGAGACTACTTCATATTGGGTTCTGGACTTGAACCACATTGAGATTCATATTGTGATCCCGCATCTATGCATCTGCAGACGCAGGTCGACGGGCAAGTCGACGGACCGTCGACCCGCTCGTTGAACCGGACCGTCGACCCGCTCGTCGAACCGGACCGCTGTAGCCTTTTTGGCTTCCAAGTATAAATAGGTTGTCCACGACCCCATTTCATATTTTCCTCCTTCCAAAAATTAGAAAACCCTAATATATTCTTTCCCAATATTTTCCATCATATTAGTGAACATTTGACAAGACCCGGACCCCGTAAACTCGAGATAGTGAAGAAGAAGGTTGCTTCTAGGGTTTCTTCAAGTTGTGGAGTTTAGGGAGTTGAAGTTGAAGTGATTCTTGTGATTCTTGACCCCTCGAGGTATGTAAATGATTTCTACCCTTGAATTTAAGTTGGTTATCAAGAGTTTAGTGATGTTAAGTGAAGATAAGGTAATTGTGTGTGTGTGTGTGTGTGTGTGTGTGTGTTATCATTGTTGATGTGAGTATTGTAGTTGATGTGGGATTGAATGAGAAGTTGGAGAGTTGTAAGCTTACAAGGAAATTATTGTTTATAGTTTGTTGAGCTTTATACGAATTTGAGGATGGTTAGTAAGCGAAGTAAATAGCCTAAATAAGCCCTATGTTATCTTAATTGTAGACTTGCAAGTTCAAGAGGTAGAAGTTTGGTGATTGCGTATAATTCAAGGTATGATAAGACTAACATTTTCTTCTTTTGGCATGATCCTATGATATGATCCAACAAGCGAGTAAGCGAGGTTTCATATTACTGTACTCTTAGAAGTATTAGGAGTACTTCAGTCTTTGATGTTCATGTACCCCATTTATGAGTGATCCTTCTGTTCATGGGTCCAGTCTTATGTAGCCAGTCTTGTTCATACAGTTTATCCATGCCTTACATTCATTATATATTTATGTATATTGACCCGTGACTAGAAGGCGTTATATACGCATTACTACTATGATGATGATATTGATTATAGCCGCAGAGGAGCCAATATGACATGACGGGATGCCATAGAGGCTTACAGGCGTTATATACGCACATACATCAGGCGTTATATACACACACATATAGATGCACGACCATCATTGATAGGTATGAGCATGCATATTATGTGCCCACAGAGGCATCGTCAGTTACGCAGACTTATGCAGATCTAGGCAGATACTAGTTCATACAAAGTACATGCAGTCAGTCATTTCAGTTTATAAGTTCAGATCTTATCCATGATTCTCATGTATATATATGTTGTTGTTCTTATGCCTTACATACTTGGTACATTATCCATACTGACTCCCCATTGTGCGGAGGGGGGTGGGGGGGGGTGAGGGGAGGGGGGCTGCGTTCATGCCTGCAGGTACAGGGAGACAGACAGGTGGTCCAGCTCAGTAGGACCTCTAGATCTAGCAGTGGTCAGTACGCACCATTTGATTCGGAGCTACAGTCAGTTTTGGTATACCACCCTTTTGAGATATGTATGCATATGGGTATGATAGGGCCCTGTCCCGTCCTTTCTATAGCTTTCATTCCAGTAGAGGTCTGTAGATAGTTGTATGTAGTAGTCAGATGATGTAGCCTTGTCGGCTTCTATTCTTTTGTGTACAGTATATGTAGCAACCTAGCTGGCTTGCACTGTTCTTCTGCATGTTGTGTATGGGTACGTTGATTGTACAGAGTTCTGATGTTTCCTTGTTATGAGATTAGTTTGTGCCATTTATGGGCCTTTGATGTTCAGTATGCTTTAGATAAGTGTTTAGGGGTGTTTGGTCGCTAGAGGTCAGACTCCCGTCACGGCTCATCGGTTTGGGTCGTGACAAATTAGTCTCACAAGTTTTGTCCAAAATCGATCCACATGTCCAATAAATGTCAAATTCAGTCCCCCAGTCTTACATTTTCGGCAGTTATAGTCCATAAGTCCAGGTCAGTCCATTTTTCATGCTATCTATCACAAGTTAGTGTCAATTAGTTTGTAAAAATCATTTTTTGGCGATTCTAAATATGTGATATAATTCATAAGGTTCCAATCTATAACTAATGCACAGATAGTGAGTTTAAAGACATAAATAATAAAGTTTGAGTATTTGGGCCGACCAAGCCCAAAAGAGAAAGTACTTTGCAATCGGGTTTCCTCGGGTCCAAAGTATGCTCCAAGTTACGCTCCATTTTTGTAGACTCGATCCAGATAAGTTAATGGCCCCGTTCGGGCCCACCAATGGGTTTGGGATGGACCAAAGAGACACGGGTATACATGACATTAGTACATATCCAAATGTAAAAGTAAATAATGAAATGTAAAGACATAAATATTACAAAGCCCAAAAAATGAATTACAAATTTATCGGGCTAGGCCCATTAACAATAACTAAACAATAAACGGTTATCGAGATCAGAACTGGTGGATAGGCCCAACAGTTGGCCTAAGCCTCCTTCCTTCCCTTTCCCTTCCATTTTTTCTAAGTGTTGAGAGTAGGATATACATGATATGCCACATGTACCCTGGTCAAATTCTTCCAAATTTATCTAAGTGTCCAAGAACCATGATATACCCCATAATACCGTTCATATATTACTAAGAAATGAAGAGCAAAACCCCCTCAAAGGGGCATACCCTTCATACTTAGCCCAATCTAACTAGAAATGATTACACACAAATAACATTTGAACCACATAGGACTCTCAACAAAATTCTCCAGAAACTGGATAAGACAGACCAAAAACCTCGTACTCTTCAAGTTTTAAACATGACATGAAATAAGAACACACTCAACAGAAGCGAACTTAAGACTGGACAATCAACACTTAATCATTTTTAGGTAAAAATAGAAACAAAAGGATGGCAGATTGGCCAAGTATAAACACATAGTGCAGAAGTTGGAGATTAGGACAAGTAAAAATACAAAAGAGGTTCATAGTACTGGTCCTAGGTCAGTTAAAGGTTTACTAAATATGTCCAAACTACAACAGACAAGGAATGGACAAGGAATTATCAAGACTTGTCGAGAAAAGAAAAACTGTAAGGACAAGTACACAATACTTAGGTCTCAACTATTGCAAGCTCAGGTCATTTAATCACTTTTAAGCCATAACAAATTTGAGGAATAGAGTAGATAGATTAAACGTCAAAACTTAACACATTATAAAGTCCATTTAGTACATTATTTGACTGAGGCACTATATCCATTCTTAGAAATCCAAACTAGAGATTAAGACACAAATAACACAAAGTAGACAAAACGAGACATCATAAGACTTACTTCTAGTGTAACAGCAAACAAACAGTGGGATTAGCTAGCTTAGGGACACATCGCTAGGTGATCAACAAGCTTAGACAAGTATGAAACTCTCTTAAACATACAATGGTTGAGCAGAGATTTCACAAGTCAAAGTAAGAAATTCAAAATCTCTTTTAGGCTAGTTTTAGAATCAAGACAACTCAAGTAGTCAAATGGGATTCA
The DNA here is from genome assembly GCF_019175385.1 of Lycium barbarum. Classification (NCBI taxonomy): domain Eukaryota; kingdom Viridiplantae; phylum Streptophyta; class Magnoliopsida; order Solanales; family Solanaceae; genus Lycium; species Lycium barbarum. The sequence goes on along the minus strand of NC_083346.1, from coordinate 39,379,399 downwards.
TTCATAAGAACATGTAGCAGGTTGAGGTAGTCACATCAAGAAGGTTTAACATGGAATAGTACCCAGTAATCATGAAAATAGCAAAGAAGAATAGGCCAAAGAATCACGAAAGAAATAGGCTCATAGTCATTTTTTTTAGGTTCATGATCAACTAGACCAATGCCACAGAGAAGATAACATAACAGTTTCAACATGTTTTAGCCTTGTTCCATAGTTACCCCTAGAACTGTTAGACCTTGAAAATTTCATGTCGTCGTGTAGTGAATGAACCAATGCGAGCTTAAAGATAACAAGAAGTTCTTAAGACTATAAGATGGATATTTAGTGGTCTTAGAATGCATACGTTAAGATTTTGAAGTTATATGAATTGATGAAATAAGGATTGATAAGGACAAGTGGATTATAAGTGGGGTTTAGGAAAGGTTTTGTAAATTATTGCGTTAAGAATTGTTTGGTAAGGCCTTGAGGGAGAGTTATAGGGATGTTTATATCATTAATGAAGTATTAAATAAGTGTTAAGAAGGTTGTATAAGGATTGGAGATCAAACGAAACGATGAGGACAACTTCGGAAAAACTGTGATTTACACGACCACCTTCACGGACCGTGGAACTTTATACGGACCGTATAAGGGTCCGTATAACCCAACAGCAACAATGTTTTCCATGGTGGTGAACCACGGACACTTATACGGACCGTATAATGTTATACTGACCGTATAGGTAGTCCGTATAAGTCCCGACGGGCTGAGTATTTCCAAGTATTTAAATGTGTTCCCACCTCATTATATTCATTATCCTCACTTCTCCCACTTCTCTCCAAGCTTCTAGAATATTCCATGCATTTCATTTTCAAGAATACAAGGGAAATCAAAGGTTCATACCATAAATTCAAGTGAATAGAGTGTAAGGAAGCTCTTTGGGGTTGCTAGAGTCAAGAAATCCCTTGGAAGTTGAAGCTAGGGTTTTCTTCAAGTGAAGTATTGCCAACCAAAACCCGTTCCTACACATTCAAAGGTGAGCTTTATGATTATTCCATGTTGTTTAAGGTGTTAAAAAGTTGAAACATTTGGATTATGGAAGAAGATGGAAAATGGGTTACAAAATATGAGATTAGTGGCAATTGTGAGTAGTAGATTAATATGAATCATGATTCTTGATACGTTGTGATTGTAATTACGTTATGAATGATGTTAAGAGCATGAGAGAAACATTAGATGAGAATAAATGTAATGTTGTATTATGATCATGATTACGGATGACCTTGAGAGGAAATTGTGGGGATTGGATAATGATGAAACTGACTAAAGTAATTGATGATGATATTATAAATGTTATTATTGAAGTTTGGGAGTTGATATATGATATGGAGAAAGTAGTAGAAACAAAGGAGATGCTGCTCAATTTTCTATAGCTGTAGTTCAAACACGCTTATGTTATCGATTATCTAATATGAGTATAAACTCTCTTGAAGGTAGAAACGTGAATATTGGAGAGGAACGTTCAAGCGATAGAGTAGCTAAACGAAAAGGTATGTAAGGCTAGTCCCTTCTTTCTAAGGCATGATTCTTATGACATGATATTCTCCATCTCTTCATGACTTTCCTACATGCCAGAAATTATGGGTCAATCTTAGTAAAGAGCTTCACATGAGATAAGATAAGAGATATGTTACAAGCATGATAATGATGTTGATGAGTCTAAGTCTAAGAGTCTAAGTCCCATGATATTATGTTTCTACAAAGCTAACGATTCTTATTATGATCCATTGATATTGTCCATTGTATACACTCACCTTATATGCTAATTCCTTCAAGGTGAGGCAGAATACTTATGAATGCTGCATAACAAAATCGGGGGTTCACGACTTTATGTCACCCCGATAGAGTGTAGTTGTTCTGAGTTCCCAGTCATGCATTATGATAATAGTATGATGAGAATATAATAAATATATGAGACGTACATGATGATATCACACCGTGCCTACATGGCCGGGCAGACACCGCTAAGGCGGACAGCGTATACACCATGTCTAGATGGCATGGGCAGACACCACTAGTGGGCGACATGAGATGGTACCCCGGACGCGAGAGGCCTGGACGCGGGCTAAATATTATCACACCGTACCTATATGGTCGGGCAGCTTATAAATATATGCATAAATGATATGATGATGATTATGAAGTAAGTTAGCATGCATTATTTCAGTTTTAAGTGACAGTCAGTTACAGATCGCTCTTCACTCGATGTCTCCGTATTTCATTGATATATCATTATTGTTCATGCCATGCATACTCAGTACAATATTCGTACTGACGTCCGTTTTCTATGGACACTATGTTCATGCCCACAGGTAGACAGGGAGACGGTGCAGATCCATAGGAGCCATCAGCAGATTTACAGGAGCACTCCATTATTCCGGAGGTGCTATTTGGTTTATCCTTTTGTGTATATATATATGTATTTTGGGCACAACGGGGTCTTGTCCCGTCCATATGTCTAGTACTCCAGTAGAGGCTCGTAGATACGTATGTGTGGGTAGTATGGTCTCACGGTGTCCTTATTGTGTGTGTATATATATATTATTTTGATAGCCGAAGGGCATATGTATATAAAAGTAATTATGTTTCCAAATGAAAAATGATTTCCTATGATTATGAGCACAAGAATAATGAAGAATCGTATAATGAGTATGATGAGTAATTGTCACGACCCAGCTAGGGGCCGCGACGGGTACCCGGGGCTAACCACCGAGCACCGCTCGTTCTATTACTCATCATACTCATTTAATGCTCTTTTATCAAATTTATACTCAATTATAAGAAAATCGTCTTTTATTTTGAAAACATAGTTACTTTCATGTACATATGCCCCTCGGCCATCCAAATAATATATATATATATATATATACATAATAGCATCCTCGTGAGACCATATAACCCACACTGTGTATCTACGAGCCTCTACTGGAGTGCTAGACATAAGGACGGGACAAGACCCCGTCATGCCCAAAATACATATACATGAATATACACAAAAGAATAATCATAGCACCTCCGGAACAATGGAGTGCTCTCTAATCAGCTACTGGCTCCTACGAGTCTGGATCAAGCTCACCTCCCTGTCTACCTGTGGGCATGAACACAACGTCCAAAGAAAACGGACGTCAGTACGAACATTGTACTGAGTATGAGAGGCATAAACAATAATGAAACATCAATGAAATGAGGAGGCATCAAATGAGGAGCAGTCTATAACTAGCTATGAATCATAAAAGAAATAAATCATATTGTCTTACTCATACTCGTCATCATATCATATATGCATAAATGTATAAGTATAAGCATAAGTTGCCCGTCCATATAGGTACGGTGTGATAATGTATAAGCTTCCCGTCCATATAGGTACGGTGTGATAATAATTAACCTGCGTCTAGCCCTCTCGCGTCCGGGGTATAAGCTGCCCACTATAGTGGTGTGTATATCTGCCCGACCATATAGGTACGGTGTAATATCATCATCATATGCTCATCATAATATGCTCATCATAGTACGCTCATCATAGTATGCTCATCATAATATGCCCATCATAATACATGCATGAAGACTCAAGGACAACTATACTTTATGGGGGTGACGTAAGGTCGTGATCCCCCGATTTCATTATGGAGCATTCGCAAGTATTCTGCCTCACCTTGAAGGAAGTAGTATATAAGGTGAGTGTGTACAATGCATAACATCATCGACTTTATGGTACTCTACCTCACCTTGAAGGGACAATACATAAGGTGAGTGTATACAATACATGACATACTTAACTTAATGGTATTCTGCCTCACCTCGAACGAAATAATGTATGAGGTGAGTGTTTACAACATCCGACATCATTAGTGTTATAGGAACGTCATATCATGAACTCTAGAATCTTTAGACTCAAGCTTGTCATCATCATCATTGGACTCATAACATATCTCTTATCTCATACAGCTATTCATGATCATAGACTCTTGACTTTCCCGGATATATATAGAGAATTCATGGAGAGAAAGGAGAATCATACCATTGGATTCATACCATAGAAATAAAGTACTAGCCTCACATACCTTTTCGTCTAGCTACTCTATCGCTTGAATGTTCCTCTCCAATATGTATGCTTCTACCTTCAAGAGAATTCTCATTAACGTTAGTTAATCGACTATAAGAACGTGTTACTATTTCTGGGGAAAATTGGGCAGCACTTCCTTTGTTTATACTACTTTCCCCATATTCTATATCAACTCCCAAACTTTAATAACAACATTCACAATATAGCAACAACAATCATCATTTATCTACATTACCACAATTCACCATTTCCCTTCAATTTCTCCAAAATCATAGTTATAGCTCACTATCGCGTTTTCTCATATACAATACTCATTCCATGTTCTATAGGTCATTCATAACATGTTTACAATCTCGACATACCAATATTCGTAATTCAATCCAACTATTGTTCCGCAATGACACTATTCACTCCTTTATGACCCATTTTCTATACTCTTCTACAATCCAAGAATTTCAACTTATCAATACTTCAAACATCATGAAAATACCATGAAACTTACCTTAAATAGTGTAGAAACAAGCCTTGAATGGAAATACTCTTCTAGCACCAAAACCCTATTTCACTTCTCTTAGGATTTCTTGGCTTGGATGACTTTAATGGGTTTCACACTCTTGATTCTTGTTGGTTTGATGAAGTTGATCATCAATTTCCTTTGGATTCTTGTGGATGAAGAGTGGAAGGAATATTCTAGAGGTTTCTTGACTTGTGGAGTGAAAATGAAATGAAAATGAAATGAGAAAGGGTCCCTTATATTAAATCATGAAAGCTGTCCCGACCAACTTATACGGACCAACATACGGTCCGTATATTTTTCACTGGCTGTATGTCTGGACCGTATGTTTGGTCTAGTGAAGTGTGCCATTCTGGGCTGAACCTACGGCTGGACATACGGTCCATGGATTTTATACGGCCAGTATGTCTGGCCGTATAATGTCCAGCTATTCGAGACTTGTTCTCATCGACTCGTTTGATCTCCGATCCTTATAGATCCTTCTTGCCACTTGTTTAACACCTCAATATCAATCTAAGGGACATTATTACTCTTCTCTAAGACGTTATTACGCCATCATTAACTCGTCGCTTAAAATTCCTACGCGACACATAACATATCCTTTGATTTCTTTGTCAAACTTCTTCCTTTTGGTCAAATGTCTTTGAATCTCGATTAGGATCATCAAATGCTATCTCTTACTTATCAACTCATCGTATACGTCGTGCTATTCCCTATCCTATTCACTGTACATTAACGGGGAATGTTTCAAGGTGTAACAGTAATAGAACGGGTGGTGCTCGGTGGTTAGCCCTGGGTACCCGTCATGGCCCCTAGTCGGGTCGTGACAAGAACAACACTAAACTTAACACTTAGCATACAAACACACATATGTGATCTAAACTAGCATGGACAGTAATAAACAAAACAGTGAAAACAAACATCAAGGTTCAAGTAGGCATGTCAGACATGGTTTTTTGAACTTGAAGCACGTAAAGGGGTCACAACCAGATTAAATAGTTTCAAGTGTGCAATGGTTCATGAAAGTTATCCTAAGTCTTTGACAGGATTCAGAGTTTTATATTCTAAGTGGAGTCAAGTAGGAAACAAGAAAGTATAGACAATGGTAAGCCAATAGCAGTAGCAATCACTAGGAAATCAAGTCAAAAGATAAAGGGACATGGCACTGTTTCAGGTCAAAACCAAGTTCTGGTAATAGTTAAGTCTCAAACACATAGCACACATCACCAGTTAAACTTGGAACAATGAAGACATGGTTCTTTTAATCAAGTTTTAAGGATTCATGGAGTTTTTTTTTAAAATAAAAAAACAGCGTAAGCTAGGTAAGACACAATTCCAGGTGTAAGATTGCTAACCTTTTCTAGTTTTCACTTTAAACAAAACCCACAAACAAGAAAAGGACATAGGTATGTTCATACTTTCCGAAATAGGATGCAAAAATGGATAGGATTCAAACAATAAGGACAAGTCACAGTAGGTTCCATTAGAATCCAATGAGACAAGAAGCTTAGATAGTGATAATAGGTCACAGTATTTCCCAGAAAAGAACAACTTGAACAACCCTACATCCTTCCTTTTCACTATTTTTAGTAAAGTCTTATGGAATCAAGACGAATGCACCATTTCCAGTTTTACATTCTCAGGAAATAGTTCAAACAATCAACTTAATACACACAAGTCTTCAAATTCCTTTAGTTTAGAAAGAGATAGTTATTTAGAATAGTCAAATAACCAATATATACAGAAACAACAAGAACAAGCTATGAAGATCATTCTCAATCCAGTTTCACTCTAAGAGATTTTAAACATGAGCCTTTCTTTCTAGTTAAAATCTTAGGGAAAACAGCCATATACAAGAGGAGATTAACCAATTTTAGCCTTACATTAATTTGGAAAATTCTTCTTTTAGACACAAATAAGCCAAACAGTATTGAAAAGATAGTAACTAGATTCTTTATGATCCAATGATCAACAAACACAAGAACTTGATGAAAAAACAACCTAAAAACCAAAACCAAATCATAACCTTCATCTTTCAACTATTTTGACATCAAAAGGACTAATAAGATACTAAGAAATACACCACAATATCATTTATGCTAAGTAGACCATTTAGTAATCCAAAAAATTTAGAGTAGGAATCAATAAAATAGTATCCCTAAGCTAAAACAGAAACTACCCCTTCCCTTTTATCATTTTAACACCTCATTATTAACCAATTATCTAGAATCACACAACAATGTACCTTATTTCAACATTATATGCATATAATTCTATAAAACAACGGCTAATCAATCTCAAATAAACAAACATGATAAAATTAAGTACATAACAAACATAATATTTAAATAGGATAGGATTTGAGATATTACCTTTTGACGGGGCAACCAAAAGGTTAAAAGAGGGATTAGAGTCCTAGCCTTCAAACACCAACGCCAAAATCTTAAGAAGCCCATTTTCTTCTAGTTCTTTAGCAAATGTAATAGTTCTTTAGTATAATAGGATAGTATTTTTGTAATATTTTGTGGTATATTGAGATTATATTGTATGTGTGAGTATGTATTTGGTAATGGTAGCAGTAGTAAGAGACTAAAGCTTCAAAATCAGTGTGATAATTAAACCTTAGCCTCTTAAAATCCCAGAATTAGAACCCTTCAAAATGGCCAAAGAACTTACTACCTATAGGAACCAAATAGGAAACTTTGGGACAAAAAAGGAAAGGTTCTAGACCCTTCCACGAATTTCCCCTCCAAATCCACAATTTTCAATTTCAAAATCAGTAAAAACGAAACGGATTTTATCCAAAATCGTACTAACAGTACAAGGCCCCTAAAATCATGCAAAATAGGACAACAATTCTAAAAATCGGAAAAATACGAAAATAACAGCAAGTAAATCGTACGATGATTCACATAAACAAACAAAAAATACCAGTACACGATCCAAAAGGACCGTTGGAAAACAATTAGAGCCTCACTCATCGTAACAACAGTACAAGGAAGGCGAATCGATGAGCAAATCGCCACAACACCCCTTTAGGTTTCGGTGTGGTAGCGCAAGTACGTGTGGTGTACTTATACTACTCTTGCTACATCATTTTCAGGTGTAGTTGTGTTTCAGGTTATTGTTTAAGGTTTCATAGGTCGAAGTGGCAGACATCTTCCTACAGCTTCTGTACATCTCATTCCAAGGCAGAAGTTGTGTCGTTTTATTTTAAGTTTATTCCTCTGTATTGTAGAAGCTCTTGTACACGTCTAGACTAGGTCCAGGGGAATTGTAAGCTCTAATTTTATAAAGAGTGTCATTTATGTTTTCTCACTTACGTTAATGATCATCAGCTATTGAATGGAAAAATGAGTTTTAATAATGGGTTGGTTGGAGGGGATTCGCCTACTAGGAGGTAATCCGATAGGTGCCCGCACGATTTGTAATTTGGGTCGTGACAGTTGGTATCATAGCCGTAGGTTACTGGTCTCACGAGTATAAGCGCAATGTCTAGTAGAGTCTCGGGGAATGGTACGATGACATCCGTATCCACCCACAAGAGGCTATGGGCATCTAGGAAACTTCCTTTCCTTCTTTCCCATCATGCTATCTCAGTCAGTTCTATCTCTAAGTTGAATCCAATTGGTTTCTGGATGATCCCAATTGGTATCTCGACGAGTCCAATTGGTATCAGGTCGATTCCATGCTACACCTTGGAAAACTTCGCGTCGTTTGCATTATAAGTACACTAACGTAAGCCCAATGTGGACATGAAGCCCGTACGAAGCTAAGGAAGATATCTAACAAATTTTAAGCATGGACCTTAAAGTTTCGGAGTTAAGTTAATTGATCGAAGCAAGTTTGTTGAAGACTAGAATTGGTGTCATGTTTTTGGAAAGTTTTGCATCATTTGTGCTGTAGATTGATTAGCATTAGCTTGACAGGGAGTTATAGGGCTCCTTAGATGGTTAATAAAGGTTTACATAAGTGTCAGAAGGTGTCATAAGTATTGGATGTCAAACGAATCGAAAAGAACACATTTTTCGCGAAAATTGGAGTTTAAGGGAAGTTTGCGGCCGCATACTGAGTTTGTTGTGCAGCATACTGGATGAAAACTCCCATTTTTAGGGGACTTTACTTCCCAACACCTCCCCATATAGTGGAGGGAGTATTCAGCCACAAGTTCAACTTGCGGTGCCACATCTCCCCCTCAACACGGGGCGGTGGGGCGGTTTTAAGCCCTTTTTAAACTCTAAAAGATCCCATTTTTCATATCCACTTTCCACACTTCTCTATCTATATTATTAGAGTGATCTTGAAAGTTCTTCATCTTTCCAAAACCTTCCAAACCATCCAAAGAGAAGATCAAACTCCAAAACCCAAGCTAACTCATGGAAGAAGATTGTCCTTGCTTCTATTTGAAATTGTGGTGAATTTGATCTTGGAAGAAGTTGAGTGTGGTGAATTTATTCATATTATTTCTTATGATTGAGTTGACTTAAAGGTTTAACAAGTCTTGAAGAGGAAAGGAACCATGTCAGAGAAGTTACAAAGTATTAAGTTGAAGTGGATGACTATGGGTTGATTTTAAAAGGGGACTTTAGATTGAATTAAGTTTTACTTGAATGAAATCTCTTGATTATGGTATTGTTGATGTTGTTATTGTTATTTGGGAATTGTTTTTGAATTTTGTGGAAGTAGATGAAATAGGGAAAGTGCTGCCCAACTTTCACTAGTTCCTTAATTACTCTAGTTTGATCTCATGAGAGTTTTCAAGGCTTAACTCTAGTATGAATTATCTTTAATGTAGATTTACAAGCTTAGGGGCATATACGTTAAATAGTTGAGGAGACGACAAGGTATGTAAAGGTTAGCCCTTTCCTTCTTATGGCATGATCACCTTGATACGAATACATGTTTATGCAAGTATCCCTTCATAATGACTCCATTTCTAGAAATACTCAAAAGCTTATAGTTCTTTATGTTCGTATAATATTATTGATCTTTGTTTCATATTTATTTATCTTGTTCATTTTTTTTGATCTCACCTTATGTTTATTGTTCCTTCGAGTTGAAATATAGCGGTGATGATGACTCCATAACGGTAATTAGAGGTTTACCGACCTTATGTCACTCCGATAGAGTTGTGACGTTTTCTTTGTAATCTCACACATGATTTATATATATATATATATATATATATATATGTATGTATGTAGTTTCTCACACCGAGCCACTCTATAGTCAGCCCGGTTGGCACGTTGATGTGCACACCACTGCAGTGGGTACGTTATGATGTTACCCCGGACACGAGATGTCCCGGAAACGGGATGATGATGATATGATGATAACACTAAACCTATATGTCTGGGTACGGTACTATATATATGTGTATGAAAATGTTTATTTAAAAGCTAAGCATGCATGACATCCGCCTTAAGAGGCATTCAGATGTACAGGTTATTTCTTTTACCTCATGCTTCTTTCATATCGCTATTATACTGTTATTCATGCCTTACATACTCAGTCATTACTCGTACTGATGTCCTTTTGTTATAGACGCTGCGTTCATGCCCGTAGATAGACAGGGATACGGACCAGACCACTAGATTGCTTCATCAGCTATTGTGTAGGAGCACTCCACTTGTTTCGGAGCTGGAGTTCAGCTGGTACTATTATTTTGTGTATATATGGGCATGAGGGATGGAGAGGGGGGGGGGGGGGGTCTTGTTCCGTCCTTGTGATGTTATTCACTCCATATAAAGCCTCGTAGATAGATATTGGTTAGATATTCTACGACCTCTTGGGTTCTTATTTTGTATATCATTTCAGTAGCCTTGTCGGCTTGTATATATGGGCATAGTTTAATGGTAAGTATGTAGATGTGCATATATCTCTTGGACTCGTGTCCCTTACAGATTTTGGTATTTATGAGTTAGTTTTGTGGCCCACATAGATTTGATTATGAAATGTATGTCATGAGGTGCTCGGCAGGTTTGCTCCGGGTACCTGTCATGGACCTCTGGTTGGGTCATGACAAATGTTGTATCAGGGCAGTTCGTCCTAGGGATTGTCTACGAGCCGTGTCCAGTAGAGTCTTGTTTATATGTGTGAAGCGCGCCACACTTATAAATAGGAGGTTGTGGGGCATTTAGGAATGATTGACCTTTCTTTCTCATCTTAGATCGTGCGATAGAGCCATGTTATAAGGATTCTTCTTTTTTGACAGTATGTTAAAAACTACAGCGGCGCTTGTGAAGAGAAAAGCTACAGCGGCCTAGAAGGGCAAGTCAGTGGCAGGTAGTAGATTTGGACGGGTACTGCTTACAGATGTGGAAGAGGGCAAGTCCTAGAATGAGGTTCCATCTCGGTCCTCCCACACTCTCCTAGCTCAAGAGGAGCATAGAGGAGCTCCAACTCCAGCACCCCCAATTCCTCCACCGGATGCCTCAGCCTAGGAGATGAGAGAGGCTATTTAGTTGTTGACCCAGTTAGTAGTCGCTCAGTCCCAGCGAAATGGTACGAGTCATGGTGATAGGGTTGTTAGTGCCAGAGTTCGTGATTTCATTAATTTAGACCCTTCAGGATTCTTTGATTTGAAATCAGATGAAGACCCGTAGAACTTTATAGATGGTATGTTGAGGACATTACGGGTGATGCATGCTTTAGATATTGAGTCAGTAGAGTTGGCCTCTTACAGATTACAGGATGCGGCTGTTCATTGGTATAATACCTGGGTGTCTTCTAGAGGGGTTAATGCACCTTTACCCATATCGGAAGAGTTTGTAGATGCTTTCCTTCGACATTATTTGCCGCCAGAGATTCAACGGCCAGAGCTGATAGCTTCCTGAACCTTAGACAGGGGAACATGAGTGCTCGGGAGTATAGCCTTCATTTTAATTCACTGGCTAGGTATGCTCTAGCTATGGTAGCTGATATGGGTGATTGTGTTCACCTGTTTGTGAGTGGATTAGGACCCCATTTGATTGATAATTGTTTGACGGCCTCACTTCAGTAAGGTATGGCTATTTCCCACATTCAGGCCCATGCTCAGAATCTTGATGAGCGTCAGCAGCAGCGGAGGGTTGAGCGTGAGCATGATAGAGGTTATAGTAAGAGAGCTAGATCCTCAGGTGTTGTTAATGAGTTTAGAGGGGGTCAGAGGCAGCAGTATTCTAGGCACTCAGGCCATTCAGCGGCTAGTGCATTGATAACGTCTAAATACACTCCTCAAAGAGAAAGTGTACACGGTCGTATGCAATATATTTACCCAACTATGAGTCGAGGTCGATCCCACAGGGAACAATATGCTAGGCGATTAAGAAAGTAAGGAACTTTCACCAACTAAACTAAAGCCAAACGATAAATGATATTTTGGGTTTTTGATTAAGATTATAACTAATGCGGAAATGTAAACTAACCTAGAAAGCAAGTAAAATGATCAATGGCCACAAGCATGGATAATAGGAGATTACACTCAAGTAACGATCCAACGTATTTTACGATTTTACAACTAAGAGCGGGTTTGTGTTGATAGATAATGATATCTAAAATCTCATTGAAAGTCTTCCAACCAAATTAATGAATTTCACTCTAAGCTTTTCCAGGCCTTAGAGTGTGATGTTAGGTACAATCAATTTAACCTCAAGTAACTATCCTCTTCCGAGCTCAAGTTATTAGATGAGTTTAATGACCCAAATTCTTGTTAATTAATCTTTCCCAACCTAGATTTCCTCTTCCGAGCTCAATCTAAGTAAATGGGTGAGTCCTAGGGTTAGCTAATCCCTTTGGAAACATTCAAGAACGAGATTAATTAAATCAACAATAACCCACTTCATTAGGAATAAAAATCATTCAATACATAAGCAAAACAAGAGTTTCATTCAACACTTTAATCATAGAATATTTCCATAAACAAGATTCAAGTGAAGAAAATAAATACTACACACTTAGATATACAATACAAAACAAGGAATTGAAGAAAGGATTAAGAAATATCTCATTGAAGTGCTTCCAATCTTCTCCTCCAATGGTGTAGAAAAACCCTAGCCTCCAAAACTTGCAAAATGGCAAAAGATGATAATGTTTTGCCCTAAGCCTCTCTTTTATAGCTCCTCTAATTCTTCCAAGTTCAAAAGAATGTCAAAATCTGCCCCCATATTTCTGTTTTTGCAATTCTGCCCGTTTTTGCAAAACTGTCCACTTTTGACAGTTTTGCAAATCTGTCCCGTTTTTGCTAAACTGTCCAGTTTTGACAGTTTTGCAAAAATGTCCAGTTTGACCTCTTTTTGACTTTCTTTTCACTTGGTTTCTTCCGATCACTCATTTCAGCTACTTGGCTTGTTTTGCTCTATTTTGTTCCATTTTGGTCAATTTTGATCCATTTTGCTCTTTTATGTTCTCCGGGCATCTTTTCCTACAAAACAACATAAAAACACAAAAAGTAACAACAAAAGTGCTTAAAGAGTCGCAAAAACTTAAGGAATTAGCATCGAATATCGCGTAATTCCACGACTCATCAACACCCCCAACTTAAAGTCTTTGCTTGTCCTCAAGCAAATCAAAACAAAAATCTCAATGAGGAACCACTTTAAGCACAAAAACATGACTTTGGTTGGTACCAACAATTAGGCTACAAGCATGTGAAGCTTCAACCAAATAACTCCCTCATTCAAAATACAATTTCAAGAATGCAATAGAGATATAAAACTATCAAGAAACAACACTCAAGTCTCAATAAGTGACTCAAAACCACTAGTTTACTAGATATGCTCAGTTGACTCAACTTTGAATTTTTCAACATCACCAATCTATCGTAATCCATATGCCCTCACAAGAAAAAAAAGTCCCAAAATCACTGTATTCACAACAACAACACAAGGGACAATTACACAAAGTCACTCACACTCAACAAAAAACAATTCTAGTGCTAACAAATATCACACCATAAGCTTGCCCTTATTTTCAATCATCACTAACTCAAGAACATTTAGTTGGAGATCACATAGGGACTTTTTAAGCTTGTAATGTAGGCTTAGGGAAGGGTAGGATAAGTATTTGGGATACGAGTGACTACGCCCTCCTTGAACACTACACAAAACCTTTCGTCCACTTTCCTCTTCATTTCAAAACAACACTCCTTCCTTTGCATACTAGTTTCCCCAATTATTCCAACTTCCTTTATAAAGTTCCAAAATATAATGTGCTAGCACATGCCACCCCCAACTATAAATGTTGCAGTGTCCTCGCTGCACATAATCAAAACAAAACATAAAAATAGAAAAGGAAAAAAAATTTTTTTTTTTTTTTTTGCTGGCACCACCTGCGACCACACATGCGAATCGCAGGTCTGACCTGCGAGTCGTAGGTGATGTCACCTGCATTTTTTTTTTTTTTTTTACAAAGATACATTTTTTTTTTGCACAAAAAGTTTGCAACCTTTTTGTATTTTTAAAATTTTTCTTCTTTTCTTTTGACTTTTTCACAACACCAACCTTCACCACTCTCAAGCAACACTAACACCCCCAACTTAGGCTTTTGGCCTCAAATTCACAATTTCATGTTCAAGGAGGGAAACGTTCAAAAGAGAGACTTTTCATCAAACATGGTAAAGACTTGTAATGTGGCAATCAAAGAAAAGGTCATAAGCTCAAATGGGGTTACTAGTGATATTATTTATGCAATGGTAGGCTAGAAAGGCTAAAGAGGCTTTTTCAAACATCACAAAGATAGCCCAAGGTCATCTCTCCAACCAATATGATCAAAATTAATATTGAAAGACTAACCAGGCAAGTTCTAGATGATAAAAGTAAACACAAGATTTATTCAACAAACACTCACACACATGGCATATGAACTAGTCAAGATGGATCAATTTCACTTCCCAAGCAAGAACAACTAGTGCAATATCTCATAATCCAAAGTAAACACAACCAGCAGGTAAAGAGTCACTAAATGAGCCACAAAGTTGTCACAAAGATCATTCTTTCCTATGCACCTTGTTTTTTTTTAACTTTCACAAAACAATTTGGAGGGGTATTCGCATTTCAATTTCACATGCAAGAGACTAACTCTATTACTACCAAACAAGCCAAGAGTTTTCACATTTTTCCTCAAAGAAAATAAAATAATAAGAGTGACTAATCCACAATATGTCAAAAGAACAAAATTTTCAAAAATTTTGAGCAAGTTTCAAAATATAATGTGCTACCGCGTGCTACCCCCAACTATAAACATTGCAGTGTCCTCGCTGCAAATAATCGAAACAAAACATAAAAATAGAAAAGGAATTTTTTTTTTTTTTTTACTGGCATGACATGCGACCACACATGCGATTCGCATGTATGACATGCGAGTCGCATGTGATGTCACCAGGAAAAAGTTTTTTTTTTTTTCGTTCTCTGTCATGACATGCGACGACACATGCGATTCGCATGTATGACATGCGAATCGCATGTTATGACACCAGAAAACATTATTCTGCAGTTTTTACTGGTTTTGGGGGCTGTCCGGGTATCCGATATGCTCAAAATAACTCCAAAAATTCTGAAACTTTGCAAATTAGTCAAAAACCATAAACTAAACTATTCTAAAAAATAAAATTTCAAAAACGATTAAAAACTTTTAAAACGATGGGTTACCTCCCACCAAGCGCTTGATTTAACGTCGCGGCGCGACGGTTACCTTTACCACTTTTCCTTCCATTAGGAAGATATGAATTTGCGCCCCAACTTTGAATCAAGATCATGATGACGCTCATGGGGCGGTGGTAGAAAAACAAGTAGGCCAACTCTCGGGTGTCGCATTTTGCACTTCTTGGCCCGTAAGTGAGGCATGCCATTTTGTCTTTTTGGCATAACAAACTTCAATATGAAAACGCTTTCTTCTTCATTTCCACAATTCTCCATAGGCTCGGTTAGTTCAACTTCCATATCATCAACCAAGCACAATGTTGAAAAATGGTTGGAATGTGGTCCAATACGCTTCAATTTCAAATTCGCTTCATTTTTGACATCCTCACCCAAGAATGAACTAGAGTCTTCAAAAACCATTGCATGAACTTTTTTATGCAACTCTAGTATCATTTCTTCAATTTCGGCATCTTGCACTATTTTTGGGTTGGTAGGTTGGCAATTCGCCATTAGCTCATGAAAATCAATCTTGACCCCTTCTTCATTGGAAACCAACTCAAAACTACAATCCATGACCCTTTGATATTGAGCATCACATGACTCAATCTTTGCATTCAATTCGGCCTCCAATTTTTGGATAGTAATTTCAAGTAGTTCCACTTCTTGACTTTGCTCAACATGTATTTTCAGAAATTTTTCCATCATCCATGAAATGCCTTCACGGTGATTTCCATAGGCTTCAAGTTGTTGAGCTTGATTCATTAGCCAATCTTGGCTCAAAATTTCCATTTTGTCAAGATTTTCTTCATTGTGAGAGTCGTCCAACTCTTGTAAAAATCCATCCATGGTGAGATATACCTTTTGGATAGTTTCATCATCTCCATGTTGAACTTCTTCCCACAATTTGGTCAAGACTTTCCCATATTGTTCATTCCTCCCCATTATGCTTTTCAAAATTTCCTCAACTTCTTCTTTTTGAGAATTAGAGATTTCTTCTTCAAGACTATGCTCTTCTTCTTCAAGTTGAACCATTTCTTCAATTTCACAACTTTCGTCGTGTTCACAAGAATTTTCGGGTTCATCTTGTAAACTTGAAATCTCTTCTTCAACCATTTCATTTTGAGGAGTCGACACTTCCATGGCAATTGAGGAATTGGCATCCTCAAATGAATCATTCATTCTTTTCATGGTTTCTCCATTTTCAAAAACGGATTGTTGGAGGAGCTTTCGCTCTTCCTCCATTTTAGCTTCCCGATCTAAGTATGTTTGGAGCATTGCCATGATGCCTTCATATCCGGCACTTTGTCCTTCATTTGTCATGTCGTTGTCCATGTCAAACTCAAAAGCACAACTAGCATTTTCGTTAGAACAACTTGGGGGAGGGGAAGCAAAATAATTGGGACAATCACCCCAATGTCCACCTTGACCACCACATATATTACAAATACTTTCATCATAGGATTGAGACGGTGCACACATCTCTCTCCCGGGAGCATATTCACAATCTTGCCAAAAGTGGGGTCCTTCACAATATGGACATGGGTCATCAAAATATGGATTGTAACCATCAAACCCATTTTCGTTTTCATTCCAAGATGCCATGTTTTTTTTTTTAGAACTGGACAGTTTCTGCAGAAGCAAAAACTGGACAGTTTTTCAGAAATGAACAGTTTCTGCAGAAGCAAAAACTGGACAGTTTCTGCAAAAGTAAAAACTGGACAGTTTTGCAGTTTTGCAAAAACTGGTCAGTTTTTTTTTTTTTTTTTTTTTTTTTTTTTTTTTTTTTTTAGATAAAATAAAGCAATGAAAGTTTGAACCAAAGCAAGTTAGCTTAAATCCCAAACTAACTCAAATACGCCAAATTGTTCCCCGGCAACGGCGCCATTTTTGATAACGTCCAAATACACTCCTCAAAGAGAAAGTGTACACGGTCGTATGCAATATATTTACCCAACTATGAGTCGGGATCGATCCCACAGGGAACAATATGCTAGGCGATTAAGAAAGTAGGGAACTTTCACCAACTAAACTAAAGCCAAACGATAAATGATATTTTGGGTTTTTGATTAAGATTATAACTAATGCGGAAATGTAAACTAACCTAGAAAGCAAGTAAAATGATCAATGGCCACAAGCATGGATAATAGGAGATTACACTCAAGTAACGATTCAACGTATTTTACGATTTTACAACTAAGAGCGGGTTTCTGTTGATAGATAATGATATCTAAAATCTCATTGAAAGTCTTCCAACCAAATCAATGAATTTCACTCTAAGCTTTTCCAAGCCTTAGAGTGTGATGTTAGGTACAATCAATTTAACCTCAAGTAACTATCCTCTTCCGAGCTCAAGTTATTAGATGAGTTTAATGACCCAAATTCTTGTTAATTAATCTTTCCCAACCTAGATTTCCTCTTCCGAGCTCAATCTAAGTAAATAGGTGAGTCCTAGGGTTAGCTAATCCCTTTGGAAACATTCAAGAACGAGATTAATTAAATCAACAATAACCCACTTCATTAGGAATAAAAATCATTCAATACATAAGCAAAATAAGAGTTTCATTCAACACTTTAATCATAGAATATTTCCATAAACAAGATTCAAGTGAAGAAAATAAATACTACACACTTAGATATACAATACAAAACAAGGAATTGAAGAAAGAATTAAGAAATATCTCATTGAAGTGCTTCCAATCTTCTCCTCCAATGGTGTAGAAACACCCTAGCCTCCAAAACTTGCAAAATGACAAAAGATGATAATTTTTTGCCCTAAGCCTCTCTTTTATAGCTCCTCTAATTCTTCCAAGTTCAAAAGAATGTCAAAATCTGCCCCCATATTTCTGTTTTTGCAATTCTGCCCGTTTTTGCAAAGCTGTCCACTTTTGACAGTTTTGCAAATCTGTCCCGTTTTTGCTAAACTGTCCAGTTTTGACAGTTTTGCAAAAATGTCCAGTTTGACCTCTTTTTGACTTTCTTTTCACTTGGTTTCTTCCGATCACTCATTTCAGCTACTTGGCTTGTTTTGCTCTATTTTGTTCCATTTTGGTCAATTTTGATCCATTTTGCTCTTTTATGCTCTCCGGGCATCTTTTCCTACAAAACAACATAAAAACACAAAAAGTAACAACAAAAGTGCTTAAAGAGTCGCAAAAACTTAAGGAATTAGCATCGAATATCGCGTAATTTCACGACTCATCATGCATGTCCACGGTTTGCAGGTCAGAGATTTGATCGACATATTCATTCAGTACTAGGTCAGAGTTCTAGAGCCTCAGGTTCTCAGTACAGGTGTGATTCAGGCCAGATGAGGCCACCTTTACCACGATGTACCCAGTGTGGTAGGCTGCATTCTGGACAGTACCTTTGGGGTTCATGTGCCTGCTATGCCTGTGGTCAGGTAGGCTATATGATGAGTGATTATCAATCGAGAGGTGGTAGAGGTATCATTCAGCCCACAGGATCAGCAGCTTGTTCATCATCATCTGTACGGCCTCCGCGATAAGGCTCTCAGACGTCAACAAGCCGTGGTAGAGGCAGCGGGGGAGCGTCCAGTTCGAGCGGTCCTCATAACCACATCTATGCACTGGCTGGATGACAGGATCTTGAATCGTCGCCTGATATTGTTATAGGTCTATTGTCAATATCTTTTGATGATGTGTATGTATTGATGGATCCAGGTATGTATGCATTGATGGATCCAGGTTCTACATTGTCATATGTTACTCTTTACATTGCTGGCCGATTTGGGGTGAAACCCGAGTCAATTAAACCTTTCGAAGTGTCTTTACCCGTTGGCTACCTTGTGATAGCTAGACGGGTATATAAAAATTATGAAGTTATAGTATGTGACCATCATGCCATGGCAGATTTTATTGAGCTAAATATGGTAAATTTTGATGTTATAATGAGTATGGATTGGTTGGCTTCTTGTTATGCTAATGTTGATTGTAGAATGAAAATAGTTCGATTCTATTTTCCAGTAGAACCGGTTCTAGAGTGGAAGGGTAATACAACATCTCGAAGCGGTAGGTTTATTTCTTATCTCAAGGCAAAAAAAGATGATTGCTAAGGGTTGCATTTATCATTTAGTCCCGGTTGAGGACACGGAAGCAAAGCCGCCGACACTTTAGTCTGTTCCAGTGGTTAATGAGTTCCCGGATGTATTTCCAGATGAGCTTCCAAGCCTTCCACCAGAACGGGAGATTGATTTTGCCATTGATATGTTACCAGATACTTAGCTAATATATATTTCTCCTTATAGAATGACACCTGCTGAATTAAGGGAGTTGAAGGAAGAACAGAAAAATTTGCTTGAGGAAGGCTTTATCAGTCCTAGTTCGCCATCGTGGGGAGCACCTGTGCTGTTTGTAAGAAAGAAGGATGGCTCGTTACGGATGTGTATCGATTACAGGCAGCTGAATAAGGTTACAATAAAGAATAAGTATCCACTTCCAAGAATGGATGACTTATTTGATCAGTTGCAGGGTACCAAATGGTTCTCGAAGATAGATTTAAGATCCGGGTACCACCAAGTGAGAGTTAGTGAGAAAGACATTCCGAAGACAGCCTTCAGAACCAGATATGGTCATTATGAATTTCGTGTAATGTTGTTCGGGTTGACTAATGCACCGGCGGTATTTATGGATTTGATGAATAATGTATTTAGGCCTTTCCTAAATTTGTTCGTGATCGTGTTTATTGATGATATTCTGGTATACTCTCGATCTGAGGCACAACATACAGATTACTTACGTGCTGTCCTTAGAGTTCTTCAAGTTTGGAAGTTGTATGCCAAATTCTCAAAATGTGAGTTCTGGTTGAATTCTGTGACTTTTTTGGGGCACATTATTTCAGCTGATGGTATTCGGGTAGATACCCAGATGATTGAAGCTGTGAAGACTTGGTCGAGGCCTACAACACTTATGGAAGTTTATAGTTTTTTGGGCTTAGTAGGTTATTACAGAAGGTTTGTAGAAGGGTTTTCCTCTATTTCTGCACCCCTGACGAAGCTGACGAAGAAATCAGCTAAGTTCCAATAGACGGGTGCTTGTGAGCACAACTGTCAAGTGTTGAAGAACAGATTGACTTCGGCCCCGGTTCTAACACTTCCAGAAGGATCGGAAAGCTATGTTATCTATTGTGATGCTTCAGGTGTTGCACTAGGTTGTGTATTGATAAAACACGGTAAAGTTATTGCTTATTCTTCGAGGTAGTGGCGAAAACACGAGAAAAACTACCCGACCTATGATCTAGAGTTAGCTGCGGTGATTCATGCATTGAAGAAGTAGAGGCACTATTTGTATGGTGTTCCTGTTGATATCTATATAGACCATAAGAGTTTCTAGTATATTTTCAAGCAGAAAGAGTTAAATTTACGGCAAAAACGATTGTTAGAGCTATTGAAAGATTATGATGTCAACATTTTATATCATCTCGAGAAGGAAAACGTAGTAGCCAATGCCCTTAGCCGTAGATCCATGGGTAGCTTATGTGATGTTCGGCCAAAGAAAAGAGAGTTAGCTCGTGAGTTTCAGCAGTTAGCTAACCTAGGAGTCTGATTATTGGACTCGGGCGATACGGGAGTTGCTTTTTAGGATTCAGTAGTCTCGTCTCTAGTAGTTGAGGTGAAAGAGCGCCAGTATGAAGATCCCATGTTAGTATATTACAGAGATACATCTTCCCAGAAGAAAAAGTCACCATTCGAGATTTCTGCTGATGGAGTTCTTAGATATCGGGGTAGACTATGTGTTCCTGATGTTACAGGATTACGTCGCCAGATCTTGGGGGAGGCCCATTGTTCCCGTTATTTTGTTCTTTCGGGAACGACAAAGATGTATCATGATATTAAGTCAATTTATTGGTGGGATGGAATAAAGAAAGACATAGCAGAGTTTGTAGCTCAATGTCCTAACTATTAGCAGGTAAAGATTGAGCATCAGAAGCCTGGGGATTATTGCAAGCTACTGAGATTCTGACCTGGAAATGGGAAGTAATTAATATGGATTTCATTACAGGCTTGCCTCGTTCCCAATGTAATTTTGATTCCATATGGGTAATTATGGAAAGACTTACAAAGTTAGCTTATTTCCTATCCATCAGGAATACGTACTCAGCTGATGATTATACAAAGCTTTATATCAAGGAGATAGTATGACTCCATGGCAAACCGGTATCCATTATCTCCGACAGGGGTGCACAGTTTATAGCTAATTTCTGGAAGTCTTTCCAGAAAGGTTTGGGGACTCAGGTGAGTCTTAGCACAACATTTCACCCCCAGACTGATGGGCAAGCTGAGCGTACTATTCAGACCCTCGAGGATATGCTACAGGAATGTGTGTTAGACTTTGGAGGTAGTTGGGATGATTACTTGCCGCTTATTGAGTTCGCGTACAATAATAGTTATCATTCCAGTATCTAGTTGGCCCCATATGAGGCTTTATATGGGCGGTTGTGTAGATTACCAATTGGATGATTCGAAGTGGAGGAGACTAAGTTAGTAGGGTCATATTTGATCCAGCAAGCAGTGGAGAAGGTCAAGCTTATTCAGGATCGACTATTGGCAACTCAGAGTCATCATAAGTCTTATGCAGATAATCACCGACGACGTTTAGAATTCCAAGTTAATGACTGGGTATTATTGAATGTGCCACCTATGAAAGGCGTTATGATATTTGGTAAGAAGGGTAAGCTTAGTCCTTGGTACATTGGGCCTTACAAGATTGTACGCAGAGTAGGCCAGGTGGCCTATGAGTTGGATCTACCTTCCGACTTGGAGTCAGTCCACAGTTTTCCATGTGTCAATGCTTCGAAATGTATTGGAGACCCTTCCAGAGTTGTACCCGTAGATGATGTTCAAGTTATCGAGCAATTATCTTACAAAGAGGTTCCTATTGCTATCTTAGATAGGCAGGTTCGGAGATTGAGGACTAAGGATGTAGCTTTAGTTAAAGTTCTCTAGAGAAACAATAATAAGGAGGAAAGGACTTGGGAAGCTGAAGAATATATGAAGTCCAGGTATCCACACTTGTTTCCACTCCCAAAGGAGGTTCATACAGAGACGTCGTTGTCTTTAGGTGTGTAATGTTCTCTTTTTATGATTTCTTGGTTGTGTAGGGCCATCATTATTATATATATATGTTGGGTTGTTATGACAGGATAGTAGTGGTATAGTTACAGGGGAAACTCTGCCAAAATTTTGGTAAGACCCCTAAGAGTCTAACATTTCAGGATGAATATTCCTTAGGGGGGGGGGGGGGGGGGAGGAAGAGAATGTTACACCTTAGAAAACTTCGCGTCGTTTGCATTATAAGTAAACTAACGTAAGCCCAAGGTGGACATGAAGCCTGTACGAAGGTAAGAAATATATCTAACAAATTTAAAGTATGTTCCTTAAGGTTTCGGAGTTAAGTGAATTAGTGGAAGCAAGTTCGTTGAAGACCAGAATTGATGTCATGTTTTTGGAAGGTTTTGCATCATCTGTGCTATAGATTGTTTAGCATTGGATTGAGAGGGAGTTATAGGTCTCCTTAGATGGTTAATGAAGGTTTACATAAGTGTGAAGAAGGTGTCATAAGGATTGGAGATCAAACGAATCGAAAAGAACGCATTTTCGCAAAAATTGGAGTTTGTGGGGAGTTTGCGGCCGCATACTGAGTTTGTTGTGCAGCATACTTGTCGCAGACTCCCATTTTTAGGGAAACTTACTGCCCAAAACATCCCCATATTGTGGAAGGAGTATGCGGCCACAAGTTCAACTTGCGGTGCCGCATCTCCCCCGCAACACAGGGCGGTAGGGCGGTTTTAAGCTCTTTTTAAACTCTAAAAGATCCCATTTTTCATATCTACTTTCCAAACTTCTCTCTCCATATTATTAGAGTGTTCTTGAAGGTCCTCCATCTTTCTAAAACCTTCCAAACCTTCCAAAGAGAAGATCAAACTCCAAAACCCAAGCTAACTCATGGAAGATGATTGTCCTTGCTTTTATTTGAAATTGTGGTGAATTTGATCTTGGAAGAAGTTGAGTGAGGTGAAGTTTTTCTAGTAAAAGGTATTTGTTATATCCCGTATTTTGTATATTCGGATAATTTAAGATAATTGCAAGAAGTTAAGTACAAGGCCACTATTAGTATAATAAATGATAAATATCATGTAGGAAGAGTTTCGGAAGATTTCGAGATCGAGCAAATTGAAGAAAATAAGTTCGACGAAAATTTGAGAAATGTTGGACAGATTTTTGGTCAACTTTGGAGGGGTATATCTCCATGTATATTTGTATTCTTAAGGCGTTTAAATAGCCTAAAATGAAGTTTGTCGAGTCTAGTTTGTAATGCAACAAACCCCTCATCGATAGGACGTTGGAGTAGAGAATTATAGACGTTACAAACTGAACTGTCGCGCAGAAACAGCACTGCTACAGTACCGCAACAGTACTGTAGCAGTACTGTAGCTACAGCAAAACCGACCCAACTTATTATAAAAGGGGTCAAAACCCCATTTTTCATCATCAAAAATGTCCAAAACCTTCCAGAAATTTCAGCAAAGGAAAAAGGGTTCTCATATCACCAAAAGTGAGGATTTTGAGTTAAATTAAAGCTACGGAGTATTAATCGAGGTCCAAGCAACGTGTGGTGGTGATTGCAGTATTGTCTTGCGGCGGAATTGGCTTGGATTCAAGGTGAAGGAGTGAAGATATAGTATTATTATCAAGATAAAGGTATGAATCTCTTGCCATTAACGTTAATATTAGTTTATTTATGGAAAAGGTGCTGTAAATTGCAAAAATTAAGTCCGTTGGTGGAACTATGGAACAAACACCATATGGGATATTTTATGGAATAATTTGATATGGGAAATGATTTTATTGATGTTGGTATTGTTATTGTCGTTCTTATGGAGTTGGGAAGATTTTGGGTGGAATGGTATATTAGTGGGCTATTTTGAATATTGTGTGGATTGTATGAAATGTTTATAAGTCTTGTTTGAGTGGGTTTGGATTAGTACCTAAATGTGTGAGCATTGGTGCTAGCTTGATCGTATGTGGTTGATTTGAATGAAAAAGGGAATGTTGTCAAATTATGTAGAAAAGAGCTACTAATATTAGAATACATTTTGAATTAATTGTTGGAGTTGGAATCATGATTGTTGGTATTGTCGTTGATAATTTGGCCGAGTTGAATTCTCGGGGATGGTTATATTTACAGGGGAGATGCTGCCCAAATTTCTACAGACAAGTATTGGTTAAGATTGAACTTTTAAACCTTATGATTAATATTTGGTAAATGTGACCAAATGTAGATTTTGGACGAAACGGGATTTGAATTTGGAGAGGCGTAAGGAGCGAATAAGGTATGTAAAGCTTTACTTATTCTTCTCTTGGCATGTCCTAGATGTAATAGGATTGAATTCGGACCTCGGGGACAACTCTACTCTTTGGAATCTACGTCCAAATTTACCCCTTTTTCATTCAGTAGAATTGAATTAAATATTTTGTAAATAGTTGGAAAAATTGTTTGAACATCTAGATTTTGTGCAAATTGAATCCGACTACC
The DNA here is from genome assembly GCF_019175385.1 of Lycium barbarum. Lineage (NCBI taxonomy): Eukaryota > Viridiplantae > Streptophyta > Magnoliopsida > Solanales > Solanaceae > Lycium > Lycium barbarum. The sequence goes on along the minus strand of NC_083346.1, from coordinate 39,354,616 downwards.
TTAAAACTCTTATCAGTGACGTCATGAAGCCTAATATACGTAATATGAGTACGCCACCTCATTTGGTCCGAGGTGGGCCCACTATTCCCGACTTTCTCCTTATTGTTCCGTTTGACTTATTTTTTTAATAGAATCCAAAGGGAAACTCTTAGCTACTCTTCTACCCACTATATGACAGTCGCCCTAATTATTTTATTGACTCTCAAAATATGTTTTGAAATATGACAACGATTTCAAGAGGATTATGTTGACATAAACAATTGTGGCCTCCGAAAGACATACATTATGATCATCGCTCAATCCTTTTTTATATGTATATATATATATATATATATATATATGAATTGCCATCTGAGTTATGCTATCGAGATTCTGTAAATATTTTATATTTTTATATGTTCAAACAATCCCAAAAGCTTTAATTTGATATAATCCCCCGCGACATCCGAAAGGTACGTGCTATGACTATCACCTGATTTCTTTCCAAAATGACCTGTCATTCGGATTATTCTGTCGAGTCTTTGTAAATATTTTATGATGCATTAGTTTCTCACTACTCCATTCGTGGATGCCTCAATGTTTCCTTCACTGAGCCCAGGCCAGGATATGTTATCACGCGTATTCCACTGCATTGTTCGCCATGCCTCGATGGTGAGGGGGGCAGGTACACGTGTACATGGGTTGTGGAGTTATGCTGTGCCATGTACATATATTCTGACATTTGATGATATGATATGATATGTGCACACTCTGATATCTGATATGATATGGCCATCTGATATGTTATGATATGTTACGGAGATATTCCCTACTCTGAAGTTATGCTGTGTTATGGCGCCAGTGACGGGGTGGCGACCACGTTCTGTTCACCGTGTCCCATAATGGGTCCGGATATGGCATATGTTTTGACATGCACTATCTATGTTATATGAGTAAGCATTTCCGATATTCTGATTATTGCACTCATTTTCTGTACTTCCTGTTCCGGTTATGATTTTGTTTATTATGCTTCATGCTTTACATACTCAGTACACATTCCGTACTGACCCCCTTTCTTCGGGGGCTGCGTTTCATGCCGCGCAGGTACACCCAGATGATATGAAGTCATTATAGAGGATGTTCCAGCAGAGTTGGCAAGCTCCATTTGCTCCTGGAGTGCTGCCGAGTCAGCGTTTATACGTATGTTTTTCTGGATTGATGTTAGAGGATTTGCAGACAGAGTCGTGGGTATAGTATGTCAGTTGTGCATGCGGCTCCATCAGCTGATATGTCATTCTGTATTACGTGTTAAGTTCTGTATGATCACAGATTCTGTTTGATTTGGAAAGCATCGAACAAGCATATCTTGAGAGTTTATTGTATGTTTTATTTTTATCTGATTTAAAAAGTCTACTAAGATTATGTATATCCCAAAGGTCTGTGGGTTTTCTCGGCTTCGGATATGGGGTCGGGTGCCCATCACACCCTAGTAAGGTCGGGGTGTGACAGTATTTTCTTCATCTTATTTCTTATGACGGAGTTGACTTAAAGGTTTAACAAGTCTTGAAGAGGAGAGGAATCGTGGTAGAGAATTCACTAAGTATTAAGTTGAAGTGGATGACTACGGGTTGAATTTTAAAAGGGGACTTTGGATTGAAATGAGTTTAATTTGAATGAAATCTCTTGATTATGGTATTGTTGATGCTGTTATCGTTGTTTGGGAATTGTTTTGGAATTTGGTGGAAGTAGATAAAATAGGAGAAGTGCTGCCCAGCTTTCACTAGCTCCCTAATTAATCTAGTTTGATCTCATGAGAGTTTTCAAGGCTTAACTCTAGTATGAATTATGTTAAATGTAGATTTACTAGCTTGGGGGGATAGGCGTTAAGTAGTTAAGGAAACGAAAGATATGTTAAGGCTAACCCTTTCCTTCTTATGGCATGATCACCTTGATACGAATATATGTTTATGCAAGTATCCACTCTTAATGACTCCATTTCTAGAAATACTCAAAAGCTTATGGTTCTTGATGTTCGTATGATATTATTGATCTTGTTCATTGTTGTTGATCTCACTTTATATTTATTGTTCCTTCGAGGTGAGATATATCGATGGTGATGATTCCATAATGGTATTCGAAGGTTTACCGACCTTATGTCACTCCGATAGAGTTGTGACATTTTCTTTGTACTCTCATGCATTCTTTATATATATATATATATATATATATATATATATATGTATGTATGTATGTATGTATGTATGTATTTTCTCAGATCGAGCCACGCTATAGTCGGCCGAGCAGGCACATTGATGTGCACACTACTGCAATGGGTACATTATGGTGTTACCCCGGATGCAGATGCCCCAGACGCAGGATGATGATGATATGATGATAAGACTGAGCTTATATAGACGGGTACAGTACTATATATGTATGTATGAAATTATTTTTTTAGAAGTTAAGCATGCATGACATTCACCTTAAGAGGCATTTAGATGTACAAGTTATTTCTCTTACCTCATGTTTCTTTCATATCATTAAAGGGGTGGTTCGCCCACCAAGGGGGTTAGTGTGGGTGTCATCACGACGGGTTGGTTCGGGACATATTAGATATTACAGTGACTGGCTTGGATGTTGAGATTCCGGATAGTCCATCAAAATTAAGGTATGTACACCATTCTTGTGTATAAATAAATATTGAGGCCATGAAACAATTACTCCTTCCATCCGTTTCAGAAAACTGGTCTATTTAAGTATGTTATTCTTAAAAGGGGAAAAATGAGGGATGGATGTAACCATCATTATCCATTAAAGAGTCATCTACAGTGATGATTTCCTTTGGAAAACATACAATCGTCAAGTAAATCACTTCCCAAAACTTATACATGGACTAAAACTCCTTGAAACAAGCAACCGATGCATATCCACTCAACCATTCCTTTCTCTCTTGCTTTTTCTTAAACTCTACTTATTACTTTTTTCTTCATCTTCTACCTCTCTAAATTTCACAAACCTTGCTTCTCTCCTCTTTCTCAAGTTCTCAACATCCATACTCTACACTCGAAATGGAACATCAAGCATCTACTTCCACTACTCCTCAAGAATCCCAAACCACTTCTCCAACTACTCTCAACCCTAACACCAACATTCCTACTAGTATCGCATCACCCCAAACCACTCTCACAATGTCCAACCCAATCATCATATGTCACGCCCCGAAGATGGTCTAAGCGTAACACGGCACTCGGTGCCTTGCTGTATGTGACCGAGCGAATCACATGGCTTGCTGAATCAACATGGACATGTATTAATGCGGAATATAAGTTAAAACATAAAAAATCTTGAGTAACACATGAAGTGTGATAATAATAATATTGAAAATACTGCTTTAAAACATAAGTGCGGAAATAGTCTGAAATCATGATACGTACTGAGCCAACATTGGCTATACGACACTGAACATCTGACATAACATGATAGACCCGTCTATGAAACCTCTGAACACTAAACTGTCTATCAGGATAAGGCCCTTGGCATACCTCTACTGTATCACATCACATGGACATAAAATAATAATAACCCCCTAACTGAAGTGGTGCTCACCAATAAATGATTCGAGAAATCCTAGCGATCAGATCTGTCATCCTTTAAAACAATGCATGCATCGTGAAATGCAGGCCCCGGGAAAAAATGGACATAAGTACATTTGAATTTTACTTGTATGTACAGAAATTGAATGAATAAATATGGCACGTGAAACAATAGGAAACTAAATCCGTGAGTTGAACATGAACATGGCTAACCTCTGACATGAATATAATATAACATGAGTAAAACATTTTAAATGGGAGAGCCTTAGTATAACCAACATGTAACCACCACGTGAGCATGTGGTATCTGATCTCTGCCCGATCAGCTAGGCCATCTCGTACCCTGCTGAGATACGAGACATGAACATGACATGAATGGATCCATAAAATAACCCGCAATGGGTAACATGAAAGAATCGTCCTAACTGGACGGAACGATCTTTATCCTATGTTGGAATGAGTAGTTTCAGGTATTAAACCTTCTCGAAAATCTGTATTACTCCCAAAAACATTAACATGAATATAGGTGGCTTAGAAGCCCATGGATTTCATAAACATTACTTGTGAACATGACTTGTGGATATAATATAACATGTATGTATTTTTCATAAGACAAGGGAAATTATGGGGGATTCATGAAGTAAGACAATAGTAGTTCATAAATATTTCGTGTTGCATGCTTGAAACCCATGGAATCGATATTATGAGCATTCATAGATTGTGTATAGGGTTCATGGAATTCAAAGTGATATATCATGAACATAACCAACAAACTTATAATTTAACTACAATATGGTTTGGTATTTTCCTGAACTAGGGCAATTATCAGGCAAACATGGAAGAATTGTGGCATGGGAAGAACAATGATGTTCGCACATGTAGATAGAAGCCCTACATACCTTAATTGCTCAAAAATTGTATAAACTTTGTATCGTGAAGAAGAATTCCCAAAATCCTGAACCTTGAACCTTGAGATGGGTTTTCTTAAAAACCCTAAGTTAGAAACAACGGATTTTTCCTAAAACCCTTGTGTGGATGTTAGAAACACTTAGAATTACCGGGAATAGGCTTACCTTGGTACAGGAGGATGAAGAAAGGGGAAGAACTTCGTTCTAGGGCTTGGAGAGAATGAAAATAACATAAAAGTATGGAAAACACTAATTTATACTGTTCAATGCGGCAGTCATTTTACGGTGCCTTCTACGGTCTGTAAAAGGCGATCGTACCACAAATGTCAAATTGTAGTGGCTTCCATTTTATCCTCCCTTCGTACGGTAAAAATCACGGTCCGTAAAACATTTTACGATACAAAATATGGTCCGTGAAACCTGCACGGACTGTAAAACCCTCCATAAATTGTTAACAGTAAGCTGGATTCCTGGGGTGCATTTACGGTGCAATCTATGGCCCGTAAACCATTTTACGGTCCGTATAACTTGGCATAAAATGTTGATCGTTGAATTGAAATAGATTTTAATCCTAACACTCCCCATCTTGGTTTTTTAATTCTTGAATCATGAACCAGGCTCAGTTTGAAGGTACGAGGTGTTACAATATCTCCCCTTTGGGATCAATTGTCCTTGAATGATGGGTCATTGTTAAGAATACGACTAACTCTGGAATTTTATAGACATGACATAAGTACATGAACGTGAGGAAACAAGGCATGGAACATGGGGGCTGAAACGACATGATTACAAGGAAGCATGGGCATTGGGACATGAAACATAGGTAGTGGGTACATGAACATGAAACATGAGACCTGGATATACGGAGACATGACATGGATACGAAAGAATTCACCTCAGAAGCTTTCTTCTGACTCCTCAAACAAGTGCGGATATCTGGATTTCATATCTTCTTCAGCTTCCCACGTAGCCTCTTCGACTTTCTAACTCCTCCATAACACTTTTAGTAAGGAAACTTCCTTAGTCCTCAACTTGCGAACCTGACAATCAAGAATAGCCACAGGGATCTCTTCATAAGCCAGGCCATCCTTAAGCATTATAGTTTCGGTAGGAACAATCAACGACAGGTCTCTCACACACTTCCTCAACATGGATAAATGAAACACTAGGTGCACGGAAACCAAATCTTGCGGCAACTCAAGCTCATAAGCCACTTGGCCAATCCTTCGTAGGATCTTGTAGGGCCCGATATATGTCACGACCCAGTGTAGGATCGCGCGGGCACCTACCTTTCCCTCCTCGGTAGGCGAACCCTCAATTAAGTAACACATAAATCAAGTAAAGACAACTCATTTAATCCAGTAAATATATACAATTATCAGCGGAAATCAATTAATCTAATAAACTCAAGATTGAAAACGATTACAACAGTTAAATAATTACAGACTCATCCTGACTTCCCACGACATGATCTAGCTAGTAGAAGAGCGACTTATACAACTTCAGAATGGAATACCACTACAAGACTGATCCTCCTTCCCGGAATGAAGTGGGAGGAGATCTTCAAGATAGGTACCGTGCATATCCCAAAGTATCGCAAACAATCACCTGAAACACTCTACACCCTAAAGGGATGTAGCAAGAGTAGTATCAGTACAATCAACGCGTACTGAGTAAGAATCATAAGCCGACAATGGTTAGAAACACATATCAGTAAAAGAATTCACAAATAAGCAGGATAAGCAACTAGATCAATACCATACATCTATTTACCGCACACTATAACCTCAATACTCTTAAATCATGCAAAACTCTCCTCTAATAGTCGCCAGTCAATTTCACCGCAATCTTACGCTATTCACATACCATTATGCCATTCGTTCTTAGCACAGGAGTCTATTCATCATCAAGGTATTCCTCGTCCTACATCCTTTTGTAAGCCAAACATATAATTGATCCTACAAAGAATCTAAGAGATAATTAACAGAGATAGGACAACCATAATCGTAATCAGGTACACTTCATTGCCTAAGTGGAATATCTAAGCCCAATTATGCCAAATTCCAATAGGTCCAATCCGAATCCAACAACACAAGTAAAAACACCAAATCATCTTAATATAAGCTGTGATGCAATAAAATGCAATAATGTATGAATGCAGTGCAATGCCATGCAAATGTTGTGTATACATGTACTCCGGTCGAAAATATCGACGTCTCAGTAGCACAACCCAGAGTGACTCACAAAGTCTAAGTGTCTCTCATCCCGGATCTTTGCCTAACAGATAGACGAGACCCGAATCTTTGCCCACGGGGTTCTCACCGGCACCACTATAGGGGACCCGCGGAGTCCATGCACTCACTCAATCCACGATTCTGGGACTAACATCGGATATCAGACTCTCACATCAATTTCATTTAAAAATCGAGCCCAGCTCATCACAATGTTTCACCAAGTACTAATAGTGTCTCAACAGTATGTCATGAAGAATGAGAATGAGTGAAATGCATGTGTTAACATCAAGAATCAGCTTAATATCACAAGTACCAATGTGAATACGCCAACAATATATCAATGTCACAAGTACCAACATTGGTACGCCAACGATATCATGAAATACTACACAAGTCATATAGAACTCTATCCCCATATCAACGTCAAAGTAAAGTACCACCATATCATAATCAAGGAGTAACAATAGTTCTTAATATCTATTAACAACACATGGCATCAAGACAACACAATAGATCAATCAAGTCACAATTCATTATTACCGCTCTCCCTCTATTAGACTATTATCTTAATACAAGTAAATTCACCCTCTACTCACAAGACATTCGCTACTACTTAGTCTAGAACTAATTCACAATCGTTGGTACATTTTATCCACCCAATTAAGAAATGGATTCACTATTAATGGCATAGCACAATTAGTTGTATCTTACGGAAGTTCTCATAGACATAGAAGAATAGGTACCACCCACTACTTTCAAATCGCATAAAATCCACCGATACTCCAGAAATAAATTCAAGAATCCTAGGGAATCTACAGGCCACAAGCCCGAACATACAAATCACACAACAATACCATCCTATGATTCCATCCCTAATCTCCAATTCCTACACATGCATTCTCCGTTCCTTCTAATACATGAATATGGGAAACTAGCCGGAGTCTACCGAAAGGAAAGTCATAACCTACCTCGAGGCCGAGCTAGTGCCACGAGCATCCGCTGATTCTTTAATTCGTTCATCACATCATAGTCCGCACGACAAAACTTGAGGCCATCATGAGACCCAAGAATAGAAATTATCATTAGAACCCTCATAAGAGATTTGGATTAATAAGGAAGGTTAGGAAATTTAGCCTACCTCTAGATGTTCTAGGCCTTCATTACCACATCAACTCTTTTCCTAATCATAACTAATGCTAAATGGTTACTTTCCTTAACACTATACTTGATCCTAACCTCAAGGAGTTATTACAAGATCAAGTTACCATTTTCAAGATTCATAAAAGAGACCCATTTATAATCTAGTAAGGAAATGAGAAACTAAGTTAGTAATCATTCTAGGGTGATGAACAAGAGGGAATAATTCAATGGAATCCATATTAAGAACAACTAACCATCCTCTTTTTAAGTCTAGGAAATTGTGATAGCCATTTTGTGGTCTTCTAGACGAAGGATTTTTAATAAGAATCACTAATAGGGAGAATGAATGGATGAAGTCAGAAGGATTACCTTTCCCAAGATATTATCATTTTTGGCTCCATAAATGCTCCAAAGGCGGCTGGACTCTTTAGAGTTTGGAAAAATGAGGTCAAATCCTGAAATGAAGTCTTAAATAGGTATTTCACTGTACATAACCGCCCCAGCGGTATGTTCACCGCCTCAGCGGTGCCGCTAGGGCGGCTGAGTGATAGCCAACTAGCCAGATACACTTATTGCAACACCGCTATAGCGTCGCCACTATAACGCCCTTACAAACGCTGTGGCGGCCCCAGCTGGGCCCGGTGGCCCACATTTCAAATTCTCACGCGATGCGCACTTTGATTAAATTAGCGATTTCCAGAATTATAATTGCACAAAGACATTTTTAAGGAGTCAGAGTTTGCGAGTTTCCTCGAAGTTCACAGTAGCGATGAAATGGGTTGTTACAATATATCTAGGAATAAGCTTCCCTTGCTTTAAAAATCTCATAACACCTTTCATAGGTGAAACTTTTAGGAACACCAATTGTCAACCTGAAAATCTAAGTTTCTTCTTCATACGTCCAAATAGGACTTTTAGAGAGTTTGAGTTGTTCTCTAAAGCTCTTGAATCTACTTGAATTTTTCCATGGCCTAGTGGACCAAGTCTGGTCCTAACAACTATGCTTTGCCAACTTTGAACCAACTAATTGGCAACCTACACCTTCGCCCATACAGAGCTTAGAATGGTACCATCTTGACACTAGCATGATAATATTTATTATAAGCAAACTCGATGAGAGGGAAATAATAAACTCGATGAGAGGGAAATAATCATACCAAGAAATACTTAAGCTGATTCTAAGATGTATGATTGAATTAAAGTGCTTTGTACTTCATTCAAGCATTGGATCACTTATCTCATCTCAATTAAGAGGGGTCATGGAAAGAACAGGACCCTTTAAATATTTAAGGGATAATAGAACGAATCACACTTTTACCACTAAACTATACTCGCTACAATTCAATTATTTACCTTTAAAATATAGGATATATGCTCTCAACATATCCTCAAGTGTCTGAACAGTGCATTTTGCCTCGCCATCTGTCTGAGGATGGAAAATTGTACTTAGATTTACCTTGGTGCCCAATCCTTTCTGAAATGATTTCCAAAAAATTCGCTGTGAATTATGTACCACGATCTGAAATAATGGGCACTAGGGTCCCATAAAGCTTGAAAATTTCTTGAATATACAACTTGGCATAATCTTCTGCTGAATATGTGGTCTTTACTAGCAAGAAGTGTGCTGACTTAGTAAGTCGGTCCACAATCACCCAAATCGAAGTCCATGTTTATCGTTGCCCATTTCCAAATAGGAATATCAATATTTTGGGCCAAGTCACCAACTCAACGAGTCTCTGATGCTCGGCTTTTACTTGTTGGCAGTTCAGACACTTAGCCACAAAATCTGCTACATTCTTTTTCATGTTGTTTCACTAATAAATCTCCTTAAGGTCATGATACATCTTTATGGAACATGGGTGGATAGAGTACCTGGAATTGTGTGCTTTTGACATGATCCTCTCTCTAAGTCCATCGATATTTGGGGCACATAATTCACCTCGGTACCTCAAAGTACCATCATCTCCCCCTTGATCGAAAGTCGTCTTATTCTTGTGAATCCCTTCTTTCAGCTGCAGTAAGTAGAGATCATTAAATTATTTCTCCTTCACTTCGGCTATCAAGGAGGATTCAGATCTGTTATGAACAACAACACCACCATATTCGGAGTCCAAAAGTTGAACTCCTAGATTAGCTACGCAGTGAACTTCCTTTACCATAGTCCTCTTCTCTGCCTTGACGCGAGATAAACTCCCCATGGAATGCTGACTAAGAGAATCAGCCACAACATTCGCCTTCCTTGGATGATAGAGAATATCCATATCATCATCCTTGAGTAATTCGACCCATCTTCTTTGCCTAAGATTTAGCTCTCTTTTCTTGAATACGTACTGAAGGTTCTTGTGGTCGGTGAAAATATCCAGATCCACTTCATACAAATAGTGACACCATATCTTAAGTGCCAAAATCACAACTGCTAATTCCAAGTTATGAGTCAGATAATTCCTTTCATGGACCTTAAGTTGTCTGGATACATAAGCCACAACCTTACCATGCTGCATTATGACATATCCGAGATCAACTCCTGAAGCATCATAATATACCACGAATCCTTTGGTTCCCTCTGGTAGCGTCAAAATCGGAGTAGAAGTCAACCTTCTCTCCACTCTTCGAAACTTTGTTCACATGCATCTGACCATTGAAACTTGACCTTTTTCTGAGTCAACATAGTAAACAGAGCTGAGATAGAGAAAAAACCCTCTGTGAAATGCCTGTTGCTGAAGGGGGTCTGGGCCAATTTTTCATAGCGTTTATTTTCTGAAAATCAACCTCAATGCCTTCTCCTGAAATAACATGGCTACTAATTTCAGCCAAAATTCGCACATTGAAAATTTCGCATAAAGCTTGCGATCCTGAAGTGTCTGCAACATAATTCTAAGATGTTCTGCATGATCAGCATTACTACAGGAATACACCAAAATTTCATCGATAAAAACAATGACGAATAATTTAAGGTAAGGCTTGAAAACCCTATTCATAAGGTCCATGAAAGTTGTTTCAACATTTATCAACCCAAACGACATGACAAGAAATTCGAAATGACCGTAACAAGTTCTGAAAGCAGTCTTCGGAATATCAACTTTCTTAACCTTCAATTAATGATACCCTAATCTCAGGTCAATCTTGGAGTAACATTGGGCACCCTGAAGTTGATCAAATAAGTCATCGATTCCGGGAAATGGGTACTTGTTCTTAATGGTAACCTTGTACAACTAACGATAGTCTATGAACATACTCAAAGACACATCCTTCTTTCAGACAAACAAGATCGGTGTGCCCCAAGGTGAGACACTTGGTCTAATAAATCCCTTGACAAGAAGGACTTTCAATTGGGTTTTTAACTCTTTCAACTCTACTGGGGCCATTCTGTATAGCGGAATAGATATCGGCTTGGTGCCGGAAATTATATCAATTCCAAAGTCTATCTCCTTATCTGGACTCCGAGAAGATCTTATGAAAAAGCGTTTTGGAAACTCATTAACAACTGGTACGGACTGTAGAGTTGGTGTCTGGGTATCTGTATCCATGACTCGGACTAAATGATAAATATATCCCTTAGAGGTTATCTTTCTGGCTTTAAGGTAGGAAATAAACCTACCCACGGGTACTACTGCTTCACCCTTCCATTCAATAACTGGTTCTTTAGGAAACTCAAACCTTACAATTTTGGTTCTACAACCTATTGTGGTATAACATGACGCGAACCAATTCATGCCCATAATTATATCAAAGTCTACCATTTCCAATTCTACTAGGTCGGCTATGGTATAACAGTGATAGACTCTAACTGGACAGCCCTTATACACACATCTAGCTATGACTGACTCTCCAACTAGAGTGGACACTTCAAATGTTTCATGCAAATTTTCTGGCTCTATCCCAAATCCCTTAGCAATAAAAGGGGTTACATATGATAGGGTGGATCTAAGATCCATAAGGGCATAAACGTCAAAAGTGAAAACTGTCAGTATACGTATAACAACATCTGCATGTGCCTCTATATCCTGATGACCTACTAGTGCATACAAGCGATTCTTACCTCTACCTGTGTTACCAGAATTTGCTGCATCACGCACTGATTGGGCCTGAAAAGTATGAGGAGCGGCTGAATTTGTGGACTGAGACATATTACCTCAGGTACCCTGTCTCGCTAATGTACAATCCTTCTGATAGTGACCCTGCTGGCCACACCCAAAGTATATATCTATGCCCATGCATACTCCCCTGCATGTCTCTTACCACACTTACTGCAGATCGAATTATCATATGTCTTCTGTCCTACACTGGCCTGTGACTGAGAGCCTACTGCCCTGAAACTTTGTCTCTTCTGATCATACCTGGACCTCAGGACCGGGGCACTGGCTGAAGATGGAGCAGGTCCTGACGACCTGTTTTTGAAGAACTATCTGCCTCCACCCCCTGAGATCCTCCATGACAAAGGTTATCTGTAGACCTAGCTCTCTTACTAAACTCACTGTCCTTCTTTTTCTGTAGTGCCTCTTCTTTTTTCATTATGTCTTTATTACCTTACACAAAAGCAACCATCTTAGTAATAGCCATGTCTTTATTCTGAACAACGATATTAGCATCACCGAACAAGTCGGGTATGAGACCCAACACAAATCGCCTAACTCTGGCCCTTATATCGGGGACCATATATGGAGCATACTTGGCCAACGAAATAAACATGAGGTATTATTATTCATTCACAATCATATTATTTTGCTTAAGTCTTTCGAATTCAAAAGCCTTTGCCTCCTAACCTCTAGCTGTAGGAAGTGCTCAATAAATGCATATGCAAATTCACCCTAAGTTGTAGAAGAAGCATCTTCCCCTCGAGACTGTTCCCATTACTCATACCAAATATTAGCAACATCCTACAATTGATAAGCTGGCATGCGTAGTTTTGGGTATTAAACCTTCTCAAAAATCTGTGTTACTCCCAAAAACATGAACATGAATATAGGTGGCTTAGAAGCTCATGTATTTCATAAACATGACTTGTGAACATGATTTATAGATATCACATAACATGTATGTAGTTTTCATAAGACATGGGAAATCATTAGGGATTCATGAAGTAAGACAATAGTAGTTCGTAAACATTTCGTGTTGCATGCATGAAACTCATGGAAATCGATATTATGAGCATTCAAGGATTACGTACAGGGTTCATGGCATTCAAAGTGATATATCATGAACATAACCAACTGACTTATAATTTAACTATAACATGGTTTGTTATTTTCCTGAACTAGGGAAATTATCGGGAAAACATGTAAGAACCGTGGCGTGGGGAAGAACAATGATGTTCCCACACGTGGATAGAAGCTCTATATACCTTAATCTCTCTAAAACTTGTAATAAAGTCTGTACCTTGGAAACAATGAATTTTTGCTAGAACCCATGTGTGGATATTAGAAACACTTAGAATTACTGGGAATAGGCTTACCTTGGTGTAGAAGGATAAGCAGAGGAGAAGAACTTCGTTCTAGGCCTTGGAGAGAATGAAAAACAACATCAGAGTTTGAAAATAGAAAATTTATAATGTTCAGTACAACGGTCATTTTATGGTCCGTAAAAGGTGACCGTAACTCAAATGTCAAATTCCAATGGCTTCGATTTTCTCCTCCCTTCTTATAGTAAAAATCATAGTCTGTAGAACATTTTATAGTACAAAATACGGTCTGTGAAAGTTGTACGGAACGTAAAACCCACCGTAAATTCTTAGCAGTAAGCTGGATTTTTAGGGTTTATTTACGGTGCAATCTACGGCCTGTAAACCATTTATGGTCCGTATAACTTGGCGTAAAACGTTGATTGTTGAACTGAAATGGATTTTAATCCTAACACTCCCCTTCTTAGTTTTCTAACTCTTGAATGATGCACCAGGCTGAGTTTGAAGGTACAAGTTGTTACAGCTCTTAACCATTTAACATATATATATATATATATATATATATATATATATATATATATATATATATATATATATATATATATATATATATATATATATATATATATCCATTGGTAACGTACCCACTACTAACCCCCATAATCAAACCCCAATGAAAATCAAAGCCAGAGCTGACTATATAGATGAACCCATTAGCTCTAATGACTCTGAATTTGACCCAACCCTAGTGTATTTCTCTAGTCATTCTGATGTTCTGGATATTCTCGGTGGTCTCTTTGACGTACACGGAGAAGAAACTAAAAGTCTAGTATGAAAAATATCTGAGTTACAAGGAGTGTACTATACGGGCCCTCTTTAACAGTTAACTCCAATTCTTGTTCCAAATATTATTGTGGTAAGTGAGTTGGGAGTTGCTTATATGGTGAACTCTATTGAGGAGTTGATGGCTGAAACTGAGAAAATTGTGGAGCAAATTAGTAGAGCACATTGTCAGGGGAAACAAATGGAAAACTGAGTAGACAAACCAAGTTCACTTGCTAAGTATGATATGGTAGAAGAAAGGGTTAGTTTTATAGGTAGTGTTGATAGGGCTGAAACAGTAGGAGACTCATGGGAAATTTTAAAATTCATGTAAGAGGAAGTACCAGATGTGCTGGGAAATATGGGTTGGGGTAATGTGGAGACAACCGAGATAGTTCAAGATCTTGAACCCTTAATTGGTGCTCGGGAAGGATCTTCAATTGTTGATACTCATGTGCCCATGGAACAAATTAAGGAACCTATTCCAACAGTGGATGAAAATATTCCAATGGAACAAGTTTCTCAACCTAATCCAGGTGAGAGTGCTTCCACTAAAGGAGCATCTGGTGAGCCTGTTCCAAGGCCTGATGATGAAGTAGCCAAGGCAGGAGGTTCTTCAGCACTGCCCAAAACCCCTCACACTAGGGGTCAAAAGAGAAAAGTTGAGGAAGAGCTGAAAAAGCCAATGCTAGCTAGAAAAAGGCATATAGTTCCCAAAATTAGAGCTGTTACGCTTGCTTTAGCGCTAATAGTGGAATCTACAGAGGAGACTGCAGATAAAGAGAGGGAAAACATATCAAGGTTGTTGCCACACCAAAAACAAAGCCAACTGCTGTAAAGAAACAGGTATGCATACCTATTTCATCCAAGAGGATGTCCAAGTATCAGTTGAGGGATGAGACTGGAGTGAGAAGATTGAATCATCTGAGTATGAACATGATGACTTTGAGGACATTCAAAATTACTTTGACTCAGATGATATGAAATATCTTAACTCTCAAAGGATCCTTATGATCAAATGACAGAATATGCTGAGGGGGGGGGGGGGGGGGTAGTCGCTGGACATGGGGGCCCAGAGATAGGTACATTTTTAGAAAGGCTTGATTTCCAAGAGTGAGGTGACTATTTCTTCCAAGGGAAAAGAAGACAATGTTATGAAAAAAATAGGTTAATGGGTTTTATGTTAATGCTACTATCACTGGAGAGAAACTCACTAGTACTGTGCTGGAGTTAAGTTTACTATAGATGCCTAAATTTTGGGTGAAACTCTGTATGTGCCTCTGTAGGTTGGGCAAAGTATATGAAAAATGAGTGGCATCAAAAGAAAGCTCTCCAACAACCTATCTATTAGGCAGCATATGAGGGTGCAAAAGAGGGAGATGCCCAAGTTATATCAACTCTACTTTGAAATGTTGCATCGTATGGTTTTGCCTAGAAAAATAGGGAAAGCCGAGGCAAACTTTTTGGACATAGCTGTGATGGAACTCCTCAACACTGATGTTCAAATCAATTATCTAGCCTCATGATTCAGCATATATACAAGATCATTCAGTAGGAGAACAAGGTCATAGACTGGCATATGGGTTTTGGTTGGCTAACATCTTTGATCACTTCCAAGTGTCAGTTAAAGTCTGGCAGTATCAGACTTCAAAGGATGTCATTGGGGCACTGGAGAAAGTTGAGGAACCAGGTCCACCTGATAAGGATAATGCTAAGTTACAGAATCTGAAAGACCAACTTGCAGCCAAGGATGCTAAAAGTGTAGAGCTAAAGGATAAGCATCAATATAACATGGATCTGCTGCATGTCAAGTACACGGTTGTGAGAAAAAAAAATATCTTTCTGCTCAGATTCTAAGTCTGCAAGATGCACTGGACAAGGAGAGATTAGATAACACCAAGACTATATAAGACTTGGTCAAAGCCCTCACCAAAGATTCTTCTTCGACTTCCAAGCCTTCCTCTTAGTCTCCCTTAGCTTACCTTTCATGGTGGTCCCTAGGTCCTGGTTTTAATGAATTATATCCTATTCTTTTGTTGCTAATTGGCCTATCTATTTGTTTTTAATTGACTATGGTTTGGTGCTACAATATATGCTTAAAGGAAACCGTTTGCTTCTCTTATATTTGTGTGCCTATTTTGTGTGACTAAAATATTCAAGAAGATATAAATTAAGCTATTGTTTCTATTATGTTTGTATATGTGATAGCCCCAGTGGCCATTAGTTCTATATTGACAGATCTTCAATTGATCTTTCACTAAAATGAAGAAACTTTTTTTATGATGCCAAAAGGGGGAATATGTATACTATGTAATGTTTATAACCCAACTATACTAACCTAGTTCATCTTAGTGGTTCATTCTCTAGGCTGAGAAATGTTTGGAACAGGTAACACAGAAGGCATTAGGAACAGGTTTTGTCATCATTGAAAAGGGGAAATTTGTTGACACTTATATGTTTTGACGATTGACAAAGTGAGTGAACAAGGTGACTGAACCAGGTCTATAAACATGTTCCATCTCAGATTCATATGCGAGACAAAATGAATGGACGGGGTGAATGAATTTCCATGAACATGTTTGATCTCATAGTCCTGCTATGAGTAGAACTCTTGAATTAAAAGATATCAAGATAAGGAATAGGCGGACAAGATATCAGAGTCTTTGAAAGAATTATCTGAGATAAACTTCAATCTCTTAAGGTGCATTATGAAGCTGTGTGACAAGCAAGAGGTTGAAATCAACGCAAACACTATCTCTCCACTTGGGCTTTATCAAGTAGGTGTTTGTGTTCAGCCGAATTACTACTCATCCAAGGCTATACATATGCAAGTCCTCTTTGGAAGAAAGTCACGCACTTGTACAGAGAGAAAATCAGAACCTGAGTAAATAAAGTAAAAGTAGTATTTGTGAGTGTACGACCTAATACGAAGGACAAGATTGACTAACTTGTTTCGTTGAGTAATGTCTTAAAGTCTTCAAGTCTAGAATCTTGTATTAGGATTGTTTACTAATTTGTACCGTTCCAGCTTTCCTAGAAGCATTTGTAATAGGTATAAGCACTTATCAAATTCAGCTTCTTGTCACGACCCAGCCGATGAGCCATGACGGGAGTCTGACCTCTAGCAGCCAAACACTCGTATACTCATATTTGAATCATGCTGAACATCAAAGGCCCATAAATGGCACAACTAATCTCATAAAGAGAGAAACATCTGAACTCTGTACAATCTGCATATATATACACGACATGCGGAAAAACAGTGTAAACCAGCTAGGCTGCTACATATATTGTACACAAAAGAATAGAAACCGACAGGGCTACATCATCTGACTACTATATACAACTGTCTACAGACCTCTACTAGGATAAAACTGTAGAAGGGACGGGACAGGGCCCCGTCATACCCATATGCATACACATCTCAAAAGGGACATACCAAAAACTGACTATAGCTCCGGATCGAATAGAGCGTACTGGCCACTGCTAGATCTAGAGGTCCTACTGAGCTGGACCACCTGTCTGTCTCCCTATACCTGCGGACATGAACGCAGCCCCCCGAGCAAGGGGGAGTCAGTACGGATAATGTACTGAGCATGTAAAGCATAAGAGCAACATCCATATAAATATGGATCAGATCTGAACTCATAAGCTGAAATAACTGAATGTATGTACTTGTATGAACTAGTATCTGCCTGAATCTGCATAAACCTGTATAACTGACAATGCCTCTGTGGGCGCATAATATGCATGCTCATGCCTATCAATTAAGGTAATACATCTGTATATATGTGCATATATAACGCCTGGTGTATACGCGTATATAACGCCTGTCTCTTTTCTCATATCATATCGGCCTCTCTACGGCCATCATCATATACATTGCTGCGATACTTGCAGCCCGATTCTCATATCGTCATCATAGTGCACCAGCTGATCAGGTGATAATGCGTATATAACGCCTACTCCTTTCCATACCCCGTATACATATAATACTTGCGTATATAACGCCTTCTGTTCACGGGTCAACATACATATATATAAATGAATGTAATGCATGAATAACTGTATACATAAAACTAAACCCATGAACAGAAGGAATAACCATAACGGGGTGCATGAATGTCAAAAAATCGAAATACTTCTAATGCTTCTAAGAGTAGAGTAATATGGACTCGCTTACTCGCTTATTGGATCATATCATAGGATCATGTCAAAAGAAGGAATGGATAGCCTTAACATACCTTGACGTATATCAAATCGTCCGACTCCTTCTTCTCGACTTGTAAATCTACAATTAAGATAACATAGGCCTTCATTAGACTATGTACTTCACTTGCTAACCTCCTTTAGATGCATAGAGAGCTTAACGAATCATGGACAACATTTCTCTCATAAGCTTAACAACCCTTCAACTCCTCATTCACTTAATACCAACCATAACAACAATAACAACACTTATATATCAAAATATATTCAAATCCATTCCCAATCATCTCTTTAAATAACCCTAAATTACTATTTTATCTTTCATCAACTTACCACTTTCACAACTACCCCCTCTTTACATAGAATCGCTAAAACTCTTAATACTCAACTTAAATACAAAGGTAGAAATCATTTACATACCTTGAGGGGTCAAGAATCCCAAGAATCACTTCAACTTCAACTCCCTAAACTCCACAACTTGAAAAAACCCTAGAAACAACCTTTATACTTCGCCATCTCGGGTTTACGGGGTCCGGGTCTTGTCAAATCTTCACTAATATGATGGAAAATATTGGAAGAGAATATTTTAGGGTTTTCAAATTTTTGGAAGGAGGAAAATATGAAATCAAGTCGTGACCCACATATTTATACTTGGAAGCCAAAAAGGCTACAGCGGTCCGGTTTAACAAGCGGGTCGACGGCCCGTCGACGTGTCGAAGGTTCGTCAACCTGCGGCTGCAAATGCATGGCTGCGGGATCCTATCGACGCCGCACGTCGGCGGACCGTCGATCATGTCGACAACCCGTCGACGATGTCTGGTGTCCTGCAAATCTTTCTGGTTCAGTTCCGATCGCGTCGACTTGATTCGCTCAACTTCTAACTCTGTAAATTACCCGCAACACATACTGGTACTCTTGTACACGGGGTAAGGCACTTCCTATCTCCAAACTAGGGCTCGGGTCTCTATTCCAAGGGCATACCCGGCTAGGAAACCATAGGTTCTACTACTACGAAGACGAGGGGTGTAACATTCTCCCCCCATTTGGAACATCCGTCCTCGGGTGTTCGAACAATCCTGGGTTATAAAAATTTCGGCAGAGTTTCCCCCGTACTTATACCAATCCGCCCTGCACACAGCAACCCAAAATAATGCCACACAGGGCCACACACTACAACACATAATACTATGGCCTCACACGACCAAATCACGATAATTGAAATGAAAACAATACCTGGGGAAGTGATGCCTCCGACTTCACCTCCTGTACTGCTGGGAACAAATGCGGGTACTTAATCTTCATCGCTTTTTCCGCTTCCCAAGTCACTTCTTCGACATTCTTATTCCTCCACAAGACTTTAACGGAGGCTATATCCTTAGTTCGCAACTGACGGACCTGCCTGTCCAATATAGCCACTGGAACCTCTTCGTACGATAACTGCTCGGTCACCTAGATATCATTCACTGGTAAAACTCTTGAAGGGTCTCCGATACACTTACGAAGCATTGATACATGAAATACTGGATGTACTGATTCTAACTCAGAAGGCAATTCTAGTTCATATGCCACTATACCCACTACACGAATGATCTTATATGGCCCAATATATCGAGGGCTCAACTTACCCTTCATACATAACCTCATCACTCCCTTCATAGGCAAAACTTTTAGGAACACCTAGTCGCCTATCTTGAACTCTAGCTTACGTCGCCGATTATCCGCATAGGATTTCTGTCGGCTCTGGGTTGTTAGCAACCTCTCTCTAATCACTTTCACGTTATCAACTGCTTGCTGAATTAAGTCTGGCCCTAGCAACTGATTCTCCCCAACATCAAACCATCCTATGGGCGATCTACACCTCCGCCTATATAAGGCCACATAAGGAGCCATTTGAATACTGGAATGGTAACTGTTGTTATATGCGAACTCGCACTACTAAAAAATCAGTGTTTAGTGACGGAATATTAGCGACAAACCATATTTTGTCGCTAATTAACGACGGATTAGCTACGGATTGCTCATTTTGTCGCGAGAAAAGCAACTAAAATTTTATCTCATTATATAGCGACGGATTAGCAACGAAAACTGAGTTTCGTCACTAATGATTAGCACAAAATTTTGGCGGCTTAAATTTCACTACAGATTTAGCAACAGAAGAGGCGCGACAAATTTTATTTTTATGTAGCGACGGATTCAGCAACGAAAAATCCGTCGCTAGGCCTTTTAATTTTTCTCGAAAAAAATATATATTTCTAGCAACGAAAACGTTTGTCGCAATATTAATCATTAAAATAAATCAATGTATTATTTAGCGACGGAATATAAAATCCGTCGCTATTCCGTCGTTAAGTGTTAAAAAAAAAAGATATATCCTAGGGTAAACATTTATTTCATTTCACTTCAAACACACCCAACACAGATATAGAGAGAGACTATGCGAAATTGCTAACATAGAGAGAGAGCGCACAACATAGATCAAAATAATGTGAATCTAGGGTTTCTATTTTGTTTTTCTCTTCTTCTACTGCATCTTTTATCTAAAAGAAAGGTATGTTTTGATTTTTCTATGTTTTATGGGCAGTTTCTTTCTTCTTTATCTCATTCTTTGTGTTTTCTGACATTAAATCACTACAATAAATTTGGCATAAGGCCACGCTAATTCCAGACCACACTTTAAAAGTGTTGCCAAAACTAGCTACGGCCACGCTTTTAAGGTATGGCCTTTATATAAACCTTTTGGCTGCGAAATATTAGGCAACACTCCAAAAATGTGCCCTTAGATAATATAGATTATGCTTAATAAGTGTTGCCAAATCATAAAACTATGGGCAACACTTGGTTACATGTATAGCTACGCATTTAAGCGTGTTATATTTATAATTATAAAGGCAACACTTTATAAGTGTGCCATAATCTGATAAAATTTTCAGCAAAATTTAATATTCCCTCCATATTGCTTTTAGGGTAAAAAATTGACTTCCCTCCCTAAAATTTCCCCTCATCAATTCAGAAAGGCAAGGCTGGAGATTTTTCTCCTCCCTAACCCCTCGATAAATTAGATTCAATTATTTCGTTGACAGTCTCAGGTAGGGTTTTCGACATCTTCTCACCCTTCTGTGACACTGTTCGTGTGGGTGTGAAACCCTAAATATTCTAGAGCAGAATCAAAGTCATGGAAGTTCCAAGAGAACTGATTGGACCGAGTAACTCGATCCAGAAGAAAATGCAATTAAGAAGGATGAAATTTCAGGTAAGTTAAATTTTTGAGCTTGAAAACTAAGAGTTTTATGTGGATTTTTTTTAATTGTTCGATTTGTAAATGCAGGTGATGTAATGGAGCCGAAGATTGTGACAGAGTTACCCAAACCCTAAGGTCATCTCAGAGCCAGAAAATCTATACAGTTATTTCCTTTTGCAAATCCTCCAAGACTCGAACTTATTTTATATTTTAAAAGCTCTATAAGTTTTATGATAGTCTTAGTTCTAGACTATAGAGAAATAGGAATTAGTTTTATTCACATTTTATGATTTTGTGAAGCATTAGAAGTCTTTGAGACCCTACATCCTGGATGCAGTCATATGCACAAAACACAGGTCATCTTTGATAGGCTCTTACATGAAATGAGTGTGTATCTTGTTATATGTATAAATTAATTATTTTTCACTATGTGTATCCATAATTCTAGCCACAAGCAATTAGAACTCGCAGAACGTGTTTTAGATCTGCCTTTTGGCACCTTATTTTAGTGCATAACCATAAATACTAGGTGGGATGAATTGATATTTTAACAAATAGTCTCCAAGTACCTACTTAATTATGAGGAACATACTGCATAACATGGTCAGGGTATAAAGAGCTTAGAGTGCATATAGCTGGTGTAGAAGCACTTCATCTAGTCAGTATTTGAGAATGAAGATGAACTTGTATATCATAGTTATACAGATCTTGTTAGCTTGTAGAAAAATAAATGGTAGAGAAACTCATATTAGGAAGTAATAGTTCTCTTAGTAAGTGTTGCTGCTTCTGCTTTTTACTTGGTTCTAAGTCACTCGCCTGTGCCATTGTCAGCTCTTACGCTCACTATCAAATTTATATCTTCCTTAAAATTGTGCTCTGTTTTGTTGGAGATATGTTCCAAATATTGTTGTTGTCACTGTCAATTTGGTAATTTTGTTAGTGTATTAGGTGAGATTTTGTCCCACAATGCATAATATTTTAGTCTTGTACTCTTGTTAGCTAGATGTACTTCCATGTTTGGGTGTCAAACTAGAGAGTTTTGTGTACGTTATAAGCTATTACGTGATTTCTACTTTTGCTAGCTATCGTCTTGCTATTATTAATTTGTATATAGTCAGTTCCTTCTAACGTACGTGTAAGTCTATCAATTGACATGATTAGACTAATGGAATGCTTCTTGTTCAGTGTTTTTATTTGATTTCTTCATTAGGATTACTTTCATTCACTTGTCTTGTTCAGTTTTTTTTTTTATTAGAAAACCCTTTTAAGAGTAAAAGGATAGGACTAGTCAAGAACCAAAAAGTAAAATGTAAATAATTAATCATTCTACCTCCAATACTGTCAATTGTGTTGATTTCTACTGATCTTTATAAACACATTTGTTATTGACTCTTGAAAACTAATGTACTAACATATGTTGAGAGGGGGAGGATTGAACCTTAACAAGTCCATATGACTGAAGACTACAGATTACTAAAACTATATTCTACTGGTAAATATTCTACAACTCAAAAAATTATAGATTTTAGCATGAAGATCACAGGAATTATCTGCGGAAAAGAAAATCCCAAGTAACCTTGCCTCCAAACTTTTTAAAAATATTGGTGCAGTAGTTGGTGTGTGAATATGGATAGATCTAGTGTTGTAGCCGTTATTTTGCTAATATCTTCCATATTTCACATTCCTCTGTCAACTCATGGTCCGATTCTTTAAAAGGTAAAAAGTTATTGTTTCAAGTTATTTTTGGAGTAGCTAGGGAGAAAATATGTTAAGATAGCATAGAAATTTCTTAGAACTCAAAATATGGAAGAACTTAACCAACTCAAATAAACTAGTAACTGATACTTTCATCTGAAATTTACATCCTTAACAAGATATATGCTGATTTTTCTTTGAGATTGGAAAGAAAGGTTACCGCTTCACTGCTATATTAGTGTCACTTTTACATTGTTTTAGAATAAAATAATACATGTGATGTGAATGTAGAATAATTCTACTTACTTCATGCCCATTGGCACTATAATTCCAGTTACACCTCCCTTGCATTTATTAAATCTTTGTTCACATCTCTCATGTGATTTGCATTGTGTTTCTTTATGGATTGCTGTATGGCCAACTAATTCTTCATATACATGCATGTGCTTCGGTTCCTTTTGCCTTTTTGTTTTTTAAGTTCTGCCTTGTATTAGTGTTTTAAGCTAGTAACTTCTCCCATTGAATACAATTTAAATTTTTATGCAGGGGCAACCCCCTGATTGCATACTAAAGGACGCAAAAAACACCAGCAAGCTAAGTTATTCAAGTTTGCTTGGGAGCATTAATCCTATGAGCAGATCTAGAGTTTATCAAGCTTTGGCAGAAGAAGATATTGAAGCTATAAGTAGATAAAATTCAAAACTAATGAATTATGAAATAGGGTCACTGGAAATCATACCTTTCTTATACTTGAACATTTGGATACTTTTCTCCATGTCACTTATAGTTTTGGTGTAAAGGGTTCTAGCTATGACGTGTAGATAGTTGGGATATTTTGTTAAAATGGATGTGGTTGAACAACACAAGCATAGTGTATTGTATACATTTTCCAACCATCTAAGTGCTATTAATGCAATTGATTAAACTTACCAGTAAAACAGAAAGGAAAAGATGAGCAGAAGGTGTAAACTTGTGGTGTATGGTATTAGCTTAGTGCTAGCAGCCAATTAACTTGTGATATATGCATTTTGTGGGGCTTGTTTTAGTTTCTTTATAGTCTAAAGTTTTGGTTTCAAGTCTGTTTTGATGTTGATAAGTAATGAAACATTATTGATTGAGAGTAGTTCTTTGTCAGGATTATACGGCTTAAGCTGTAACCGTGATAAGATATCGGATGGCTAAAGCTCTTTTAATTTTTGCAGGATGCCAAGGGTAATGATGTTGATCTCAGCATTTACAAGAAAAAGGTCCTTATCATTGTCAATGTTGCATCACAGTGGTATGTATTAGCTTGATAGTTATTTTATTCAGTATATGTTTGAGATCTCTTCCTCTGTTTTCCAAGATTTCAGTAGGAACTTTTGTCAGAGAAATAATAGTCTGTTTTTTCATTCCTTTTTGTGATTTGTAAAGTGTGATGTTGCTGCTGCTGAAAGCCTGAATTGAAAACACCGAATTGAGAAAACCAAAACCGAACCGAACCAAAATTCAAAAAACCGAAACCGAAAGAACCGAACCGAATTAGTTTGGTTCGGTGTTCGGTGTCCACTTTCAAAACACCAAAACCGAAATAGTCGAACCGAAGTATGAGAAAACTGAACCGAAGAACCGAACTCCCACCCCTAAATTGAGGTGATATATTGTCAAAAAGTTTGTGGCTAGGGGATGTCCTTTTCGTTTTGGTAGACATGTGGACCATAAGTTCATCATTTGTGTCTTATAAAGGGACCAACCAGCTTTTCCTTTTGACTTAAGTAAAATTATTCACACTGCAGTAGACAAATAAACGCAGAGATGTGTTTTATGTATAAACTCGTACAGTTTATAGACTGTGTTTAGAGACAGTGTATATGATCATTTATATCCAAGTTGTATGAAACTCTTTTTTGTTGGTCATCATGAGACTTCAATTCCAACGAAAAATGGATAAATATCTGCTCCCTTATCTTTGGAATTCATTTCTCTTTTTATTTGGTAAAATTGAATGGTTAGTATTCTTGATGTTTTAATTTCACTACTTATTACAGGAAAGATATCAAGAAATATTACGGGAAAAATCACAGTCTCAGTCTGATATTGATCAATGTGAAGCATATTACGAAGCTACTGGGGAACAAGGAAGAGAAGAATATATGGTCTTGGATCTCAAGCACAAAGTTATCTGCTTTTTGTTGGAAAGAACAAAATTATGCACTAACAATACTTGATGGATGTGTGGGTTCTTTTGGTAGTTGATAGCTTGGTGTTGTCAGTGTTTTGGACTTAACGATTAGGATTTCGCTATCTATTTTGAATCTTTTTTATAAATATTATTTTATGTGAATGTCAGTTATTTTTAAGGGTATTTATTACTTTGTATTTAGTATGTTTCAACAGGTGTATTTAAAATAAAATAAAAAATCGGAAGAAAAATATTTGTGACAGATTTGCGACGGATTTTGGTCGTTGCTAGAGGGAAAACAGTAGGCTACAGACTGCGACAAACATTGTATTGTCATTAAATGCAGGCACAAATAATTCAAATATTTTGCGACGGATTAGCGACAATGGTTTTCTTCACTAATTTACTAAAACGACGAAATGAAATATGAAATTAGTCACGGAATTCATAACAATAGCAACAAAATAATCCGTTGCTATAATGTGGAACGGATTTCATACGTCGCTACTCTGTCGCTAAGTTTGCCATGGATTTCATTTTTCCGTCGCTAATAGGTTAGCAACGCGCAAAATTGTAACAGACGACATTCCGTCGCTAATCCGTCGCAACACATATTTAGCAACAGATATATGCTGATTAGTGACGGAATACGTCCGTCACTAAACGCTATTTTTTTTTGTAGTGTCGATAAGAGGCAAATGATCCTCCCAACTGCCCTGAAAGTCAAGCACAGTAACTCTGCGCATATCCTCAAGGGTCTGTATAGTACGCTCTGCTTGCCCATCTATTTGTGGGTGGAATGCGGTGCTAAGAATCACCTGAGTCCCCAATCCCTATTGAAAAGACTTCCAAAACCTGGCCGTAAACTGTGCTCCCCTATCTGAAATAATGGCTGAGGGAACACCATGAAGTCGTACAATCTCCTTCAAGTAAAGCTTTGCATAATTCTCGACTGCATAAGTAGTTCTGATAGGCAGAAAGTGAGCTAACTTTGTGAGCCTATCAACTATGGCCCATATCGAATTACACTTCCGCTGAGTACGGGGCAACCCAGTAATAAAGTCCATATTAATTACCTCCCACTTCCATGTCGGGATATCCATAGCTTGCAACACACCTCCTAGCTTGCAATAGACCTCCAGGCTTCTGGTGTTCTATTTTGACCTGCTGACAATTTGAACACTGAGCGACAAATTCTGCTATATCTCTTTTCATACCATCCCACCAATAAACTTCCTTAAGATCATGGTACATCTTTGTTGAGCCTGGATGAATAGAATAATGGGAGTAATGTGCCTCCCCCATAATCTGCTGACGGAGCCCTGTAACATTAGGAACACATAACCTACCTCGATATCTGAGTACTCCATCACCTGTGATCACAAAAGGTGTCTTTTCTTTCTGAGGTGTTGTATCTCAGTAATGAACTAGAGCAGGATCTTCATACTGACGCTCTTTTATCTCAACTACCAAGGATGATACCGCTATGTCTAGAACAGTAACCCCTGCATCACCTGAATCTATCAATCGAACTCCGAGGCTAGCTAATCGATGAACCTTACGGACCATTTCTCTTTTCTCTGGCGGCACGTATGAAAAGCTACCCATAGATTTATGACTGAGGTCATTGGCTACTACATTAGCCTTCCCGGGATGATACAGAATATCCACATCATAATCTTTTAACCTCTCCAACAATCGCCTCTGACGGAAGTTCAAATCCTTCTGCGTAACGATGTACTGGAGACTCTTATGATCAGTATAGATATTAACATGGACACTGTATAAGTAGTGCCTCCATATCTTCAAGGCATAAATCTCTGCCGCTAACTCCAGATCATGGGTTGGATAATTCTTCTCGTTCTTCTTCAATTGTCTAGAAGCATAAGCGGCAACCTTACCGTGCTGCATCAATACACAGCCCAATCCAACACCTGAAGCATCATAATATACCACATAGCCATTTGCTCCCTCTGGAAGAGTCAAAACTGGTGCTGAAGTTAGCTTATCCTTCAACGTCTAAAAACTCTGCTCACAAGCATCTGTCCATTGGAACTTAGTTGATTTCTAAGTCAATTTGGTCAATCGGGCTGAAAGAGAGGAAAATCCTTCTACAAACCTTCTATAGTCACCTGCCAAGCCCAAGAAACTACGTATCTCCATTGGTGCCGTGGGCCTTGGCCAATTCTTCAGTGCCTCAATCTTTTGGGCATCCACTCTAACGCCTTCCTCTGAAATAATGTGACCTATAAAAGCCACAGAGTTCAACCAGAACTCACACTTAGAAAACTTGGCATACCACTCTTTACCTCGAAGAATTCCAAGCACTGTCCGCAGATGTTATGCATGATTAGCCTTTGACGGCAAATAAACCAAAGTATCATCTATAAACACAATCACGAACAAATCTAGAAAGGGCCTGAAAACACAATTCATCAAATCCATGAATACGGCTGAGGCATAGTTAGCCCGAACGACATAACACGAAACTCATAGTGGCCATACCTAGTCCGGAATACCGTCTTCGGAATGTCTTCTTCCTTCACTCTAGCCTGGTGGTATCCTAACCTCAAGTCTATCTTCGAGAAATACTTGGCGCCTTGCAACTGATCAAATAAATCATCAATCCTCGGAAGCGGATACTTATTCTTTACAGTCACTTTATTAAATTGCCTATAATCAATACACACTCGCAAGGAACCATCCTTCTTCCTCACAAATAACACTGGGGCTCCCCACGATGATTTACGAGGCCTAATAAATCCCTTCTGAAGTAAATCTTTCAACTGCACCTTTAATTCCTTCAACTCCGCAGGTGCCATCCTATAAGGGGGAATAAATATTGGCTGAGTATCTTGCAATAGATCAATAGCAAAATCAATCTCCGTCTCTGGAAGAATGCCTAGAAGCTCATCTGGAAACACTTCTGGGAACTCATTAACCACAGGAACAGACTGAAGAGTCGGCGACTCTGCTTGCACATCTTGAACTAGAACTAAATGAAAAATATACCCTTTTCTAATCATCTTCTCTGCCTTAAGGTAGGAAATAAGCCTATCTCTAGGCGAAGCAGCATTGCCCTTCCACTCTAAGACGGGTTCGCCTGGGAACTGAAATCAAACCATCTTTGTTCTACAGTCAACATTAGCATAACAAGAATCCAACCAGTCCATGCTCATAATAACATCAAAATCAATCATATCTAACTCAATAAAATCTCATACGGTGTGGCGGTCACAAACCATAACAACACAGTCCCGATATACTCGCCTAGCTATAACCGGATTACTGACTGGTGTAGACACCTCAAAAGGTTTGATCACATCGGGCTCTATCCCAAACTTGCCAGCAACAAATGGTGTAACATATGATAAAGTGGAACCTGGGACAATTAGTGAATAAACATCATGGGAGGAAACCGATAATATACCTGTAACAACATTAGAAGACATCTCGCGGTCCTGTCCACCAGCCAATGCATTTACGCGGTGCTGAGGACCGTGCTCGAGCCACAGACCCTGTAGGCTGAACCATACCTGTACCAATTCTCATCGGGCACTCCCTCACCCTGTGGCCTAGCTAGCCACAAGCATAACAACCGTCTGATCCCAGTCGACACTGACCGGCGTGCAACTTGCTACACTGGGCATATTGCGGCAAAGGGGGTCTCATCTAGCCTGACTCTGGTCTGTACTGAGAGCCTAATGCTCTAGAACTCTGGCATACTCCGGAATAAGGAGACCGGTCAAATCTCAGACCTGGAAATCGTGGAGATGCACTCCCTGCTGAATGGAAAGGATATTGGGGATGCTGCTGTCTCTGTCCTCCGCTAAACTCACACCCGCTATCAAAAGATCTGGACCTCTTACCATGGCCCCAGTCACGACCATGATCTGTCCTCCTCTGGCGCTTGCGATCCTCCAAATTCTGCGCATATGCTTGTATACGGGAGATATCCATGCTTGGCTGTAATGCGGCAGTAGTACAAGCATCAATCAAATGTGGCCCTAGACCAACCACAAAACGATGAACTCTATCCTCCATCTCAGCCACCATGGCTGGAGCATACCTGGCCATAGAATCAAAATACATGCAATACTCCTGGAGACTCATACTGCCCTGCTCAATACGTAAGAATCTATCTGCTCGGGCTCGCCTGACCTCATGAGGCAAATAATGGCAGATAAAAGCATCTGAGAACTCTCGCCACACAGCTGGAGGGGCATTCTCTCCCTTAGATAAATCCCAAGTCTGATACCACTGTACTGCAATATCACGCAGCCTATATGAAGCCAACTCTACGGACTCGACCTCATCCGCATGTATAAGCCTCAAAGTCCTCTGCATACCATCGATGAAATCCTGAGGGTCCATATTCTGCTTTACCACGGAAAACTCTGGAGGACCTAAGCCAAGCAAGGTCTTAACCCTCGAACTACTAGTCCCATCTGTCAACACCAACTCCTTACAATTCATCAGAAAGCGAACGCCTAACACATGGCTCTATCGCACAATCTAGGAGAGAAAGAATGACATCATCCTAAATGTCATGTAGCCTCCTGTTTATAAGTGTGGTGAAAAACACTCCCATAAACAAGACTCTACTAGACACGGTATGTAGACAACCCTAGGACGGAACTGCTCTGATACCACTTCTGTCACGACCCAACCGATGAGCCGTGACGGGTGTCTGACCTCTAGCGGCCAAACACCCCTATACCGATATCTGAATCATGCTGAACATCAAAGGCCCATAAATGGCACAACTAATCTCATAAAGAGAGAAACATCTTGTTATGTCCCGTGTTTCGTGTAAGTGAAAAATCGAGAAATAATTGAGATTGGTGTCTTATGAGGAAGTATTTTGATTTTGGTGAATATGGCTATGTTGGTTATGGAATCATTAATGTCAAGACGTCGGGGAAGGCCGAGGGTAAATTCGGAATTTTAGAAATTAGTTTCGGGAATTACAAAATGGGACGTTTTATGCATTGGGCCAAGATTGGACAATACAAAATTGAGGTCCAAGTCTTTGGGGGTGGCCCAAACCCATCTTTTAAATGTCATGTGCTATGCACATGACTCTCTATAATGGATATATATTAAGTAGCCTTTGGAATTATCAAGAAAATATATCACAATTCAACTTTGAGCCAAGATAGCTCTCGGCCGAGAACCCCATTGGAGAAAAAAAAAATTCTTGGCTTTGTTTCTAATCCAAACGCCTAGTTCCTTTTGGAATGATTGATGAGTTCGAGGTGCTCTTCGTTGTGGTACAACTAGTTTGACGAAAGGGCGACGTTTGCGGCGAATCGGAATCTTAAGATCAAGGTAAGATTTCTATGTTTTTATGTTATGAAGTGGATATATATGTGTTAGTGATTGGATTAGCATGAAGATTATGGAAGTGTGGTGGGTGTGTGCATGGCGTGTATGTGTGTGAGGGGTGTGTTTGGCCGTGAGCTATATGGGGTGGAAGGACATGTGAATTGATTTCGTTTAAGCTTGTTAGTTGTGTTGTTGTGATCTTTATGTTGTAAATGATTGATTAAAGAATTGAGTTGGCATTAGAAATGATTTCGGACGTTATCGGAAAGTGTATACCTTTGGTATATTTGTGTATATCATAGTATATTTATGATACTAAGGACTTTAAATATGAGTTATAATTAATGTTGATGGATTTGGAATGAAACGACGCAAGTTTGAATATTCGTCGTAACTTTTGGTGTTTTGAATGAAATAGGGAAAGTAATGGATTTTGAGAAACTTTGTATATGGGTTGGAACTTGTATGTTATGTGGTGGAATAATCTTGAATGAATGAATACAATAATGTGGACATGAGTGGAATTGTGAAGTTTGAATATAGGATTACCAACTTATGTATTAAGGTGAAATTTTGAAGCTAGTGTGGTTTGTATTGTGTAATGATGTTTGGGTTGTTGTTGTTGTTGTATTTTGAGCCGAGCTAAGTCTCGGGGGTGTTAGATTTATAGGGGAAGTGCTGCCGAAATTTCGGTAGCCAAGTATAGCCCCAAAGATGAAAATGTTAACTCTCATGAATAGTAACTGGTAAAAGTGACCATTTGCAGTTTTCGGACGAAACGGGAATTGCGATTTGACGAGCGTAAGGCGCCAACCAGGTATGTAAAGCCTACCTATCCTTCTTTTGGCATGTCCTAGTCATACTAGGTTAAGGTCGGAATCTCGGGGGTAACTCTGCTCTTGGAAATTTAGGTT
Organism: Lycium barbarum; assembly: GCF_019175385.1. Taxonomy (NCBI): domain Eukaryota; kingdom Viridiplantae; phylum Streptophyta; class Magnoliopsida; order Solanales; family Solanaceae; genus Lycium; species Lycium barbarum. The sequence goes on along the minus strand of NC_083346.1, from coordinate 39,322,997 downwards.
CAAGTTTGGGTACTATTCATCCAGCGCAATTGAACCCTTTTTGTTGTATTTGGTTAGAAGAGTGTTCGAACCTCCATAACTTTTGCTGTTGTGTCCGAAACTCTCCGAAACTTTCGTAGATGGCTCTAGGGAGCCTAAAGTCTGTGATTCGTGTTCGCCGCCTCAATTTGACCCGAGGTGGGCCCGCAAGCCCTGAGGCTTCCCTTATTCGGTTTGTTTGGTTCGCTTGTGTCCGTTATGATCAGCGATCATTTGTTTATGACTCAATGGTGCGTTTGAAACTTCCCATGCCGTTAGTGAGCGTTTTGCACTTCGAGTAATGTGAAATTTTCGGAAAATGACCTATGAACGGCTTTCTAAAAATCTGGCAGTCTGGAACTTCGTAACTTTTATACACAAATTTTGATCAATCTGATTCCTACTCCGAGCCCTCTGGCGTCGGTATGTGCTCATCCGTAACTATATGTTGAGTCCGTTAATTTACTTTTGATATGCATATGGTTTCTGCACTACTCCGTTCGTGCTGTCTGCTATGATTTCGTTCGTCGGTACCCGGGCCGACTTTGTGATCGTGCGTGCTATAACATATTCGGGAGTTATGATGTGTTACGGTTTCCGAGGCCTCGCCATAGGGCCGGTTACCGTTCATGGAGTTATGATGTGATATGGCATTTGATATGTTCTGATGATGTGATGTGTGTGTGATATGATGTGTCTGGAGACTGTACGGAGATTTGAAAACTTCTGGAGTTATGATGTGTTGTGGCACCAGCGTCGGGGGTGACCACGTTCCTAAACCCTATACATGATTTGATTTGCATTTGTACGTTTGTCTTCCGCACAGGTTTGCTTTGTTACGTTGACGTTCGTGTTTGTTTCTTCTGACTCCAGTTGTGTTTGTGATTTCTGTACCTTCTGCTTTACATACTCAGTACTTCTCCCGTACTGACCCCCGTTTCTTCGGGGGCTGTGTTTCATGCCCGCAGGTACAGAAGATCGTTTGGGTAGTCCTCCAGTTTAGGCTACTCATTCTGCTGTGTTGGAGAGCTCCCCTTGATCCGGAGCCTAGTTTTGGTACATACCTTCTGTTGTGTATGTGTTCGGTACATTGTGGATGTGTGGGTACGGCGGGGCCCTGTCCCGTCATATGTTCATATGTTCTGTTTTGTTTAGAGGCCTGTAGTCAGATTTGTGGGTCGTGGGTCCGGTGTGTTTGTATGTGAGTCTGTTTTGCGTTCTTAAGCGGCCCGTACGCTACTGTGGCCAAGACGGCCTCTGAGTTTGTATGTGTGTATGTGCATTTGGGCGATGTATATTCCGCCCCCTTTCTGATGTGTGTGTGTGCATTTGGGCGACGTATATCCCGCCATCTTTCTGATTTTGTTTTTATTTGACTAATCGGAACGGGCGACCGCTTAAGATAAGTGTTCGATAAATGTTTGTGTCTGGCGTCTGTTGTTCATTTCAGTTCAGATAACGTATGTTGAGTTTGAACGAGTCTTTATACGACGATCTGGTTGTGAGTTTGTTTGGGGTGCCTAAGTAGGGCACCAGTCGCGGCCCACGGGGTTGGGTCGTGACACATCTGAACTCTGTACAATCTGCATATATATACATGACATGCGGAAAAATAGTGCAAGCCAGCTAGGCTGCTACATATACTGTACACAAAAGGATAGAAGCCGATAAGGCTACATCATCTGACTACTATATACAACTGTCTACAGACCTCTACTGGATAAAACTGTAGAAGGGGTGGGACAGGGCCCCGTCATACCCATATGCATACACATATCAAAAAGGGCATACCAAAACTGATTGTAGCTCCGGATCGAATGGAGCGTACTGACCACTGCTAGATCCAGAGGTCCTACTGAGCTGGACCACCTGTCTGTCTCCCTATACCTGTGAGCATGAACACAGCCCCCCGAGCAGCGGGGTGTCAGTACGGATAATGTATTGAGCATGTAAAGCATAAGAGCAACATCATATATATATATATATATATATATATATATATATATATACACACACACACATGAGAACCATGGATGAGATCTGAACTCATAAGCTAAAATAACTGAATGCATGTACTTGTATAAACTAGCATCTGCCTGAATCTGCATAAACCTGTATAACTGACAATGCCTCTGTGGGCGCATAATATGTATGCTCATGCCTATCAATGAATGTCATACATCTGTATATATGTGCATATATAACGCCTGGTGTATGTGCGTATATAACACCTGTCTCATTTCTCATATCATATCGGCCTCTCTGCGGCCATCATCATATACATTGTTGTGATACTTGCAGCCTGATTCTCATATCATCATCATAGTGCATCAGCTGATCAGGTGGTAATGCGTATATAACGCCTACTCCTTTCCATACCCTATATACATATAATACTTGCGTATATAACGCCTTCTGTTCACGGGTCAACATACATATATATAAATGAATGTAATGCATGAATAACTGTATACATAAAAATGAACCCATGAACAGAAGGAATAACCATAACGGGGTGCATGAATGTCAAAAAAGCAAAATACTTCTAATGCTTCTAAGGGTAGAGTAATATGGACTCGCTTACTCGCTTATTGGATCATATCATAGGATCATGTCAAAAGAAGGAAGGGATAGCCTTAACATACCTTGACGTATATCAAATCGTCCGACTCCTACTTCTCGACTTGTAAATCTACAATTAAGATAACATAGGCCTTCATTAGACTATGTACTTCACTTGCTAACCTCCTTTAGATGCATAGAGAGCTTAACGAATCATGGACAACATTTCTCTCATAAGCTTAACAACCCTTCAACTCCTCATTCACTTAATACCAACCATAACAACAATAACAACACTTATATATCAAACTATATTCAAATCCATTCCCAATCATCTCTTTAAATAACCCTAAATTACTATTTTATCTTTCATCAACTTACCACTTTCACAACTACCCCCTCTTTACATAGAATCGCTAAAACTCTTAATACTCAACTTAAATACAAAGGTAGAAATCATGTACATACCTTGAGGGGTCAAGAATCCCAAGAATCACTTCAACTTCAACTCCCTAAACTCCACAACTTGAAAAAACCCTAGAAGCAACCTTTCTACTTCACCATCTCGGGTTTACGGGGTCCGGGTCTTGTCAAATCTTCACTAATATGATGGAAAATATTGGAAGAGAATATTTTAGGGTTTTCAAATTTTTGGAAGGAGGAAAATATGAAATGAAGTCGTGACCCACATATTTATACTTGGAAGCCAAAAAGGCTACAGCGGTCCGGTTTAACAAGCGGGTCGACGGCCCGTCGACGTGTCGAAGGTTCGTCAACGTGCGGCTGCAAATGCATGGCTGCGGGATCCTATCGACGCTGCACGTCGGCGGACCGTCGATCATGTCGACAACCCGTCGACGATGTCTGGTGTCCTGCAAATCTTTCTGGTTCATTTCCGATCGCGTCGACTTGATTCGCTCAACTTCTAACTCTATAAATTACCCGCAACACATACTGGTACTCTTGTACACGGGGTAAGGCACTTCCTATCTCTAAACTCGAGCTCGGGTCTCTATTCCAAGGGCATACCCGGCTAGAAAACCATAGGTTCTACTATTACGAAGACGAGGGGTGTACCACTTTTGTCACGACCCAACCGAAGGGCCATGACGGTGCTACCACCCGAGCACCTCTTAACGTACTCTCACATTCACATCTAGGTGAGCCACATGGCTTACTCATAATTTACATACCTCAATAGTGCTAATCTCATTGGGATACAACGCATTTATATCATCATCAATAATAATGCCCATATCCATATACCCAAGCCGACGAGGTTATAAAAATGATATACAAAATATGAGCCAACAAGGCTACAAGACATCTAACCATATGCATCTATATACGAGCCTCTAAGTAGAGTACGTAACATCACATAGGTGGGATAGGACCCTGCCATGCCCATATGTATGTACACAAAAGAATAATACCCAAAAGCTGTAGCTCCGGATGAAATGGAGCTCCTGTATGTAGTCACTGAATAGGAAACCTATAGATCAAGCCTGTCTCTCTGTCCACCTGCGGGCATGACGCAGCGTCCACAAACAAAAGTACGTCAATACGAATAATGTACTGAGTATGTAAAGCATAATCAACATCATAGTAGAAGCATAATAGACAGCACAAGAAATAACATAAGATGGGAGAATCAGGAGGTAATAGAGTCATTTGTACCTCTAGTGACCTTCATCATATCTACTTACTTGTCTTTCGTAAGGACCTTCCGTTTCTAATGCTTTACTCGGGTAAATACATACATATACATATTTGTATTCATATTTAATCATACTCGTATCCATATCGTATACATATCATACCCGACCATGGAGGTTCGGTGTTTCACATACCCAGCCATAACAAGGCTCGGTGGGTATACATGCCTGGCCCTACCAAGGCTCAGTGTTGTCCGTACCCAACTGCAGTGGTGCGGCGATAGGTACCATACCCGGCCAGATAAGCTCGATGTTACATAATAGTCATACATACCTAGACACATATACATCAGAGTCCATAAGAGCCATCAACATCATTACCATCATCGTTTTAGTTAGATTTATCCTTAGAGGATTAACTATCATATAAAGGGAAGCAATAGGGTCGCGAAAGTATCGAGACTCGTGAGATTTAGTAATCTTAGAGATAGAGTCACTTGGGAGACATTTTGGGATTCATGAAAGAATATATATCAAAGGAACCATGCCTTAATAAAAGAAGGGTTAGCCTTACATACCTCTTCGTCTTCCTAACTATTTAACGTTCACCGTTGAAGCTTCAGCAATCTACATTTAGAAGGATTCATACCAAGGTTAAGCCTTAATGATACTCTTAAACCCAAACTAGAACAATTCATGATCTAACGAAAATTGGGCAGCATTTCCCCTATTCCATCGACTTCCACTAGACTACAATACAACTCCCAACATCCACAATAACATCCACAATATCACAATCAAGCAATCACATTTTCATTAAACCTTTAAAATATATCCGTGTGCTCAACTTATACTAACAACTCCACACCCATTTTAGCACATTTTTATATAACTCTTCTTCATCATAATTATTACCTTCCATAACCTGATTATATCCATATCATACTAAGAATCATGACTCAATATAGATTACTACTCATAAACATCATAAAAGCTACATTTAGACTTAATTTTCTACTTTCTTCTTCTACCCAAGTTTTGCTATAACCAAACATTCTCATTAACATGAAATAAGCATGGAAAATAACCTTTTTATCCCCTAAAAACAAGCTTTGGAATAGCTATCAACTTGTACAAAAACCCTAGCTACAATGCCCATGTATTTCTTGAAATCTACCAACCCTAGGAAACCTTCTAACACATGAACACTTGATTCTTTCTATTTGATCTTTGTAATCTCTTGGGTTTGGGTGTAATATGCTTAGAGAAGGTTTTGGAGTTTTTGGAGAGCTTGGAAGAATGTGGGAAATGAAAATGAGCAAGGGTCGTCCATGTTATAAAATAAAAAATTTGACCCGACCCGATTTATACGGCCTATTATACGGGTCGTATAATTTATACGGTCCATATAATCAGGCTGTATAATACCACCAGGACACACCCTTCTCTGGAGAAAACCTACGGACCATTATACGGGCCGTTTAATTTATACGGTCCGTACAAATGGCCGTACAACTGGAAAATTCTGATTTTCATTCTCGTCGACTCGTTTGACTTCTAATACTCGTGGAACCTTCTTTGCACTTATATAACACTTCATTAACCATAAAATAAGTCCTATAACATCCCCTCAAGATATTCTAAATAAATATTAGCTCAATTATAGCGGAGACCTTCCGAACACGAGTTACATTTCACTCCCTTCAACAAACTAAGTTTCATATATTCATATAACTTCAAACTCTTATAGTAGGCACCTTAAGCTATCTAATACTTCCCTTAATTTCATAAGGATTTCATAATCATACTAAGCTCACACTAGCCTATCCACAAGGCAACACATCGGAAAATTTCCGAGGTGTAACATTCGTCCTTGAATGTTAGGTTCTTAGGGATTCTACAAAAATTTCGCTAGAGTTTCCCCTATAATATGGCACTACCATCCTGCACAGCAACCCAAAATACATCGCCTCATAGGTCTACAACATCCACAACAATAACCGTGGCCACACACGACCAGGAAAACATCAAGGGAAAACACTACATACCTGAGGATAATGGTGTCTCTGCCTGAGTCTCCTCTAAAGGTGAAAATAAATGCGGGTACCTGAACTTCATGTCTTCTTCTGCTTCGCAAGTCATTTCCTCTCTATTATTATTCTTCCCTAAAACTTTAACCGAAGCTACCTCTTTGGTTCTGAGCTTTTATACTTGCCAATCTAAAATGGCAATGGGACTTCTTCATAAGATAATTGTTTGGTAACTTGGACATCATCTATTAGTACAATTCTAGAAGGATCTCCGATGTACTTACGAAGCATCAATACATGGAAAACTGGGTGAACTGACTCCAAATCAGGAGGTAGATCTAATTCGTAAGCCACTTTGCCTACCTTGCGTATAATCTCATAAGGTCCAATATACCGGGGGATAAGCATGCCCTTCTTGCCAAATCTCATGACGCCCTTCATTGGCGACACCTTCAAAAATACCCAATATTTCACTTGGAACTCTAAGTCCCTTCGACGATTATTTGCATAGAATTTTTGTCGACTCTGACCTGTTAATAATCGATCCTGTATAAGCTTGACTTTCTCTATAGCTTGTTGGACCAAGTCTGACCCTATCAATTTGGTCTCTCCTACTTCGAACCATCCAATTGGCGATCTACACTTTCGCCCATATAAAGCCTCATACGGTGTCATTTCGATGCTAGAATGATAATTGTTGTTATAAGCAAATTCAATAACTGCTAAGTGATCATCCTACCACCTCCAAATCCAATATACATGCCCGTAATATATCCTCAAGGGTCTGAATGGTACGTTCAGCTTGTCCATCAGTTTGTGGCTGGAATGCCGTGCTAAGACTCACCTGATTCCCCAAACCTTCTTGGAAAGATTTCCAAAAATTGGCTGTAAAATGGGTCCCTCTATCGGAGATAATAGATACTGGAACACCGTGAACCCGCACTATCTCTTTGACATAAAGCTTTGCATAATCTTCTGCTACATATGTAGTTCTGACCGGCAAGAAATGAGCTGACTTCGTAAGTCTATCCACAATCACCTATATAGAATCATACTTACGTCGAGAGTGGGGTAAGCCTGTAATGAAGTCCATGTTAATTACTTCCCATTTCCAGGTTGGAATTTCTATAGCATGCAACAATCCGCTCGGCTTTTGGTGCTCAATTTTCACTTGCTGGCAGTTGGGACATTGAGCTACAAATTCCGCTATATCTTTCTTCATCCCATTCCACCAATATATAGATTTAAGATCATGATACATCTTCGTCGCTTCGGGATGAACGGAATAACGGGAACAATGGGCTTCTCTCAATATTTTGTGTTGTAATCCTGCAACATCAGGAACACATAATTTGCCTCGACATTGGAGAACTCTATCTCCAGAAATCTCAAATGATGACTTCTCCTTCTGAGGGAGTGTATTTCTGTAATGAATTAGCGTGGGATCCTCATACTGGCGCTCTTTCACTTCAACCACTAGTGATAAGACCGCTGAATTCTGAATCACAACTCTCATATTACCTGAGTCTACTACTCGAATTCCTAGGCTAGACAACTGCTGGAGTTCACGAGCTATCTCTCTTTTCTCTGGCTGCACAACGCAGAAACTTCCCATGGATCTACGGCTAAGAGCATTAGCCACAACATTTGCTTTCCTGGGATGATACAAGATATAAACATTATAGTCTTTCAACAATTCCAACCATCGCCGTTGCCGTAAATTCAATTCTTTCTGATTGAATATATACTGAAGGCTCTTATGATCTATATAAATATCAACGTAGACGCCATACAAATAATGTCTCCACATCTTTAATGCATGAATCACTGCAGCCAATTCAAGATCATGGGTCGGTAATTCTTCTCGTGGTTCCGCAACTACCTTGAAGCATAAGCAATCACCTTACTGTGTTGCATCAACACAACCTAGTCCAACGCCTGAAGCATCACAATAGACAACATAACCTTCTGATCCCTCTGGAAGAATCAGGACTGGGGCAGAAGTTAATCTATCCTTTAGCTCTTGGAAACTACTTTCACAAGTATTTGTCTATTGAAATTTAGCTGACTTCTGGGTTAACTTCGTGAGCGGTGCAGAAATGGAAGAAAAGCCTTCTACAAAGCTCCTATAGTAACCTGCTAAGCCCAGAAAACTACGAACCTCCGTAGGTGTTGTGGGCCTTGGAAAAGTCATCACGGCCTCTTCTGGGTGTCTACCCGAATACCATCGACTGAAATAATATGCCCAAGAAAGGTCACCGAGTTCAACCAAAACTCACACTTAGAAAATTTGGCAAACAACTCTCGAGTTTTAAGAACTCTAAGAACAGTGCGCAAATGATCCGCATGTTCTGCCTCGGACCTAGAATACACCAAGATATCATCGATGAATACAATCACAAATAAATCTAAGAAGGGCTTGAACACATTGTTCATCAAATCCATAAGCACTGTCGGTGCATTAGTTAGCCCAAACGACATTACCCGGAACTCAAAATGGTCGTATCTGGTTCTGAAAGCTGTCTTAGGAATATCTTTCTCCTTAACTCGCACTTGATGATACCCGGATCTCAAATCTATCTTTGAAAACCATCTGGCGCCTTGTAATTTATCAAATAAGTCATCGATCCTTGGAAGGGGATATCTATTCTTGATCGTCACTTTATTCAGTTGCCGATAGTTAATGGACATTCGCAAGGAGCCATCTTTCTTTCGGACAAACAACACAGGTTCTCCCCACGGAGAAGAACTAGACCTAATAAAGCCTTTCTCAAGCAAGTCCTTCGATTACTCCTTTAACTCTTTCAATTCTACGGGAGCCAACCTACAGGGAGGAATAGATATGGGCTTTGTATCTGGTAGCACATCTATAGCGAAATCAATCTCCCACTCTGGAGGGAGGCTTGGAAGCTCTTCCGGGAATACATCCGGAAACTCATTCACCACGGGAACAGATTGAAAAGTTGGCGATTCAGTTTCTACATCTTGAACCCGAATCAGATAGTAAAAACAACCTTTTCTGATCATTTTCCTTGCCTTTAGATAGGAAACAAACCTACCTTTTGGGGACGCGGTAATTCCTTTCCATTCTAAAACTGGTTCTCCCAGAAATTGGAAGCGAACCATTTTCATTCTGCAGTCAATATTGGCATAGCAAGAAGCCAACCAATCCATGCCCATGATAACATCAAATTCCATCAATTTTAACTCATGTAAATCAATTGTAGTACGATGGTCACAAATCACAATTACACAATTTCTATATACTCGATTAGCTATTATCGGTTCACCAATGGGTGTAGATACCTCAAAAGGTTTGATCGACTCCGGTTTGACCCCAAACTGACCCGCAATATATGGAGTAACATATGACAATGTGGAGCCCGGATATATCAACGCATATATATCATGAGAAAATACTGATAATATACATGTGACAACATCAGGAGAAGACTCAAGATCTTGGCGTCCAGCCAAAGTGTAAATACGGTGCTGAGGACCGCTAAAACTGGGAACTCTCCCTTTGCCTCTACCATGGCCGATTGGCGCATGTGAACCTGGCCCCATAGGGTGTACAGATGATGAAGACCCAGCTGCCGACCCTGAAGGCTAGGCCCTACCCCGGCTACCAACCGAGAGGCAGTCATGCATAATATGGCCTGGCCGACCGCATGCATAGCAAACCTCTGAACCCAATCGACACTAGCCCCAATGTAACTTCCCACACTGGAACATCGTGGCACGGGTGGCCTCGCCTGACCCGAATCACCCCTGAACTGAGAACCTAAACCCCTGAAACTTTGACTTGGCTCGGAATGAGTAGATCTATCAAATCTCTGGCCTGTGAACCGTGGAGGTGCACTAGTCAAAGAATGGCCTGAATTCCTAGAAAACAGCTGCCTTGGCCCGCCTCTAAACTCACTCGTTGGACCCGAAGATCTAGCCCTCTTGCTATACCCTCTATCATGCTCACGCTCACTTCTTTGCTGCTGTTGGCTTTCCTCCAAATTCTGGGCATGGGCTTGAATGCGTGAAATATCCACATTATCCTGAAGGGACATAGTCAAGCATCTATCCATCAAGTGTGGCCCTAGGCCTCTCACAAATCGGTGCACTCGGTCACCCATATCCGCTACCATGGCTGAAGCATACCTAGCTAAAGAATTGAAGCGAATACTATACTCTAAGGCACTCATAATTCCTTACCTAAGATGCAAGAACTTATCAGCTCTAGCCCGCCGAACCTCAGGAGGTAAGTAATGTCGGAGAAAGGCATCCACAAATTCATGCCATACCGGGAGAGGTACATTGAATCCCCGTGAAGTCATCTAAACTGTATACCAATGAACCGCGACATCCCGGTGTCTATAGGATGCTAAATCCACTGATTCAAGGTCTGAAGCATGCATTAACCAAAGAGTCCTCAACATCTCATCAATAAAATTCCGAGGGTCCTCATCCGACTTTGACCCGAAGAATTTCGGAGGGTTCAAGCTAATAAAATCACGGGCCCGTGCACTAACAGCCCTATCACCTTGACCTGTACCTTGCCGCTGAGTCTGGACGGCAACCAACTGAGTAAGTAAATGAACGACCTCTTTTACATCTTGGCCCGAAGCACCCGGGGGAGGAGCTGAAGGTGCTAGAGCTAGGACTGAGGCTCCCTCATTCTCCTCAGAAATAGGCACTGAATGGGAGGACTGAGATTGAGCCGCATTCTGGGACTCACCTTCCTCTATATCAATTGGTGGTGCTCTTTCAGCCGGCTTTTCTACCACCGTTTATCCCTTTTGGGCTGCCGTAGCCTTTCTATTTACAGGCATTTCTGAAATACATAACACAAGGTTAAGGAAACAGAAATCCTTATGTCATGGCTCTATCGCACGATCTTATGAAGAAAGAAAGTCATTTATTCCTAAAATGCCCGCAGCCTCCTGTTTATAAGTGTGGCGCGCAACACACCCATAAACAAGACTCTACTAGACACGGTTCCTAGACACACCCTAGGACCGAACTGCTCTGATACCACTTTTGTCACGACCCAAATGGAGGGCCATGACGGTGCTACCACCCGGTCACTTCTTATCGTACACTCACATTCACATCTAGGTGAGCCACATGGCTTACTCAAAATTTACATACATCAATAGTGCTAATCTCGTTGGGCAACGACGCATTTATATCATCATCAATAACAATGCCCATATCCATATACACAAGTTGACGAGGCTATCAAAATGATATACAAAATATGAGCCAAAAAGGCTACAAGACATCTAACCATATGCAACTGTCTACGAGCCTCTAAGAAGTGTATGTAACATCACATAGGCGGGACAGGACCCCGTCATGCCCATATGTATGTACACAAAAGAATAATACCCAAAAGCTGTAGCTCCGGATGAAATGGAGCTCCTGTATGCAGTCACTGATAGGAAATCTATAGATCAAGCCTGTCTCCCTATCCACCTGTAGGCATGACGTAGCGTCCAAAAAGAAAAGGACGTCAGTACAAATAATGTACTGAGTATGTAAAGCATAATCAACATCATAGTAGAAGCATAATAGACAACACAAGAAATAACATAAGATGGGAGAATCAGGAGGTAATAGATTCATTTGTACCTCTAGTGGACTTCATCATATCTACTTACTTGTCTTTCGTAAAGACCTTCCTTTTCTAATGCTTTACTCGGGTACATACATACATATATACATATTTGTATTCATATTTATTCATACTCGTATCCATATCGTATACATAGCATACCCGACCATGGTGGTTCGGTGTTGCACATACCCGGCCATAACAAGGCTTGGTGGGCATACATGCCTGGCCCTACCAAGGCTCAGTGTTGTCTGTACCCAACTGCAGTGGTGTTCGCGCGATAGGTACCATACCCGGCCAGATAAGCTCGATGTTACATAATAGTCATACATACTTAGACACATATACATCAGAGTCCATAAGAGTCATCAACATCATTACCATCATCATTTTTGTTACATTTATCCTTAGAGTATCAACTATCATATAAAGGGAAGCAATAGGATTGCGAAAATATAGAGACTCGTGAGATTTAGTAATCTTAGAGATAGAGTACCTTGGGAGACATTTTGGGATTCATGAAAGAATATATATCAAAGGAACCATGCCTTAATGAAAGAAGGGTTAGCCTTACATACCTCTTCGTTTTTTTAACTATTTAATGTTCACCGTTGAAGCTTGAGAAATCTACATTGAGAAGGATTCATACCAAGGTTAAGCCTTAATGATACTCTTAAACCCAAACTAGAACAATTCATGATCTAACGAAAATTGGGCAGCATTTCCCCTATTCCATCGACTTCCTCTATACTACAGTACAACTCCCAACATCTACAATAACATCCACAATATCACAATCCAGCAATCACATTTCTATTAAACCTTTAAAATCGATCCGTGTGCTCAACTTATACCAACAACTCCACACCCATTTTAGCACATTTTCATATAACGCTTCTTCATCACCATTATTACCTTCCATAACATGATTATATCCATATCATACTAAGAATCATGACTCAATATAGATTACTACTCATAAACATCATAAAAGCTACATTTAGACTTCATTTTCTACTTCCTTCTTCTACCCAAGTTTTGCTAATAAGAATGTAAACTAACCTTTTTATCCCGTAGAAACAAGCTTTGGAGCAGCTATCAACTTGTACAAAAACCCTAGCTACAATGCCCAAGTATTTCTTGAAATCTACCAACCCTAGGGAACCTTCTAACACGTGAACACTTGATTCTTGCTATTTGATCTTTGTAATCTCTTGGGTTGGGTGTAATATGCTTAGAGAAGAGTTTTGGAGATTTTGGAGAGCTTGGAAGAATGTGGGAAATGAAAATGAGCAAGGGTCGTCTATATTATAAAATAAAAAATTTGACCCGACCCCATTTATAGGGCCTATTATACGGGCCGTATAATTTATACGGTCCATATAATCAGGTTGTATAATACCACCAGGACACACCCTTCTCTGGAGCAAACCTACGGACCATTATACGAGCCGTATAATTTATACGGTCCGTACAAATGGCCGTACAACTGGAAAATTCCAATTTTCATTCTCGTCGACTCGTTTGACTTCCAATCCTCATGGAACATTCTTGGCACTTATATAACACTTCATTAACCATACAATAGGTCTTATAACAAACCCTCGAGATATTTATAAATAAATATTAGCTCAATTATAGTGGAGACCTTCCGAACACGACTTACGTTTCACTCCCTTCAACAAACTAAGTTTCATATATTCATATAACTTCAAACTCTTATAGTAGGCACCTTAAGCTATCTAATACTTCCCTTAATTTCATAAGGATTTCATAATCATACTAAGCTCACACTAGCCTATCCACAAGGCAACACATCGAGAAATTTCCGAGGTGTAACATTCTCCCCCCCCCCCCCCCCAAGAACATTCGTCTTTGAATGTTAGGTTCTTAGGGATTCTACAAAAATTTCGCTAGAGTTTCCCCTATAATATGGCACTACCATCCTGCACAGCAACCCAAAATACATCGCCTCATAGGGCTACAACATCCACAACAATAACCGTGGCCACAACTTTCCCTTTGCCTCCTCAAATTCTTTGATCTACTGAATGATCAGGCTATTGCTCTTGAAAACTAGTCTTTTTGGAAAAAGGTCACACTCTTCAAGTGTAGATTTTTTGAACAGTTCCTTCTTACTTTTCTTTCCTACACCAAGGGGAACCGTGAAGTGGGTGAATACTTGTGTAAAGTCAAAACCCATAAGGCAACGTATATGCTCCTTTTGCTGCCCTAGCCATTGCGCTCCCCAAACCCGACCATGACGTAATAGGCATTTGATGCTAAGGAACCACACCAGAAGCATGTATAATGATAATAAGAACCAACCATGCCCCGTTTCATATTTAATATAATACTCTAACTTTAGGTTAGTAATCAACATCCCATAATCGACTAAGTGTGACAAATGTCCTACTCTACATACTAATTAAGTCAACTCGACGTTAACAGAATACTATCCATAGTACTAACATTTGTCTATGAAGCTTCTAAAAGAATGAAGTAACAAACTACTCTCAGGACTGAGTCTAGAAGAAATATAAAGGAGTCCCACGAACAAGCATGTGGCCGATGCGATCTTCAGGAACCTGCTCGTCTTCGCTACCTAACATATATTTGAGTACAAGGTGCTTAGTGAATGTCTAGGGCAAGAGTTTATACACAGAAAATAATACTCATGACGAAATAAAATCAATAAAATAATTGAAATTCAATAACAAGTGTAGATCATGAAAATTCAGGGGAAAATAGCAATTATATCATTATTCGGATTTAGGTCATTATGTTAAGAGTGTTATAATTCCAACACAACCAATATTGTCAAGAAGGGAATCCATATTTAGTCATTCTTTCAAGATTATCAACATGCTAGTATAGGGAAAACCAAACCAATAGATAGGAGATTCATAATTAGGCACCCACTACTCAAAAGCGATGCACTAGATTGCTAACTTACAACGGGCCACTAATCCTCCCGAATGGCAAGACAATTGTTACGACCCAATGTCATAAGTCGTGAAGGCACTAAGTCTCACCAAGTTAGTAAGCCATCCACAATCTGCTAAAACAATTTCATAAAGAAATTAAAGCGAAAAAGAAATCATTCAAGTATTAGTAATCCTTATCTTCATAAAACACGAAAAATAGAGGTACAACCATCCCCAAATCTGGTGTCGCTAGTACAAGGACAACTAAATGAAGTATAAGTCTAGGCATACATCCGGAAAGTACATAAGTTGTCCGAAATAAAAGACAACAATAAAGATAACTGAAGAAGATCTGGTGCCATGGATCAACTGATGGCTCACCCCTTGTCCAGATGACTATCACGACGCCCGGCAGCCGTTCGAACTCCACTCGTAGCGAGAATAGAATCAGCACACCAAAAAAGTGCAGCAAGTGTAGCATAAGTACAAGGAACAACATATACTTAGCAGCATCATCGACCGACCCTAACAAAAACGGAGACGAGGGCTGGCCTACAATTACTACTTCCACACTTAACTGCCATTAGTTCACAATAATAATAATATATCAAGCTGTGATAATCGCAGACCAACCCTATGTGAAGCTGCTAATCCATAAGTACATCAAGTAACCAAATAAGCAACTATGTCCTTGGTTTATCAAGAAATTAACTAAGCACTCAGGTCCTTAATCCGTCAATCATCTAAAGCCGACAAAGGTAATCCAAACCACAATCAAGGAATAATATACAATCAACTTGTTCAAACCACTATACAACAAAGAAGATAGGATGAATGATATGATATAAAGTGCAAATGCATGTAATGCCATGCAATGCAAGGCCTTTCCATCACCCGGTATACACACGTTCAAATGTTAACGAATCGTGACCTATGGGGGACTCGCGGGGTCTATATACCACCGCTCCAGAAAATCCTCGTATCATGATTTCCATATATCATGTCTCGCCCCTTAGACTTGCATAGTTCATGTCTCAGCCCCTTAGGCTCATATACCTGTCAACTAGCCCACTGACTCATAATCATCATCACTTCATCCGGAATCATTTCCCTTCAGACCTTTTATTGGTCCCATCAATGCATATGAGATACCATGATAAATATGAATGTGACATGCTCAGCAACAAGAAATCAATCCATACAGTAAAGGACCTTACCTTTAGTCATGATAAGTATGCAAGAGATATATGATAGGAAAGGATATGGCATGCATCACAATAAGAAGCAGGAATACACATAAGATTCTCTTTTTCAAGTTCTCATAATCACAAAGGTTCCATCTTTAGCTTCTTATACATAATAAAGTTATGTCACAAGATATCATCATCAATCCGTCCGGAAACATTTCCCCTCGGACCCCTATATGTGTACTCAAATATATACAAAGCAAGAGATACCAAATAAAGCATGATTATAAAATGCACAATAACAAAAAGTCAATAAAACAGTAAAGATCCTATCTTTATTCACTATAAGCTGTAAGGGCCTATCTTTAGCCGATTACGCAATAAAGTCATTATCTTAGCTTATTTTCCACTTTTCGACAAGCATTAGGAGTGATGAGTACCACACATAACAAATAAGACAGACACATAATCAAAGAGACAGAAAATACGGGCTTCATACCCTACTCACAGATCCATAGGATCATACTATCTATCAGCTAATGCCCAAAACATGGCATTCAAACCAACTATACAATTTAAATTGCACAAGTTCCCATAACATGTAACCGGTAATCGATACAAGTGCTCGTCCCCTCACGATTATCGGGACCCCCATAATATCCCTGTTACACCCTTTTATTTAGTCTAATTTATCAACCACAACTCTTAAGTTAGAGTTTATAGTCTCAATATGCCTGGTAAGAAGTCTAGCCAAATCACAGAAGAGCATTACCCTTCCGTAGCGCTTCCAAACGATCCAATCTATTCAAATAAAGATTAAGCATAAGAATACGAGACAAACAATGCCCATATTACCTTATAGAAGATTTGGGTCCAAAAAGTGAACCCATAGACCCCGTTCCAAACCCCAAAGATCAATTTCGTATTTTTATTGGAAAACAGTTTCAATATGGTCTAATTAGTACTCTAGAAAGTCATACGAATCCATTGATAACCATAATGGCATTCTTTAATCCAAACCCAAATTAAGCCCTAAAATTAGGATTCCGAGCCACGAAGGGAAAAATAGGAAATTCATCCCAAAACAAGTTTACCCAAGATTTATAGAGTCCATAACTCAAAAGTTAGCCAAAACTATCATCACTTTCACGCTCAATTGAAAGAATCTTAGTCTCTTAAGTTAGGGTTCCAAAACCCACAATTCCCCTTCCTAAATGATGATTTCTAACATGAATTTCCATATATTAGACGATATAATCACAAAGGAGTGATTAGGAACTTACCCACTTGAAGAACCTCGAAGATTCTCTCAAAAATCACCCTTAGCCTAGCTCCCAAACACCAAATATGTGAATCAAAGGTCTAATAATTAAAGGGGGGATAAATATCTAAACTTGTTCAGCGAATAGCGCACCTGCGTAATTTTCCTCGCACCTGCGAGTCCGCTCTTGCGGATAATACACCGCAGTAGCGAAATCACTTAAGATCTCGGAGGCGCGCACCTGTGGACCAATCCACGTAGGGGCGACTCCGCTTATGCGAGTATATCTTCGCAACAGCGAGACCCAACATCATTTCCCAGATCTCGCGCCTGTGGGCCTCCTTTCACAGGAGCAACACCGCAGGAGCGGACAGAGACTCGTAGGGGTGAGTACACCAGAACCATCAAAAATCTTACTATGCTAGTGTTTGTGGTTATTCTGTGGAATCATGTAAAAGTTTGGCAATACTTGTGTTTAGGTGCTTCACCATAGGTTGTGATTCGGTTATTGATCCTTATGTACTTGAGTTGTTATTCTTGGACTGTGTGGTGTGTATACCTGATTGTGAGCATGTCTGTTCTTCAGTCTCTTTATTTATATATGTTAACTAACTGTTATCGGCCTATGATGCCTACTCAGTACGTGTTGTTTGTACTTATGATACCTTGCTACACTCTTTTTCGGGGTGTAGTGTTTGAGACAGGCTCCGCTTCTACTTTCGAGATTGATTTCCAAGGCCTGGCTTACGAGTATCGAGGGTGAGCATCTGACGAGCCGCTACCCGGGGACTCCTTTGTCCCTGTCTTTAATTTTTTACATTCAGACAGATGTGTTTAGTATTTGAGACTTGTATATTCTAGACATTACTCGGTTGCTTTTGTACCAGTCAGACCAGTTCCTTGGGGATTTTATTTATATTTCGTACTTATGATTATTTATGATTTCAGGCTTCTACCTATTCTGCTCTATTTACTTTATTGGGGTTTAAATTGATGATTTGGGAAAGGGTTCGCCTATCGAGGTGGGAAATGGTAGGTACCCGCGCTACTTAGCGAAATTGGGTCGTGATAAAATCCCTGAGTGCAATACTTATTACACCTTTAGCAAATCCAAGAGTACCAATCTTACAATCCATGAGCCTTACCCCGCACGGATGCCCTCTAGTCATTCACATTAGAAATAATCGACCATACTATTTAACCATCAACACATCAACACCGTCTACTGCTGCGGAAATAGTCTTTCTCGAAATTATGACTCCAACTACCAACTGTAAGGATTCCTTCTTGTCGATCAATCCTCGCTCGTCCATTCCAGGATGCCATGAAATTACCTATCTTGGTACTGCACCAGTTGGCTTTTTCTTAACTCCTTTGTCTCCATATCCCACAAAAACTACTTTTATCAATATAAACCAAGAATCACCCAAAACCCACTTGTGGGGTGGATCAAAATACTATAAGTCTTTAAAAATAGCTAAGCAAATCATGGAGATCCTAGCAAACCACTCTTGAGCATCGGAAAGTTTCACTTGCCTCACTCGAACATTAAAACTTAAAGCTCATCTAATTCCAACACTACACATATACCATTCCTCAGGAAGCCTTTCAACCAGAAAATACCAACCAACCCTGGTAATTCAACGAAGTCAATCACCGCCGGTGCAACTCTCAATCACCATAGAAGTAGTCCATAACCTGAAGAAGATCCTTGACTACTACACATGAATTCCTACATACATCCTCATTAGCTCATACCGGTTTCCTTGCCAAAATCCTCTTAAAAGACAAATAGCTCCACCATCCTGGCCCATGAGTCTACCGACCCAAAATAAGTATTCAAAGTCCTTTGGCGAATCCACTACTCTTTGTTCAGACTGATTTCACTAATCCTCAAATGACCCGCTAAAATATACCCCGCGACTCGAATTAGTTAACATCTACCGTTAATCGTAGAATCCTTTAAGCCAAAGCCTCATTTACACTATCCATAAGTATATCCCAACTAATGAGATCTTCACACTCATCCCTGGCTAGATTCATTCCTATTAACCGATCAGTGTCTCTTACAGAAGCCTACGATGTAGTCAAACTTACCGATGAACTTACGTCCCTTAAACAATCACTTCATAGGCAAAGCAGTCCCTCAAAAATGACAGGCTCGTAGTTCAAAATGACCCTTTACCATCTAACCAACGAGATATCATACAAACCCACCAACCCTACCTTTACCAAAGGATTATACCCGATCATTTCCACAATAGCCAATCACCTATAACCACTAAATGCCAGATGAGCACATCCACTACTTGTGCTCGTCCCATAACTGAGAATGATCTATTCGAATTCCTTTCATACACCTCTGTTCCATTAAGTAACTGAAGACCCGTCACACGCACCCCAAAATAAAGTCCTTTTCACGAGAGCACACCTCGTACCATACTACACGACGTCACATCCACCGCTCATGCCGGAACCTGAAAATATGTCCTCACCATTAGTGAGATATTGGAACAATGAAGCTTAGACCTTACCAAAATCAAATACGCACGATAACGAATATAGTAATGGAATTTTCTTAAGTGTCTGTCACGACCCAATTAGCCAACTCGCGCGGGCACCTACCTTTCCCACCTCGGTAGGCAAACCCTCATCCCAACAATTGTAAACTCATAAATAAACAAGTGGAAGAGACAAGAATCACGTAATTCTGACGATAATCATATAGAAATGTGCGGTAGTAAGGAAATACATCAAATCCACCAAGAGTTTGGTCTAACCATGCAAGAGCCTCTAACTAGATACAACAAATCTGAAAGTAACAAAATACATCAATAGTCTGCATATGTCTCGGAAAATGAAATAAGACATAGATAAAGGAAGAATCTCCAAGGCGGCGGACGTCCCCGCGCTCACCTGTAAGACTCTAAGCTGCAACTCTCGCACCACAATCAGCTACGAGAAGCAAAGGTCGATCCTACCTGGAACTCTGCGTTCATAAAAGAATGCAGAAAGTGCAGGTCATTACAAACAACAAGTACTGGTAGGTATCATAGGCTGAATAAGTTTAGCTAACACAAATCAAGTCAATAAAGTAAGATAATCAATTAAATCAACAAGGTATAAGTTAAACACAAGCCAGAATCCAAATACACGTCATCACCTATGTTTAGCTTCCAAACCAAAATGTACCAAGTCTTAAATACTCAGTCCGAATTCGTTTATCACAATACATCACAAGAATATCACAATAGAAAGCATAGAGCAATGCAATGCAATAATGTATGAAATGTGAATGCAATGCAATGATGTAACACACGTACGCCGATGATGGAACATCACATCTCGGTAGCACAACCCATGGGGGACCAGTGAAGTCCATCTAACTCACGATTCAGGAAACAACCTCGGCAACCGCTACCTCAAGATTTTGGCAACAACCTCGGCAATCGCTACGCACAACCTGGATTTTAGAACAACCATCGGATATCGGTCCTCACGTCACTCTCATCCAACTGAGCCCAACTCATAACAGTGTTTCCTCAAGTATCATCGATGTATCAACAGTATATCATGAAGGATGAGAATGCGTGCAATGAATGAGTTCAATGTCAATAATCAAATGAATAAATATCACAACTACCACGCATCGGCCCACCAACAATATCATAAAAAGGGCTGCACATTAAGCGATAATAGAACACTATCCTCGTATCAAACGTCAACAAGTAAGATACTACATTATCATGGTCAAGATATATCAATAGTCTCCAGTATCTAGAATTTACACGTGGCATCAAGCCAACAACAACAGAACAAGATAAGTGTTACACCTCGAAAATTTTCCCGTGAACGTACAGTGAAAAGTTGCAGGTTTGCACTTTGACCCAGTTGGTCGTAAAGTGAAATATGGCCCGTAAAGTGATTTACGGACCGTAAACTACTATCGTCCTCCAACCTTTCAAAAATTTTAACTTTCTGCCAAATGTCTAAATGGTTAAATACGACCCAGAATACGGACCGTAAATCGAAATACGGCCCGTAAACTATGACCGTAAACCACCATGACTCTAGCAAACCTTTCTGGTTCTGTTATGTTTCAATACGGTCGCGAAAGACGGACTGTAAACCAGAATACGGCCCATAAAGTGGGTTTACGACCACTGTACACCTCAGTCGCTGTTCATTCCGGATTAAATTTTAAGTCATTAAAAAGAGACCCAAGCTCATTCAAATCATTTCATCTTCACGATATTTCTCTCTAGAAACTCCTAGAATACTCTCTACTCTTCAATTACAAGAACTCAAGGGAGATTGGTGATCAATTACATGAGACCCACGAAATCAAGTGTAAGAATCACACTAAAGTTCATCCTTCTCAAGAAAACCCAAAAAGAGTGAAGCATGGTTTTGGTGCTAGAGGAGTAAATCCATTCAAAGCTTGTTGAACCATCATCTAAGGTAGGTTTTATGACTAAACCATGTTGTTTAAGGTATTGGAAGGTTAAGATACTTGAATTGTAGAAAAACATAGGAGATGGGTCATTAAGGAGTGAATGGTGTCATGTTTGGATGGTAGTTGGATTGAATCATAAATGTTGGAGTGTTGTGATTGTGAATACATTATAAATAACATTTATACCATGAAATAAGCGTGATACATGAGAAAACGCTATAGTAAGCTATAACCATGAATGTGGAGAAAATCGAAGAGAAATGGCGGATTGTGGCCAATGCATATAAATAATGGTTGTTGATGGCAATGTTGTGAACGTTGTTGTAAGCATTTGGGAGTCGATATAGAATATGGGAAATGTAGTATAAACAAAGGAAGTGTTGTCCAATTTTCCCTAGAGTTAGTAACACATTTTTATAGCCGATTAACTAATGTTAATACGAATTCTCTCGTGAAGGTAGCGACGTGACATTGAAGGAGAACAAGTGAATGATAGCTTAGCTAAACGACAAAGGTATGTGAGGCTAGTCCTTTCTTTCTAATGGCATGAATCCTGTGGTGTACTTTCTTTCTTGTCCATGAACTTCTTAAGTCCCGAAAGATATGAGCCTATGTCCATAATTAGCTACACAAGGCAATGAGTTAAAGTATAATGATCCTAATGATGTTATTTATTGCTTACACTCACCTTATATGCTAATTCCCTCAAGGTGAGGCAGAATGTCAATGATTGCTCCATAATACAATCCGGGGATCACGACCTTACGTCACCCCAATAAAATATGGTTGATCTTGAGCCTTATGCATGTATTATGATAAGTTAAGCATATTGTGATGATATTACTATTACACCGCGCCTATTTGGCCGGGCAGTCACCGCCAAGGTGGGAAGCTATGCGATACACCATGGCTAGATGGCATGGGCAGACACCACTAGTGGGCGGCATGAGATGTTACCCCGAACGCGGGAGGCCTGGACGCAGGCTCATGTTATGATTATCACACAGATCCGATATCGATGGGCAGTTTATACATTATGCATATATGATATGATGATGAGCATGAGTAAGACAACATGACTTATTTTCTTATACTTGACAGTTAGATTCTGATGTTCCATATGAGTATCTTCTTTACACCATTGTCTTATTTCGTTGTTTATGCCTCTCATACTCAGTACAATATTCGTACTGATGTCCGTTTTCTTTGGACGTTGTGTTTATGCCCACAGGTAGACAGGGAGGAGAGCTCGATCCAGATCCGTAGTAGCTGTCAGCTGATTGGAAGTCCTCCATTGTCCCAGAGGTGCTCATGATTATTGTAATGTGTATATATATAGCCATGTATATGTATTTTTGGGCACGACGGGGTCTTGGCCCGTCCCTATGTTCTGCACTCCTGTAAAGGCTCGTAGATACGCAGCGCGGGTTAGATGGTCTCACGAGGTCGCCACTGTATATATAGATATGTATTATTTTGATAGCCTAAAGGCACATGTATATGAAAGTATTTTGTGTTTTCGTATGAAATATGATTTTCCTACGCTAAGAGTATAAAGATGATAAAAAGAGCATTAAATGAGTAAAACGAGTGACAGAACGAGCGGTGCTGGGCGGTTAGCCCCGGGTACCCGTCGCGGCCCCTAGTCGGGTCGTGAAAAAAGTGGTATCAGAGCAGTTCGGTCCTAGGAAGTGTCTACGAGCCGTGTCTAGTAGAGTCTTGTTTATGGTGTGTTCCGCGCCACATCAATAAACAAGAGGCTACAGGGCATATAGGAAAAATGACCATCTTTCTTCTATGGGATCGTGCGATAGAGCCATGTGTAAGATTTTATCCTCCCTAATAGTGTGTGATGATTTCAGAATGCCGCCAAAGGGAAAGGCTACAGCCGCCCAGAAGGGCAAGACTACGACAAAGAGGCGGGTAGAAAGAGAGCCTCTGGTGAATATAGATGAAGGTGAATCGCATAATGAGGCCCCATGTAATACTTCCTCTACCCCGCCCGATGTGGGAGAACAAGGAGGAGCCCCAGCTCCAATTCCTCCGCCGGTTGCTTCGGGTCAACAAATGACCGAGGCCATTCAGCTATTGACACAATTGGTTGCCGCACAGGCACAACGACAAAATGTGGGTTCAAGTGACCGGGCAGGAAGTACCAAGGCCAATGATTTTATAAGCCTAAATCCTCTGGAGGTCTTCGGGTCAAAGCCGGAAGAAGACCCACAAGGTTTCATTGATGAAATGTTGAGGACATTGAAGATTGTCCATGCCTCCGAGACCAAATTCGTGGAGTTGGCATCTTATAGACTCCGGGATGTGGCGGTGTTATGGTACAACAATTGGGTATTATCAAGAGGAGAGAACGTGCCTCCTCCGGTTTGGCAAGAGTTTGTAGATGCTTTTATTCGTCACTATTTTCCACTCGAAGTCCGCTGAGCTAAAGCAGACAGATTTTTAAATTTGAGGCAAGGAAATATGAGTGCCCGGAAGTATAGCATGCAATTTAATTCTTTGGCTAGATATGCTCCGACTATGGTGGCCGATATGGGAGACCAGGTACATATATTTGAGAGTGGCCTAGGACCACATTTATTCAGAGATTGTTTGACAGCTTCCTTGCAAGACGGGATGGATATTTCCTGAATACAGGCCCATGCAAAGAATTTGGAGGGGCGACAACAACAACAAAGAGGCGACCGTGATATTGATAGAAGGCAAGGCAAGAGGGCCAGATCCATGGGAGCTAGCAGTGATCACAGAGGGGGATCAAGGCAGACATATTCTGGGTACTCAGGCCAGTCAGTGACGAGTGCACCTCCTCGTTTCGCAGGTAGGAGATTTGATCGCTCTTTCCGTTCATGACAGGGCCAGAGTTCGAGGGCTTCAGATTCCCAGTTCAGGGAAGATTATAGTCATAGGAGACCCCAGTGCCACGATGCAACTAATGCGGCATATTACATTCCGGACAGTGTCATCAGGGTTCGGATGCCTGTTATACTTGTGGTCAGGTGGGGCATATGATGAGGGATTTCCCGTCGATGAGTGGCAGAGTTAGAGTTCAGCCTACAGGTTCAGCAGCTGGCACTTCATCAGTACGCCCGGTCGGGCAGACTCCCCATATGACAGCAGGCCGAGGGGCAGGGTCTACTTCAGGTGCCACTCAGCCCCGTGTATATGCTTTAGCCGGACGACAGGATCTCGAGTCCTCTCCAGATGTAGTTACAGGTATATTGTCTATATTTTCCCGTGATGTGTATGCTTTGCTAGATCCGGGTTCTACATTCTGTTATATTACTCCATATGTTACTGGTTGTATTGGGGTGAAACCCGAATCAAATAGACCCTTTGAGGTACTCACTCCGGTTGGTGATCCCGTGATAGCAAGGCAAGTGTAAAAAAATGGTGTCATTCTGATATGTGATCGTCAGACCGAAGCTGATTTGATTGCGCTGGAGATGATAGATTTCGATGTAATTATGGGTATGGATTGTTTGGCCTCGTGTTATGCAAATGTTGATTGCCGCACGAAAGTGGTTCGATTCCAGTTTCCGGGAGAGCCCGTGCTTGAATGGAAGGGTAATGCAGCATCTCCGAAGGGTAGGTTTATTTCCTACCTTAAAGCGAGAAAAATGATAGCCAAGGGCTATATTTATCATTTAGTTCGGGTTCATGACACCGAGGCAAAACCGCCAACTTTCCAGTCAGTTCTGGTAGTGAATGAATTCCCAGATGTGTTCCCAGATGAACTTCCAGGACTTCCTCCAGAAAGGGAAATTGATTTCGCCATTGATGTGTTACCGGACACCGAGCCCATTTCTATTCCTCCTTATCGAACGGCTCTGGCCGAACTGAAAGAGATAAAGGCACAGCTGAAAGACTTTCTTGACAAGGGATTTATTAGGCCCAGTTCATCGCCGTGGGGAGCACCGGTCTTGTTCTTGAGAAAGAAAGACGGATCTCTACGAATGTGTATCGACTATAGGCAATTGAATAAAGTGACGATAAAGAACAGATATCCTCTTCTGAGGATTGATGATTTATTTGACCTGCTGCAAGGTGCTAAGTGGTTTTCAAAAGTAGATCTGAGGTCGGGTTATCATCAAGTAAGAGTTAGGGAAGCTGATACTCCCAAAACAGCTTTTCGAACGAGATATGGCCACTATGAGTTCCGAGTGATGTCGTTTGGATTGACTAACTCTCCAGTTGTGTTTATGAACCTGATGAACAATGTATTCAGGCCTCTCTTGGATCTATTTGTGATAGTATTTATCGATAATATTCTGGTGTATTCTCGCACAGAATCAGAACATGCAGACCATCTGAGAATTGTTCTTGGCATTCTTCGAGCCCGAGAATTGTATGAAAAATTTTCAAAATGCGAGTTTTGGCTAAATTCGGTAACATTTCGGGGCTATGTTATTTCCGATGATGGCATTCGAGTCAACACTCAGAAGATTGAGGCTGTGAAGACTTGGCCAAGGCCTACGACACCTACAGAAGTTCGTAGTTTTCTGGGTTTGGCAGGTTATTATAGAAGATTCGTAGAGGGCTTCACATCTATTTCAGCCCCATTGACTAAGTTAACCCAGAAGTCAGCCAAATTTCAATGGAATAACGCTTGTGAATGCAGCTTCCAAGAGTTGAAGGACAGATTGACCGCAGCTCAAGTTTTAACACTTCTAAAAGGGTCAGATGGTTATGTTGTGTATTGTGACGCTTCCGGTGTCGGATTGGGATGCGTATTGATGCAGCATGGTAAGGTTATTGCATATGCTTCGAGGAAATTGTGGAAACATGAGAAGAATTATCCAACTCATGATCTCGAATTGGCTGCAGTCATTCATGCCTTAAAGATGTGGAGACATTATTTGTACGGTGTGCACGCTGATATCTATACAGATCACAGAAGTCTTCAGTACATTTTCAAGCAGAAGGAGTTGAATTTACGGTAGAGGCGGTGGTTAGAATTATTGAAGGATTATGATGTGAACATTTTGTACCACCCCGGGAAAGCAAATGTAGTAGCTGATGCGCTTAGCTGACGATCGATGGGTAGTTTATGTGAAATCCCTCCAGAAAGGAAAGAGATGGTTCAAGAACTTAGCCAACTAGCTAGTCTTGGGGTGCGTGTAATAGATTCGGGTGATGCATGGATTAGTATTAATGATTCCACAACCTCGTCCTTGGATACGGAAATGAGGGAACGGCAATATGAAGATTCTCAGTTGTGTCGTTATAGAGACGCATCTCATGGGAAAGCAAAGTCTCCGTTTGAAGTTTCCATTGATGGAATTCTTAGAAAACGAGGCAGGCTATGCGTGCCGAATGTGGCAGAATTGCGCCGACGAATTCTAGAAGAAGCACATTGTTCTCGGTATTCCATACACCCAGGTGCAACCAAAATGTATCATGATCTCAAGTTAGTATATTGGTGGGATGGCATGAAAAGAGACGTAGCAGAATTTGTAGCACAATGTCCAAATTGCCAATAAGTAGAAGTTGAACATCAGAAGCCAGGAGGCATATTGCAAGCAATAGAGATACCCGCCTGGAAATGGGAAGTGATCAACATGGATTTCATCGTGGGATTACCTCGTTCCCGTGGCAGGCATGACTCTATATGGGTGATTGTAGATAGATTGACGAAAGCAACCCATTTTCTTCCAGTTAGGACCACGTACTCAGCCGAAGATTATGCAAAGTTGTATCTCAAGGAAATTGTGCGCCTTCATGGTATTCCATTATCTATTATCACAGACAGAGGAGCATAGTTTACTGCTAAGTTCTGGAAGTCCCTCCAAGAAGGTTTAGGCACTTAAGTGAACCTTAGCACAGCATTCCACCCACAGACCGATGGGCAAGCCGAGCGTACCATTCAGACTTTGGAAGATATACTACGAGCATGCGTGCTGGAATTTGGTGGAAGTTGGGATGACCATTTGCCGCTAATCGAATTCGCATACAATAATAGCTACCATTCCAGTATTCAAATGGCTCCTTATGAAGCTTTATATGGAAGGAAATGTAGATCTCCAATCGGATGGTTCGAAATAGGAGAAGCACAATTAGTGGGCCCTAAATTGATCCAACAAGCGATAGAAAAAGTCAAGGTGATCCAAGATCGGTTGTTGACAGCCCAAAGTCGCCAAAATCCTATGCGGACAACCGCCAACGAGACTTGGAATTTCAATTCGGTGATTGGGTGTTCTTAAAAGTATCGCCAATGAAAGGGGTGATGAGATTTGGTAAGAAAGGGAAGCTAAGTCCCAGATACATTGGACCCTACAAAATCATCCGCAAGGAGGGTCAGGTAGCCTATGAATTGGATCTACCTTCGAAGCTTGAATCAGTCCACCCAGTTTTCCACGTTGCGATGCTCCGCAAGTGTATAGGCGATCTGACAAAGATTTTCCCGATAGATGATGTGCAAGTAACGGAAAGGCTAACCTATGAAGAGGTTCCTATTGCCATCCTAGATAGGCAAGTGCGAAAGCTTCGAAATAAGGAAGTAGCGTCAGCAAAGTACTGTGGCGAAACAACAATCGAGAAGAAATGGCTTGGGAAGCCGAAGAGAATATGGAGTCCAAGTACCCACACTTATTCCAACCCCCAGGAGAGATCCAAGATGAAACACCAATAATATAAGGTTGGTAGTGCCAAATTACAGGGGAAACTCTGGCGAAATTTTCATAGAATCCCGAGTGTTTAACATTCGAGGACGAATGTTCCAAAAAGGGGGAAGAGTGTTACACCTCGAAAATTTCCCCGTGAATGTACAGTGAAAAGTTGCAGGTTTGCACTTTGACCCAGTTGGTCGTAAAGTGGAAAACGGCCCGTAAAGTGATTTACGGACCGTAAACTGCTATCGTCCTCCAACCTTTCAAAAATTTCAACTTTCTGCCAAATGTCTAAATGGTTAAATACAACCCAAAATACGGACCGTAAATCGAAATACGGCCAGTAAACTATGATCGTAAACCACCATGACTCTAGCAAACCTTTCTGGTTCTGTTATGTTTAAATATGGTCGTGAAGGACGGACCGTAAACCAGAATACGGCCCGTAAAGTGGGTTTACCACCACTGTACACCTCAGTCCCTGTTCATTCCGGATTAGATTTTAAGTCATTAAAAAGAGACCCAAGCTCATTCAAATCATTCCATCTTCACGATATTTCTCTCTAGAAACTCCTAGAATACTCTCTACTCTTCAATTACAAGAACTCAAGGGAGATTGGTGATCAATTACATGAGACCCACGAAATCAAGTGTAAGAATCACACTAAAGTTCATCCTTCTCAAGAAAACCCAAAAAGAGTGAAGTAGGGTTTTGGTGCTAGAGGAGTAAATCCATTCAAAGCTTGTTGAACCATCATCTAAGGTAAGTTTTATGACTAAACCATGTTGTTTAAGGTATTGGAAGGTTAAGATACTTGAATTGTAGAAAAACATAGGAGATGGGTCATTAAGGAGTGAATGGTGTCATGTTTGGATGGTAGTTGGATTGAATCATAAATGTTGGAGTGTTGTGATTGTGAATACATTATAAATAACATTTATACCATGAAATAAGCGTGATACATGAGAAAACGCTATAGTAAGCTATAACCATGAATGTGGAGAAAATCGAAGAGAAATGGCGGATTGTGGCCAATGCATATAAATAATGGTTGTTGATGGCAATGTTGTGAACGTTGTTGTAAGCATTTGGGAGTCGATATAAAATATGGGAAATGTAGTATAAACAAAGGAAGTGTTGTCCAATTTTCCCTAGAGTTAGTAACGCGTTTTTATAGTTGATTAACTAATGTTAATACGAATTCTCTCGTGAAGGTAGCGACGTGACATTGAAGGAGAACAAGTGAACGATAGCTTAGCTAAACAACAAAGGTATGTGAGGCTAGTCCTTTCTTTCTAATGGCATGAATCCTGTGGTGTACTTTCTTACTTATCCATGAACTTCTTAAGTCTCGAAGATATGAGCCTATGTCCATAATTAGCTACACAAGGCAATGAGTTAAAGTATAATGATCCTAATGATTTTATTTATTTCTTACACTCACCTTATATGCTAATTCCCTCAAGGTAAGGCAGAAAGTCAATGATTGCTCCATAATGCAATCGGGGGATCACGACCTTACGTCACCCCAATAAAATATGGTTGATCTTGAGCCTTATGCATGTATTATGATAAGTTAAGCATATTGTGATGATATTACTATTACACCGCGCCTATTTGGCCGGGCAGTCACCGCCAAGGCGGGCAGCTATGCGATACACCAAGGCCAAATGGCATGGGCAGACACCACTAGTGGGTGGCATGAGATGTTACCCCGGACGCAGGAGGCCTGGACGCAGGCTCATGTTATGAATATCACACAGATCCGATATGGACGAGCAGTTTATACATTATGCATATATGATATGATGATGAGCATGAGTAAGACAGCATGACTTGTTTTCTTATACTTGACAGTTAGATTCTGATGTTCCATATGAGTATCTTCTTTACACCATTGTCTTATTTCGTTGTTTATGCCTCTCATACTCAGTACAATATTCGTACTGACGTCCGTTTTCTTTGGACGTTGTGTTTATGCCTACAGGTAGACAGGGAGGAGAGCTCGATCCAGATCCGTAGTAGCTGTCAGCTGATTGGAAGCCCTCCATTGTCCCAGAGGTGCTCATGATTATTCTCTTGTGTATATATGTATAGCCATGTATATGTATTTTTGGGCACTACGGGGTCTTGGCCCATCCCTATGTTCAGCACTCCAGTAGAGGCTCGTAGATACGCAGCGCGGGTTAGATGGTCTCACGAGGTCGCCACTGTATATATAGATATGTATTATTTTGATAGCCTAAAGGCACACGTATATGAAAGTATTTTGTGTTTTCGTATGAAATATGATTTTCCTACGCTAAGAGTATAAAGATGATAAAAAGAGCATTAAATGAGTAAAACGAGCGACAGAACGAGCGGTGCTGGGCGGTTAGCCCCGGGTACCCGTCGCGGCCCCTAGTCGGGTCGTGAAAAAAGTGGTATCAGATCAGTTCGGTCCTAGGAAGTGTCTACGAGCCGTGTCTAGTAGAGTCTTGTTTATGGTGTGTTCCGCGCCACATCAATAAACAAGAGGCTACATGGCATTTAGGAAAAATGACCATCTTTCTTCTATGGGATCGTGCGATAGAGCCATGTGTAAGATTTTATCCTCCCTAATAGTGTGTGATGATTTCAGAATGCCGCCAAAGGGAAAGGCTACAGCCGCCCAGAAGGGCAAGACTACAGCAAAGAGGCGGGTAGAAAGAGAGCCTCTGGTGAATATAGATGAAGGTGAATCGCATAACGAGGCCCCATCTAATACTTCCTCTACCTCGCCCGATGTGGGAGAACAAGGAGGAGCCCCAGCTCCAATTCCTCCGCCGATTGCTTCGGGTCAACAAAGACCGAGGTCATTCAGCTATTGACACAATTGGTTGCTGCACAGGCACAACGACAAAATGTGGGTTCAAGTGACTGGGCAGCAAGTACCAAGGCCCGTGATTTTATGAGCCTAAATCCTCCGGAGTTCTTCGGGTCAAAGCCGGAAGAAGACCCACAAGGTTTCATTGATGAAATGTTGAGGACATTGAAGATTGTCCATGCCTCCGAGACCGAATCCGTGGAGTAGGCATCGTATAGACTCCGGGACGTGGCGGTGTTATGGTACAACAATTGGGTATTATCAAGAGGAGAGAATGCGCCTCCTCCGGTTCGGCAAGAGTTTGTAGATGCTTTTATTCGTCACTATTTTCCACCCGAAGTCCGCCGAGCTAGAGCGGACAGATTTTTAAATTTGAGGCAAGGAAATATGAGTGCCCGGGAGTATAGCATGCAATTTAATTCTTTGGCTAGATATGGTCCGACTAAGGTGGCTGATATGGGAGACCGGGTACATAGATTTGTGAGTGGCCTAGGACCACATCTATTCAGAGATTGTTTGACAGCTTCCTTGCAAGACGGGATGGATATTTCCCGAATACAGGCCCATGCACAGAATTTGGAGGGGCGACAACAACAACAAAGAGGCGACCGTGATATTTATAGAAGGCAAGGCAAGAGGGCCAGATCCATGAGAGCTAGCAGTGATCACAGAGGGGGATCAAGGCAGACATATTCTGGGTACTCAGGCCAGTCAGTGACGAGTGCACCTCCTCGTTTCGCAGGTAGGAGATTTGATCGCTCTTTCCGTTCATGACAGGGCCAGAGTTCGAGGGCTTCAGATTCCCAGTTCAGGGAAGATTATAGTCAGAGGAGACCCCAGTGCCACGATGCAACCAATGCGGCATATTACATTCCGGACAGTGTCGTCAGGGTTCGGATACCTGTTATACTTGTGGTCAGGTGGGGCATATGATGAGGGATTGCCCGTCGATGAGTGGCAGAGTTAGAGTTCAGCCTACAGGTTCAGCAGCTGGCACTTCATCAGTACGCCCGGTAGGGCAGACTTCATCATACCCGAAGGTTTACGTGCTTTCTCCGACAACATCGTCTAAATATATGCTTCCCTAAATTAAGTCTCACCATAGGGTAAACCGTAATATACCTGGAAGGCCAAACAGCAATACCACTAACAATCACTCTTTAGACTTCCCTTGAGCCTCGAGATAAAGAAAGTCTAGGCACATTCGAATCAAGACATTAGAATCAAGAAGAATATCAAACGGACTCTACTTCTATTCAAGACACAAATCCCCAACCTATGAAATGGGTTTTATGAACTAGAAGGGTGAAATTAGGAATCTAAAGGTTCCAACATGAAATTAAAGCTCTAGGTGATCAATTCCCATCAATAGCAAGCTAGAATAATCAACCATTTACTCAAATTCGAATTCTAGGCAAAACCCCCAAATTTGGGTATAAACCCTAACTTCCAATTCCATAAATTAGCCACTAATTAGGAAGAAATTATGAAATAAAGGATTCTAATCATCAATTAAATACTTAATAGAGCTAACCCAACCAACAAATCATGATTTAGAAGCCTAGAAAGAATAACTCATAAACCCACTTTTTAACCTTCAATCACTTAATGAACTATCAAGAAAAATTGATTCTAAGGTGATTAATTCTAAGGTGATTAAGGACAATGGAATAGGAAAGAAATTGGAAGAACTTACCACTAAGAATTTCCTCCAAGAATATCCTAGAATTTCTCCCAATAGCCCAGATTTTGGAATACTAATAAATGAGGGACTTAGGACATTTAACACTTCATTAATGAAATAATTGCCCGCCACCGCTTCCGCGACCATCAAACCGCTTCCGCTGTCCCTTGACGGCTATAACGGTCAAGCCAAAATTGCACAGGATGCTCCAGCGGCAGGGTGACCATTATAGTAGCATCGCTGCCATGGTGCTGGTGCCGCCAAAGTGGGCACCAGACACCAGAAAAGTCTCCAAGTTTTCACAACTCAACTCGAATTTTCGACTAACTCCCGAGGCCATCTGCTCACCTACCGAATATGCAGACATACACAAAAACACATTACGAATGCACTCGTGGCCTCGAAATTCCCAACGGAGATCTCGTTGACCGAGTCAACCCTCGATACCTAAATCATCCCTATGTGCCTCTCTCATAACCCGGGGCACATACTTCTCAAGGAAGGCCCAGTAGAATAGATTCCAAGTCAAGGGAGGAGAACCCTCAGGTGTGAAAGCAACAAAAAACCTCCACCAAGTCTTCGCGTGTCTGCAAAACTGGTAGGACACATATCAACTCCATGGGACTCTGCGATCCCCATCCTATGTAATAACTCATGCATATCCAAGATGAACACATACACGTCCTCTCCAGAAGTACCAGAGAACCTCGGCGGCTCTAATTTCCTAAACCTCCCAACAAGATCCTGATTAGTCAAGGTCATAACAGGGCCTACCACAGGTCTAAGATCATCTCCCAGGGCTGGCACTGCATCAATCTGGGGAGCCATAGCTGCAACGGGGTGTGCTACACGAGTAGGTCTCTGCTTAGAGGTCTGCGCCCTAACTCTAGTCTATGAACCTCTGCCCGGAGTAGTAACACCAGCGGTAGCCTACTGGGCATCTAGATGGAGTAGACCACGAGCCATAATATCCTGCATAGTCTGCTCTGAAGTGATCTCGGGCTGTGTCCATGCTGGGGCCACATCATCCTCGGCGGTCTGGTCTCGAACCTGCTGACCCTCAGGTTCTGGAGATAGAGATCTCTCTCGCCGCTGCCCTACCGCAGGAGCTCTGCCTCTGGCTAGGGCAGCCCCGCGGCCTCTAGCTTAACGCGCCTTCTGGCTGTCGCTCGCCCTCTGGTGCTAGCTGCAGCTGCAAGCTCTGGCACCTGGTCTCGAGCTATCGTAGCTCGAGTCCTCACCATCTATGAGAGAAGAGATAAGAGTCAGATACCAATTCGATTGTTCCAGATACCAATTAGAATAAAGTAGCAAGAAAGAAGGAAAGAAAGTGAAATTTCCTAAATGTCCTATAGCCTCTCGTAGATAGGTACAGAGCTCATCGTACCGATCCACGAGACTCTACTCGACACGCTCTTGTATTATAGACCGGGTAACTTAGGGATCTGATACCAACTTGTCACGACCCAATTAGTTAAGTCGGGCGGGCACCTACCTTTTCTACCTCGGTAGGCGAACCCTCATCCCAATAATTGTAAAGTCATAAATAAACAAATAAACAAGCGAAAGAGATAAGAATCAAGTAAGTCTGACGATAATCATATAGAAATGTGCGGCAGAAAGGAAATACATCAAATCCACCCAGAGTCTTGTCTAACCATACAAAGGCCTCTAACTAGATACTACAAGTCCGAAAGTTAGAAATACATCAATAGTCTGAATATGTCTCGGAATATAAAATAAGACATAGATAAAGGAAGAATCTCCAAGGCGGCGGACGTCCCCGTGCTCACCCTGTAAGACTCTAAGCAGTAACTCTCGCACAATAATTAGCCGCGAGAAGCAGAGGTCGATCCTACTTGGAACTCTGCATTCATAAAAATATGTAGCAAGTGCAGGTCAGTACAAACAACAAGTATTGGTACGTATCATAGGCTGACCTAGCTAACACATATCAAGTCAATGAAGTAAGATAAGCAGGTAAATCAACAAGGTATAAGTCAAACACAAGCCAAAATCCAAGTACACTGTCACGACCCGGCTAGGGGCCGTGACGGGTACCCGGGGCTAACCCCCGAGCACCACTCATTCTACTACTCATCATACTCATTAAAAGTTCTTTTATCAAATTCATACTCAAATTAAAAGAAAAATCATCTTTCATTTGAAAACATAAATACTTTTATATGCATAGGCCTTTCGGCCATCAAAATGATATATATATATATATATATATATATATACATAACAGAAACCTCGTGAGACCATATAACCCACACTGCGAATCTGCGAGCCTCTACTAGAGTGCTAGACATAAGGACGGGACAGGACCCCGTCGTGCCCAAAATATGTATATGTACACAAAAGAATAATCAAGGCACCTCCGGGATAATGGAGTGCTCTCAGATCAGCTACTAGCTCCTATAAGTCTGGGTCAAGATCACCTCCCTGTCTACCTGTGGGTATGAACACAGC
The DNA here is from genome assembly GCF_019175385.1 of Lycium barbarum. Taxonomy (NCBI): domain Eukaryota; kingdom Viridiplantae; phylum Streptophyta; class Magnoliopsida; order Solanales; family Solanaceae; genus Lycium; species Lycium barbarum. The sequence continues at coordinate 39,287,671 of NC_083346.1, read as the reverse complement.
GTCCAAAGAAAACGGACGTCAGTACGAACAATGTACTGAGTATGAGAGGCATAAACAACAACAATACGTCAATGAGATAAAGGAAGCATCAATAAGGAGCAACTGTATATGACTGTCTCTTATAAAAGAAATAACACATGTTGTCTTACTCATAATCATCATCATATCATATATGCATAAATGTATAAGCTGCCCGTCCATATCGGATCAGTGTGATAATCATTAGCCTGCGTCCAGGCCTCCCGCGTCGGGGGTACAATCTCATGCCGCCCACTAGTGATGTCTACCCATGTCACCTAGACATGGTGTATACATATAGCTGCCCGCCTTAGCGGTGTCTGCCAGGCCATATAGGCGCGGTGTGATAGCATCATGTACATATCATAGACTTATCATATTCTCATCATATTATTATCATAATGCATGACTGGAAACTTAAGACAATTATACTCTATCGGGGTGACATAGGGTCGTGAACCCCCGATTCCATTATGGAGCATCTATGAGTATTCTGCCTCACCTTGAAAGAAATAGTGTATAAGGTGAGTGTATAAAACAACGACATTATTAACTTATAGAAACATCATATCATAACTCTAGAATCTTTAGACTCAAGCTCATCATCATCATTATTAGGCTCATAACGTATCTCTTATCTCATATAGCTATTCATGAACATAGACTCATCGTCTTCCGGAATGTAGGAGAATTATGAAGAGGAAAGAAAAATCATGCTATAGGATTCATGCCATAGAAAGAAAGGACTAGCCTCACATACCTTTTACTCTTAACTAACCTATTGCTTGCTTGTTCTCCTTCAATGCCCTCGTTTCTACCTTCAAGAGAATTAGCATCAACATTAGTTAATCGACTATAAGAACGTGTTACTATTTCTAGGGAAAATTGGGTAGAATTTCATTTGTTTCTACTACATTTCCCATATTCTATATCAACTCCCAAACGTTCATAAAAATATTCACAATATCGCAAACAACAATCATCATTCATCTACATTTCCCACAATTCACCATTTTCCTTCAATTTCTCCACAATTATGGTTATAGCTCACTATCGCGTTTTCTCATATATAATACTTATTCCATGGTCTAAATGCTATTAATAACATATTTACAATCACAACATATCGATAGTCATGACTCAATCCAAACCTTTACCCAACAATGCCACTATTCCCATATTTATGACCCATTTTCTATGTCTTTCTACAATCCATGTGTTTTTAACTTTCAACACCTTAAACAATCAAGAATGATCATAAAACTCACCTTGGATGGTGGATGAACAACACTTGAGTGGAACTTCTCTTCTTGCACCCAAAACCCTAACTCACTTCCCTTGAGTTTTCTTGACTTAGAGGAACCCTAGTGAGCTTTCTTGCACTTGATTCACTTGAATCTATGGTATAAACCTTTGATTTCGTTTGTACTCTTGAAGATGAAGCATGTGGAACCTTCTAGAGTCTTGAGAGAGATGAAGAAGTGTGTGGGAAATGAAATTAATGAAGTGGAATCACATTTATATAATTGAACTTACTCAGCCCGTCGGGACTTCCACGGACACTTGTACGGTCCGTGGAACATGGCACGGTCCGTGAAAGTGATCGTGGTTCACCACCATGAAATACTTAGCTGTTATTGAGTTATACGGACCATTATACGGTCCGTATAACATTCCACGGGCCGTATAACATGGTCGTGTAACTCACAGTTTTTCCGAAATTGTTCTCGTCATTTCGTTTGATCTCCAATCCTTATACAACCTTCTTAACACTTCTTTAATACTTCATTAATGATCTAAACATCCCTATAACTCGTCCTCAAGACCTTACCAAACAATTCTTAATGCAATAATTTACGAAACATTTCCTAAATCTCACTTATACTCCACTTATCCTTATCAATCCTTATTCCATCAATTCATATAGCTCCAAGATCTTAACGTACGCATTCTAAGACCACTAATTATCCATCTTATAATCTTAAGAACTTCCTGTTATCCTTAAGCTCGAAGTAGTTCACTCACTACGCGACGACATGAAATTTCCAAGGTGTAACATACACGTCATCACCAATGTTTAGCATCTAAACCCAAATATGTCAAGTTTCAAATACTCAGTCTGAATCCGTATATCACAAAATATCACAAGAATATCACAATAGAAGCCATAGAGCAATGCAATGCAATGATGTATGAAATGTGAATGCAATGCAATACTGTGTACACATGTATTCCGATGATGGAACATCACATCTCGGTAGCACAACCCATGGGGGACTCGCAAAGTCCATCTACCTCACGGTTCAGGAAACAACCTCGGGAACCGCTACCTCACGATTTTGGCAACAACCTTGGCAATCGCTACGCACAACCTCGATTCCAGAACAATCATCGGATATCGGTCCTCACGTCACTCTCATCCAACTGAGACCAGCTCATAACAGTGTTTCCTCAAGTATCATCAATGTATCAACAGTATATCATGAAGGATGAGAATGCGTGCAATGAATGAGTTCAATGTCAATAATCAAATCAATAAATATCCCAAGTACCACGCATGGGCAAACCAACAATATCATAAAAATGGCTGCACATTAAGCCATAATAGAACACTATCCTCGTATCAAACGTCAACAAGTAAGATACTACATTATCATGGTCAAGATATATCAATAGTCTCCAGTATCTACCATTTCCACGTGGCATCAAGCCAACAACAATAGAACAAGATAAGTCATAACACAATGGGTTGGCTAACCCCAATCACACAACAGGGCCCAACCTAAGACAATATCCAATCAAACTTCATACCTGAAGGTTTACATGCTTTCTCCGACAACATCATCTAAATATATGCTTCCCTAAATGAAGTCTCACCATAGGGTAAACCGTAATATACCTGGAAGGCCGAACAACAATATCACCGACAATCACTCCTTAGACTTCCCATTCCTCTGAGCCTCGAGATAAAGAAAGTCTAGGCACATTCGAATCAAGAAATTAGAATCAAGAAGAACATCAAACGAACCCTACTTCTATTCAACACCCAAATCCCCAACCTATGGAATGGGTTTTATGAACTAGACGGGTGAAATTAGGAATCTAAAGGTTCCAACATGAACTTAAAGCTCTAGGTGATCAATTCCCGTCATTAGCAAGCTTAGAATAATCAACAATTTACTCAAATTGGAATTCTAGGAAAAACCCCCCAAATTTGGGTATAAACCCTAACTTCCAATTCCATAAATTAGCCTCTAATTAGGAAGAAATTGTGAAATAAAAGATTTTAATCATCAATTCAATGCTTAATAGAGCAAACCCAGCCAACAAATCATGATTTAGAAGCCTAGAAAGAGTAACTCTTGAACCCACTTTTTAACCTTCAATCACTTAATGAACTACCAAGAAAAATGGATTCTAAGGTGATTAAGGACAACGAAATAGTAAAGGAATTAGAACTTACCACCAAGAATTTCCTCTTAGAATATCCTAGAATTGCTTCTAATAGCCCAAATTTCGGAATAGTAATAAATGAGGGACTTAGGGCATTTAACACTTCATTTAATGAAAGAACTGCCCGACACCACTTCCGCGACCATCAGGCCTCTTCCGCGTCACCACTTCCGCGGTCCCTTGACCGCCAAAGCGATCGAGCCAGAATTGCAGAGGACGCTCCAGCGGCAGGGTGACCACTATAGCTGTACCGCTATCGTGGTGCTGGTACTGCCAAAGCGGGCACCAAACACTAGAAAATCCCAAGTTTTCACAACTCAACCTGAATTTCTGACTAACTCCCGAGGCCATCTGCTCACCTACCGGACATACAGACATACACGAAAACACGCTACGAACGCAGTCGTGGCCTCAAAATTCCCAACGGAGTTCTCATTGACCGAGTCAACCCCTGATACCTAATTTCCAACTTCCCAACCCAAGTCTCAAAATGAACTCGAGTGCATTGGGAACCGAACCAGATATGCACACCAGTTCTAAATGACCATTCGGACCTCTCAGAATCGACAGAATTTCGAAAAAGGTATGGTTACCCAAAAGTCAACTTTCAGTCAACTCTTTTTCGCTTAAAGCCAATTTTTCTCAAAAAGTCACCCAAATCAAATCTGAACACCTCGGGAAGTATGTCAATGGTCCCCTCGGGTCAAAAGTGAGCTAACAAGCTCGGGGACAAATCGAAAGCGCTGAAAAGACTATAAGGACCAAGCGGGTTGTTACAGTGTCCCTTAAACTCTCGAAGATAAGTATAGACGTCTCCGTACCGATCCTCAAGACTCTATTAGACATTGTTCTTGTACTAGTGAGACCGATTAACCTAAAGCTTAGATACCAATTTGTCACGACCCAATTTCATAAGTCGTGAAGGCACTAACTCCCACCAAGTTAGTAAGCCATCCACAACCCGCTAGAACAATTTAATAAAGGAATTAAAGCAAAAAAGAAACCATTCAAGTATTAGTAATCCTTATTTTCATAAAACGCGAGAAAGAAAGGTACAACCATCCCTGAATCTGGTGTCACTAGTACAAAAATGACTAAATGAAGTATAAGTCGAGGCATATATCCGGAAGGTACATAAATTGTCCAAAATAAAAGACAACAATAAAGATAACTGAAGAAGATCTGGTTCCATGGATCTGATGGCTCACCTCGAATCGTCCAGATGACCATCACGATGGTCGGCAGTGTCTTGCACTCCACTCGTACCGAGAATAGAATCTGCACACGAAAAGAGTGCAGCAAGTGTAGCATGAGTACGGGGAACAACGTTTACTCAGCAGCATCATCGACCGATCCTAACGAAAATAGAGATGAGGGTTGCTCTACGATTACTACTTCCACACTTAACTGCCATTAGTTCACAATAATAATAATGTATCAAGTTGTGATAATCTCAGTTCAAGCCTATGTGAAGCTTCTAATCCATAAGTACATCAGGTTACCAAATAAGCAACTAAGTTCTTAGTTTATCAAGAAATCAAGTAAGCACCCAATTCCTTAATCCGTCAATCATCCAAAGCCGAGAAAGGCCATCCAAACAAAAATCAAGGGCATAATAGACAATCAACTTGTTCAAACTACTATACAACAAAGGAGATAGGATGAATGATATGATATAAAGTGCAAATGCATGAAATGCCATGCAATGCAATGCTAGACCTTTCCATCACCCGGTATACATACATTCAAATGTCAACAAATCGTGACCTGTGGGGGACTCGCGAGGTCCATATACCACCGCTCCAAAAAATCCTCGGATCACGGTCTCCACATATCATATCTTTTTTCCTTAGGGTCGTACAATTCATGTCTCAGCCTATACATGTCAACTAGCCCATTGGCTCATAATCATCACCACTTCATCCGGAATTATTTCCCTTCGGACTTTTCATTAGCGCCATCAATGCATATGAGATACCATGATAAATATGAATGTGACATGCTCAGCAAAAAGAAATCAATGCATACAGTAAAGGACCTTACCTTTAGTCATGATAATTATGCAAGAGATATATGATAAGCATGGATATGGCATGCATCACAATAAGAAGCAAGAATACACATAAGATTCCATTTTTCAAGTTCTCATAATCACAAAGGTTCCACTTTTAGCTTCTTATGCATAATAAAGTTTTGTCTCAAGATATCATCATCACTCCGTCCGGAAAGATTTCCCCTCGGACCCCCATATGTATACTCAAATATATACAAAGCATGAGTTACCAAGTGAAGCATGATTATGAAATGCATAATAACAAGAAGTCAATAAATACATTAAAAGATCTCATCTTTATTCATTATAAGCTGTAAAGGCCTATCTTTAGCCGATTACATAATAAAGTCATTATCTTAGCTTCTTTTCCACTTTTCGACGAGCATTTAGGAGTGATGTCTACAACACATAACAAATAAGATAGACACACAATCAAAGAGACAGAAAATACGGGCTTCATACCCCACTCATAGGATCATACTATCTACTAGCTAGTGCCCAAAACATGACATTCAGACCAATTATGCAATTTAAATTGCAGAAGTTCCCATAACATGTCACCGATACCCGATACAAGTGCTCGTCACCTCACGAGTATCGGGACCCCCTTATTATCCCCGTTACACCCTCTTATTTAGTCCAATTTATCAACCACAACGCTTAAGTTAGAGTTTACCGTCTCTACAAGCCTGGTAAGAAGTCCAGCCAAATCACAACAGAGCCTTGACCTTCCGTAAAGCTTCCGAACGATCCAATCTAGTCAAATATAGATTAAGCGTAAGAATACGAGACAAACGGTGCCTATATTACCTTATAGAAGATTTGGGTCCGAAAAGTCAACCCATAGACCCCGTTCCACACCCCAAAGGTCAATTTCATAATTTTATTGGAAAACGGTTTCAATATGGTCTAATTAGTACTCTAAGAAGTCATACGAATCCATTGATACCCATAATGGCATTCTTTAATCCAAACCCAAACTAAGCCCTAAAATTAGGATTCCGAGCCACGAAGGGCAAAATAGGAAGTTCGTCCCAAAATCAATTTACCTAAGATTTACAAAGTCCATAACTCAAAAGTCATCCAAAACTATCATCACTTTCATGCTCAATTGAAAGAATCTTAGTCTCTTAAGTTAGGGTTCCAAAACCCACAATTCCCCTTCCTAAATCATGATTTCTAGCATGAATTTCCATAATATTAGACGATATAATCATAAAGGAGTAATTAGGAACTTACCCACTTGAAGAACCTCAAAGAATCTTTCAAAAATCACCCTTAGCCGAGCTCCCAAACTCCAAATATGTGAATGAAAGGTCTAATGACGAAAGGGGGAATAAATATCTAAACTTGTTTAGCGAATAGCGCACCTGCGCAACTTTCCTCATACCCGCGAGTCCGCTCCTGCAGACAATACACCCCAGGGGCAAAAACACTTAAGATCTCGGAGCTACGCGCCTGTGGACCAATCTACGCAGGGGCGACTCCGCTTCTACGAACATATCTTCGCAACAGCGAAACCCAATATCATTTCCCAGGTCTTACGCCTACGGGCCTCCTTCCGCAGGAGAGACACCACAGGGGCGGACAGAGGCTCGCAGGGGGGAGTACACCATAACCAGCAAAAATCTGGTCTTTGACTCTCACACCCCAAATCCCTAGACTCTCTCGAAACCTCCTCGATACAAACCAAATATGCAACCCCACATAAAAACACGCTACGAACTCACTCGCGCACTCGGAATTCCCAAAAGAGGCCTCGTTGATCAAGTCAACCCCGAACAACCAAAAACCAACTTTCTAACCAAATGTCCAAAATGCCCCCAAGACCCTCGGGAACTGAACCAAATACACAACCAGCCTAAATTCGATGTTTCGAAGCTAATGGAACTGACGAAATTCCCAAAATGACACAATTTCCCCCGATGTTGACTTTAGTCAACCAAACACTTATGAAATGCAAAAACTCTCATTTTCTCACTCAAATCGCATATGATTGCCTCGGGAATTGCGCCACCCATCTCCACAAGTCAAATATATCATAATGAAGCTAGGGGAGATCAAAAGGGGTAAAATAGTCAAAAGTGCTAAAATGACCTAACGGTCAAAAGTGCTAAACGACCTAACGGGTCGTTATAGCAATTGATCAATTTTTTTCTAAACTGTTGGTGAAACACCTCACTTCCCTAAAATTATAAGTATTTAAAAAAAAAATAGCCATTTTTAGCTTCTCACAAGCTTGACAAAAAAAACTATTAGTGAGTGTTTGCCTAAGCTTAAAAGCTGGTCAAATTAGCATATAAACACTTTTTGGCTCTTTTACGTGCTTGGGAAACACTCAAAGTGCTTAAAAGCCAATAGTCATAACTTGGTCACCCTAACTTACGATTCCTTTTAGCTTATAAACACTTTTAGTTTGATCAGGATTTTTACTATATTAAGCTTAATAGCTTTTATAATTCTCATAATATTTTTTCCCAAACAAAATCTCTAATTTCCTCTCCATTCCATATCCGTCGTTCATCATTTTTCCAGCAAAGATGACTTTAGATTTATGATTTTTTTAACAAAAATTAAGGGTATTTTTAGTTTAGTTTTCACAAGAACAACTTATCAACACTTTTTACAAAAACAAGTGCTTATTATCGGTTTCATCCCTTTTATTCAAACACTACTTATTAATAAAATTAATTGCAACACTTCAAAATGTTTATCAACACGTAATACTTATCAGTTAGTTACAATGGTTAAATCAGATGGGCTTGTAGTCTCAAAGTAACAAGAAATATTAGTTCATAAGTAACTAGCTTTCTCCCCAAGTAATATCATAATGAATGGATATTCATAATTAATGCAGTAACATTTACAACACTCCCCTTGGATATCCATTAATATATAATGTGTCTCGTGAGAATCTTAATAGGAAAAATTCAGTGGAAAAAAATCCTAGCTAAGAAAATAAGGGTACACATTGTAATAACTAAGACTACGCAATTACGCATTACATGCTGTACAAATACCACATTGTATATCTGCCTGTATGAACTGGGAAAAAGTAATATTTGAACACCCTAAAGCATTGTTTGCCTTCTGAATTTTTTCATATTTTTGCACAGTATAATACATGCTACAGAGAATCATTCCAGACTCTTATTTCACTTTCACTTCTTTAAAAAGAATGAACCATCTAATCTCAGTGACCAAACTTAACAACTTCTTAGCCATGACTGAAATTTCTAATTTTTATCGTGCAAGATTGCATAAGTGCATGAATCGTGTGTTATCTTCCAAGCCTTGACGATGATGTGAATGTCCACTAGTTGATTGCCCTTGTTGCAAAATTCTAATTATTGGTCGTCATAAAGGACTGTTGATCTAGTGCTTCCACATTTCATTTAGCGTCACCCAATCGAAAACTACTTAGAAGTGGACTTCGATAGATACTTGGATAAATATGGAAACACTCATTTTCATATGTACACTAAGCATTATTGACCAAATTGTTAAGTCCCCAAGATTGAAAACTCCAACATAAACATGTGGCCCTTTTCTTCTACTACAATTATTAAAACACAATTTACACAAATATACAACGTTTTAGACGCATTTGCACCTGTTTAGCCAATAAATACATATTGCTACTGTTGCTAAAAGAAATTGCAACCACTAACCAAGCTACAAAATTCTGTTCTCTTAATTCCTCCTCCTCCTTTTGATCTTCTCTCTCTCAGATTTTTAACAGACTAGTTGTTCCAAAAGCATCGGCATTAGCTACAAAAATGGATTTTTTTAAAACTAAAAAAAACTCATATTTTCAACATTCCTCTTCATACTTTCTTCCCATTCATCTTTTTTCCTCAAAACAAAATATTATATTATTCAGTAATCTTATTTGATTGCATTGTTTTTATGTACAATGAAATTCCAAAATCAAGCAAAGTAACAATTCATTAGAGTGCCTTTACGGGCAGGACTTCTTTTTTTTTTTTTTTTTTTTTTTTTTAAGAACCATGCATTATTCAAGACTTATTCAATATTTGAATTTATTTAGCAATTGAGTTTTAAGTGTGTGCGCCAAAAAGCGACGTCATTCACTGCATAGCAGTGAGTATTTCTTACTGGGATGATTCCGATGAACTTATCAAATTTCAGGTCAATCGAAATCCATGAAAATTCTTTATCTCCAAAGCTATGACCAAATTCGGATTCTAGCGATTTAAGAGAAAATAATGAGTGTTATATCCTTATCATACATCAATTCATGTCAAATCATCACCTTTAATCATGTACTAGATTTTAACATAAATAAAATCGATATAAAGGATTAGTTTTCATCCTAAATCACGTTTTACGTGGAACGAACAACTAAAAACCTATCTAAACGACCTCAAAAGCTAAGGCCAAACTTAGAAAATAACCGATGCAAGCAAATTCAAGGAAAAATAATCTGATTTAGATTCTTATCATGTATCGATTCACATTAAATCATTATGTGTAATCATGTTTCATATTTAACATAAACAAACTGAAATAAAGAACAGTTTTTCACTTTCAAATCACATTTTAATCCGACAAACTATCTAAAATCCATCTAAACAACTTTGAAATGCCGAAAAATGACATCGGTCACTACAAAGCTGTGAGTATCACTCACCACCAGGTCGTTTCTGATGAACCCACATAATTTTAGGTCAATCACCGGGATCATGAAATTCATTACGTTCAAACTAACCAAATTTGAAAAATAACCATTTTAGGCATAGTTAAGAATTAAATAATCTGGTTTAGGATTCCGTTCTCTTTATAAGTATTCCATGAGTTAAAGGTATACATTGTGTCTCATCTTCTAAATAAGAAACAAAAGGTATGTTTACACTCTTGAAAGGGACATCCGAAAAACAATTCTTTTCAAAAAAAAAATTGCTTGATTTTCTTTTTCAATTGATCTTTATTGTTTCTTGTACTAGTTTATATTAGAATAATTTGTTGAATCTTGAAGGATATATTTTTACAAGTAAAATATCGTTAGAATGGTGTCATTAACGCCTCAAGTTAAAAATAAATAAATAAATAATTCCAACAGCAGCCACGAGGATCAATGAATTTATTGCCTCGTTCCTTGATTTAGTTTCCATCTAAGATCACCTTTCACAGGCTCACACCAACATCAATTATTAAGAGTTGAGTTTTTTTCTTTAGACGCCGTTTTGTCTAGACTCCATATTATCTTGCAAGCGAAAAAGAAGGTGTACATGAGTTGCAATTTCGCTTCCATTCTTTTTAAATTTTCTTGCACGAATCATTGTATGAGATTTTATTTATTATTAATTATTAGGGCGGCTTCAAAGCCTATTAGTCTACTGGTTCCTCGCGTATTTAATGTCACCTAGGTGAAGAGGTGACAAGGGGACTTTTAGAAATACTATATAATTAAGACAACTTGCGATACCAAAATGCGGTTGGAATTAAATAATAATAACAATAATAATATTAACATAGATATTTACTTAAAGGTACAAAACTACAAATATGAAGTCATTTTCACATGTACCAAATAATTAGTCACCAAGATTGAAAAGATCAACAAAAAGGTATGCTTTCGATTTCTTCACTATTACAAGTATCACAAGGTCTTCAAGTACGGAGTTGCTTTTATTAGAGATCACTTATTCCCTAATATAAAATTTTGAATCGGGTCCCAATAGAGGTACCAAACACTAGAGATCAAAAAAAGTATCACAGGAGTTCGGCGAAGTAGTTTCTGAACTTTTCATCGTCTTGTCATCTTTTATTTCTTTATCGTTTGTTGAATTTATCTTGTTTATTAGAAATGGAAAAATCAAAGTGTGAAATAAAATCAACTTCTATTATTAATTTTGGCCTTATTATTTGTGATTTGATAGCCGCTGTTATCATGCGATTTGTAAAATTGGGATACTTTCTCGCTCCAATTTAAATATACTCCGATCTAAAGAATTTATCCAAAATTAGCCTCCTGGCACAAATTTCGTGCCACAATAGTAAAATTTGTCTTGTTCAAAAGTTATGTCAAGCAAGAGATAATTATTAGAAAACTATTAGATATGGTAACACTAACGAGAATATTTAATTACTAAAAATGATAATATTTAATAATAGATGAACATATAGTGTTTTCTATGAGAAAAATTGGTTCAAGGAATGTTATGGAAGGCGCTAATTTCAAAAAATATTTTCATCGCAACTCAGGTGCATGTAGCAAGTGACATCCTTCCTCCAAAAAAGAATAGTCCAGTGCAGTAAGCTCCTGCTATGCGCGGGGTAAAGGAGAGATGCAACATAGGACTTTCTTGGGGGTCACCCATCCTAGTAATGCTCTGGTCTAAGCACGCTTAACTTCGGAGTTCTGATAGGATCCGGTGCGTTAGTGCTGAGATGATCACATCCCAAAATACAACAAACCACTCAGAAATCTTTTAACATGCAATCAAATAGAATTTTTTCGAAAAAACTATTAAAACTCTCAACTATTTTGTAGGGATCGAGGAAAGTATTAACGAGGGACTTTGGAATGAAGTGAAATGATAAAAACTAGACGATGAAGATTGCAAATGGTAAATATTTATAGAGACTGAAACATAACTAACATGCTTTTTCAATAATTAGGTGCATCCGTTAAAGATTGGATAACACCTGTTCACAAAGAAAAGATTTATCCTTTGAAAAATATATAGCATTTTTTCACGAATTATTGTGTCTTGTCCAAAAGGCACTTTTAAATTTTGAATCACTCTAAATAAATTCTCAACAATCCCCTACATACTTCAAAATGAAATACAAAAGCAATCTTTTGTAATGCATCAGTAAAGGTGTCTTGTGGACTTGAACCTCACTTAGTAGGAAGTAATCTGATTGGAAGGACCATAGTCAACTTAGATCTTGAACTAGAACCTTCTAGCCTGATTTCCATTTCAACGTACACATTATACGACTTTTTTGTCAAGTTCATAAATAGGGCTGCGCTTTAACGATCTTGTGCTAGTATCTTGATTTTTTAGTGCTCTGGAGAAAAGACCAATTTCAAAAGTTGCAGCCTCATAACCACAGTCGAATAGGTGAATTCTTCAAGGATATGAATAACAAAATCATATTCTGCATAATTTGCAACACACTCATTAGATTATGTGCTCTTTCTAGCTCTTCAAGGATATGAATAACAAAAGCATATTTTGCATAATTTGCGACACACTCATTAGATTATGTGCTCTTTCTAGCTCTTACATTAAGTACTGTTAAGACTAATCACGATGGGACGGAGATAATAAGAATAGTTGTGATACTTCTCAAATTACTGAACAACTTGCTATTACCACATTAAAATTTCATCATGGGATCTGCAATGACTAAGGTTGAGTTGCCACTGTTTTTATGTACTAATTATGGAGCTTCAGTCCTTTTGAGAACTCTATAACTTGAATTTTAGCAAGTCTTTTTTTCAGGGATCACCAATATTTCTTGTCGATGGAATGTAATCCAACACGATTACTCCATTGTGAAATATTCAACCTGTGATTGTTTTTTGTCTCAAACTTGGATGTCTCTTTTTGTTATTTGGTGTCATGATCCAAATCTTATGGCAAGGTGACTAGCACCCAATTACCACATGTTGAGCATACCCATAATCTAGTTAACTAAAGCATGAATAATCAGAAGTGGATTCAGAATTTAAATTTAATTGGTTTAGCTTTTAAGATTTAACTATTAGATTTTCATATCTTATATATATATTATATATATTAAAAGTTATAGGTTCTAATGAATCCGTAGCCGAAGGCTACATCTATCCCTTTGAAAAATAATTGAAAGATTCTAACGCAACGGGAAGACATAAGTCTTAAACATAAATAAAGCATAAATAACTTGTTAGACCATGTACGTTTTGATGATTGACAAAATGAATGAACCATGTCTATGGACGTGTTCCATCTCAGAGTCCAGATGTGGGTAGAACTCTTGAATTAAAAGATCTCGAGATAAGAACTTAGCGCATAGGATATATGAGTCCTTGGAAGAGTTATCTGAGATAAACTTCGGACTCCTACAGTTCATATATGAAGGCGTGTGACAAGCAAGAGGTTACCTCCACCTCAAACACTATCTCTCCTTGTGGGCCTTATCAAATTGGTGTTTATGTTCAGCCGAATTTCTACTCACCAATATCAAATAGGTGTTTGTGTTCAGCCGAATTTGCTACTCACCAATAGCATATATATATATATATGTGCAAGTCTTCATTGGAAGAAAATCACGCACTTACATAGAGAGAAAAATAGAATTCGAGCAAATAAGCAGAAGTAATTTTAGAGAGTTCTGATTAACTACTGAAGTGCAGCCTGATACGAAGGTGTCACGACCCAAATTCCAAAGCCGTGAAGGCCCTAACTCTCACCAAGTTAGTAAGCCATCCGCAACCCATTAAAACATTTTATAAGGAAATTAGTACTAGGTATAGAATCCGCTAGTACTAGGTATAGAATCCGCACACAAAAAGAGTGCAGCAAGTGTCCTGAGTACAAAGAACAACAGGTACTCCACAACATCATCGACCAACCCTAACAAAAATGGAGATGAGGGTTGGCTTACGATTACCACTTCTACACTTAACCGCTATTAGTTCATAGTAATAACAATCACAACTAACAATCACAACAACTCACAATAATCTCGGTTATAAGCTTAGGTGAAGCTTCTAATCCACAAGTCCTTCAAGTTTCCAAGTAAACACTTAAGGTAAATCAGGCAATCGACTCAACAAATCACAACCACGTAATCAATGAGATAATACGATATGCAATAATATGAACCGCTATACAATGCAAGACCTTTTTCCATCTCACGGTACACACACGTCCGAACATTAGCAAATGGTGACCCATAGGGGACTCGCTAGGTCCATATACCAATGAGGAACCATTTTTCTTTGAGTTTTCTAGCCCTTTAGGCTGCCAAATCATGAAACACAACCTGTAGGCTCACTATACCTGTCACTTGGCCAATCTGGCTCATATCACTGTCATCACTCTGTCCGGAACCATTTCCCCTTAGACTTTACACATGTATCCTCAATGCACATGAGATACAATAAACATCATTAATATGGTATGCACATCAATAAACAATCAATTCCAAGCAATAAAGACTCAATTTTTAGCTCTTTTTCACTTTTAAATGAGTATTAGGAGTGTTGAAAACACATAATCACAATGAGATAGGTAATAAGCATAGAAGCAGTAAATAAGGGATCTCTTATCCCAATCATAGACACCAATCAATTTATGTTAACAGTTGATGCCCAAAGCATGGCATTCAGATCGGACTATATAAAAGAAATTACATAAATACCCTTATCATGGCACCGGTACCCAATGCTCGTCACCTCACAAGTATCGATACCCCCCCCCCCTATAGTCACCCCATTAACCCTACTTTATAAGTCCAATTAAACCAACCATGACGCCTAAGTTAAGGTTCATAGTTACAACATGTAACAACCCATTTGGTCGTTATGCTCGTTTTAACTATTTTGCCCAATTGACCCTTCCCCTAGCTCCGTTAAAGTGATTTTGACCTGCGGGGATGGGCGACACTATTCCCGGGGTCATTGGGCGAGTTTTGATAGGAATTGAGAAAATTAAAACCTTAAAGTGAAAAATGTTTGACCAATAGTTGACTTTTTGGTAAACGGACGTTTTTTGAAATTTTGTTGTTTCCATGAGGTCCGGAGGGTCATTTATGACTTGATGGGATTTTTGGTTTGGTTCTCAAGGCTTTCGGGAGCGTTTTGTATCCTTAGTTAGAAACTTATTTTTGGTTGTTGGGGGCTGACTGAGTCAAGGTGACCTCCGTTAGGAATTTCGAGTGCACAGATGAGTTCGTAGCGTGTTTTTATTTTACATATGTATGCATATTTGGTTTGTATCTGGGATGTCTCGGATGGATGTCAAGATTTGGGTTGAACTTTGGGAAAAACTAGATTTTTGATAGTTTCTGATGTTCCGCTTTCGCAGGTGTGTGTTCCTTCTCTGTGGGTCTACCTCCACGGGACTTGGCCCGCAGACGCATGAAGGTGAGGTATTAAGTGTTTCCATGTGCGCGAGCTTTCCTATGTGGAATCCGCATCTGTTGACAAGGTCCGAGGATGCGGAAATTGCTGAATTAGTTACCTTTTATTTCCCCATTTCGAACTTTTCTCCAATTCACAAGTTAAGAACCAAGAGAAATATTTGGGGCGATTTTGAGGAGCTTGGGAGTGAATCTTCTTGGGGGTAAGTCTTTTCACCCTAATTGTGATTTCATTTTGGTTTAGTATTGGAATCTATGCTAAGTATTAAGAGTTTAGTTGAAGAAAGGGGGGTTATGAACCCTAGTTATGATTTATGGTATGTTCAATTTAGAAAGGGGTTTTCTTGGGAAGTCTTCATGATTCTAATCTTCGAATCTAGTTGCTAAGTTGAATCTTTCTTAAATTCAAGGAATTTGATTATGGAATAAGTTAGGGTTTTTCTCTAAATTGGGCGGTTTTCTATTAATGGGGCAATTGATGATGATTTGAGGTTAATTACTGATTTGGGGGAATGGTATTTGACTTCCTAAGTGTTGGGTAACCGGTACTTGAAATTCTAATTTTCCCTTGTGGACTCAGATTTCTCTTTTAAAGTTTGATTTTCGATTCGAATAACTCTATGGCTATATGTAACACCTCGTATCTCTTAACTAAGCTATGTTCATGATCCAGGACATAGGAAACCAAACGGGGAGTTATAATTAAATTCATTTCAGTTAAGTGGATCATCATTTTTACGACCAGGGTTATACGGACCGTTAAGGTTTTACGGGTCGTACAATTTCCCGTACATTTCCCCAAGAAAATCCAACTCACTATTTAGGAATTACGGAAGGAGATACGGACGGTATAAAATTATATGGGCCATATTACTAACCGTATAATAAAGTATGGACCGTACTTTTGGTCCGTAACAAGGCTTGAAAAATATTGGGTTTCTGTTTTAAGCCAAGTGAAATATGGACCGTACAAATATGTACAGGCCATACTTCTGAAATACGACCAATGTTTTACGGGCCGTATAAATATATACGAACCGTACTTCATGACCGTATGATTTCCGATGCAGTAAGTATAAATACGTCATGTTCAGTCCAAAAATTCTATTTTCAAAATTCCAAGCCCTAGCACGAAGTTCCTCTCTTCCCACCATTCGAATACATCAAAGTAAGTCACTTCTAAGCATCCCAAGTGAATTATATCATATATTCATGAATATCAAATAAGAATTCATTGTCCCTAACCTAGGGTGTTCAAGAAAACCCATCTAAGGGTTTCAAGATTAAGGCTTTTGGATATCTTCTCCAAGTTCAGATAATTGTTACAAGTTTTGGAGCATTATAGGTATATAGGGCTTCTATCCATATGTGGGAACATCATTGTTCTTCCACACTCCACGTTCTGTCATGATTATACGAAAGTTTACCAAAACTAGAGTTCTAGCCATGTTCATGATAACCCTAAGTACATGTACCATGATATACCATGTTTGCTTTAATAATCCGTTATTGTGTTCTTAATAGTCCATTTTGGTTATTGAGAATCTGTCTGTAATCCATGAAAGCCCGTACTTTGCATTCAATGGGTTCTTAAATGCAAGACATGAACTTTTGTATTTACTTTCATGAACTTCTACATGCTTCCATGTTTTCATACAAGTTTTATTATATATCTATCTTCATGTTATAATACAATCATGAATCATGCTTACAATCATGTTTATATAATTCATGGGCTACTAAGCTAATTATATCCATGTTCATGTTTTGGGAGTTGCGCAAATTACCGAGAAGGTTTAATACCTGAAACTATGTATGCTAGCGTAGGATAAGGATCGCTCCACCCAGTTAGGACGATTCCTTCATGTTCACCCATTGCGGGTTATTGGAACCATTCATGCCATGTTCATATCTTGTACCCCGGCAAGGTACAGGATGGCTTAGCTGAGGGGGCAGAGATCAGACGCCACGTGTTTACATGGTGGTTACATGTCGGTTATACTAATGCTCTCCCACAAATAACTTTATAGACTTAAAATATTTTATTCATGTTATACACATTAATGCCAGATGATATTCATGTTCATGTTCATGTTCAGCTTACAGATACAGTTTCAGTTTCAATTTTGTTATTTCATGAGTCATGTTTATTTCATTCAGTTGCTTTACATACTAATACAATTCGAATGTACCGACATCCCCTTTAATTTGCCTGGGGGCCTGAATTTCACGATGAAGATTTATAGGATGACGGATCATCTTGTTAGGACTTTGCACGTACCAACTATTGGAGAGCCCCATCTCATTTGGGGTTTTATCTTCATTTATCTATTGTCAATTATGCAGTAAAGGTATGTAGGGGGCCTTGTTCCAGTAACAGTTTAGCAGTTAGACTTATGTCCAAGGTTTCATAGACTAGACTAGTTCAGTTATGCCATGTCAGATGTTCAGAGTCATATAGCCAGTATTGGCTCAGCATTTATTATATATTTTCTGACTTATGATTAATTAATCTCATGTTTTACTCGCACCATGCATGTTTATATTATATTCCGCATTAGTACATGACCCATGTTAATTCAGCAACCCATGTGGTTCGCTCGGTCACATGCAGCAAGGCACCGAGTTTTGTGTTACGCCAAGGTCTTGGTTCGAGGCGTGACAAATCTTGGTATCAGAGCTTAGGTTCAAGTATCTTAGGGATTCTATGAAACCATGTCCAGTTGAGTCACTTTTATATGTGTGTGGAACCCACACATATAAACAGTTGACCACCAAGACATCTAGGATTGTCTCACTTCTTTCATACTCTAGATCGTGTAGTTAGAACTATGCTTTCAGGAATCCTTCTAACTCGTGCGTATTATGTATTTCAGACAATGCCTTCGAAAAGAAAGTACACCAGAAGGATGTCAACTACTAGCCAAAGGGCTACTGCTGAGGACTCTCAGACTCAGGAAGTTCCCACGGAGGTTCTGGGGCTTGCACCGGATGCAGTTCACTCAACTGAAACCCCAGCCACAGAAAGTCCTGCAGAGGTCCATCCTATAATTAATCTGCAGCCCAGTGCTACTGACATAGATGTTAGGGGAGCTATCTAGCTGCTCACCCAAATTGTTGCTAACCAAGCTCAACATCAAGAAATGGTTGTTAGCACAGGTGCTAGTGGAGGGCCGAACAGTTCTAGGACCAAGGAATTCCTGAATATGAAGCCTTCAGTATTCGCAGGGTCTTTTAAGGTAGAGGATCCGCAAAACTTCATCGATGGGCTTCAGAAAGTCTTTCGCATTATGCATGTTACTGAAACAGAGGCAGCAGAGTTAGGAGCTTATCAGTTGCAGGATATTGCTCATATATGGTAGGAGACGTGGGAACAGTCTCGCGGGAAAGATGTGTCTCCAGCAACTTGGGATGAGTTTGTAGATGCTTTCATTAACCACTTCCAGCCGATTGAGGTCAGAGAGGCGAACCCTACGAATCTGAGAGACTCAGGCAAAATGATATGAGTGTGAATGAGTACTATCTCAGGTTTGTTTCCTTGGTTAAGTATGCTCAGTATATGGTTCCGGATATGAGGGCCTTATACGCGACTTACATAGTGATGCAAATATTGTTGCTCAGAATGGGATGATGACTATCACCAAGATGATTGCTTTTGTTTAGGGTATTGAGGACAGAATGAAAGAGAAAGAAGCTCTTCAGAAAAAGAAAGATAGAGAGTTTAATAAGAGAGCTAAGTCTGCAGGTAACTTAAATCATAGGGAAGGTGGAGGCAGGAAATTCTTCAAGAACAGGCCATCAGGACCCGCTCCATATGCAGCCAGTACCCCAGCCCTAAAGTTCAGAAATGATTAGAAGAGACAGAATTTCAGGCCAACATACTCCTATTCTCAGGCTAGTGTGGGTCAGAAGACTTATGATAATCGGTCTGCAGCAAGTGTGGTAAGAGACACCCAGGGGAGTGTCACATGGGTATGGATATATGTTATGGGTGTGGCCAGCGTTGCCATTTTTAGAGGGACTATCCATCAGTGAGATAGGGTACCGGTAGTAACGTGACTTAGTCCACTAATTCAGCAGCTCCTCGGAATTCTGAAGCCTAGTCAGGTCATGGTGCAGCTAAGTCTGGCAATACAGGCAGAGATCAGAACCGCTTGTATTCTTTAGCAGGTCATCAAGATACTGAGGCACCTGTAGATGTTATCACAGGTACATTAACAGTTTTCACTTTCAACGTCTATGCCCTTATTGACCCTGGATCCACCTTGTCTTATGTAACCCCATTTATTGTTAAGAAATTTGGGATAGAACCAGAAAAAAATTGTATGAACCATTTGAAGTGTCCACACCATTTGGGGAGTCAGTTGTAGCTAGACGTATTTATAGAGGTTGCTGCCCAGTTTTAGTCTATCACCGCATAACCATAGCCGACTTAGCAGAATTGGAAATGGTAGAATTTGATGTAATCATGGGTAGGGATTAGTTAGCTTCATGTTATGCCACAGTGGGTTGTAGAACCAAAATAGTAAGATTTTGAATTTCCTAACAAACCTGTCATAGAATGGAAGGGTAATTCAGTAGTACCCAGGGGTAGATTTATTTCCTATCATAAAGCCAGAAAGATGATTTCCAAAGGGTAAATCTATCACTTAGTCCGAGTCAGGGATACAGATACCCAGACCCTAACTCTCCAGTCCGTACCATTCGTTAATGAGTTTCCAAAAGTCTTTTCAGAAGATCTTCCTGGAGTTTCTCCCGACAGGGAGATAAACTTTGGAATCGATCTACTTTCCGGCACTGAGCCGATATATATTCCACCATACAGAATGGCTCCAGCAGAGTTAAAAAAAAAGTTAAAATCTCAGTTGAAAGATCTCCTTGACAAGGGATTTATTAGGCCAAGTGTCTCACTTTAGGGCGCGCCTGTTTTGTTTGTCCGAAAGAAATATGGTTCCTTACGCACATGCATTAACTACCCCGGTTGAACAAAGTCACCATTAGGAACAGATATCCTCTCCCCAGAATAGATGATTTGTTTGACCAACTTCAGGGTGCCAAGTGTTATTCCAAGATTGACCTCAAATCAGAATACCATCAGTTAAAGGTTAAGGAAGTTGATATTCCAAAGACCAATTTAAGAACCTGTTATGGTCACTTCAAATTTCTTGTCATGTGATTTGGGTTGACAAATGCACCAGCCGCTTTTATGGACCTCGTGAACAAGGTCTTCAAGCTGTATCTTCATTTATTCGTCATTGTGTTTATTGATGATATTTTTGTGTATTCCCGTAGTGAAACTGAACCTGCAGAACATCTCAGAATAATGTTGTAGACACTTCAGGATCGTGAGTTGTATGAGAAATTTTCCAACTGTGAATTTTGGCTCAAGTTAGTGGCGTTTCTCGGCCATGTGATTTCAGGTGAAGGTGTGAAAGCTAATCCTCAGAAGTTTGATGCTGTAAAGAATTGGCTCAGACCCATCTCAGTTTCAGATTTAAGAAGTTTCTTGGGTCTGGTAGGCTATTAAAGACGTTTCATAGTGGGATTTTCCTCTATCTCAGCTCCATTTACCTAGTTGACACAGAAAAAAGGTCAAATTTCAATGGTCAGATGCGTATGAGCAAAGTTTCGAAGAGTTGAAGAAGAGGTTGACTTCTGCTCCAGTTTTGACAAAATCAGAGGAAACGAGGGGTTCGTAGTTTATTGTGATGCTTTAGGAATTTGTCTCGGGTGTATCTTAATTCAGCATGGTAAGGTTGTAACTTATGCATCCCATCAGCTTAAGGCTCATGAAAAGAATTATCCGACTCATGACTTGGAATTGGCAACAGTGGTTTTTGCACTTCAGATATGGCATCATTATTTGTATGGGGTGCATGTTGATATTTTCACTGATCACAAAAGCCTGCAGTATATTTTCAAGCAAAGAGAGTTGAACCTCAGGCAGAGAAGGTGGCTCGAATTGCTTAAAGACTATGATGTGGATATTCTCTATCATCCAGGGAAGGTGAATGTTGTAGCCAATGCTTTTAGTCAGCATTCCACGGGAAGTTTAGCTCGTATTGAGGCAGATAAGAGAATTATGACCAAGGAAGTTCACCTCTGAGCTAACCTAGGAGTTTGACTCCTGGACTCCGAAGATGGTGGAGTTGTTGTTCAGAATAGGGCTTATTCCTCCCTAGTGGCCGAAGTGAAGGAGAAACAGTTTAGTGATCCCTACCTATTACAGTTGAAAGAGGGGATTCACAAGCATAAGACAATGACTTTCTAACAAGGGGGAGATGATAGTACCTTGAGGTACAAAGGCAGGCTATGTGTTCCATATGTTGATAAGCTTAGAGAGAGAATTATGTCAGAAGCTCACAATTCCAAGTATTCTATTCCTCCGGGCTCTACGAAGATGTATCATGACCTTAAGAAAATTTATTGGTGGAATGATATGAAAGAGAATGTAGCATATTTTGTGGCCAAGTGTCTGAATTGTTAGCAAGTGAAAGCCGAGCACCAGATGGGTTGGCTCAGAATATTGATATTCCAATTTGGAAATGGGACATGATAAACATGGACTTCATAACAGGCCTACCTCGCTCATCCCATAGACATGAATCGATTTGGGTGATTGTGGACCGACTTACTAAGTCATCGCACTTTTTGCCAGTTAAGACCCCCGATTCAGCAGAAGATTACGCCAAGTTATGCATTCATGAGATTGTTAGATTGCATGTGACTGTTAGATTGCATGCGACCCCAGTATCCATCATTTCAGATCATGGTGCTCATTCACAGCGAACTTTTGGAAATCTTTTCAGAAGGGATTAGGTACCAAGGTTAACCTCAGCACATCTTTTCATCCGCAAATAGACGGTCAGGCAGAGCGCACTATTCAGACTCTTGAGGACCTGTTGAGAGCATGTGTTATAGATTTCAAAGGTAATTGGGATGATCATTTGCCTCTCATTGAGTTTTCTTATAATAACAGTTATCATGCTAGTATCAAGATGGCACCATTTGAATCTCTGTACCCTTGGTTGGTTTGAAGTTGGTGAAGCAGAGTTGTTGGGACCGGATTTGGTCTATCAGGCCATGGAGAAAGTCAAGTTGAAGTCAAGAGCGGTAGCTAAGAGTCGTCAGAAGTCCTATACGGATGTGCTGCGAAGAGACTTAGAGTTTCAAGTTGATGATTGGGTGTTCTTAAAGAACTCACCTATGAAAGGCGTGATGAAACTTGGTAAGAAAGGGAAACTCAGCCCCAGATATATCGGGCCTTACAAAATTGTGCGAAGGGTTGGTCAAGTAGCTTATGAGCTTGAGTTGCCATAAACGTTGGTCGTTGTTTACCCAGTGTTCCATGTGTCCATGTTGAGGAAGTATGTGGGAGACCCATCGTTGGTTGTTCCCACTGATACTATAACGGTTAAGGGTGGCCTATCCTATGAGGAGATCCATGTGACTATTCTTGATCGTCAAGTTCGCAAGTTGAGAACTAAGGAAGTAGCCTCAGTAAAAGTCTTACGGAGGAGTAAAAAGGTTGAAAAGGCTACATGGGAAGTCTAAGAGGGCATGAAATCCAGATATCCTTGTTTGTTTGAAGAGCAAGCCGAAGATGTTCAAGGCAAATGCCTTCCGAACTCATGTCATGTCCCTTACGCATTCATGCCTCGCGTTTCACGTTCATGTTCATGTATTCTCTACTCTTGTCTCATGTCCCAGTGTTCATGTTTTCACAAAACCATGTCATGTCAGTTCAGTTCCCATGTTCCATGTCATGCTTCCTTACGTTCTCGTATCCAAGCCATGTCTAGTTGAATTTCTAACCATGACCCATCATTCGAGGATGAATGATCCCAAAGGGGAGATATTGTAATACCTCGTATCTCCTAACTAAGCTATGTTCATGATGCAGGACTTAGGAAACCAGATGGGGAGTGTTCGAATTAAATTTTTCAGTTAAATGGATATTCATTTTTATGACCGGGTTATACGGACAGTATAAGGTTTTACGGGCTGTACAATTGCCCGTACATTTCCCCAAGAAAATCAAACTCACTATTTACGAATTAATGAAGGAGATATGGAATGTATAAAATTAAACGGGCCATATTACCAGTTGTATAATGAAGTACGGACCGTACTTTTGGTCTGTAACAAGGCTTGAAAAATATTGGGTTTCTGTTTTGAACCAAGTGAAATACTGACCATATATACGGACAGTACAAATATGTACGGGCCGTACTTCTAAAATACGGCAAATGTTTTACGGGCCATATAAATATATACGGACCGTACTTCATGACCATATAATTTTCGACACAGTAAAGTATAAATACATCATGTTCAGTCCAAAAATTCTATTTTCATAATTCCAAGCCCTATCACAAAGTTCTTCTTTTCCCACCATTCGAATACATCAAGGTAAGTCACTTCTAAGCATCCCAAGTGAATTCTAGCATATATTAGTGAATATTAAATAAGAGTTCATTGTTCCTAACCTAGGGTTTTCAAGAAAACCCATCTAAGGGTTTCAAGATTAAGGCTTTTGGATTTCTTCTCCAAGTTCAGATAATCATTACAAGTTTTGGAGTGTTACAGGTATGTAGTGTTTATATCTACGTGTGGGAACATCATTGTTCTTCCCCACACCAGGTTCTTCCATGATTATACGAAAGTTTATCAAAACTAGGGTTCTAGCCATGTTCATGATAACCCTAAGTACATGTACCATGGTATACCATGTTTGCGTTAATAATACATTATTGTGTTCTTCATACTCCATTTTAGTTATTGAGAATCTGTTCGTAATCCATTAAAGCCCATACTTTGGATTCCATGGGTTCTTAGATGTAAGTCATGAACTTTTATCTTTACTTTCATGAACTTCTACATGATTCCATGTTTTCATACAAGTTATATTAAATATCTATCTTCATGTTATGATATAATCACGAATCATGCTTACAATCATGTTTATATAATTCATGGGCTATTAAGCCAATTATAGCCATGTTCATGTTTTGGGAGTTGTACAGATTACCGAGAAGGTTTAATACCTGAAACTACGTATGCCAGTGTAGGATAAGGATGGCTCCGCCAGTTAGGACGATTCCTACAGGTTTACCTATTGCGGGTTATTGGATCCATTCATGCCATGCTCATGTCTTGTACCCCAGCAAGGTACGAGATGGCTTAGCTGATCAGGCAGAGATCAGACGCATGTGCTTACGTGGTGGTTACATGTCGGTTATACTAATGCTCTCCCACAGATATCAACAGACTTAAAATATTTTATTCATGTTATACACATTCAGCCAGATGATGTTCATGTTCATGTTCAGCTTACAGATACAGTTTCAGTTTCAGTTCTCTTATTTCATGAGCCATGCTTATTTCATTCAGTTGCTTTACATACCAGTACAATTCGAATGTACTGCTGATGTCCCCTTTTATTTTACTGGGGGCCTGTATTTCATGATTACAGGACGACAGATCAACTCGTTAGGACTTTGCATGTACCAGCTATTAGTGAGCCCCATCTCATTCGGGGTTTTATCTTCATTTATTTGTTTTCAGCTATGCAGTAAAGGTATGCCGGGGGCCTTGTCCTGGTAATAGTTTAGCAGTCACACTCATGTCATAGGTTTCATAGACTAGACTAGTTCAGTTATGCCATGTCAGATGTTCTGAGTCATATAGCCAGTATTGGCTCAGCATTTATTATATATTTTCTGACTTATGATTAATTGATCGCGTGTTTTACTCGCACCACGCATATTTATATTATATTCCGCATCAGTACATGCCCCATGTTGATTCAGCAAGCGATGTGGTTCGCTCGGTCACATGCAGCAAGGCACCGAGTATCGTGTTACACCCAGGCCATGGTTCGGGGCGAGACATTATATGAGTATCGTTAGTGCCGGTTCCAAAGACGTTGAAGATTGACCGTGTGGAAATCAAGGAAGAAAGATATACCACATTAAAAGTTCAAACCTTATTCTTGGAAAATAGGATTCATTATTCCTTTTTCCAAGGATCAATACCTTTGGGTTGCCATCTCTGCTTCGAGCCAAAATCATCAAGCTACTGCTATATAAAGGCTCGCATCAAGATGAAGAAATACATACCTTCGTCTCAACTTCTCAAGCTCTCTGCTTTACTTTTCCTAAGCATTGTATTTTTGAGTAATTTATAGTGTAAAAAAATAAAATAAAATAAAATAAATGAGACATATAGTATAGTTGGTGAGGCATTGTATCAAAAGATTAAGAGTGTTTGAGTGTAGCCGTAGGAGCTCCATTCAAACCAAACACTGTACCAAACTTACATTTAAGAGTTGTAGATA
Organism: Lycium barbarum; assembly: GCF_019175385.1. NCBI lineage: Eukaryota > Viridiplantae > Streptophyta > Magnoliopsida > Solanales > Solanaceae > Lycium > Lycium barbarum. The sequence continues at coordinate 39,261,707 of NC_083346.1, read as the reverse complement.
ACACCCTTGCAACCCAGGGACCGGAGTAGGATTCACATTAAGTCTGAACCATTATAAAATAATTGGTGTCAATTACTTTCTGTAATTTAGTTTCTGCACTTATCTCATTAACAGACGACTCCTAATCTGAGGCAGTCGACTAACTGGACGAAAGATTACAATTGACCCCCGCTCCCCCCCCCCCCCCCCCCTCTTGCACTTTCAGATATAACATACAAGGGGCATCATACTAGTGAATATCTTGTCGCGCCATATCTATAAAAATCAACTGATCACCCAAAAGACTTCCCATATCCACTATACCTCCTCAAAACATCACCAAGTATCCGCATAGAATATTAGAATTTCTTGTATAGCTACCATTAGCAAGGTATTATCAAATATCCTTGTAAACTTCAATAACACTCGGTAAACCTGTCATACCTCTATTCCGAACCGAAACCCATCAATTTTTTAGAAATAAGTTACTAGAATATCCATAGATCTTTCTGATAATATACCCATAAGCCACCCGGCTTTAAATGAACAGACCTGACCCAGTTTAAATGCACCATTCCCTGAATGTCACTAATAATCACCCAAACTGTTTCAAAATCTTTAAAAATGAACAGTAAGCCTTTCATAAGTTTGTGGTTCCCCATTCTAATCCATTGTCCCTGAATACTCAACCTCATGTTGTCGTTCCCAACCTCAAAAGCTGAATTCTACCTAAGTAATCAACCGAGTACCGATGAACTCTACCTTATACTCGCACTGGTCACCCAAATACGATAAAGTTCATGGAATCTAATTACATCAAACTCTCCTTCTCATCCTTTCACTAACTCATTCATCACCTCGAACACTCCAACGTAAGGCCTATGGCCTACTTCACCGTTCACAACTATCAAACCTTTGAGTGCAATACCTTATTACACCTTTAACAATCCAAAAGTATCAAATCTTACAATCCGCGAGCCTTACCACGCACACAGACTCTCAAGTCATTCGTATTTCAAATACCAACCATACCATCTAACCATCAATACTTCAACATAGTCTACTACCACGGCCAAAGTCTCACCTAGAAATTATGACTTCAACTTTAAATTGTAGAGATTTCTTTTCATCAATCAACTCTAGCTCGTCTATTCAAGGATGCCAAAAAACTGCCCATCTTGGTACTGCACAAGTTACCTCCTTATCAATCTTTAACCACAACGTCTCATTAGAACTTGCCATACATTAAGCCAAATTGTCTATAGACTTCCTTCCTCATTCATACTTATCACTTTTACAGCCTATTGAATGATATAATATAATGTCACCATAAACCATATATGATTCAAGTAGTCACACTACTTTAAATCCAAACCTTATTAACCTTATTCCTCTAAAACCAATAGTAAGAAGCCTATATCTTAATTCTTCAGTTTCCATATTCCATTAAAAATCACATTTATCATTATCAACCTAAAATCACTCAAATGCACTCATTGGGTGAATCAAAATATCATACATCATTTAATAGCTAAGTCAATCATAGAGGTAGTATTAAACCACAATCTTGAGCATCTGAAAGTTTCCCCGACCTCATTCGAACCTTAAAACTGAACACTCCTCTAAGCCAAGTGCATCACATATACAATATTCACATTTCTTCTCCAAATCAGGTGCGACAACCGATAACTCTTCAAGTAATTAAATCTTCACACTCATCCATTGCTAGAGTAATTTCTATTAGTCGGTCATTATCACCCTAAAAGCCTACACCGTAGTCAAACATACCGATCAACTTATGTTTCCTTAGCATTCACTTCATAAACAGAGTAGTCCCACAAAATCAACAAGCTCATCGTTCCACATGACTTCTTATCATCATACCCCCGAGATATCAAGCGAATCTACAAACACGGCCTTTATAAAAGACTACACCCGTCTATTCCCATAAGATTCAATTATCCATAGTAACGTTTATCCAAACGAGCACATCCACCACTTATGCTTGTCCTATAACTGAGAATGATCCATGCGAATTCCTTTCATAACATCCTTGTTCTGTCAAGTAACTGAAGACTCTTCCACGCACCCTAATGCGAAGTCCTACTTCCACATACCTTATCACAAAAGTCTATCTTTCATGTTACATATGCTTTTCAACCTTATTTTCATAGCCTCACCAACTTTCCCTTTTGTCTAACCTACTGATTCATCCAAGTTTTCCTGTGTCTTCATAATATTAACATGTCCCATCTCGTTGTGTCCTTAGAACTCTTTATGTTATGGCCAAACCTCTCAAGCATAGTCTTCAAAGCCACAATTCTTATAACATGGCTATTCCGCTAACCGTACCATTTAGAATTGTCAAATCTCTTATCATCATTTGTTGTACCATAAATGCACTTCCTCGACTTTCGATCCACTAACCACTGAAACTGGCTATCATGAAGTCGTTTGAATCATCACTCCCATTTCCTAGGAATATCACCAAACTAAAGAATCTGAATCACAACTCCACTCAATTGAATCTTCAAGTCATAGCTACAATCTGAACTTGATCTCGCGTCTTGTCACGACCCAAAATCTCAAGTCATAATTGCACTAGCCCCACCGTGCTAGTAAGCCAACACAAGCCATTAACGTGCCCTTTATAAGCGGAAAACTAAATGCGGAATTATATCATACAAGCCAATTTTCAAGTCTTAAACAATCTTAAATAAAATACTTAGAAAGTTATCACACTATCCCAAAATCTGATGTCACCCGCATACAAGGACTACTAAAGAGTACAAATAGTTGAAATACATCAATGGAACTATCCAAAATGAGGAAAGACAGAAAGTAATAAATAGAAGAGAGTCTGTCCAAAACCATGGTGCCCGCCCCGATCTCTCAGAAAACATCTTAATGGGCTGCCTGGTAGTCACGAGCTCCACTAGCACTGAGGATCGAATCTGCACACAAAAAGGTGCAGCAAGTGTAGCGTGAGTACAGTAATCAATGGGTACTAAGCAGCATTGTTGACCGACCCAGTCCAGAATGGTGATGAGGGTTGGTTTACCATACCACAACCACACAAGTTTGCCATTACATCAGGATAATCATATTTCAACAGTTAAACTCACATCGCAGGTAGATATCAAGATAAGACAAGTCAATACGAATATTCACAACAACGTAATGAATGAATGGATGCTTATGCAATGCAATGCAAGGCCTTTACTCCATATCTCGATATACACACGTTCGAATGTCAACGAATTATGACCCATAGGGGGCTCATGAGGCCCATATATCACCACTCGGGAAATTCCTCATATCACAGACCGCTCTGGTAGCACCCCTGGATCACAATTTTCCACATATCATGTCTCAAGAATCTGTCACTTAGCCGACTGGACCCATTTGTCCACCGAACGCGCTAAAGCATCATCACTCGTCCGGAACTATATCCCCTCGGACTCGCAATCATATCTTCAAATAGTATGCATGAAATAGATGTAAGGTATGAATATGGCATACATCAAATCAAGAGCATATACATATGCATAGAATCCACTCTTAGGTTCTCTTTATCATAAAGGATTTACCTTTTAGCTTTTTTTCATTCCAACGAGAATATCTGAGTGATATGCACAAAATCAGATAAGACAGGAAATAATAAGAGACATAAAGTACGGGCATCAGACCCCAATCACAGATCCAAAGGATCATACTAATCTACCAGCCAATGCCAAAGCATGGTATTTAGACAAATAATACAATCGAAAGTGCGCAAATACCCTTGACATGAAGACCGGTATCCGATACTGGTGCTCGTCACCTCACAAGTATCGGAACCCCCCTTAATTAACCTATAACCCTCTTGTTAGATTCACTTTTAGCCAACCACACGTTCAAGAAAGAGTGCAAGGTCTCAACTTACCTGAAATGATGAATCTCGAATCACAAAGCCCGCTTGCCGTTCCGAATGATCAAAGTCTAATCAAATATGGATTATACGTTAGAATACAAATCCATTAACACCCATATTGCTACATAAATCCAAATCCCCGAATTAAGCCCTAAAATTAGGATTCAGAACCCAAAAGGGAAAAATAGTAAATTGAACCTAGAAACATGGTCCTTATACTTAATATAACTCATAAACCAAAAAGAATCCATTAATAATCACTAATTCATGTTCAATTACCAAAACCACCAATTCTTAGGTTAGGTTGCAAAACCCCTCAATTTCCTCTTTCATTCTAGCATTCTAAGCATGGATTATGAATCGAAATCATGGGAATAATCATAATATCAAGTTTAGAAGACTTACCCAATGGTTTATCCCTGAAATCTCCTCAATCTCCTTCAAAATCTCTCTCAAGACTTAAGGGTTTTGAATGATAGATCTAATTGTAAAGAGATACTACATAGTATTCTGTTCAATGATTTCTTGCGAGTGCGCCCTGGGCCCTAATTATAACACTTGTGCACTCGCTTCGGAGGAAGAAACCACGCCGAGGCGTAAATTCACTAAACACTCTGGTTCCACAGCGGCGAAAAATTTCTCGCAGCAAGAACATCGCTTCTGTGGCATAATCTTCGCATAGGCGGGGATAGACCAAATCACCCAACCCTCGCTCCTACGTGCCTCCTCTCGTGGGAGCAATCTCGCAGGGGCGGAACTCCCTTCTTCAAAGTGAAACACCAAAACAAGTAAAAACTGGTTTTGACTCTCACACCCCAAAATCCCGAGACTCCACCGGAACCTCCCCAATACAAATCGAATATGCAGACATAAGCAAAAACACGCTGCGAACTCACTCGCACACTCAGAATTCCCAAAAGAGGTCTTGTTGACCAAGTCAACCCCGAACGGCTAAAAACCAACTTTCCAACCATGACCAAAATGCCCTCGAGTCACTCGGGAACCGATCCAAATACACAACCAGCCTATATTCGATGTTCCGGAATTAATGAAACGGACGAAATTACCAAATGACACAAATACCCCCCGATGATGCCTAAAGTCAACCTGACACTTAAAGATTCTTCAACTTAGCAAATTTTTTCCACTTAAGATATTTCAACCACCTCAGGAATTGTGCCAACCACGCCCACTACACAACAATCCAAAACAAGCAAAGGGGGCTATCTACAAGGGCAAAATAGGCAAAAATAAAAAGACTACCAAAATGACCTAGCGGGTCGTTACATCATCCACCACTAAAACACATATTCGTAAAAAAAAAAAAAAAAAAAAAAGAGATGTACCTAGGGCATTAAAAAGTTGAGGATATCTCGCCCTTATATCCAACTCAGTCTCCCAAGTCGCCTCCTCCACCAGACGACCTCTCCATTGAACCTTCACAGAAGCAATTTTCTTGATCTCAACTTGCGAATCTGTGGGTCCAAGATAGCAATCGGTTCCTCCTCATAGGACAGGTTCTGATCAGTCATTACTGAATCCCATACAATCACATGAGAACCATCCGAATGGTATTTCTTTAGCATCAAAATATGAAATACGGGGTGAACGCTCAATAAACCAAGAGGCAAAGCCAACTCATATGCTAACTCACCAATACGCTGAGCGATCCCAAACAGACCAATGAACTTAAAGACCAACTTGCCCTTCTTTCCAAACCTCATCACACCCTTCAAGGGTGAAACCTTCAGCAATACTTGCTCACCAAGCATGACCCCAAAGTCACGAACATTCTAATCTGCACAACTCTTTCGTCTAATCTAAGCTATAAGAAGCCTCTCCTGAACCAACTTGACCTTGTCAAAAGAATCCCCCAACAAGTCTGTACCCCGAGGTCTCACCTTAAATGTATCAAACCAACCAACTGGATAACGATACCTCCTACCATATAATGCCTCAAAGGGTGTCATCTCAATGTTCGAATGGTAACTGTTGTTGTGAACAAACTCCGTTAAAGGCAGAAACTAATCCCAATGACCGCCAAAATCTATCACACAATCCAGTAACATATCCTCAAGGACCCGAATAGTACGCTCGGATTGTCCATCAGTCTGAGGGTGATATGTTGTAGTAAGCCCCACTCGAGTACCTAACTCCTTTTGCATGGATTTCTAGAATTGAGATGTAAATTGAGTGCCTTGATCCGTAATGGTAGAAATAGGCACCCTATGCAACGAACTAACTTTCCAATGTCAATCCAGTCCAATTTCTCTAATTGCAAATTGTCTGAATCGGTACAAAATGAAATAACTTAGTCCATCATTCTATAAAGACCCAGATAGAAATCAAATTTCCCCAACTACCAAGGTAATCCTATCATAAGTCCATAGCAATTTGCTTCTCCGCTTGATCCGCCAAACCTTCCTTTAACTTAGTCCAATAATCTGATCCTCACTCATTTGATCCGGTCTTAATTAAAATAACTAATTTTGATTATAACCATAACTCTAACGCAATTTGGTGGGTTCCATAATTATCTCATAGTTGCCACAATTTTCTAACTGAAACCTACATCCTTTGTCAACTTGTACCTGCCAAGTACTCTAATTCCATTTATCTTTCTTCCACACCTTCCAAAATCATCTTGAGTACCATGAATCCGTAGAAATCATGCTATCACACAGCACAAGTCCAAATCAAGACTCTATCTGTCTGGAAAAAGGAGTCGTGCTTGTTCTGAGCAAATTCTAAGCATTTCTATCCAAAACTAACCTCATCCAAGGCCGATTGTGCAAATTCGAAATCTAATAGTTTCATTTTGATGAGTTAAAACCACTGAATCAACACTCACTATCTGAATCTTCTTATCCTTCAAGTAATATATTGTGCACATCATCCTCGGGATTATCTTGTCGTGCCAATGCTGTAAAAGTCAACCGATAACTCTAAAATTTCCCCTATCCATTTGTACCTCCTCTACCTCACTAAGTATCTGCGCAGACCGATAAAATTTTCCCATAAGCTATCGTCACCAAATGTTATCATATTCCCTTGTAATCTCTGAAACCCTTGGCAAACCTGCAATACCTTTATTTCGAACTGAAAACAATCCAATCGTTAGACATGGGTTACTCGATTAGCCATAGATCTTATGGTAACATATCCATAAGCCACCTGACATTAAATGAACAGACTTGTCCCGGTTAAAACACATCATACCCTGAATGCCACCAATAATCAGCCGAACTGTTTCCAAATCTTTATAAGTGAACAGTAAGCCTTTCATAAGTCTGTGGTGATCCATTCTAATTCGTTGTTCCTGAATCCTCAACCTCACGCTGTCATTTCCAACCTCAAAATCTGAAATTTGCTCAAGTAGTCAATCAAATACCCACGAGCTATACCTTAAGACTTTAATTCTTCATATCCGTCAACTCCCACTAATCACCCAAATATGATAAACTTTAAAGAATCTAATTACATCGATCTCTCCTCCTTGTATTTCCACTAACTTATTCATCACTGCAAATACTCCAAAGTAAGTCCTATGTCCCTATGCTTCATCCTTCACAACCTTAAAATATCTGAGTTCAATACTTATTACGCCTTTAGCAAATCCAAAAGTATCAATCGTACAATCCATGTGTCTTACCACACACAATACCCTCTAGTCATTCATATTTGAAATACCCAACCATACTACCTAATCTTAACACTTCAACATAGTATGCTACCGCTGACATCGTCTTACCTCGAAAATATGACTCTACTTTCCATCGTAGAGACTTCCCTTTATTAATCAATTATTACTTGTTCATTCAAGTATGCCGTGGAAATACCCATCTTGGTAATACACAAGTTACCTTCTCATCAATATTCAATCATAAGGTCCCACTGGCACCTGCCAGACACTGAGTCAAATCGTCCGCGAACTTCCTCAATCAAACTTATCATTCCCATACCCAACTTGAATGGGATAACATAACTCCATCATAACCCGTACATGATTTAAGTAGTCATGCTGATACAAATCCAAGTCTTATGAACCCTAATCCTTCAAAGCCGATAGTAAGATGCCTTTTATCTCGAATCTCCAGTTTCTATATCCCATTCAGAACCACGTTTATCATCATCAACTGGAAATTACTTAAACTTACCGAGGGTTGGATCGAAATATCATAAATCTTAAAGAATAGCTAAACTACTCAGAGAGATAGCAGTAAGCCCCAATCTAGAGCGTCTAAAAGTTCCCCTTGCCTCACTCGAACCTTAAAACTGAATGTTCCTATAAGTCAAACGCATCACATATACCATTTTTCTCATACCTTCCTACCAGAAGATACTTGATAGACCCTGGTTATCCCAACAACTAATCACGGTTGATGCAAAACCTCAACTACCATTTAAATGATCCATAATTTGTAGGTGATCCACTACACATAAATCCCTACCAACGTCTTCATATAGATCATATCGATTTCCTTGCAAAACTCCCTTAACAGGAGAATCATTCTTCCATCTTGGTTCATGATTTTACTAACTCCGCACAGATACCCAAGTCCTCTGGTTAATTCACTGCCCTTTGCCTAGACTGTTTCCACTGATCCTCAATTTATCCTCTGAAATATACCTAGCGAGTTGAATTATTTAACACCCACTACTGATCGTAGGACTTGCTAAGTTAAAGCCACAATCACAAAATCCACATTTTCCCTAAGTTCGGAGAAACAATCGGTAACTCTCTAAGTAATTAGATCTTCAAACTCACCCATCACTAGATTCATTTCCATTAGTTCGTCATTGTTTTCCCTAGAAGCCTACGACATACTCAAACTTACCGATCAATTCGTGTTCAACTAGAATTTACTTCATAAACATAGTATTCTCCCAAAATCATAAGCTCATAGTTCAAATAACTCTTTCTATCAGCTTAACCCCAAGATATCAAGCGAACCTGCAAACATGACTCTTACTAAAAGACTATACCTGACTATTCCCACAAGATTCAGTCACCCATAGTAACGTTCAGACCGGACGAGGACATCCACCACTTGTGCTTATCTTATAACTGAGAATGATCCATTCGAATTCCTTTCATTACATCTATGTTCCGTCAAGTAGCTGAACACTCTCCACATGCATCCTAAAATAATGTCCTAATTCCTCATACCTTACCATAAAAGGTCATCTTTCCTGTTTATATGTTTCCTAAACTTCTCTTCATGGCCTCATCAACTATTCCTTTGGTGACACAAGACTTAGTTGTGAGGTGTACTTGTTATATTTGGAAGTAAAGAGTGTCATAGACTCTTTACGTTGATTGAGATGGTTTGTATGATTCATTCCATGGTTGAGCCAATTTATCTAAGTCCTGATATGGCTTATGACATTGTGACTCGTACTTTCATTGGCATTTGATTTCATTGATTTATCATGCTTACTTTTAAGTTGGTGTTTCATATTAGGGTTCTAGACTTGAACCATACTTTAAATGCTCATCTTGCATACAATATATGTATATAAGGCACATCTAACAGGGGGTGAGGATGTGGCCTATCTTGTGATGATATATATATAAGGGACATTTAACAAGGGATGAATATGTGGCCTGTTTGTGAACTTATAATCCGAGGTCTGTTCCATAGCGAGTGGACTCCAAATCCGAAGTATATTTTGGAGCGAAAGGTACATAGACTTCGCGGGTCTCCCATGGGTCATGACTATTGAGCGAACAATGCCTTTATCATGTGTGTACAGGTTTGAGGTATTTGGCCAGTGCATTGCGTTGCACATCATTGCATTTTATTCTGAATCATCATATGGCTCTTCACGTCTAATTTGGTATGGTCTGTTTGTATCGATTTGGCATGGTCTGTTTGTATCATTGTGGTGGCATAGATTGGATTATGGACTAGGTGAGATTTCGGAGTAGTGACTCTTCCTAGGTTCAGAACTTGGTTTTGTGATTATCACTTAAGATTATTGAGACTCGACAAACATTATGGTTTAGAAGTTTCATCTTAGGTTGTGATTCGGTTATGAGATATTCTGTGACCTTGGTTTGGGTATTATGCATCTATCTGCTTATCTTGTTGATTTTATGCGTATACGCGTGAAATAATCTTAGTCGGCCTATGATGCTTACTCAGTACCTGTTGTTTGTACTGATGCTACGCTTTCTGTACTTTTCTTTTAAGTGTAAAGTCTATTATATGTTCTATTTCTAATCCTCGAGAGTGTTTCCCGAGACGGTGTTATTGGAGACTTAGGGTGAGCTATTGCCAGATCTACAGCTCGAGTTTCCATTCTTCGTATACTTGTCATCTATTTCTAGACAGTATTCTTTTTGATGTTATGAACTTTGTATGGAAACATTCAGATAGTTCTTGTTATATATTCTGACCTATGTGTTTATTAGTAGCTCTTGTGCTGACTTAGACCAGATGCCTTGGGTAGAAGATTTATTCCGCACTTATCCTCTTTTAATTGATATTGAGATTTAATATTATTACATTGTTCTTCCGCATTGATAGATTGCATGTTAGGTAAGGGAAGGGTTTTCCTACCAAGGTAGGAAATGGTAGGTAAGCGATTTTGGGTCGTGAAAAAACGGCTAAAGTCAAGTTTCCAACCAAGTACCCAGAAAGCCCCCGGGAGCCTCATGAACCAAACCAAATACTCTATCAAGTCATAAACGACCCTCCAGACCTCATGGAATCAACAAAATTTCAAAAAAGGCCTGTTTACCCATAGGTCAACTATTGGTCAAATGCTTTCACTAAAGAGTTCTAATTCTTTCAATTTTCACTAGAATCGCCCGATAACCTCAGGAACTGGGTCGATGGGGGTAAAACGATCAAAACACGTATAACAACTGAATGGGTCGTTACAGTTACACTAGCAAGAACTGATGTTGCAGCACCTAGTTCACCAGCAAGAGTCGATGCCGAAAAGTCAATTTCACCAGTAAGAACCAATGCTGGAAGAAGGCTCGATTCAGTGGCATTCCAATGAGATTCCTATCTTGATTATCTTCAAGGTCGCCCTGATGCCTTTGTCAATACTAGGCATAATGATCCTATCCGTCAAAGAATGTGGAAAGAGCCAAACGATCTAGTAAAAGAGGAAGTTTATATTGAAAACGACATAATATTCACCTCGAAATATTCATTGCAAAGGGCTATTAAGATTTTCTACATCAAGAATATCAGGGAGTTCAAAGTTGATGATTCCACTCGAAAATATTGGCTACTGGTCTGCAGGCGAAAATATCAAGGTTGTTGATGGATGCTTTATGTTAAGGAGAATAATGATCATATATGGACTATTTCAAAGTACCACCCAATTCACACTTGTGATATGTGTGAATGCCGAGCAGATCATTTTAATCTAGATATCAATATGATTGATGATGTGCTAGTTAATGACATTGGAAAAATCCCTAGGTACCCCTTCGCCCAAGTTAAATTTAATTTTGATGTTAATATGAGGCTCCTCATTAATGTTGATATTGAAACTTCTCCATGTTCTCCATTAAAGACTGCATTACAGTCATTGTGAAAGTATATCTCAAAACCATAAGTAGGCGAAAGGCATTTCTTAGGTGTAGGCGTACTTTCAAGATTATCTATAACAATTGGGAGGGATCCTTCAAGAGGTTGCCGAGATACATGGCATATCTACAGCACTACCATACTGGTACTGTTGTTGAATGGAAGCTCAAATCGAAACCTGGTGTGGCCGATAATAATTTTAATTTTGTGTTTTGGATATTCAAACCATGCATTGATGGTTTTGCTCATTATCGCCTAGTAATATCAATAGACAGCACGCATATATACGGGGTATATGACACCAAGCTACTAATTGTAGTAGGAATGGATGTTAATGGGTCGATGTTCCCTCTGGTTTTTTTCCATTGCAGCTAATGAGAGCACAGATACATAGGGTATGTTTTTTACTAACTTGAGGCAACAAATTATTAAGGATCGAATGGGTATATGCATCATATCAGACAGAATTGCTGGCATATTGAACAATATGTTTGGGTTCCATGGGTGGCAGCCGCCCTTTGCCCGCCATCGTTATTGTTTAAGGCATTTGAAGGCAAATTTTCAAAGGGCATATAAAATTTGTCCACTGAATAATTGGATGTGGGCGGCTGCAATAGAGCATCAAGAGAAGAAGCTTCTTATGCGGATGGAGTTGATTAGGGAAGCAGATAAGGAAGCCTACCACTGGTTGAATGCACTGGATGTCAAAAAATGGACATTACACAAGGATAAAGGTAGAAGATGGGGGATGCTAACAAATAGCTCTGAGTCATTTAATGTTTTGTTAAATTTTGCACGGGGACTACCAGTTACTGCAGTGGTGAGAATGACTTTTATGCAAGTTGTAGAGCGGTTCATAAGTAGATCAAAGGAGGCAAAAGGATTTTTGGCAGACGATAAGAAATGGATGCGAAAACCAACACAACTATTCGAGTATCATATATTTAAGTGTGAGCAACACTCAATGACTGAATACAACCCGGCACAGCATATATTTGAAGTCACAACAAGTGTGCACCAAGGTCGTGGAGGTAACACTCACAATATTTGTGAGATATCAAGAACATGCACATGTGGCAAGTCAAAATCATACCACATGCCATGTTCTCATGCCCTCAAATGTTTTCAGACAATTTGAAAGAATGCCTCGCAATATGTGGCTTCGGAATATACAGTGAAAAATTATGCAAAAGTGTATGCCGGTCGGTTCTACCCACTTGGTGATGAAATTTATTGGCCACCAAAGCCATTTTCTATGGTTGCTAACAAATAATTTATCCGTAAATTACGTAAGCGAGCAACCACCCATATTCCCAATTAAATGGATGTTCCAAAGGGGAGATACTCTCAGAAATAATCAATTTACAATGAATTTTTCCATGATAAGCGTAAGAATCTTCTACGGGGTCGTGGTGTAAGTACCTCTCGTGGTGGAAGAACCTCTCGCGGTGGCAGAACATCTCGTGGTGGTTGCACATTTAGTGGCGGCGGAACCTCTAGTCATGGTCATGAACTTATGAATCTATTTTAAGTATTTCTTGGACGATGTATTTTAAGTACTTTCGGTTTGTTATGAATGATGTACTTTAATTATTTCCATTTTGTTATAAATGCTTTATTTTAAGTATTTTCAGTTTGTTATGATGATGTATTTTAGGTATTTTCAGATTGTTATGAATGATTCAATTCAGAAATAACTTATCTTAAAAAAAGGATAAAGACTTAACAATGATAAAGTCTCGTAAAATACAATGATTAACTTTCGTCACTTTCTGGGACGACCTCGTCATCATCGTCCTCTTTACTTTCTTTCTCTTCGTCATGGGCTTCCCCTGCTTCATCTTAATCATCGTCATTGTAGTCTAGATCCCAACTATCATCATTAGGAGCACTTGCTTGGTTTACGCACTAATATGGCACTCCACAATCTAATGTTTGTGGTAAATATTTTGGAAGGCCTATCCATTCGTGAATAATTGGAAAAACTGGATGAGAAGAATCTCGATAAAGGTTTTTATTTTCTAACAGTTTTCAATGCTCTTCTTCATCCGCTCCACGAAAGTTAAGATCATCCAAAGCATGATACACGTATAGTGCTTTTTGCATTTCTAAAATATCTTTCATCAAGTGTTGGATGACTAGTGGTTCATCCTTGAATTCGGAGGTTTGAAATGTAGCCAACAATGCTTGTGGCAGGTTTAAATTATGCCAATGACATAATATCTCATAATCACACCTTTTCGAATATAATTCAACCCATTGAAGATTTTCACCCCAAATTTTAACTCCCTGGGTTTTTTAGGAGGTGCATCACCCTCAATAATGTGTCTATCAACTTTTAAATCAACATTGATACAAATAGGTCAATTTTCAAAGGGACGAGCAACACCATACCATTTTTCATTTGATAAATCTATGAAACATCCTAATATATCTTTTCAAAATAAGAATCAATTGTGTGTGTTTCTGTCCTACCATAAGGCTTTCTTGAGCTACCCTCGCCGTTTTGTCTAATTTCTGAACCAACTATTGAATGTAATATTTCAAGGCATTTTGAAAATGCGGGTTTTTACCGCAATGAATACAATTGTCGTTGTGTTTATAGCGTCATAAATTCACTATGCATAACGCATATAAAATTAGTGTTATATAAGTGTGTCGTATAAAGTGGTCAAACACGTGCATTTTGTTTTGAAAATTAGAGTTGTCATTCAGAAACGTCATAAATTCACCATGCCTAACGAATATAAAATTAGTGTTATAAGTTTTTCACATATAGTGGTCAAACGCGTGCATTGTGTTGTCAATCAGAGTTGAAATTCAAAAACGTCATAAATTCACCAAGCATAACGCATGTAAAATCAGCGTTATATACAAATAAAGTGCTAGCGAGTATTATATAAGTAATTGACGAATAACTAGCAACCACACAGAATTGAGTTATTATGTCATTTTTTAACCAATTTGAAAATATTACTCGTGTTACACCATTCTGTCCAAGAGACATATTCGAAGCAATGGGTAGGACATGGGAATTGGGTGAAGATTTTGAATACTCAAATAACCCGAATGAGAGATACAATCAACGTTACAACAATAAAATGACCTATGAGTGGAATTGGCGTGTTAGGGAGGCTACAACACTGGAACAAAACTTGAAGGCATTTGAACTTAACGCCCAAAAATTTGTGCTACGTCAATGCCTGGTGACACACAAGATCTGAATTTTGCTCTGAATCGTTTTCGCGAAGAGAACAACCGGATGAAAATACATTCCATTAGGGCTGAATATAATCTAAATGGACGTCACATCCAAGTGGGACTCGGACTATGAGATGTCCAATGACGATGATTCTCTATGATCTTATTAATACAAATTCAATGTCGAATAGTAGAAATGTAGATTGGTCGGTATTCTTTCCAAAGGATCCAAATCATAGCAGCTGGTGATTCCTTAACCGATAACAGCGAATTCGTATTACACGATTTGAAGCCCCAACTTTTAATAGAGCATATGACAATTTTCGAGAGATGGAATATTCAGATCCACGTGAATATTATTATGGTTTACGTCGCGAATGGACATACCGGTACGCCGAATCACAACGTCTTGTTCGTGACTTGCAAAATCTCAGCACTCCAATCCCAACAAGATTATCAATGAGCATGCCTAGAACTGGTCAAGATTCTTGTGAGGTTGTGGTACAGAGGATTAGGAAAGAGAACAACCAAATGCTAGCACGACGTTATAGATTTTACATGCTCAAGTTGGCCGAAGAACGAGCATCGTCAACCGGTAGGGAACAAACATCTACAAAAAGAAGATTTGTCTTAAGAAACCCAAGATTTATCTGAGGACGATATTGACAACTTCAATTCTGATGATTAAGGATATTGCGATTTTAATTATATTTTTAATTTATGATGATGTCATTAATTTGCAGAAAATTAGTCTGTTTTAGTTTTGCATTTATTCTTATATTTTATTGTTTACTTACTTAAGCGTGTTAGAATTGACACACATTATATACATAAAATTACATACAAAGTGCAACAATTCAAATTTTTATAGAAAACGCAAAGAAAATAGTACATAAAAAGTGTTGGTTACATAATACATTAAAAAGCCATAAAAAATACATAATACATAAACTACTAAAAACAAAAACAAAAACAAAATACATAGGAAATAATAAACCTAACCGACAATGCAACATATTAAAATTACAGACAACAACAAGAGACCACAAATCATCTTCCAAAATTTTAGTTTCTCTTTCAAAGCATTTGTCTCGCATTGAGTGTCTCTAAGATTATCCTTGAAAAAACTCTTCTTCTTTTTTCTTCCGATTCTTTTAGCAACAACTCAAGAAGTTCAATTTTTTCTTTCTTCAGCTTCCCTAAATTTACACTAAAAATCAAACTTCACGGTATCTACATTACTTCGTGAAGTCGCGGTATCTCTATCAACCGGTGGCTTTTTAAACTTCACTGCCACCGTTTTATTCATGGGAACTTCATCTTCCCACCGAAAATATTTGCACCCACCATTTGCCTAATAAAATAACAAATAAAAATTAAGTTTTTTAAAGTATAATATGTGGACAATGTGATTAAACTTTATAAAAAGTTGCAAAAAAACTTACTCGATTGCTTTTACAACTCCAAAAACGACGGCCCGGATTGTCTGGGGTCCTTGATGTTTTGAGCTGACAATAATAACCGCACTTACAAACATCAGGTTCTATAGCATAAAACGACTTTCCGGAGTTTCGAGACATGACTTATGGGGGGCTAAAGTATGGAAATAGAGTGAAATGGAGGAGGAGATGAAGGAATGGAGAAGTGTGGAAAATGGAGGTTCTGCCCTAATTTTAGTGGCTACTTTAACGCAGGAAATTCCTATGTTAAACAATGACCTTTAGCACAGGATCTTGCGTTAAAGTACTTAATTGAGCCATTACAGTTAAGTCCTTTAACGCAGGAAATTCTTGCTTTAAGGGAACTTCGGAAATTTTTATTTGTGTTCATTTCGTTTTTTCTTGGGTCATTTAGGTTCCGGGGGGGGGGGGGGGGGGGGGGGGGGGTTAGATCTCGAGATGCATGAGGAAGGGGCTGCTAAATCGAGTAAGAAAAATGAAAAAACTGCTATATCAAGTAAGGACAGAAAATATGGGTTAAATGATGATATAATTATACTGGCATTGACATAGGGTGTAAAAATCCAAAAAGATAAGCCGAAGAGGTTATAGATCTACAAAAGAAAGTGAACTGGGACATCTAACAAAAGTACACACACACCTACCTTGGAACACATTTCAGGTACAAAGCAACGTCACACAATGGCAAGTAGACCAATTTTTTCTCTTTATACTAGACGGCGTATGCCCGTGCTACGTACGGACCCAACACTTTGAATTATAGTGTATCTATGTGTTTGTAGTTGTGTTTGGATAGTGATAATATATATATATATATATATATATATATATATGATACCAAACTTAGAGGGGGGTATCAAATTTTTCATTAAGTTCCTTCAATAAGAAAAGTTCAAAGGACAAAGCAGGAGATTAATGTTGTTTTCAAATAAATTTTTAACAATCCTACTCGGTACTTCCTCACACATATATTTCTTCTTATCATGTAGTTATATTTCTAATTAATTTTCTGTCTATCTCCCAAAATTTACGGTTTTTTTTTTAAATCTGGACTCTGTCCAGTCACGAATCTTGTTGTACTGTTCATCTCTTTCTCTTAACCTTTGTTCTTAATAATAGTCTTCTTTAACCACACCCCGGTAACCACGGCCAACATTGTCCTTTATCATTTGGACATTAAAACGGCCTCTTTAAAACCTAGGAATTTACAGGTTAATCCATCGAGGTTATTAAGAAGTTAAGAGAATAACCATATACTAAGAATAACAACTTCATGATGACAAGGAAATCACTTAAACATAATATTCATATAATCACAAAATAATTTACATAATAGGGAGATTAGTACAGAAAACATAGTAAATAAACTTACATGGTTTGAAGAATGAGAGAGGTTTCCCTTTCGGGGAACTCCAAAAACTATTTCACACTAGGGGGTAGGTATTAAAAACTTAATACTATTTTACAATAGGATTTTATATTACAAAGGTTTTTGACTGGGCAAAGGATTGGAGCATTTGATGAAAGAGAAGGGGAATATGGAAGTTTTCTAGAGAGAGGTGGTTGGTGCTCTTGTTCGTGATGTCTTTGCTTCTCCGCAAATGCTGCTATTTATAGGCGTCTGGCGGACTTTAACTCCGAATTTCAAAATGTTGAAGAATCTATTGAGTTCAGCTGGGTGCTCTTTGGGCCCCATCTTCACGTGAACTTTTTCAAAAGAAAACTTTATTTACTTTTCTGCTAGTTGATCTGTCCATTTACTGTGGCTGCTTTATTAAAGCTACTTTTAATAAAGCTCTCTTTTTCTACAAATGTCTTATAGCCGTTGCTTTTGTTCAACGAATCTTTCAGCCTTCTATCTTATCATAACTATTTCCTCCACTACCTCTGTCTGATTATTTCGTTTATATATATATATATATATATATATATATATATTTATGTGTCTAAATTATGTAGTGCAATAGAATCAAAACTCATTCCCGAATCGTCGTCGTTTAGGTCTTGTGAATCTTGAAATGCACTATTCTAAAAATTTACCATATCTCCTTCTTCTGAACTATGGATTGGTGACATCCTTGGACTTGGAGATAATTCTGGACTAGGGTTCTTGATTATATGCTTGTCTTGTTCTACTTTTGTTTGGAAAAATCTTTCCAAAGTCTCTTTAACTATACTTTCTATGTTGTCATTTTTTTTCTTTTTTGCAAGTATGCTTTTCTTGGTAGAAGTAGCTCCTTGCGTCAGTGTCTTTGGTAGTCTTCGTCTTGTCTAGAGAGATGAACATCCCTCATCTTCACTTTTTAGCAAAGTGACAGCCATCAACGGATTTGATGAGTCTTTACCGGCTACCGTTTGAACCGGACTAGTTGTATCTTTATCCGATACAGTGGATCTATTTGCATTCATTGGGGAATGCATACCTGTCTCATCCATTTTTGTCTGAGATGGAGAAATCTGGGATTGTACTAATTCGAACTTAACTGTTTGTAATCTTTGTTCTAATAGTCTTGCTTGTTCCAAGAGTTTCATTTTTTCTTGGATGAGTGTCTCTTTCTGCTGGTTAAGTCTTCTGACGGTCTCAGTCATAGAAGAGCAGTGATCGCAAAAAATCACCTTGTCTGTGTCTTTTTGTATATTGTACTGAGGGGTTCTATCTGGATTTTGTCTGAGAGCTGGAGAAATATAGTAGTTTGGACCCAACACTCCTCTAGGATAGTCTAATGCCTCAGTGAAATCAATAAAGCCTTTAAAAAGAGGGTTTCTTATATCTTTAACAGAATCCAAAACTTCTATCCAGGTCTGGAAAATACCATTAGTTCTACCATGGATTACAACATAAAATTTAAATTTCTTATCTAGATTTTTGTCTGTAAAATACTGACAAAGTGCATTTAGAGTGGCTACAAAATGACTAGTCTTTTTTGTTATGTGATATCCACAAATTGTCTACTAAACATGTCTGTTGTTTGTCTATTACATATTCTGGTAATACCTTAAAAGTTAAATTAGATGGCGGAAAAAATACTAAATTATTGGTTCCAAAATGTATTCTTTCAAAGGCGTTTTTGTCTAATGCAGATGTAGGTCTAAAATGAAGATTACCTAGTACCTTTTGTCTGTAAATGTCTTGGGTTGAGGCTATGCCTTTTCCCTTGTCTGCTATCTGAGAACTTGATGGTCTCATGCTGTTCAAATAAAAAATCAATTATATGTGATTTTTAATCTACTTAATTGGTCTACTAGGTTATTATCTTTTCCTTTTATATGTTCGAATGTTAAATTATAAATTTAAATAGTATCCATAAAGTTTAACTATCTTCGTCTACTGCTATTTTTATCATTAAGTTTTTGATAGAATTTGACTATAGCTTCACAGTCTGTTCTTACCAATATCTCTGGTTTATTTAGTATATATAGTCTAAAACTATTTAAGCCATATATTACAGCTAAAATTTCGGCGTCTATACTACTCATATTTCCTTTTTCTCGGTACTTACCACTTTGATAAGCACATATCTTTTCTTCACTTTTATTGCTATATTTATTTGGTTTTGCCTTTAATACTGCTCCCCATCCTTCGAAGCTTCCATCTGTTTCTATAATTAAATAATCTGTTTCTAGGGGCATATTTAAGTCTGGAATATTTTTTATTTTTTCTTTAATTTTTTGTACTAATCTAATATCTTCTGTATTAAAGTGTTTTTGACCATTTGATCCCGTTTTTTGAATATAATGGCCCTACTATTTTTCCTAAGTCTTTTATAAAACTTCTAGCATAATTTACTATTCCTAAGAATTTTTATAATTCTTTAACATTATCTAGTTTATCTGGCATTTCTAAGGCCTTTTTAGCTATATGAGGTTGCAATTTTATTTTGCCATCTCCTAGCACTACTCCTAAAAAGTTTATATGGTTTTTACATAATTTCATCTTTTTCTTACTAATTATAATTCTATTTTCTACGAATAATCTAAATATTGTCTGTAGGTGTCCTAAATGTTCTTTCATGTCTTTACTAAATACTAATATATCATCTACATATACTAGGACAAACCTTTTATAGTCTCCAAATATACTATCCATTTTTCTTTGAAAAATTGGTGGAGCTGTCTTTAATCCAAATGGCATTACTAACCATTCGAAATGTCCTTCAGGACAGGTAAATGCAGTCCATTCTATACTTTCTTCATCCATTCGTACCTGCCAATATCATGATTTACAATCAAATTTACTAAATATTTTCTTTCCTTGTATTCTATTTATTAGTTCTGTTTTGCCTGGTAACTTATATCCATCTGTCCTAGTATTATCATTAAGTCTTTTATAGTTTATTACCATTCTCGCTTTTCCTCTTACTATTTCGCTATGATTTCTTACTATAAATGCTGCAGATTTATGTTTAGAAGTAGATCTTCTTATTACTCCTAAATTTAATAATTCTTTTATTTGTACTTTAAAGTATTCCACATCTTGGTTAGTTGCTTCTATTGAGGTTGTTTTAATTATATATTCTGGATTTATTATGTCTAATTTACATACAATTTTGTTATTTTTCCAATGTTTTAAAGGTTTTTCTCTTATAATTTCTATCTCATCTAGTATTCTTATTATATAATCTAAATATTTTTGGTTTTTTATTACTCCTATCCTTTCTATCCCTGTTTTAAAATTATATAATTCTATTTCTATGTCTATTAAAGTATAATTTTTTTCTATTAGATTATCGTCGTCTAGTATTTCTTCTTCTTCTAGGATTAAATTCTTTATTTCTCTTTTGCTTTTACAGCATGTATTGTTGTCTTGACAATCCTTACAACAACTCTCTTTTTCTTTTGCAGGTTTATTTGGTCTGGAGTAGAGATCTTCTTATGTCTGATTCTAGTTTCAGTTTTATGAGCTTGTACTGGTGTATGAGTAATATTTTTTAGAAAAATTACTCCATCTCTTGTAATCATGCAACTTCCATTGTTATGTAACATAAAGTCTAATCCAATGACAAAGTCTATATTTATATTCAAGTCTCTTACCCATATTTTATCCATTTTATAACTAGGTTTATAAAATTCTGAACAAGTGTTGATAAAGCTAATGTATGCCTTATGAACATAATGTTTATATATATTATGAGTTCCATCCATTTGCATGGCTGCAACTGGTTTGTCTAGAACTTTTATTAAATTTGGTGAAACTATTCATTTATTTATTATACATTTAGCACATCCCAAATCTACTAATGCTAATATCTCTATTTCATAGTCATCTATTTTAATTCTTGCAAGTATTTTTATTGTTCCTAATTTTTTATCTTCATTACATACTAGGGCTCCACAGTCTTCTATACTCATTAGCTCAGCTGTTGAATCTTCTGGTATTGTTCGTAGTGGTTGTCTATTAGATAAACGTATTTCTTCATCTTCGCTATCTGCTTCTTTTTGTTTTCCTTTTTCTAATTTATATAACCTGGTTTCTAATTCGTTCATTCTAGTTTCTAATGTCATTATTCTTACACTAATAGTAGGGTCTTCTATTTTTTTTATGTCTTTCTTCTTTGTGTATATTTGTCTTAAATTCTTTTTCTATACACATGATACATCCTTCTATAAAACAATTTTTACATTTTGCTCTTTTATCTCTACTAAGAAACCATTTACAAGAGAAACACGCATTACTATCTAAACCTTTATTTCTTTCGAAGTCGTGACTACAGTCTTCTGATATATTTGCTAAATTATCCATTTGAATTGGTTCTAGGTCTAGTTTTTCTAATCCTATCTCATTAATTAATTCTTCTGCTTCTGAGTCTGATGAGTCTGTTTTAATCTTTTCTTCAGTATCTACACTTACTATAGAGTATATACTTTCCGTGTCTGACATATATTCATCTACATTTATTAAGGTTTCTTGAAAGTCTTCAATTAGCTGTGAATTTCGTGTCTTATTATTTATTCTTTTTGGACATGTATTTGCTAAGTGTTCTACACTTCCACAAGTAAAACATTCCTGTTTATTTTTATAATTTCTATCTGTTATGTATTTTCTTATATGTCTATTTCTGTCTAAATAGGGTTTTCTGGCTGATGATTTTCTAAGATAGTATTTCTTTCTAATGTATTGAGGGTAGTTTCTATTATATTGGGTTCTGTATTTCTTATACTTTTTCTTTTTTATAATTGTCTTTATCGTAACTCTGAGTAATGTATACCACGCTTTTACAAAAATTCATCTCATTTTGTTTTAATTGTTTTTGTATTTGTATATGTGTGCATTTTTCTTGTAGTATATCCATTATATGTTGTATTCTATGTCCTATTGACCATTTTAAATTAGAATTTTGTACTACTCCGTCTCTTTTATTCCATCTGTCTTCTATTTCTCTTCCTAGAGCTCCTGGTAATTTATTAAATAATTTCTTTCCTAGTTCTTGGTCAAAAGCGTTTCCACTAATTGTACAATAATAAAAATAATCATTTTAAAAAAATTTAATATGAAACCAACTACTTATACTTAACTGCTCTAATTTAATTAAAGCATTTCTTTGTAGTATTACTAATCCACTATTTGGATCTTCTCCTGTAATTAAAGTATGTATTTTATTAGTAAAATTGTATAGATTTGCTCCCATGGATACTAAGTATTGAAATTCCATCGGAAAATCTTCCTTATATGCTTTCCATAGAGCTTTAGCTGATTCTCCTAAAAATGTCTCTAAGTATTTATACATAGTTTCAGCATCTGTATCATTATAAGTTTTTATATAGTCTGCTACTACTATTCGTTTCCAAAGATCTATTACTGAATTCCATCTTTGGGGATCATGAGCTGCTATATTTAATATTTTTCCTTTATTACATCCTTCTTGGAGAATAATAGGTTCTTCTATAGGCATTCTTTACCCTGATGGTTTTATATTGTCTATAGGTTCTCCTGATGTTTTGAAAACTCTTCTTCTAGGTACATTTCCTGTGCTCGTGTCTACTATGTATTGTTTTCCTGTTGTTCTTTGAAATGGACTAGAACTAGACGCACTAGATTCCATTAATTCTATTTGACTTATTATCGAGTCTATTTCTATTTCGTCATCACTATATTGCATATCTTCTAATATTTTATCGAATTCGTCTGATTTCTTTTGGTATATATGTTCTACTCTATATCCCCAACTATCAGTTCGAGCTTCACATAATTTAAAGTAACTTATGGTTTCTTCTATTGTTAATTCTCCTAATTTACATCCTTTACATCTAAAATGTATATTTTTATTATCTTTATGGAGTCTTTTTGCTTCTTCTATAGCGTCTACTTCAAATTCTTCTTGTATTAATTCTATGTCCATAAGGGTTGACTCAGTGGTTTCATTTTCATCTAGAGTACTTTCTTCTTCTATGTCTCTTTGTGATGTATAATTATAATTGGTAAATCTTATAGAAGTCTCTCTTCTAGAATTAGTGTACATTAGGTGTGACTCTGGCTGTAGAATCTTCTTTCTACTAAAGTCTTCTAATTCCCATTCTAACCCTGCGTATTCTTCAGGATTTATTTTTATCGGTTTAATTAAATTTATTCCTCTATTTCCCATTAATTCTACGGCATCTTCTACTTTAATTTTAAACTTAGTATTACTATTATTCGTCATTTTTCCTAAAAATCCTATGCACATTAATAAATTATTACCATTACACATTTCTTCGTATCCTTTAGTTTGTATTCCTATTTTTATATGTTTTCCAAATTATGCTAAATTCATTATAAAGTCTGGACTAATATAAAAAATTCCTCCATTATTTGTCATATCTACCTCTGTTATTCCGATTATTGACTTCTTCATGTCTGATCATCTATCATCGTAAATTACTATTAAGACTTTAGTTCCTAATTTTTTTCTAGTTAATCCTTTTAATCCTAATACTATTAATCACATATGCATTAGCGTCCTTCCAGTATTTTTTATTTGTCTTAAAGCTTCTGGATTTATTGGATTTATAGTAGTAACTTTAGTTCCTATGGCTGACAACTGCTCTTCTCTATAATGTCTATATAATTGTGTTGTTCTTGAAAATTGTCCTATGTTGTATAAAGTCTTTGGATTTAATAGTTTTAATTGATTTTGTTGAAAAATTTGTATGTCTTGGTCTACATCTATTACCTCACTTAACTGTTGGTTGTTTTCCTCTGGTGTTCTTCTACTTAAAATTCTTGATAAGAAATTATTACCTATTCTATTATCTGAAAAGCTTACTCTTGGTCTTTCTTGCCTTTCTGATCCTCCTTCGTTTCTTGATCTAATTGGAAGAAGGTCCATTTTTGTGCTTTTCTAGTTATTTTGACTTTTTCTTTTTGAGGTGTTATTTCTACCTTTTTTAATTGATCTATTAATTCTTCAACTTCTTTATTTTTCTCTTTTTGTTGTTCACTTAACAACCGAACGCGCTCACTTATTAATTCTAACCTTGGTACTATTATTTCTATTTCCTTTATTATTTCTAATATTAATGAAATTATAGTAATAATTTGTTGTAGTGTTATTTGATCCGATTTAGCGTTAGGTATATAATCTTTATAGTCTGTTGGTAAAGGTATAGACTTTTCTATTAATTTTGAGGCTTTTTCTTGAGCTAAGGTTGGTCAACTCATGAAAGAGTGATTTCTTTTAGTTCTTCTACTGTCTTTTTTAATTCTTTATAGAAGTTTTAACTAGTGATATTAAAGAATTAAAAAAGACAGTAAAGAACTAAAAGAAATCACTCTTTCATGAGTAGACCAACCTTAGCTCAAGAAGAAGCCTCAAAATTAATAGAAAAGTTTATACCTTTACCAACAGACTATAAAGATTATATACCTAACGCTAAATCGGATCAAATAACACTACAACAAAATATTACTATAATCTCATTAATATTAGAAATAATAAAGAAAATAGAAATAATAGTACCAGGGTTAGAATTAATAAGTGAGCGCGTTCGGTTGTTAAGTGAACAACAAAAAGAGAAAAATAAAGAAGTTGAAGAATTAATAGACCAAATAAAAAAGGTAGAAATAACACCACAAAAAAAAAAAGTCAAAATAACTAGAAAAGCACAAAAATGGACCTTCTTCCAATTAGATCAAGAAACGAAGGAGGATCAGAAAGGCAAGAAAGACTAAGAGTAAGCTTTTCAGATAATAGAATAGGTAATAATTTCTTATCAAGAATTTTAAGTAGAAGAACACCAGAGGAAAACAACCAACAGTTAAGTGAGGTAATAGATGTAGACCAAGACATACAAATTTTTCAACAAAATCAATTAAAACTATTAAATCCAAAGACTTTATACAACATAGGACAGTTTTCAAGAACAACACAATTATATAGACATTATAGAGAAGAGCAGTTGTCAGCCATAGGAACTAAAGTTACTACTATAAATCTAATAAATCCAGAAGCTTTAAGACAAATAAAAAATACTGGAAGGACGCTAATGCATATGTGATTAATAGTATTAGGATTAAAAGGATTAACTAGAAAAAAATTAGGAACTAAAGTCTTAATAGTAATTTACGATGATAGATGATCAGTAATGAAGAAGTCAATAATCGGAATAACAGAGGTAGATATGACAAATAATGGAGGAATTTTTTATATTAGTCCAGACTTTATAATGAATTTAGCAAAATTTGGAAAACATATAAAAATAGGATAGGTAATAGAATAGGTAATAATTTCTTATCAAGAATTTTAAGTAGAAGAACACCAGAGGAAAATAACCAACAGTTAAGTGAGGTAATAGATGTAGACCGAGACATACAAATTTTCCAACAAAATCAATTAAAACTATTAAATCCAAAGACTTTATACAACATAGGACAGTTTTCAAGAACAACACAATTATATAGACATTATAGAGATGAGCAGTTGTCAGTCATAGGAGCTAAAGTTACTACTATAAATCTAATAAATCCAGAAGCTTTAAGACAAATAAAAAATACTGGAAGGACGCTAATGCATATGGGATTAATAGTATTAGGATTAAAAGGATTAACTAGAAAAAAATTAGGAACTAAAGTCTTAATAGTAATTTACGATGATAGATGATCAGACATGAAGAAGTCAATAATCGGAATAACAGAGGTAGATATGACAAATAATGGAGGAATTTTTTATATTAGTCCAGACTTTATAATGAATTTAGCAAAATTTGGAAAACATATAAAAATAGGAATACAGACTAAAGGATACGAAGAAATGTGTAATGGTAATAATTTATTAATGTGCATAGGATTTTTAGGAAAAATGACGAATAATAGTAATACTAAGTTTAAAATTAAAGTAGAAGATGTCGTAGAATTAATGGGAAATAGAGGAATAAATTTAATTAAACCGATAAAAATAAATCCTACAGAATACGCAGGGTTAGAATGGGAATTAGAAGACTTTAGTAGAAAGAAGATTCAACAGCCAGAGTCACACCTAATGTACACTAATTCTAGAGGAGAGACTTCTATAAGGTTTACCAATTATAATTATACATCACAAAGAGGCATAGAAGAAGAAAGTACTCTAGATGAAAATGAAACTACTGAGTCAACCCTTATGGACATAGAATTAATACAAGAAGAATTTGAAGTAGACATAGCTATAGAAGAAGCAAAAAGACTCCATAAAGATTACAAAAATATACTTTTTAGATGTAAAGGATGTAAGTTAGGAGAATTAACAATAGAAGAAACCATAAGTCACTTTAAATTATGTGAAGCTCGAACTGATAATTGGGGATATAGACTATGCTCAAAACACGATTAATATAACATTTTAGTTTGTGCTCCGTATCTAAAACTTTATTATATTAGTGTTTGCTATGAATACCAAGTCAGCAAAAATTTATTAATACTTTTTAAAAGAGAAGACTTATTTAAAAAGCAACTATTTTCCTCTTTTTGAAATAAAATAATAACAATATTTAAGCATCGGTTGATACTTTAAATTTTAATTCGGTTAATTTAAAGGTGTAAAATACTTATTATTTTTTTATCAAATTTTGATTTGGATAATTCTAATTCAAATTATTAAATTAATTTTATATGTTTAAAACGAAATAAAGTAGAAATTTGATTTTCAATGTAACCAAAGAAATACTATTTTTTGGTTCTGGTAAATATTCTCGATTTAGCTCATTTTACTTGTCATGTTGTCTTTTGCATGGTTTTTAAGGAAACGTAAATTAATTCATTTGATATTATTTTTTCTTTTACGACATTAATCTCTTTTCACATTTATTAGAGTAAGAATAAAAATGAAAAAGTAATTAAATTCTATCTTATTTTAAAATATAAATATTTTAAGTATATTTATTTTAGTAAACGTAACAAATAAATGACATGGCTGAATAGCAAATACAACAATTCAATATCTAGATTAGATCTCAGGCTAATATAAAAAAAAAAAAATTGTATGGTTTGGCTACTTAACGTTTTGAAGAAAAGCAATAATGTGGGGTCCATATTTTTTGTTGTACAATAATTTCATTTGCTCTCATTAATGGATTGATACGCATGTGGCAATGAATCTATCATTATTGACTTAATGGATACTTTAAAAATTACACGAATATTGTTTGATTTTTTAATATGGGGTGTACTTTTTTTTTTACATTATTTTTTTTTTAATATAGGGTTCACTTTTTTTTTTTTTATATTGCTTTATTTTGTTAATATGAATGAAAATTTTTTTAATTGCTTGATGCATAATGTGGGGTCCGCCCTTTTCTTTTTTTAACAGACGACGATCCATGTATTGAAACTGACGTTTTTATATAGTAGTAAAGTAAAGTAATAATTATTATTAAAACAATAACAAAGCAGTAGCCCCTAACTTTTTACTTACTCTTTGCTCTCTTCTTACTCAACCACTTCACCCAAAAAAAAAATCACTCTTCTTGTTTTTCTTGCCAAATTTTTTTATATTTTCCATACCACCCCAGAAAAAAAATGATTTGTTTTTTCTTCTTATTTTTGTGTTCTTGATCAGCTGAGAGCAAATTCTTGATAAATATTTTTGTGGGGGTTCTGAAAATTTTCCATTTTTTTTGTGGTGTAATTGGGAAGAGGGAGTAAAAATAAATATGTTAGGAAAGGAGTGTTGGTGTTGGGACTGGGACTGGGAAAATATCTCTGATTATTACCCTGAAGTTGAACCAAAGAAATTTTCTTTACCTTCACCTCTTCCTAAATGGCCTCAAGGTATGTCTTCTTAGAATTTCTTGTTTTTGTGATGAAAATTTTGTTTTTTGTATTTTTGTCATCTTATTTTTTCTCTTTCTTAGAAGCTATATTGACCTTTCTCTCTCCTCTCCCTAATGGAACATACTAGGAAAAAACTCTCTGCTGAGAAATTTCAAGAAAATATTGGATGTGATGATTGATCATTTATTTGAAGATTGCCGCTTTTTAACCGGATCATGTTTGATTGGGTATAAGACATGCGGTTAAATAAGTTTATTATTTGTAAAAAATGAGTGCTTTAATGACACGGCATGCAAACAGAGAGAGAAGAAGGCTTTTGAAGCGTTTAGTATCTCAATTGACTGACTTTATTGTACTAAAAGAAACCAAAATGGTTTTTGAAGGAAATTTTTTAAATTTGGGTGACCAGAGAATGAACTCCTCAATTCTTTATGTTATGCTCATTTATGATCAACTGGATCAAGAAAATGAAATTATGACTTCTAACTAACAATATTTCTGCTTCATGGAACTCTATTTTTCTTTTTTCTTTTTCTTTTTTCCCCTCTTAAAATCCTAATTGGGAAGAAGATTCAGTTTGGATAAAGGAAGTTTAGTTCATTTCTTGATAATTCTCTGATAAGACTTGGTCAAAACCGTGGGGAAAATATGATATTTTACTATAGGAAATTAATGAACTTGGTCAACTATGGGAGCTGTGACTGTTTCAATGTTCAAATTTGCACGCTCTAGAATTAGATGTTTAAACTTTGGAGTAAACAGAAGCAATTTGTCCCTTCTAAATGCTTTAAGACAAAAAATACTTTCTGATTATTTGTTACAAATAAAAAAAGGATAGAGCTATTGCAGATAATAAAGCAAAATAGTAATGGATTGCAGTAGCTGAGAGCTTTCAAGTTTAACTAAATTTTGCTGCTTTTAATTGAAATTTATAGTTGAGAATGAACATCTATTTGATTCATCCTCCTTGTTTGATCTTTGTTCCTTTTTGATTCAGCCTGTTTATAGGGACGGGGTCGATTTCTTTTTTCTTATTTTTTTTTTTTAAATCGACAGCTGGTTCTTTATTTTTGTGGAAGAAGATCAAAATTACAGTCCAATATCTTTGGGTGATCTAGTTTGCAAAATGTGTACAACATGTATAGGTTGTGTATACTTATATTAAAATATACATAGTGTATATGTTGCAGTGCATACGTTGTGTATATTCGGCCAGGTTGGCAAACTAGTTGGCCGAACTGTACATATCCGTAACTTTCCCAATAAATATTAATAAAAATATTAGAAGTGCTGCAATAGAAGCTCAGTTTGCTAATGGGCATATGTTGTTTTTGTAGGCAAAGGTTTTGCTACAGGAAGAATATGTTTAGGGGAAATTGAAGTTGTTCAAATCACCAAATTTAATACAATTTGGGGTTGCAGCCCATCATTTGGCAAATCAAACTGTGTTTCCTTTTATAAGCCAGATGAAATTTCAAAAGGATATTATATTCTTGGTCACTACTGTCAGCCAGATGGTGAGAAACACTTAACTGGCTATGTTCTTGCTGCCAAAGACCTATCCGCTAACCAAAACCAGAAAGACACTGTCCGCGATTCAGTTTCTAAGCTTCCTGCTCTTCAAAAGCCTCTGAACTACACTTTAATTTGGAGTTCAGACTCAATATACAATGGAAGTGCTTATATTTGGATGCCAAATGCACCAGTTGGTTATAAGTCTATGGGATTTTTGGCTTCCGTTGAGCCTAATGAACCTGATCCTGATGAAGTTAGATGTGTTCGAGCTGACTTGACGGAAAATTGTGAGGCCTCTGAGATGATGTTTAGTTCGGATTCCGTTTCCCTGAAGAACCAATTTCAAGTTTGGACAACTAGACCTTGCAAAAGGGGCATGCTATGTAAAGGGGTTCCTGCGGGGACGTTCTTCTGTAGTACAACAACCTTTAGTTCTGGAGATAAACTCGATATTGCATGCTTGAAAAACCTCGACTCTTCTCTACATGCAATGCCCAATCTCGAGCAGATCCATGCCCTCATCAAGCACTATGGACCGACTGTTTATCTCCATCCAGATGAGAATTATTTGCCTTCCTCGGTTCCATGGTTCTTCAATAATGGAGCTCTCCTTTACAAAGATGGAAAGAACAGTGGTACAGCCATCAACTCAAAAGGCTCAAACTTGCCTGCAGGAGGAATAAACGATGGTGAATATTGGCTCGATTTGCCAAAAAAGGATGATGCAAATAGAACCAATGTCAAATGTGGGAATATCGAGAGTGCAGAGCTCTATGTTCATGTTAAACCAGCTTTAGGTGGAACCTTCACAGATATTGCAATGTGGATATTCTGTCCTTTCAATGGACCGGCTACCGTCAAGATTGGGTTGTTGAGTATTGCTTTGAATAAAGTTGGAGAGCATGTTGGTGATTGGGAGCATTATACACTCCGTGTCAGCAACTTTTCTGGTGAGCTTTGGAGTGTGTATTTCTCGGAGCATAGTGGTGGTGAATGGGTAGACGCTTGCAACTTGGAGTTCATCGAGGGTAACAAGTCAGTTGTATATGCATCAAGAAATGGCCACGCGAGTTTCCCACATCCTGGCTGCTATGTTCAAGGGTCTAGTAAACTCGGGGTAGGACTGAGAAACGATTGTGCCCGTAGCAAATACTACGTGGACTCTAGCAGCCAATATCAAATTGTAGCTGTTGAGTACCTTGGAGAGGGAGTTGTTGCAGAACCACCATGGTTGCAGTATATGAGGGAATGGGGTCCAACCATCATATACGACGGGCGATCAGAAATGGAAAAAATTATCAAACATCTTCCTTTTTTCATGAGATTTTCAGTGGAGAGTCTCATTGAGTTATTTCCAACAGAACTTTATGGTGAAGCAGGGCCAACAGGACCAAAAGAAAAGGATAATTGGTTGGGGGATGAAAGATGGTAGGTGGTTTGGCAATGTGTTTTGGTACTCCTAGCATAGTTGCTCATGTTCCAAATATATTTGATTTGAGAAAACTGCTAGTAGCCATACTGCAATAGGGTTCAAATGAAAAAACCTTCTTTGGTAGCCCCCTCAAGCCTCTAAAAGTATTGTTTGGATTGATTGATTATCCAATTCTAGTAGTCAATTGGATCAACATGATTAGTCAATTTCATGATCAACAAACTAGTAGCCAATCTCTCGAGTTACCTCTCAAGATTTATTTAAACATAAACCAGCAACCCTGAAGGCTGAAATTAGAATAAGAAGTCTCCCTTTCTATAAAATATGCACAACTAATCAGTTCTGGATATACTTAAGAGAACATAAAGAAGCCAACAATAACACAATAGTAATCTTGGACAAAATGTGATATGCATCACATCCTGAAGGGCTACAAGTGCTAGCAGAAAAAGAGGGATTTTCTTTCTTCTAAGCAGTATATATATATATATATATATATATAGCAGTTCAGACAAAAGAGACATTTCTCCTCTGTAATTCAAAATACAATTGATGACGACAGTTTCACTTTACAAAGAGCCAAGTCTCAGAAAGGCAATTCCCATCTCTACCCTACCCCCAAAAAGAATATGTTTTTCTCAAGTCATGGCTGAAACCTAAAACTGAATGTTTACTAAGCCCCTCACGGTATATTGAATCGCCACAAGAGTAAGAACCAAAAAAGAACTGAACTGATATAAATACAAGGACAGCATCACTTTGCTAATTTGCTGTTAAGTCCCTCCCAACTTATCTCTTGAGCACACTCCCCACAAACAGTGCTGCAACCCCATTTTGTGCCTTGACTTCTAAGTGTAAGCAAATGTGATAGGTTCGTGCACTTCCTTGGCACAAAACGGCATCTTGAACTACCCATTGAAAACACAAGATTACTGTCCTCTGGCGGCCAAATGGTGGCACTGGAAACTACTGGCTTTTGCTTTGGCAACGATTCAGTGATAGAGACATGCTGACGCTCAACTACAGGTTCATTAGGCGAAACTCGCCTCTCTTCCCATTCAATAGATCTCCGGTACACTTCCCACGCCATTTCCTGCTCTTCTTTTGATAGTTTTTCGTCCTCGTTCTCTTGCAAGAGACTCTCATGTTCATGATAATTCGCAATCCACCTGAAGAAATGATTAACATATTAAAAACATTGTTCTTCTATTGATGAAGGAACTGATGATTTATCATCTAAAAATGAGTTGCCCCAAAATAAGTACACCCAGAAAAAGATCTAAAGTTTGAATTCTTCGTTGCAAAAGACCATCCAGACAAATATACAAGTAGGGATGTCTTGATGACGTTGCAGGTTATGATTTTAACTAACAACCACTACATTAATAAAAAGAGAACACCTAAAGAAAGTAAAAACGGAAAAAAGGAGAAGCAGCAGCACATCATACAAACACAAGTCAAAAATATGGTGCTCTCTCTAAAAGGTGGTATACTTGGTACCAGAGGAAATATATATATTGAGACTATAAATAAGAAATAAACGTGTGCTCTCTCTAACGCTTAAGCTTTTAGATGAGATGGTCACACACTTCAACATGGTAACAGAGCAGGCAGAGGTAGTGGGATCGAATCTTACCGCATCAAAACAATTCCACGTGCTTGGCCCATGAAAAAAAAAATCAGGCCCACACGTGAGGGGACATATTGAGAATATAATTAAGAAAATAAACGTCTGCTCTCTCTACTGCTTAAATTTGTAGATGAGATGGTCACACACTTCAACAATATATAGAGTCAACTTGTCAGCATCAGTGATGAAGGAAGAACTGCAAAAATTAGTGTGTAAAAGATAGAAGTAAAATATGGAGAATCGCTGAAAACAAAAGGCACTTGCTCAAAAACTTCTAGAGCATTATGAGCTCAAAATATGAGAAGTAGGTGCCGCCTAAAACTCTTAATTTTTTTTTTCCATAGGTTAAGCAGGGGCATTATGTCTAGGGGGGCCTATCAGACACTAAATTAGGAATAAAGTGACCTAGATGAGCCAGGAAATTAGTTGTTCATGGTTTTTTCACTTCGGAAAGATGGACATTGTAACAAGGTAGGTGAAATCTGATAAGAGGATGACGACGCCTTCACCCTTTCCTCAATGCCTTTTCATCTCCAAAACTCTTCTACTGAAAAACTCTAAGAACAGATTTACGAGAGGATAGTTCACCCGAATCCGAGAAAAGAGACTTCTGCGGAACGTAGTCTGAAAACGGTCTTCCATGGCTAATCCCAAATTACTCCGTCAGTGGAAGACCTAAACAAAGTACACTCATCTAGTCCCCTCACCCCTAATCCTTTCATCCATCGGTTAGAAGAAACCCTGATTCTTTTTTTTTTTTCTTAGAAGAAACCCTGATTTTTTCCTCCATAAAAATCTCAAGATGCAACCAAATGTGGGTTTCTTACACGGCAGCCATAAGGAAAACCCTCTCACTCTCACCTTTTATTTCCGAGAACCACTGCCAGAGTCCACGCTGGAAACATCTTTTACAATAAAACACACTCCTCTTAACCCCTCATTCAACTTCTTTCCTATTCAAAGCATCTGCCACCACATTTGCTTTTTCCCGGGTGGTATAAGATACTGATGTTATATTCTTTAAGTAACTCAAAACCATCTCCGCTGTCTAAAATTCGGGTGGATTGCCTCCTCTGAATGACGGATGTTGTTCGCTGAAATACGTTAGCAGCCATTACATATTCTCTGGTAAAACTCTTGGCCTCCTTTCCAGCTGAGCATTCTCCCTTCCACTCAAATTAGGACGAGAGATATTTTTCACCCATCCCTTTTAGGCTATATAATCACGGTTAACATCCAAAAGCACTCTAAAGGTGTGTTTTGGCCAATTACAGGTTCTTCATTGGGAAATCACAAAGTTAGTGGACAACTCTACAAAATCATACGACCAAAAGTGTCAATTTGTGTATAAAGACCAATGTTTATATTGAAGCTTAGCTTAATGATGTTTTTGGTGTTTTTTAAGATGAGTAGAGTAAGTTCGCACAGCACTAGGTACTGCTCACAGCTCGGGCTTGAATCATGAGTCTCATGACACTAAAAAACTTAACTATTTACGAATTTGAAAAAATAAAAGAGCCACGAGTTGACAAGTGGATATTTGACGTATCACAATAGGTCATTACATGTCATAAAAATTCGAAAACACAAGTAAAGATGAGCCGGTAACACTTATATTACTCCCTCCAGATAAAAAAAAAGTGTCCACTTAGCCATTTGCACACCCCTTAAGAAAATACTAACTCCTACATAAAAATAAGTAATTTGACTAAAATACCCCTAATTACATAGGCATTGGAATTTGATCATATAACACTTAATAGGGGCAAATCTGGAAAAACAAGGTTAATTGTTTCTTGATTTGATAAGTGGACACTTTTTCTGACCAAGAAAAAAAAGCTAAGTGGACACTTTTTTTTATCCGGAGGGAGTACCATTTTTGCATAAAATCAATCTAACTGGGAAAAGGACAATTTTGTTTCCAATCCTAATTAAGTAGTTAACTTAAACACTTAAACAAAGCTTATTAAATAAAAAAAACATTTCGACAAAAAATAATGAAAAGACAAATTAAATTTCTATAATTATATCCAATACTTAAAAATCTAAAACTAAACAAGAGCAGAAGATAGAAATATTATTATGGGATGACAAATAGAGTCAGTTTTAAAAGTTCAAGGTAATTGAGCTTTTAAAAGTGATGACAGTCCTATCCACTTACTCCACCTGATGGATCGTTTTCCTTAGTTCCTCATTCAGCTGGTGCAAGGCTGACATCAGACAACAACACCCGACTTGATTACAGAAACCGATGGTCTCATTCAACGTTGATATATCAAGAAGTTGATTTTAAGAACGATGAAGAAAAGGAATCTCAACCACAGAACCTCTAACTGTGGTCTGTTCCTGGAAACTCATTTAGAAGACTAAAATCCCCCCTAAGGTGTCCTGTTTGTCTGGCTGGTACCCAAGAAAGCATGCCAAACACAGGATAATCTACAAAGAAGAGGTCTCCAGATTTGCTCAAGATGCCTTCTCTATGGTATGGATGGAGAGAGTACGGATCATCTGTTCATCCATTGCAAGACACAGCAAATCTGTGACACATGTTGCTTTTGTATTTAGGAACCAGTTGGGTCATGCCAAGAACTACTTTTGATTTGCTCACTGACTGGAAAGAGTGGCAATAGAAATGGAGATGAAGACTGGTGGCGAGCCATCCCAGCTTGCATATGGTGGGTAGTCTGGAAGGAGAGAAACTCTAGACAATTTGAAGACAAGAGCAGCCCCCTACAGAAGATCAAGATGAACTGCCTTAGTCTTTTCTAGTTTTGGTGTAAACTAACTTTTATGGGGAATATAGGTGATCTGATAAATCTGATAGGCAACACTTTGTTTGTTCATAGTCTCCCCCTACTTTTGCTCTCATGAATCTGAGATTGTAATTACAGCACTGACCAACACCTTTTGGTGCTGAGTGTTCTTTTATATATACAAATGGTTACCTATTAAAAAAATAAAAAAAATAAAAAAAAAAACGAGAGAGAGAGGAAGAAAAGGAAACTACGAAGAACTTCCAGAAACCCAGTTTATCTATGCGAATAGTCTGTTGATATGGGAAGAATCATGTATAAAAAGGAAAAAAGAAACAGGAATGAAGTATACTTAAACAGAGCTAGACAAATAACAACAATTGGGCTTTTTTCTAATTAAAACGAATCACTCAACCCCACAGGTTCTGGATATTATCTCCTACGAAGTATAAAGAACACAAACCATTACACTATTAATCAGAAAGGTAAAAGATAAGGGAAATTTATTTTAAAACACACATACGTGAAAACGTAAATTTCAAAAATCTCAGCACACAAACTCATTGCACAAGACTCCCAAAGCACATCGAAAACGACAGAATTTATGTTCTGAAGAAATTTGTTAAAAAGACGAAGCAAGATAAGAACGTCGTACCGCGGATGATGCCTGTCAATCAAACTTTGCATTAGCTTGTCAGAAGAACTTCCATTTGGAAGAGTTGATTTTTGTTTCGGAACACTTCCAACGTCTACAGTTGCGTTTGCTTCACCGGCATGCTCTCTTACTTGCTTCAAATCCAGAGGTATATCTTCATCATCTCCAAATTCAAAAAGATGCAACATTTCCTCTTTGGATATAGTTCTATGCACTTGTTGCCGATCAACCACCCGTGCCGCAAGGCCTTCCTTCGTTACCTGCTTAAATCACCCACTTAAATCATTCAAGAAATAAAAGCTATTCTGACATGATCTGTTCATGGATTCTTCTTTTACCTGACGCTTGTATATCTTTTCCTCCATCGTTCCATGTGCCAGTAAACGGTAAGCAAAAACAGGTTTTGTTTGACCATACCTAAAATCATACAAGCATTCAGGCTGAATATATATCCTAATGGTACCCGGGTGTTCTATAATGAACAAATTTGAAAGACATACCTCCAAGCTCGATATATAGCTTGAAGATCATGAGTTGGATTCCAAGAGCCATCAACTATAATTACACGGTTGGCAGCATAAAGGTTGATACCCAGAGATCCAGCTCTAGTAGATATCAAAACGCATTTAACCCTTCTATTCAATGGGTCGTTAAAACAGTCAACAAGTCTCTGCCTTTCAGATGACTCTGTTTTCCCATCAATCCTATTGTCCAAAAATTGGAGATGAAAATTTTTCAATGCCACGAATAGTGAAAGCAAGAAAACAAAGACAACAAACCAAATCCTCGGAAACAATGGAGCAAACTAACATTCACCACTAGATCCCATAATCATAACCTCCTTCATCTATTCAAAAAAACGATAGTGATATTGGGCTTCCTGACCATCAAAACTGGACAAACTCTGAGAAAAATGTTGAGAACAATATTCCACATTATAAAAATCTATATTTAATAAGACTATTTGATAAAAATCGACCTTAGGTCTAACTCAACCGTAATAATTAAGTTTTGAAGTGAGGATTGACCAATACTATATAAGGAAACGATCAATTTCCTCTACCAATGTGGGCGCATAACATCCCCGACACATCAAAGATTGGACATGTGGAGTGTAGAGCAGAATATGAGTTTGTTCTAATATCATTATAAGAAATGGACCTTCAGCTAACTCAACCCCAAAAGCTACCTCGTGAGATGCGGATTGCCCAAAACCATACAAGGAGACCACAACCCATCTCCTCCACCGATGTGAAACACTTCACTTTACTCATTTCTAAATCAGAGGTTTACCTTTTTTCTAAAGGAAACGTGCAAGGAAAGAGGAAATGTTGGCAATTCTGGTTTGAAATGGAATTTGAGGATAAATTCAACAAGACAACTTCCTTTAGAACAAATCTACTTTATTTAATTGGTGTTCAGTGTACCCCCATTATCTTATGTTCCATTTTACCATAATCAAAAGGAAGAGATCCGGCCCCTAAATAGCTCCTGTCATGAAAAAGAAAAGCTAAACTAATAAGTAAAACTAGCAAGACGACCATATCTACTTCTTTGAGCCTTCGCTAGGATAGCTAGTAATTATGAGGACAGTCCCCTGAAAAGATGTAGAGGTGTGTGCCAAATAATATGTGCATCAATGGCTTGTTTTCTTTTTCTTGTCAACTGGGCAAAGGTTCCTTTTTGCTTTGACTAGATGATTGGAACCCTTATCACTCTAAAAACTAGATCAAATGTTCTTTTGAAGACGATCAAATTCTGCAAGAATTGTATCTTCTTTCAAATGACATATTGTAACATATTCGCAAGAAATGCAACAACAAAGATGGCTTCCACATCAATGCTGTTAGATGTTTTTTAGTAAATAAAAGTATGCTCTCTCTAACATGTCAAGATTTTAGATAAGATGATCACACACTTTAACATGGTACTAAAGCATCTTGAGATCCTACATCGGTATTGGGCAATCCTCACCTCATGAGCTAACTTTTGAGTTGAGGTAGGATCAAAGTCCATTTTCTTTACATGGTATCAAAGGCCGAACCATACATGTTATTGTATTTCCCAATGTTGGGCCTTGTATTATGCTAGCCACACTCCAATTGACAGGCCTGAGTATTCGATATGATGTTAATTGTCCCACATTGATTGGAGAGTGGACTGTTGTATCTTTATATGGTTTTGGGCAATCCTCACCTCATGAACCAGCTTTTGAGTTGGTTAAGCCTAAGATTCATTTTCTTGGTATAATATCTAAACTGGCAGAGACCAAGAGTTTGACTTTCATCTCCACCCATTATCAAAAACGAATTTTCAATGACCAATAAAAAATCAAGCCCATACGTGAAGGGGTGTGTTGAAAACATAATTAAGTAAATAAGAATGTGCTCCCTCTAACAGCTCAAGTGTTTAAATGAGATGGTCACACACTTCAACATGATACTAGAGCAGGCCGAGGTCTTGGGTAAGAATCTCACTGTCACCCTATGTTAAAAGATATTTCACAAGTTTGCCCCATAAAAAAAAGAACCAGGCTCACATGTAAGGGAACATGTTGATACTATCATTCAGTAAAAAAAAGTATTTGTAACAGCCTAAACCTTTAGATGAGATAATCACAGTTCAACAAACGTCAAAGAGAATCAGTAAAATCAAGTAACAATAATGAGGTAATTTTCATCATCGTCGCAAATAGTTAAAACAAGGTATACACACCTGTACCAGTCTTTCCGCCGCTTCCAATACTTCCCCTTTTTCCCTGGGCGCAGTAGTTTTGAAAGATATAGTTCAATGAGATCTAGGGTAAACAAGCTCTGACTAAACACAAGTGCTTTGTCACCAGCATTAGAGCTCATAGTCAGGATGTCGAGTAGCAGAACCATTTTGCCGCTGTAATCAACTTCTTTGCAATTTTTTTCTAGAAGATCATTCCACCAATCCTTTAAAACAGAAACAATGAGCTGGGAAGTTAATAATGACATTTCAAAAAACAAATGGAACTATGGAAACAAAATGGAACACCCGCCACATTATAACATGAATTGAAGATCCAAAACAAAACGAAAATTAGACTATGGCAAAAGTTTCCTGCACATCCATTGATTAACCATACTAACAAAATTACGGAAGTTAGCAAATAGGAAGCAAGAAGTATACCCCATGGAGGAAGCCATTATGATTTTTTCTGAGAGCTTCATTGTTGCTACTTGGCTTCTCTGCAAGGATTGACAAACAGATATTTATATGTGATGTTTCATTTTGATAACATATTAATGGAAGTGCTTATTACACCCTCAGGTCATTTATTATCCTCAACTCACTGAATTCAGGCTACAGAAAATGGATACAGAAGCCAGACATGGCTCCCGGTATCAGAACAGGAGCTGGGGAAATATTTCCAAAACTGTTAATCAACAATTGCAGACACCATATGTGAATTCAACACATCATGCAGAACAGCCAATACATGTACTTAATTAACACTGCTACAGTATCATAGAGATATTATTAGCTCAACTCAAAGATTCCTCTGGATGCCTCAAGAGACACACACACATATATATATATATATAATATATAGTTAATCAACAATTGCAGACACCTTTCGTGAATTCAACACATCATGCAGAACAGCCAATACATATACTTAATTAACACTGCTACAGTATCATAGAGATATTATTATCCAACTGCACGGTAGCTCAACTCAAAGATTCCTCTGGATGCCTCAAGAGACACACACACACACACACACATATATATATACATATATATATGTCAATGCTATTGTTGCGGCCCAAAAATAAAACTTATACTGAATCTGTAACTACCAAAAGAAAACAAATCGTTAGTTGGTACTTTATACCCAGAGAGAGGGAAAACAAAAGGTACCTCCAGGAACCATAGTATAATATGTGTTCTCATCACTTGAGCAATCATCAGCAAGAAGGATCTCAACAGGATCTTCAGGCCGACTACAGGCTCTGTTTTCTCGAATCAGTTGCAAAATCCCGGGATGGTTCCATATCTATAATCAATAACACTTCTTATTAGCAGACAGAATCAATGAGAGAGCCATTATAGGCGTTAGGAACATATCCAAACTCCTAACAAATGCACCCCCGAAACACACACATACATTTATCTATCTTTCTATCTCTGTGCGTGCACGCACACATAACTAAACTTATGGTTATATATACATATATAGAAGAGCCATTGCAACCATGCTAAGTAAATAAAAACACCAAAGACTTTAATTTTCCAACAAACTCTGTGTTATTCATTAACAAAATGATATCATCAAGGCTTCCCACTACAAGAAACAAAGAGAAGAAAATGGAATTTCTATATTTGCTTTTTTTTTTTAATAAAAAGATCTGTTTATAAAGAAAATGAATCAAAAAACAGGACAGCAGCAGCTACAAACCAACGATCAATCAAGTACAGCTCAACCCCAAAAAAGTTGAGGTTGACTATATTAATCCTAGGTATTCCTCTGCTTTATCCAGGCCCGGGACAGCTTGCACACACCTCGACTAATTCCACAGGTCTGCCACCTTCCACTAGCAACAGGTACCAGGTAACTCTATCCACCAGGGCTAGAACCGATGGGAAGAATCCCCTAGTGTTTTGTCTCTGCTGGGAATTGAACCTGAGACCCCATGGTACTCTACCCACTTCATTGACCACTAGGCCATACCTGGTGCTCGTTGCCTTCTTTTTCTTCTCATTTCTTTTTACTTGTTGTCTAATAGTCTTATTTTATTCTTTCCCCTACTTTTTATAGTAGCTCTACCCCGTACCCTACTTTTCTTATAGGTTTATCCTTCAAATTGATGTTGTGTGACATTATGTAAGGACGGAAAACGATCCAATCTATCCAAACGTTGTATCTATCAAAACAATACAGTACAATACAATACAAAACAATACAATATCATACAATATATTATGAAACAATATGTAACAACCATCCAAATAGTGTTACATGACAAGCTTCTGAGATGGAAAGTGATCAAAATTTTGAAATCTCTTGACTTATTCAATAAAGACTTGTTACTTATGATAATTACCTAGTGAAGTTATCATTTAGACTGCCGTCCAGGCTCCATGGCAAACGAAATGACAATCCTCCATTGCCATTGATCGGCGGCTAGAAGTACACGTTTTTAGCTAACTTTCACCACATAGTTAAATCGCTTTTCTTGTGTATAAGTACATTCTTTATCCTTAATGTTCTTATTTTGTTATGTAGGAAATGAATTGGTGAAAAGCTGAAGATTCGGTGCTTAAAATGATGAAAACAGGCTTTGAAGTCTGACCAGCAGTTTGAGGCATTAAGCGATCAAGTTAGAACCTGAACATCGAGCTCCGATGAAGAAAATGAGAAGTGACAAAATAGGATGAAACAATGGGTTGGCACGCTGTCCAAAGTACCATAAGGGCTGGAGCGTCAACGGAAAAATGATCCGGAATGAGAAGAGCAAAAGTAACCGAAAAGATGGATTGGTGCGCCGTGTACCCCAGCAGGGCGTGCCCGCACCACGCTCTGTCATGCGGATTTTCAGCTCTCTGAAGTTGACTTGGTGCCCCGTGCCCCGTGCCCCCTAGTAACTCTTGCGCCACAGCAAGGCAAATTTCTGTGAGTTACCAAAAACGGCTTGGTACGTCGTGCACCCTCCTAGGGAGTGCGGCGCACATGCACAAATTTTGGGCAGTCCAATTTTCACTTGGATCATTAAAGGCGTTTCCGCCAAGGACTTTCCTACACAGTATAATTATGACTTGAACACGTTTTTGAGGGGGAATCAATTAGAGAAGGATCCAGAAACGGCTAGAGAGCGTTCGAAGAGGAGATTCATTGAGTTTCTCTTCACTTTATCTCTTTTCTATAGTATGTTATCAACAATTAGAGATTTGTATACCACGAGCATGAGTGGCTAATTTCCTTGTTTCTAAGGTTGCGGGAATTCATGAATGTTGTAGTTGAGGTTCTATTTAATGTTTTGATTGTCATCCTCTGTAGGTTTAATTAGTTTGCTTACTCAATCTTGCTCTGATTATCTCTGTGAGTAACTAACATAGAGGAACTATCTATGGATTTGGGTCTAACTCGGGAGAGAGGACTTGAATTGCAGAGGGGATTGGGTAGAGCTTGTGCTAAACTCCAGGGTGCTCCGGCTATGGATTAGCAGCTAGGATAGGAATATACCTACTCGTGTTGCTTACTCAAATACAGGAAATACAAATGTGTTCTTATAATTTGTGATGACCGTAGGAATATAGGCATTGCAGAGGAATAGGCAAAGGGGTATTAGGGATGATTGCACTGGCAAATATCAACCTTGTGATTAACAAACTAGATTCTCAAACATTACTTTAAATAGATACTTGACAGGATTGACATTCACCCGTAACTCTGGAATCTCATCTCACTGAATTCTCCATAAAGCCTTAAAATTCGTAGTAGTTCGTAATAACTTTCACTTTTGGATAACCATTTTCAAGTAAACAATAGATATTAGTTTGATCTAAACGATTTTTAATCACAAGTCCTCGTTGGGACGGTACTTTACTTATCATATATTACTTGTTGATCACGTACACTTGCGTGAGCGCGTGAGCACGTGAGCGCCTGAGCGGTGGACCCGACAAGTTGTCATCGCCATAGAAAATTATCTGAATTGACCTTAACATCTCGCTTTATGAGTATTCGATAAATTTAGAATCTGTAAAAATAGTAAATATAACAACACTAACATGTGCACTAGGCATATATTCATATTGCTTGAAGAGATTTTGTTTTGCATCTCTTTGATACGGTAAACCACGTCCCCCACCCCCCTCCAATCCCACCTCAACCAGGTACTCAAACAGTGGCCTTTTCACTGGGTAACAGGTACTCAGACAGTGGCCCTTTCCCTAGGTCAACAAATGCATTAAACAATGGCAACTTAATACATCCCGCAGGTAGCTTCCTGCTTTTGTTTTTCTTTTTCTTTTTTTTTCCCCCCCATTGTGTCTCGGTGGTGGATGAATTTGTGGTAGTGGCTGTGTCCTGTGTGTTAATAAGCTCTTCCCAAGGAGAAAAGCTGGCTCTGTCAGTTGCAGTTTTTTCTTCTTTTTTATATCATTTGCTACTTTTTACAAGTACACTAATAAACTTTGGGGCTCTCATCATACATTATATTCATCCGAGAAAAACAGTAAACTAAGAAACATGCCACAAGAAAGTACCTGAGCCAAGGCTTGGTACCCGGCAAAAAAGGATCTCTTCATTATCTTTTCACCAGAAACCTTGTCCTTCGTGAAGCCATGAACATCTAAAAATCTTTTATACAATTTTCTCTGTAAAGGAGAGAGTTTTACAGACATCACATAGACAGTTTTTGGCGGCAAATCCATCTTTACGACATTCATGTCCATTCTTTGAACAAATCCTTTTAATTGTTCATAGAGAATATGAGATCGCTGATTCATAATCTTAACATCATCAGCTGTAGAATTGGTGTGTTGACCATTTTCTATCGGATTCTGAAAGCTGCATAGGGAGATAATATCGTCAAAATACATAGAGAGTAAAGAGAAAA
This sequence comes from Lycium barbarum, assembly GCF_019175385.1. Classification (NCBI taxonomy): domain Eukaryota; kingdom Viridiplantae; phylum Streptophyta; class Magnoliopsida; order Solanales; family Solanaceae; genus Lycium; species Lycium barbarum. The sequence goes on along the minus strand of NC_083346.1, from coordinate 39,217,804 downwards.
ATGCAGTAAAGATGACTTGCCGGTTTCTAAATTCATGGCTGCTGCCAAGAAATCCTTCTCTTACAAAATCAACCATCTGCGATTAAATCAAAATAATAAGACTAGATTCCACATAAAATTCTGTGCAAAATAAACAACTTCATCATAGCCTTACACAATAGTACTCCATCAAATTGTTTTGAAGAGGAGATCCAGTTAATGCAATCCTTCTCTGGCTCTTGACTTGTTTCAAGGCTTGAGTTACATCAGCTCTGGTATTCTTGATAATATGAGCCTCATCGCAAACAAGTATGTCGGGCCCGTCCTAGCAAATGGATCATATTTGAATGAGATGAGAAAAATTTAGCTAGTTCAACCCAAAAAAAAAAAAAATCAACCAAAAGAAAGGGAATGGAGAGGACTATAAAACTGTAACCCCAAAGACATGGAGAAGCATTCACAAATCTAAGATAATAAATCTTAAGAATCAACTACATTCATTTTATTTTTATTTTTTGAGAATGGTAATGTTAAATCAACGACATGTCTACATTCATTTCAAACAGAAAAAAGAAGAATCCAGTGGGACGAGTAGTAGTTTATACGCATTACCAACATTTCAAATTCAAGTGGGTTCATTGAGAATGAAATATATTTCTGTTCGACTTCAACTGGAAACATCCATACACTGGTTTTACCTTTAATTTTACTTGTCACAAAAAAATAGATGCAGGGGAGTAAAGACGTAAAAAAATATTGAGAACGGTAACAGTTAAAAGACGTAAAATTCTTATCAAGGTGGTGATGCTGATGGTCATGGTGACATTAACTATAACTATACCGACCACAGTAACAATGACTGACATGGAAAATTGGGGTTGAAATCGATCGAAAGGGCTGAGGTATTGGTTATTATGCCCAAGGGGTGGAAGGGAGATGGTGTGATATCCTCACGTCAGTTTGCCATCCAGAAGCCAGCCTTAAATTCAATCAAATGAGTTGAACTTAAGGTCAGATTTGCACAAAGATAAAGAGGAAGAGAAGCTACTCAAATAAAGGAGTTGAGTCAGGACCATGGCAGAATAATAACATGGATAAAAAATATTAAAACAGAGGACCACAAGGAAAAAATTAGAACAAAGCATCAACGGTAAAGGGGACAGTCCACTAATGGTCCCATTGTCCCACGCTAAAACACCTACCAGTCATTAGAGATCCGTGCTCAAAAAATGCAGCAGGCAGATAATCTGAATGGACCAGACATGATCCTTTACATCCCCAAACTCAAATTGTTCCAGAAAGCACAAATGCTTAATTGTTTCATACCAGATTAGAGTGCTCCAGAAGCCATGGGGTTTTAAAAAAGACAGGGACTAGTCAGAACAGACGAGAAAGAACAAGACCAGACTCTTGTTTCAGGACTTTTGGGACCATTTATGGGAAGCTGCCATTTGGATAAAAATACTACAGCATCACCAGTTCTCTAATTATGTCTAATATAAATAAGTTAAACATCTAAATTCCAAAATTACATATATAAGAAAGATAAGAAATACTACATACACAATCATTACATGAAAAATGGGTAAAAATACATAAAATCCCCCTGAACTACATGCTTTGCAACTTCTATACTTGAACTATGAGTGTTGCAATTACCCCCGAACCACAATATTCTGTATTTGAAACCCCCTAGAATGCCAAGTGCCAGAGAGATTGGGCTCACTTTCGAAGGGGCACGTGGTAGCTTAAAAAGGGTAAAAAAAATTGTATCCACGTGGCATTTCTTCTTCATATTTTCTTATTGATTTATTACTATTCCTTGTTCTTTTTGCTAATTTCTTTCTTCTTTCTTATCAAATTCTCTTGATTTCCTTTTTCTTCTTCAAACTCAACAGCTTTGTTGATGTTGAAAACCCAAAACCCAAAATTAACAGTAACACTAAAAAGATATTAATTAATAATAATATAATAAGTTAATTAAGACAGAATTTAATAGATAACAGTAAACTCAGCTGAAATACAATTACCCTAAAATAACAGTAGCACCAAAAAGCAATTAATCTATAACTATTAAAAAAGAAATTGCAAATTACGACAAAATTTAATAAATAAGAGTAAACCTAGTAACCCTCAATTAATAGTAACACATAATAATTAACATTTTAAAAAAAATGAATATTAAAACGTCGAATGTAATTTCTTATTTGTTCTTTATTTTTCCCTTTCCAACTTTCTTGATTTCTTTTTCTTCTTCAACCTAACAGTTTTTGTTGATTACAGTAAATACAATTGAAAGCTCATACGCCCACTCAATGACAGCAAACCCAGTTGCAAATTACAAAAACAATATAAGCAATAACAATACACCACGTTGAAAATCCATAACCCTAAAATAACAGAAACACCAAAAAAGTAACTTGATATAAACAAAAATCGGAATATTACAACATAGAACCAAGCAATAATTCAAGAAAACCTTATTCTTTAAAAATACCAATTTTTAATAATCCATAGTTTATCAAAAGCAGCATATTTTAATTTATTTTTCAGAAAATGTACACTTTATTTTTTCAGCAATCAATTTTTTTAAATAAATCCATCCCTTCAACCAATCTAGCCCTAGAAGCTGGTTTATCATGGTTTCTTTGTTTGGTTTAATTTTTAGAATCTTCTTCCAGGGTAATAAATAGGAAATCTTGAAGATCAAGGGGTAATAGAAACACCCAATAGTACCAGGTGTCATGCCACTTGGGTTAAAAACATACCAGCTTGAAGATCAATGAGCGAAATGCCCGCAATAACTAAGTATCATCCAAAGTGAATTTTAACAAAGAAATATAGTAGTTCAGGGAGGTAACAGCAACACTTTAACATTAACTTTGGAAGTTGCAAAAAGTGGGTTCAGGAGGATTTTTATGTATTAACCCTAAAAGTTACAGGAAAAAAAATATCACTAGCAATTTTTCAATACTGGATATGTAAAATCACAAGGTTTCTTTTCTCATTATAGAGCAATAATAACACAATTTTCATTTGTCATCACCATCATTGGCAAAGCACATGCATACAAACTTGCTATACCTGATAGAGCTTCCTAGTACAAGGAAACCCCCCCCCCCCCCAACCGCACCCCACTCCCCATCAAAGCAGTTCCTATGCCCTAACAGGGGGAATTCAAACAAAGCTTGGCATGAAAGAGAGATTAAGTCAGGCTAGCAACCCCCGTTAAGTGACACACAGGCCTTAGCCATTGTAGGGCAACAGGATATATTACAATAATCACCACGACTTCTAAACACAAATTCATGCCCCAAAAGTGATCCCTACCTCAACCCACGACTAGCCGAAAAGAGACCATAAACATTAAACCGAAAGGACATGAAAAATGAAGTAACTGGAGGAGAATTTTTCCCTCTCATCTCCATCACAAATTCACAATTATCAATCCTAAAGGTAAACAAACACTACCTGAAGGACCTGACAAATTTCTCTGGCCACGTGACGATCCTTTATATGCTTCCCAAATGACAAATTTCTGAAAGCTGTATAGCCAATTAAGAAAATACCACCTTTTAATCTCCATTTTTGGAGATACTCGGCCCTTCTCTCCCTGAAAAAAAAGAGGTAAAGTAAAGTTGTACTCCAATAAGAAAAATCCTGACAGCCTACCGGCTGAAAAACAGTACATGCAAAGAAAAGACATAAAAAAATAAAAAGGTGGGGCCTCTTTGACATAAACACGTTTACCTATATGCCTAAAAAACCCTAAAGTGACATGATAAAAACAATAGCCTGATATTATAAAAATAGTTCTGCGCCCGAAATTTTCTAGTAATATATATAACACTAGATGAAGTGGAAGCACCACTGCCAAGAAAACAAGACAGGAATCTTCAACTCAATCTGATGCTCATGGAAACAAGAAAATCTAATGGCTCCACTAACCTCATTCCGGTGACTAAACAGAGCATCATTTAGTAGAACAGATTGTAAAAAACTACCCCTAGGTAATGGCTCTGTACATCACATTTGGTGGCAAAATTTAGAAAATATGACAGAGAATCACTATGATGAGCAGACTGCAGACTTACAAGTGCAAAAGAGAGTAAAAAAAGGTTCCCTAGAATATATAGCCACAGTGTTCAAGGATAAACCAAAATATAGCAGGTGACATAAAAATGAGACAAAGGGGAAAGATTGCCTGTCCTATTCTTCTTCTTTTCTTTTTGTCCTAGTTAAATTCGCTAAAAACACTCAAGGAAGACATATTTTGCAGCAGAATCACTGACTGCTAACCATCAATCATTTTTTTGATAAGGTAAATAATTTTATTAACAAATGGGGAAATCCCTGTATACAAGCCGTATAACAAAAGAAGAGAATCTACACCAAAACCCATCAATCATAAACAGCACATTTCTGCCAGAGCACTGAATATCCATCTTACCCTCAAGTCATGATCAAAAGGTAATCCACATATGCCGGGAATCTTTTGCTTTCTCAGGAAGAGATTATACAACAAACTTGATTTTAGAGCAGAACTGAAATGCATGGCAATCAAAAAAATGAATATTTTGTTCAAGAAGATATTTTATTGGAACAGTCAACAACATGATTTTAGAGAAGAACAGGTATGCGAAGTAGTCTCCTTGATTTAATGAAGTCAAATGTCTCTCGGGTTCAAGTCCAATGGAGGCAAAAACACTAGGTGATTCCTTCCATTGAAGTTTGCGACCATCTCATCTAAAAGCTTAGGTTGTTTGTTTTATCAAGTAACAAAAAATTTTAAACAGAGGGCTTAAAACTCCCGCATACAGGGAGTATACCAAAGAGTAAAAAATCTTATAAGAAGTTACTCCCTCCGTTTCAATTTGTTTGTCTGGTTTTGATTTGGCATGAAGTTTAAGAAAGTAGACTTTTGAATCTTGTGGTCATAAACTAAAGATATATTAAATGTACCAAATGTCCTTTAATCTTGTGGTCTTAAACATGTCATGTGGAAAGTTGGAATTTAAGAGTTTCTGAAAAAGGAAAGAGGCATTCTTTTTTAAACGGGCTAAAAAGGAAAGTAAGACAAACAAATTGAAATGGAGGGAGTATGATTTTCTATGAAAGACACCCAATCCTCTATGCCTACAGGGATCACATGGGTGCACCAAAAGGAAATCAGTTCCTGAGATGTATGTAGTCCTATGTACTATCAAAAGCTCTACTATTTCTCTCTCCAAATAATCTACATAATTACTAGTGGAGCACTGGAGCAACATCCATGACCTACAACTTCTCTTCCGATCTCTAAAGGTCCAGCTAAACAATACTTCTTTGACCGTGTCTGGCATCGCATATTGAAGACCAAATCAATTGAGTACTTCCCGCCACATACTAGATGCCACGGGGCAACGTCTAAAAAGCTTAAATTGTTGGAGAGAGCACACTTTTATTTACTTAATTATATTCTCAACACGTCCCCTCACGTGCGGGGCTTGAATATATTTTATGAGCCAAGCACGTGAAGATTTTTTTTGATAAAGCGTAGCGGTGAAGCTCAAACTCAGGACCACTGTCTGCTGTGTTACCATGTTGAAGTGTGTGGCCACCTAATCTAAAAAGCTTAAGTTGTTACAGAGAGCACATTTTTATTTACTTAATTATATTTTCAACACTTCCCATCTGGCAAGCCTTGGTAGATAGAGTTACCTAGTAGGTAACCAATGGAATTAGTCGAGGGCTCGCAAAGTTGGTGTGGACACCATGGTTATCAAAAAAAATGAAGTCAAATTTGCCCTGTTTTAGGCATCGGGAAATTGTTGATATAAATTGTTGATATAAATTTACCACTATAAAGGGAAACACGAGTTCCATATGAAGATACTTGGTGCAGTGGATGTTCTTTTGTTCATAACAACTGTTGTATTTCTTTTTATGGAACTAGTATTAGTACCTGCGCGATGCGCGAAAATATTGAAGAATATTATTCCTAATCATTTTAGTTTGCAATATATTTTGTCCAAGCATGTTAGATTATATTGCCTTAAAAAGTTCAACTCTCATATTGTTTCTCAATAAAATCTAATCCCCCCCCCCCCCCCCCAAAACCCAACCCAAACGATAACCAAATCTATATGAAGTAAAGATATCGAATCATATAATTAGCAGTAACTTTTATGTTCCATATTTTCTTTATTACATTGTTCTCTGTTTAAAATTATTAAATTGTTAACATGGATTGTTGCTAGCTTATTATTTGGGTTAATATACTTATCGAGTGCTCCTCTTATTAATATAAGATAGATAACTATATATATATATTTTGCTTACTCATGAACTTTTTTAAGTTTTGAATGTTTATTCTATTGTTCACATATCTTCAATTTTTTAAAATTTATGAACTATAATTTGTGTATTATTTAACTACTTCACTATATTCTTAAAACAAGTTCAAAATATAAATATCCTAACGTATGTCTACCCCATCCCCCACCCCCTCTCTGTACAATTTGCTACTGTATTTTAATTAGTTTTACCGATAAGCAAAATGTTATCATATTTAAAACTAAAACATGACTTTGATTCAACCAAAATATAAATATAGAAAGTTATTTTATTATTTTATCATAAAATCTACTGACATTTTAATAATAATTATTTTTTGTACTATGCGCCATAGGCAATTGATTTTTCTTCTCTTTTATTTTAAAATATAGAATGATGAGTTTAAATTTTAATTATTTAGATTTCTATATTTTAATGTTTTACTGTGTTTATTGAATTCGTTCATTATTGAATATTTTGGCCTTTGACTTTATCTATTGAGATTTTAGTTACATGGTATTATATAATTAATGGCTTTTCTCGTTCTACTTAAAAAACACTTTCTTAAAGTAACCAGTTCAAAAAAAAAAAATACTTTCTCATCTAAAAAGGCCGCAACCTTCTATATTTTTACACTATACATTATATAGCATCTCCAAAAACCCCGTACATATCTCCAGAAGATGCCTGTGCCCAATTATCCAACCAGGTGTGCTTAAGACTATATCGCAAACAAACATAGGGTTGACGCAACCAGAGAACTCACTCCATCTTTCAAACATCAAAAATTCCATTAGTCCATCTTCAGCCTTCAGAGAGTAACGAACTAGCATATTGACCACCTATAGACAGCTACAGGAAGAAGTGGCCCAAAAAGAAGAGAGCAACAAATAGCAATGATCAGACAAATTGACCAACAATACACACACCATCCATGAGCTACTTACAGTAATCTGCTGCTAAGTGTAATTCGAAGATATTAGCACTGAGGATTTAACAAGCCTGAACAATCATATGATTTGAATTAAGGACAAAACAACTCTATACGAGCCTAATAACAGTTAAGATGATGAGAAACCTTGGAACATCTTCAAGCATAAAGACACGAAGAGGCTTCATTTCTGATGGTCTCCATTTTACAAATTCCTGCCGCCAGTTATGCAGAACACTTACAGGTGTGACTATGAGAGCAGTTTTCAATCCTAAATCCACACTTCTCATAGCAGCATACAAGAGAGAAATCACCTGTAGAAACAATTCAAATGAAAGATTAACCACCCAAGGTTAACAGAATGATAAACTCTTCCAGTTTCTTCAAAAAGCATCAGTTTAAAAAATCAAAAATCTGAAGAGAATACAGCCCCTAATTTATCCATATTTCAAGTGAAAGTTAATCTGATATGTCGAATTTTTAGGTGGCTGACTACTGTTTGAAAACCTTAACTGTCCCCAATCCGTCAAACTTAACTGCCAGCATAAAACAAGTAAAATGAATGCAACACATAGTTCACAGAAACAGTGTTTTGTCAGTGTCTCTCCCCCTTTTTTACTGAGTAAAAACATGTGGAACCAGGCAGTGTTAAGAGTCATATACAATCACACAGAAGATGAGAACTTCTAAATGTTTAGTACTGTTAGGAAACAAAATGATAATTTAGTCACAATCAGACCAAAAAGTGGAAATAGGTCACAGAAATGTGATAACGTACTTCAGCCAAATAATACCTGAAACGTTTTACCAAGACCCATAGTATGAGCTAGGAGGCAACCAAGACCTTTATCCCCAGACTTGACTTTCCTGATAGATTGAATAATATTTTCCCACATAAATCGAATCCCAGCAACCTACAATGACAAAAGTGAGGAGCCAATACTTACATTATCAGAAATTTCTACAGTACACGTAACACTATCTACTGAATTTCGCGTAAGCTATATAATGCAATCAACAAGATTCTACTCACATCAAATTAGTAAAGCAAGAATAGATCTTAGTTTGTATTTCCATTGAATCTTTCCATTGATTCATAATATGAATTAGGGAAAAATCTATTACCTGTATATGTAAGATTTAACTCAAGTCAACATCCACCATGCTGTCTATCCATAGGCATCAATGTATAATCTAGCAGTGAGCACTTAACACAAAGTAAACAGGCTGTCCTAGTTCTATGTTTAAAACTATGCTGCTCGGACTCTCCAAAAATGATGCCGCACCCGTGTCGGATCCTTCAAAAATGCATTGCTTTTGGAGAATCCGGCACGCACCCGTGTCCATTTTTGAAGAGTCCAAGTAACATAGGTTTAAAACAACATATATACCACGTTGGCAGATGTTGAGTAAATATTGAAGTGACAGAGTGGGAACTGAACTCAAAGAAGAAAACTGAAACAATGTATTGGAAAACTCTTCTGGTTCCATGCAGAAACCTGCAGCTAGTTGATTGATTGATTTCTGTTGGATTACCATACCGAAGAAGCAAAAAAACAAGAAAAGGAATGGCTCAGAAAAACTGTAACTTTTTATCCACTTTTTACATATCTTTACTTTTATCCTACGGACTTGGCTGGTAATGTCAAATTATGATTTTCTCTTTTTTAAATGAAAAATGTCAAATTATGATCCTAGTTGAGATGTCAGATTTGGTTACAAAAATTCAGGGTATATAGCAAGTACCGGATAAGGGTACAAAATATTTGCCTATGCAAATGATATGAATTTAGTTGAGTTTACTTGGGTATAATCTATATTATATTAAAAACACGAAGGGCCTTAGAAATGTTGATTGGACTTTTTGCCCTGCATTAAAAGACTCTACAATAGACAAAATTGTCATTTAATAATATTTAGGACTTTAAAATCAACTAAATTTATTTATTAAATATTTCCTTATTTGACTAAAAGTCTCAATATAAATGTATAAGTTGTATTAAATCCTTTAAAATCGGCGCTTACTAAATAACAACTTTCCATGCATCTTTTTTCCTAAAATTGCATAGTACTCTTCCTTTTTTTTCCTATAGAGTTCGATCACTTAATTCCTTTTAGGCATAAGACTCTTTTTTTTTCCTCCCATAACTTACAGATTTTTTCCTCAAAATTAAAATGTAAAAAATTATATAAATACTTGGTTTTTTCTTGATAACAATTGCAAATTGAAAAATTGTCGCGGTGATCTTTATTTACAATGTCTTATATATGATTATCAATTTAAAATTGACTTCTTTACATATTTAAAATCTATTTACCCTTTAAAAACACTGGATAAATTGTCATTTATTTATTTTTTCAATATATAGGGCTTTGAAATCAATTAAAATTTTACTTATTAAATTCCTCCTTCTACAACAACAACAACATACCTAGTGTAATCCCACAAGTGGGGTCTGGGGAGGGTAAGATGTAGGCAGACCTTACCTCTACCTTGATGGGGTAGAGAGGTTGTTTCCGATAGACCCTCGGCTCAAAAGAAACATAGTCAATGCAGTAAATTCTTCCTTCTGTGAATTAATAATAATTACAAGTTAGGATATCAATCTCGGAAACTAAAATCTACCATTTAAAAATAGATTTCACACTGGACAAAATTGTCATTTAATTATTTTTCCTAATATATAGGTTTTTGAAATCAAATAAAATTTTACTTATTAAATTCTTCCTACTGTGAACTAATAATAATTACAAGTTAGGATATCAATCTTGGACTCTAAAACCTATATGAAGTAATATTACGTACTATAGTAATTAATTTAGCCGTGTTCCCTTTACTTCATCTTTCCTTGTTTAGAAGATGCTCTAACTTTCAATTAAATCATATTTTGGTTCCCTTAATGAGTATAGTATCTAAGTTCATTGTTTTAAAACAAACAAATACGGAAAAAGAAACATGAAAAAAGTACTCCTAAATATTAGGATTGAGCAAAAATAATTTTGAAGGAATTATAATTATGTTAAATTGTTCAAATAAGAAAGATTCTATAAAATAAAATTATACTTAATTTTGAAGTTCTAAATATTAAAATTTCTTTCATAGTTTAAATAAAAAAAGATTTGATATTCAGAATTTAATTACGTGTTAGATACTTCAAATAAGAAAAAATTCCATATAAACAGAATAATTCATAACAAACAAAATATAATAAAATGCTAACATTAACGTAAGAATGAAGTAATAGAAGAAAAAATGTATTGCTCCTACAAATGATAACTTCCTGTATTTTTTATATCTTAAGTTATTTTTCTTATATTTTTTATATATTAAGTAATTTTGTAATAAATTAATTCAACATTAGTCAATTTAGACTTCATATTATCACTTGTCGACTCATTATTCCTATGTCTTTGCTCCCACAGATGATAACTTCCGGTATTTTTTATATCTTAAGTTATTTTTCTTATATTTTATATATTAAGTAATTTTTGTAATAAATATTAATTCAACATTAGTCAATTTAGACTTTATATTATCACTTGTCGACTTTTTTCTGTAGTGTTTCTTGTCAAATGACGTAGGCGCTTTGATCACGAGCAAAGCACATACACTGAAACTAGTTAGTATAACTAATGGAGACACCGCTTTTTCTAATTAAGTGGGAAAACAAAAAAAAAAAACTCTTTTCCTAGTTAAAATTGAACTTCAAACCAGTTAAATGAAAATGGGGTTGTAATATTGAAAGATGTCTGGTCACAATGCAGTATACCCCAACATTCCACTCCAAAATAGCAAAATCTTTCAGTTTCTTTGGTTTAGGGATTTCACATTCAAAGTAGTCTCTCTATCTCTCCCAACTCCCCCTACCACCATAAGATGATTTAGTTGCTAATCTTTGCCATGGATCTTTTCAATCTTGGCTATAATGTAAAGTAAAGGTCTTCTATGCCAAAAGTATGAATGATTTGCCAGAGATTAACTAGTTGTAGACAAGATAGGAAAATAGGTATAATACTTTCTTACCATCTATTCTAGGCGTGACCAACAATTAAAGGATCAAACTCTCCGAGACCTTGACTGAATCAAACACAAAATCCATACCAGTACTAGGATCTGATAACGATCCCATACTGGCACTAGGATCATGTCACGAGTGCTCCTCATCAAAGTGAAGGGTCTAGATAATGAAGCATTTAGCTGGTAAAGAACAGAGGACAAAAAAGGACTTTCGTCATTTGTTTGCTATTCAATATAAATTGGGTGTCCTACGTTACATGAACTTCAGCACAGGTCTACTTGCAGCTACGTGTAAGCAACTATCAAGTACGGTTAAAAAAAAAAAAAAAGGTACCCACCACGTACCTTGAATATATAACAAGTTTTTTAGCATATTTTGAAATGATACGCTTGCTAAGCACGAGTGCTTCAAGACAAATGAAGAGTTTGTGCAACACAGTGGTGGCCGGGGATTTCCAATTGGAATGCTATTTCTGGCATTACTAGGAGGGCAATTTGTTGTCGATAAGTGAAATATGATACTGTGTTGCTTCAAAAGTAACTGTTGTGGGTTTATTGGTGAAGACAAAGGAACCGGAGGCTCACAGCGCCGCTCGGTAATTATGAACAGAAGGTTAGCTAAACAGAAGTTTGTTCAATAAATAACAGTGAAATCCAGTTAATTCAGTTTAACAAAACAAACAACCCTTGTTACTCGAGTGCAACATCCTAAGAAGCATATTCTTTTCACGGCCTAGAATCATAAAAGAGGAAGATGACTGACTATAAGAGATGCTCAGAATACTTAAGTGCCCTTAGGGTGACATGTCGAAAAGCCATGTCACCTTTTAGATGTATAAGCTAGGTACGATGCCAAAAGTTGAATGTCATCTTCTTTATGTAAGGAAATGACAGAAAGTAGACATGAGACAAAAGATCATAGTCATGAAGGAAAAGGGAAAAAGAGAGTAAACTTTCTCATTCTTGCAAGTTCCAACATACCAAAGTACTATTCAATGACTTAAAAAACTTCAAAATATCATATGTCATACTGCGAAATCAGTATACTACTTGAGAGGGCGAGATGTTAACACACACAAGACCAACAACTAATATTAGACCTGGTGAGATTTCAGTTTTGATGAGATGCTGGGCGGAATCCTGACAGCCTCTTCTCCCTCCTCCCTCACCACATTAACTATGTAACCAGTTTCAACATCACCAAGCATTTCTAGGCTACCACTTTCATACGAGCTTTTGCAACAATCCGCAGAATCCATGAACATAGTCTTGCTCGAAAATTTTGCCCCCAGAGATTTGAGGCGTTCTTGGCGTTCCTGCAAGTATGCGGGCATTAATAGATGCCTTGAGAAGCAAGCAATGACAGGAACATATGATCGCTTGGACTTTTACCTTTTCAATGGCAATTTTCCTTTTTGTCTCCTCCCCTAACTCAGTATCATCAAGGATTCTTCTAATTTTCTTTTTACGTCTTCTCTTGGTGCTGCTTCAAGAAAACATAGTCCTTCCATTATTTTATTTTATTTTTATAAGAACATAGTCATTCCATTATTCTCAGTCTATTTTTTTGTAATACAGAGATGAAAATCGTGAACACACTGGAAAATAAGGAGGTTCACCAAACATTACAGAGCATAGACACAAACATAAAACTTTTAAGTCCATATGGGTGCAACAGATTTAGACCTTCATACGTGAGGCAGGAAATACCGTTCTTTTTCAAACTAACCCTGCTACAACATGCTTCAGAAAAACTCTCATTTGCGCCATCAAAAACCCGCGAGAAAAAGTGAGTAGGAGAACAGGAAACACATCAAGCATTAATACTCCCTCTCACAACACTAATCACTTAGCAAGAGACACAGCATTTTCCAAGACCTCTGTGAAACTGCTAAAAATAAAATCTATTGATCTAGAGTATGCAAACTTCTTTTGTAAGACCAATATGCTACATGATAGAGTTGATGAAATCACGAAACTAGAGTAGCTTGCTCAGGCACAAATTTTGCATGAGCTTAATTGATTGATTGATTGCCTTATCATGATATAGAAAAAATAAAGGATCAAATCCTAAAGATATGCAACTTAACGGATGTCGGATACACAGTTTACATGATTATCAACCATATGATGTACCTTTTATGCCCATTGACATCAGCATCTGAAGCATCTGAGTTATCTGAATCCGTGTCTGTACTAGAATCTACCAAACCTTGAGATTCCATGATCTTCTCCAACACTGAAACCAATGGATGCAGGATACTTGGGGAGCAACAGCAGCATTGCCAACCAGATGTTTTAATTCCCAACAAAATTTCTTCACCAAGGTTCCTCCTTATACACACACTACAAAATAACCTTTTGCATGATTTACAACTTAACAGATCACTGCAACGCCCACACCATCTGCAGTAGCATTCTGAGCAATCAACATCCTGTACAATGTTAACAAGAAATAGAGTGAGAGAAAACAGACCACTGTGAATCATTACATCTTGTTATTGGACAGAATTTAAAGTCAAAGAACATTAGTTTAAAATAATAAGAAAAGGCGTGCATAGCCATGATTACAAACAGCCAACACTACAGCAATCTCTTAACACATTTAAACATAACTTTGAAACTATCTTCAATATAACTTAGCAAGAATGGTTAAATTTTACCTGCATCTTTGCTTTCATTGAAGTTTTGCAGTCCAGGCAAACTATAACTTTCAAAAGAGGATGTGCGCGTACTTCAACTGCCACTTTATCACAAGCAGTGCAGCGAAAATTTTGCTTCTCATTGCACACAAGAAGGGAACTAACCGGAAGCACATTATCTCCATCCTTTTGTGGATTTGACTGATCTCCTGTCTCACTCAAACTGCATGCAGGAGACAACCTTTCCCCAGGATGATCCTCCTCATCACTATCTAGTGTAGTGATCCGATGATCCTCCTCATCACTATCTAGTGTAGTGATCCGAGACTTTTTACTCTGCGGCTCCATTTCTTCAGAGTTGTGAAAACGTTTCAACCCTTTGGCCTCATCATCAATTTCATGTAGCCATTTCGAAGTGGCATCGATAACCAATTTGACTTCATTGCTTTTTGGTGCATCCTCATCATCTTGAGACAAGGAACCATTGATGTCATCTGTTGTTTCTTTCTGTATCTCCTCCTGGTTGAACATAAGAAGTGTACCAAATGAAGTAGAATATAAAAGAGGAAAAGCAAAAAACTATGAATGGATCAAAGAAAATCAAACAGCCAAGCTTATGTAATCAACTATTTTTCCAATTTGATTGAAGATTTTGCATAGCAGTTTGTTACCTTCATCAATATCACTGCCTGAAGGAGAAGGCTTAAGGTACAGAGTGAACGAGTGAACCTCAATAGTTCTTTTGTACCGTAGTCATATGTAATCACAACAATGCAATTTAGGATAGCACACCCACTTAGGTACATTTCTGTACAAACTAAAATGAGTAACACAAAGTTCAGGTTAACTTTCAACCTTTTTTCTTTTCCAATTTTGAAGGGCGTATAACGCTAGCTACTCTTCAGAACTCTTACCTTCTCATTCTTCAGCCTTACTTTTAAGAGAGAAAACGCTAGCCCCCAAGCCTTTGGTTTATTGGTAAGAGCACAGCTCGTGATGTATAGATTAGGCGCAAGTCAAGGGCTCACATCTCACCGCAAACAAAAGCCTAGTGTTTATGTGGATACAGGTAGATGCCCAATTTCCCCCGAGTTTCGGACCCTGCGTCACTGGCCCTCGGTGATTTCTCGGTTATCAAAAGAAAGAGATAGAGAGAGAGAACTAAGAGTTATCCCCATGCATGCCTTTTATAATCCGAACCATCACATCGACAATGGGAACCTTTAGGATTTGGAAAGGGGATTCCACCATTGGAAATTCTCTCTTCTTCAAATTTCAACCTTTGGGAAGAAGCTCAATAGCAAGACTTTTCTCTGTTAAGTCTGTTTACTGGAACCTGAACTATAGAACAACCTTGATGGAGATTTGGCCGTGGAAGCTCATTTGGAAAGTAAAAATCCCTTTCAAGGTCTCTTGTTTTGTTTGGTTGGTTGCAAGGAGAAATTACAAAGAAGAGTTTTTCAGATTTGTTCAAGATGTTCCTTATGCGGTCAAGATGGTTAAACCAATAAACACCTTTTCTTACACTGCAAGACAACTACAAATCTGTGGAACACGTTCTTTTGTATCCTTGGTATCAATTGGACTATGCCTAATACTACTGTGGAGCATCTCAAATGCTGGAAGAGTGTAGGGAAGAGAGGTGGAGAAGAAGACTGGAGGCAGATCATCCCAGCTTGTGTTTGGTGGACAATATGTAAGGAAAGGAAAGCTAGAATTTTTTAGGGCTCTAGTAGCTCTATCCAGAAAGTTAGGATGAATTGTCTAAATCTCTTCTATTTTGGTGTAAACAAAATTTGTGGGGGGAGATAGGAGACCTAGTAGATTTAATAGGACAAGTGTAAGTGTAAGTTTTTGTTGGGTGCTCCTTATACTTTTGCTGTAAAGATTTCAATTCAGCTTCAATTGGAGCTGAATTTTACTGTGAATACAAGTCATTACCAACTTCAAAAAAAAAAAAAAAAAAAAAAAGAGGTAAATCCTAATCCAAAACTAGTGGTTTCATTATTCAATTGATATGAGTAAACTAAATTATGGATTGAGTCAATGATAATGAGTTAGAATTTGAATCATTGACAATTGGAGTTGATGAAATTAGGAGAATTCATGGAAATTCTTGAAGGAGGTAAGGATGTGTGAATAGCAATTGGTGGATTAATGCCAATTGTAATAACCTTGGGTAGTTAGCCCTAATTGAATATAAGGTGAAACAATTGGGAATTTGACTATAGCTTGTCCCAAGAAAATAGTTACGATATTTTATTTTACTTTTTGAAACTGATAGTTCCGATAATTTTCAAATAAATAACACTTAAAATTGATATTGATTGATTCAAAATTGTTGAACAAGCAAATGGTTAGCCCATGGGCAAGGAAGCTAGTAATGTGAGAGGTGGCTCTTCTTTAGCTTGCTTTTTTTGAAAACTTACATGCTTTGGAGATTGTTTTCCTGCATTAAAGTCAATTATTGCATTGTAACTAGTAATACTAATGATATGTTAATTAACAAAAAAAAATAATAATAACATGAGTTCAGTTATAATGTAGAACTGTTGAATATTCACATGAAAATGATTTATGGTTATTCGACGTTATTATGCTATGACCAAGTGATTGATGTATGTGTTTGTATCATGTGCGTATATTGAGATAGATATAATGGTAGCAACATTACCCAAATACCATTATGTAACAAAGGGAATGTTAGGCCTAGTGCACCTCGATAGTGATGATACAATGTTGTGTGTCCAGTTTTAACTTTAAGAGGAAAAGAACTAGCAAGTACCAACAAGTGTCATATACACTAAGGGGTCGTTTGGTTGGAAACAAGTTATCCCAGGATAAGTCACTAAGGGGTCGTTTGGTTGGAAACAAGTTATCCCAGGATAACTTATCCTGGGATTAGTTATTCCACTCCCCCACAGGGATAAAATAACACTACAATCCCGGGATTAGTTATACCGCGATTTTTTTATAATCCCGGGATTTTTTTATCCTTATCCCTCGTACCAAATGAGCCCTAAGACTTAACTAGACAGCCACATTGACGACTATAGTGACGGTTTGATATCGATTCTAGTCTTGGCTTGTAACTTGAGATGTAAAACTATTTTAATGAAACAGCAAGTATTACTTGTGTTAATTAATATGTAATGTTGACTTTTTAACCCATGTTACTTTGATTTCATGTTGTATGTGTATGCATATACTAGTCCCTGATAAAACGGCTATGGTTGAGTTATCCACTCATCAGCCGGCGTGACTAACCTCTTCTCATTATTTACAGATTCGCTAGCTGACATGGGTGCTACTACCCCAAACGTGTGACCGCTAGTAGAGAGTTCATCAGAGTAAGCCCCGCACTTGCTACGCATGGGCAGTATCTTTTTATTGTTTGGTTAGACCTTTTCATTATGATGTTTTGAACATATTCCTGGAGTTATACTCCGCTAGTCAGTCTTGAAGATTGTAGAACTGATTTTATGAGTCTCGTGTAGGTTGACTATTGAAAATTAATTGTTAGTGCCATTGATTTGTGGTTGGTGATATTGGTACATATCATTTGTGTCGTGGTGATTGATTCGCTGATAACATGATTGGAACTCTGGGTACAAAGGAGACTATCGGATTTTTGTTGTGAACATGGGTAGGCTGTCTAGGTGAACCAAGCTAGGCCGATCACAGCCCCAAATTGGGCCGCAATGTAAAGTCCCTCTGATTCCTCCATAGAAGTAGTGTTTTTCCAGAGGTCATATTTTTAGCTCATAATAGTTCACCCTCAAATGCAATGGTCCCCCCACTTTTCGGAACTTATTACTCTTAAAAAGATACTTTAACGCATGCTAATTACCAACGTCTGTCTGTTCCTGTGTCTTCTCTGTTTTAAACGTCTCTGAAGCTTCAGATCAGTTTTTAGATCATCTTCCTCTTTAACCTGGAAGACATAGAAGAAGAAAAACTGTCAAACTTTGAATCAACAGCGCAGAAACAACACCAGAAGTTACCTTTCATCAGCAGAAAAATTGAAATAAGACACAAACAAACATTGTGCTCTTTAAAAGAAAAAGAAAAGAATGTGTTGAGGGGAAAAAAAAAGTGCAATGAACATCTCACCCGGCTCCATATTTTCAAGAAATGCAGTATCAATGTCAAATAAAAGAACTAGAATATACCATCCACAGACCTTCTTAAACTTCCTCTTCTGCTCTTCAGAAAGTTTTAGCTCTCTTTCATTTGCAATGGCATCTGCAACAAATGGATCAACAGAACTGTCTTCAATATCATCAATCTCCTCAACCTGCGATTGGATTGCATATCAGCCCAATGAAACTTTTTAAGTAGTTTCCCAGATGAATTAAATAAAAACGAACTAAATAAAGACCTCTGAAGTAAACAATGGCATGCAGGAAACACAGAACTGTTATAATTGTAACACCTCGTGCCTTTAATTTAAGCTATGACCATGATCCTAGACTTAGAAAATCAGATGGAGAATGTTGGAGTTGAAATTTTGCTGCAGTTCAGGAGACCAAGTTTTACGTCCAAAGTTACAGACTGTAAAACAGATTACGGACCGTATCCCGGTTCGTAAAAAGGCATCAAATCCACTTTGGATTCTGGAAATTTGACATGGAAAATTACGACCACAATTGCGGACCGTAAAATGAATTACGGCCCGCACCGGTGACCGTAATTAAGGAGGTGTTTTACTGGACATTCTGGAGATTGACATTGTTAATTACGGTCCGATTTTTACGGACCGTAGTTTGGTCCGTAAAACTCAATCCGCACCAGAACCTATAAATACCTGATTTCAGTTCTAATTTTTATTTTTACAAGTCCCTAAACCCTAGAACGACCTGTTCTTCTCCTCCATCACCAAGAACACTAAGGTAAGTCCGTTCTAATCATCTCAAGTGAATTCTAACATACGTTATCGATTATTAAGCATGAATTCAATGTTCTTAACCTAGGGTTTTCAAGAAAACCCACCTCAAGGTTCAAGACTCAAGATTTTGGGAATTCTTCTTCAAAGATTCAAACTTTCTCAAGTCTTGGGAGCAAACAAGGTATGTAGGGCTTCTATCGACGTGTGGAAACATCTTTGTTCTTCCCCACGCCACGTTCCTCCATGATTATACAAGAGTTCACCAAAACTAGGGTTTTAGACATGTTCATGATAGCCCTAAGTCTATATATCATGATGTACCATGTTTCTATACGTAGTTCGTTATTGCGTTCTTGATATTCCATTTTGATTATTGAGAATCTGTCCGTAATCCATGAGAAACCCATCCTTTGTATTCCATGGGTTCTTACATGCAAGTTATTAATTACTATGTTTATTTCATAAACACTCTACATGTTTACACGTTTTTCATGCAGTATATTATGTAACTACAACCATGTATAATGCAAGTCACGTTTTATGAAAAACCATGGGCTCAAATGCCACCTATATTATGTTCATGTTTTTGGGAGTTGCATAGATTACCGAGAAGGCTTTATGCCTGAAACTACACTAGCCACCGTAGGATAAGGATCGCTCTGCCCATGTTTAGGACGATTCCTTCATGCTTTATTAATTGGATCCTTTCATGCCATGTTTATATCTTATACCCCTGGCAAGGTATGAGAGCTCTGCTGGTCGGGTCAGGTACCAGACTCCACGTACCACGTGGTGATTCATGTTGTCAGTTATATTTATGTGCTCCCCACTTAAAATGTTTTTACTTATGTTATATATATATATATATATATATATATATATATATTGATATGTATTCATGTTCATGATCAGGTTTCAATTTCAGTTTCAGCTCTCATCCTGATATTTCATGTACCATGTTTATTTCATTCAGTTGTTTTACATACCAGTACATTCAATGTGCTGACGTCCCCTTTTTATTGCCCGGGGCCCTGCATTTCACGATGCAAGTACAGAGTTACAGGATGACGCATCTGCTCAGTAGGATCATCCACGTATTAGCTTTTGTTGGTCTTATCCGTTATCACATAGCACTCGGGTAGCATTTCTCCATTTTTTTATGAGTTAAACTTTTATTAGGAAAAAACAGTATCAGTGGAAGTACAAAGATAACGCTGGCTAAACAACATTACAAATCTAAGCACTCAAGCATGTCCGGCATGGTCCGTATATTCAATATAACATTTCCATCTGCCCGATAATATAAATAATGCAAACAGCTATATTTCACCAACTGAATGTGCTCCTTTTTTGCCTTCAAAACACCCCTTATTTCTTTCTTTCCATATAGTCCAGGCTATGGTAAGAGGAATAGCTCTCCAGATCCTTTTTTGGTACGCTTCTGGAGATGCAGTTTCCCAACATTAACATTTCTTGAACTTCATCGGACTTGTCCAGAAAATGTCAAAGGTAGCAGTAAGCATGGACCAACACCTGCCAAGTAAACTAACAATGAACAAAACTGTGATCCACAGATTCACAGAGTTTCTCACATAAATAGCATCTCTTATACATGATCCAGCCTCTTCTCACCAGGTTTTCATGAGTTAGACATGCTTCATGGGACACTAGCCAACCAAAACATGCCTCTTTTGTTGGGACTATACTCTTCCAAATCACCTTCAAAGGCCACTTTGCGACCATCTTATTTTGCTTCTGTAACATCTTCATTTATCACATTCTCTTAGAACATCAAGCCTAGAGATCTGAATTGTTTGCATTAGGCACCCCAATTCCAACCTAGTCTCACCTCAAATCACTTTCCTTATCAAGATAATTAGTCTTACTTCTACCTATTCTAAAACCTTTACTCTCTGGAGTACATCTCCATAGTTCAAGTTGTTGGTTAACAATCTTGCTATTTTTGCTAATTAGCACAATATTTTTTTCATTTTTTTAATAACCATGGTGTCCATGCCAGCTTGCACGCACCTCAACTAATTCCACAGTATACCTGCCACCTCCCGCCAACAACAGGTACCATGTAACTCTATCCACCAAGGCTAAGACAGATGAAAAGAAATCACCTAGTGTTTTTTTTTTTTTTTGACAATGTTAACATTAATCACCTAGTGTTTTTGTCTCTATTGGATTTGAACCTAGGACCTCATGGTTCTCAACCCACTTCATTGACCACTAGTCACACCCTTAGGTGCTTATTAGCAGAATATTGTTTGAAAATAGCATACAATGGAACCTCATCTTGTATATTATTAGTTAACTCATCCATAACTAGGGTAAACAAATAGGAGCTAAATGCCAGCAGCCTTGCTAGCTTCGTCAATTAGCACAATATTATCAGCAAGGACCATATACCATGAAATGTCATAATATATAGTTTTAGTTAGCTCAACCATAACTAGTACAAAAAAGAACAGGATGATCCCTAGTGTAAAACCACTGTTATGGGAACTCACTGATACCTTCTACCACCGTTCTCTACACTAGAGATGGTTCCTTCATACATATCTTTTTTGCCATTTATATATCTATTACAAATTCCTTCCAAGAAAGTATATTCATTTTGAAAATTTCTGAACTTAATTGAACTCTTAGAAAAAGGCGGGTCTAGCTAACTTTTAACTTTCAGTAACTTTTTGTTAATTTAATGACAAGCCTACAATTACTTTGTTATATTTTTCATTACTAGAGATCGCTCAATAAGTTGGTGAGGTAAAGATCGCTCAACAAGGTTTTTTCCAATTTGTGCTCTTTTAAAAATAACGTTCAAGTCATTTCCTTCCTTTATTGTTCTTTTACATATCATGTCTTAAATCATTTTAATATTAACAAACTCTCCACTATCCCTTCAAGGAATCTGTTCATACTTCATAATTTAGGGGTGTAAATCGCGAAAGTCGGATCGCGGGCTGCTCAAGCTTGCTCGACACATAAGGTTTCAAGCTTGAACTGCTAGAATATGGATACAACAATCTCGAGCCTCAAAATACCCAGCTTGAAGTTGAATGACATATAGGCCAATTTGACTTTAAATTTTTGTTCAATTACAATCTTTCTTCTATATCACAATCAAGAACCCCTCGATCACTATCCCAATACATAAAATATAAGGAATTCCATAAATAAGAAAATATAAAGCACTTGGTTAGTTCTATACACTCAACACACTCCAAACTTCAGGCATCATCTGTTTCATCGGTTCATCTTAAAACTCCTCACCTCTTACAATAATAGTCACCCCATTTCTACTCAACTTCCTAGTCTCACTCACTGCTTCATTGCATCCTTTTCTTTTAATAAAGATAGTATCTAGGCTAGCTTGGCACCAGTATAGATATATAATAACTCTGCCCACTTAGGATTAGGCAAAACGAAAAAAAAAATCACGTTAACATTTTTTTCTCAGAGTACCATTATCTCCTCCTCCCTTTGCACGTCATGACAACTCCACGCACTAGCTTCTCATGGCTCCACTCACTAAATGCTTTCTTTGTTGATGCTAAGTCCCCTCCTAGCATTATCTCACTTTCTTCTCCATCTCTGAAACCTCTTAGAAGGTAGCTCTTTGAATTAGAGAAGTGTCGCTATCTATATTGAGACTTTTCTTTTTTGAGTAGCTGATCGGAGGATATTTAGTTTAGGTCTTTGTTATACCATGGTTGATTGAAGAAATTGATATACCTTGGTAACAATGATGGTGTTCTGTTTTTTGTGTCTTGAGCATGAGTTGCTCAAATATAGCACCAAGTCAAGCTCAAACCTTACAAGAATTGGCACAGTCAAGCTCAAGCCAGCTAAATCTTTTTCTTGGTTTTTTCTTACTCGGCTCAGCTTGTATACACCCCTAGATGGGAAATCTGCGTCAAATCCTCCCTACACCAACGATTTTGGAGAACTTTAAATTTCTCACTCTAACTGCCCAAATTATTCCAAACATTTATTTTCCTTTCTCCCTCGCTTCTTTTGGCTGCAGGAGATCAATGAGTCCCATCTATTCACGCTCAAATTCCTCTGTGCTCAGGAGACACAATTTTCTTACATTGCTCATTGGCAAGGGAATGTGGTCAATGTTCCTTCGGCCATGTGGTATTAAGTGGACAGGGCCACTGTCTGTAATGGAGCTTGTAAGATATTAGGCAGCGAGGGAATGGAAGAATGTAAGTCGTGTTTCTGAGATGGCTTACGTGAGATAGAGTGGTATTAAAATAATCACTGCGAGAGGGTAAGGAAGAGTGAAGGTCAAGTTTCAGATGCAACCTCACTGAGATATAGCAGTTGCAACTGAGGCGTGCAAGGCTAAATTAAATGAAAGAATGTTATCGGTGAATTAAAATGAAAAAACATGCAATAAGGGTATGTCTCCCAAGATCATAAAAAAAATACATAAAATTGATTCACCTCGTCAACTCCAGGAAATTTTAGTCCCAGTTCAGCAGCTTGCTGTGGTGTACTAGCGAGGTAAACAGAGGCCCAATCTTTGCTGCCAAATGAAATAGTACCCATAGATGAAGATGGGTTATCAGAGCATAATTTGCTGAAAGAGCCCCAATCTACATCGTTGCTCCCTCCCTGAGCCTCACAGCCTTCATCTCCAGCAAGTTTTTTTGCCAAGAAACCACTGGCACCCTCCTCCAAGACTTTTCCATGTCGCCTGCCCCATAATAAAGCCAGTGGCCAAAGTCAGAGAACACAACTTGATTACCACTGAGTTAGTAACTGGAGAGAGATAGGTGGAGTCACTTGCCTTCTTACAGGTCTGTGGATTTGAAGATACTTCTCAGCATCAGCAATTGCTCCAGTGACGTCATTTGTCAACTCAGAGCCAACCCACTGAGTCCTGTTTTTCCATGCTTCAGTGCAGCAACCATGAGGAGCCTGACTCTCTATCCACTTAAAGAGATTTGGGAGTTCAATTCCAGCACCATCCAGTTGTTCCTAATCATATCAGCATGTAAAATAATTAAGTAAGAAATTAGAGCTACAAACATCAAGCATACTAACAAGAACACAACATAACAGTAAGAAATTAAATCACATAGTAAAAAAGAAAAACAAAGTGGAGTTATGATCAACATAACAGTTCAAAGAGGCTCCAGTTAATTTATGGAGAACATACCTACCAAGTGAATGTTGAATGACATTTTTGGTTAAGCAAGTTGCTTGAAGATACTATAAGCAAGAGCAATTAAATTTAAAAATCCTCCGCAATAGGAAAAAGATAGCAGAGAGGAGCTACACAGTCTATTAACATGGACAAAGAAAACAGAAACAGTCAAAAGGAGTAACCTGGACACCCAATGCAAAAGCAATCCCACGATGGGCCAGCATAAAATTGCATGTTTTTTCTCTATCAATAAATCAGTCCTTTTTTTTTTTTTTTTTTGATAAGGTAAAATTTATCAACAATTCAGTCTCTTCTCTTTTATTTTCCTTTCGAAGGGCCTGTATCTCGACCAAAACCAGTGGTTTTACAAGCGAAAAGTACAAAAAAGCGACAAGGTCCATAGAGCTTGAAGCGGAAAGCAAGAAGTGAAGCGCACAATTACATATATGAATTTAGTACTATTATAATAGAAGTGCAATTAAAAAACTAATGTGAGCATCCAACATACAATAATGTCAATACTAATAAAATTCCTCAAAATTGAGATTCAGAGAACAATTGCTTTTCTTTGGGATCACTTTGTGCGACACTATTTGTCATTACTATGCATAACTTCATCCTTAATGGTTATTTCTTTTCCAATATGATAAAGCCAAATGAAGGTGCACCACAGCTTAATAGTCAACAGCATATGGGACAGCGGACATGAAAAGTTAGAGTAATATAGGTAGCATGGAAGTGAATCCATGTGTGATGAGCAAAACCAGTGTACTGGGTAGCTTGAGATTCCAACACAGGGTACAACAAAGTCCGTACATTTCATATCTTAGCTTTGGCCCTTCCGATCAGTGAATGATGAGCTAAATAGTGTCTACTCGGTAATCTGAAATTCTAAAAAGGCCCATCAAACATCATTAAGTAATTAACTCTAGCTTCTGTGCTTTTTCAGCTTATAGCTAAGCAAAAGATGCGTGGAAAATTAAATGTAAGGTCAGTTGGGTGTTATCGTGTCACATAAATAGCAAGAAAACTGCAATTGATAAAGGACCTTTTACTGACCAATTAATTGTGGAGATTGACAATCAAACTAATGCAAATATTCAACACATAAACAATGATTGGAAATACTCTCTTCCGGTGGGACAGTTACCAGTTTCCAAAAAAAAACGCTCTCTTCTGGTAGGTTCATATGTTCTCATCTACTGTCTTCACCAGTTCTTTTATATGTGGAAAAAATTTGAAATAACTTAACCAGTTTTATATGCCTTGTGCTTCTCAAAAAATTTCATATGCCTTATGAAGCAGTTTCGTCAAGAGTTATTCCTGTAAGAATTAGTCTCTTTTGCCTTTTACATAAATATGTTTCAAGCTACTGTTATCTAATTTTGGAAACCTTCCAAATCAATGTGCAAAACCAAAACCTGGGGCTACAGCCTACAGTAAATCTACCCAAACCAGTTGCATCTCCTAAACCTCCCAGCATTAACCATGTTTAATTTCAGCATGAAATTCATAAATAATATACCAAGTGCCATTTCCGGTTGGTTGAGAAATTAATCGACTGCCTCCAAAAGGGGTGGTCTAACGGACGGACAGAGATTTGAATTTAGTAAATAGCAACAACAACAACAACAACAACAACAACAACATACCCAGTTGGATCCCACAACGTGAGGTCTGGGGAGGGTAAAGTGTACGCAGACCTTACCCCCACCTTGGAAGGTGAATTTTTATTTTTTTTTGATTAAGCACCGGGTGTCCGGGTCTCTTTGAGCCCCGACTAATCCCGGGTCTCTTGGAAGGTGAATTTAGTAAATAGCATTAGGTGAATTCTTCCTATTTACCTAAGCATTGTGGGCAAAGTTAGTCGACACCTATGCAGGCAGATTCAAATTTAATAGAAGAGGTACTAGGTGAATTCTTCCTAATTGCCTAAGCATTGTGGGCAAAGTAACTTGTGCTATGCTAGTGGGAGGTACGAGGTACCTCACCTCTCCACCCCTACCCCTACCCCTCGACCTCTCTACCCCTAACTCTACTACTACTGCTACTACTATTATTATTGTTATTACAAGAAAACTGTTGCAACGTCTCCCTATCAATTTAACTAAAAGCAAATGCTATCCTCCTTGTTTTCATGTACTTTGACCCTAAGTACATTGCCCAATACATAACTAGTGTAAACTAAACATCCTCAAGCATCCTTTTATCAAAAACTAGCAACAAAAAGATATCCCTTTTTTGTTCATTCAGAGCTTCCACATAACAAAGCAGGTAAAGCTCCTCCTTTTGTGTTTCCAGTCGTCTCTCAGGGCTGATTTAATTTGTAATGATAAAATCAACAAACCCATTTGACAGATAAAGAATAAAGCATACCCACAAATGAGCACTCTCAGTCTCCAGGTCATCGAGAGCACCTTCCCAATTTTCTTTGAAGGTTGCCATTTCATCAGCTACGGCATTTTCCAACTGAAATGACCAAATTCCAAAGGAAACAATATGGGGGTTAATAGTTTTATACACTTGAGAAAAATCAAAAAAAATATCAAAAAAAAAATGTAGGTGTTTGGCCATAGATTATAAATATTTTTTACTTTATTTGAAATTTATGGAGTTGGAGTTGGAGTTGAAAATGGAGTTGTGGTTTGTTATACTTTTTGCAACAAATATTTGGAATAATGTTCATGCTTAAATGTACTTAAATACAACTTGAAAAGTGAAAAGTGAGTCGGAAAAGAGGTTATAAGCTGTTTTCCAAATATGGAATACAACTTCAGTTGGATTTGGAATTTCATGGCCAAACACTGATTTTCAAATAAAGTGAAAAATTATTCCAGAAAAAAAAAAAAAGTGAATAATTTTTATGGCCAAAGGGGTCCAAAAAACGAGGGAAACCCAAAATGTACCTCATCTCCTGTAAGAGATTGTGCCAACTCTTCCCTAACATCAGCCTCCACTTTAGATAATGACTCTTCTTCTAAAGCCTCTTGAGCCTCTGCAGCCTGTAACAGTCATAACTCAAAAGCTAAAAGACAACCGCACCCACAAAATTCAAAAAAAGGGGCAGCCCGATGCACAAAGCATCCCGCATTAGCAAAATGCAGGGAAGGGCCGCAGCCTATCCTTATGTGAGCATTAATGGCTTCTTCCACATATCGAACTCGTGACCAATAAGCCACACGGAGAGGAGACAACTTTACCGATGCTCAAGGCTTCCCTTTGACCCAAAAAATTCAAATTAAAAAAAGCAGCAGCCTGGTGTACAAAGTATCACGCGATAACAGGGTACGGGGACGGGCCGCACCACAAGGGGTGCGATGTACACAGCTTAACCTAATGCAAGCATTAATGGCTATTTCTGCGGCTCGAACCCCTGACCTATAGGTCACACAGAGATAACTTTACCGTTGCTCCAAGGCTCCCTTTCGACCCACAAAAAGGGACAGCCCGGAGCACTAAGCTCCCGCTACGAGCGTGGTCCGAAAGAGGGCCGGACCCCACAGGTTTATTGTACGCAATCATATCCTACATTTCTGCAAGAGACTGTTTCAACGGCTCAAACTCTTGACCTCTCGATCACATGGTAGCAACTTTACCAGTTACGCCAAGGCTCCTTCTCGAACCCACAAAATTCAATTTTTAACCCAAAAAAAAAAAGGAATGAAATTACAAACCTTACTCTCAACTTCTATTAGCTCAGAAACGAGCTCCTCAATTTCCTTCTCAGTTAATGGTTCCTACAATCCAAATCAGCACATAAATAACCAAAAAGTATCACTCGTCCAACAAAAAATGAGACGGGAAATAGGTGGGGTAATGTTTAACCTCAGGAAGAGAATGTTGATCATCATCATCATCATCATCATCATCATTAATGAAACAATCATCAGAAGAAGTCTTTTCTACATGTTCTTGTTCCATTTCAATGGGTATTTTTTCCTCTTCATCTTCCATCTCTTTTCTTGATTTTCAAATTCAAAGGGAAAGGACAGTACAGTTGTTGGATACTGGGATTTTGGGGAACCTTAAAAGCAGTGTAAACAACTGAGAAAACAAAGGGGCTTTTAATTGGGACCTGCACGACGCCGTTTTCCTAGATGTCTTGGAGGTTCTTTCTACCACTCTAGTTCCATTTACATTAATTGTCCGCTTGTCCAATAGTTTAAGGTCAAATACTCATTAAATTTGGCCTAAATTATTAGTACCTGTTTGGCCATAAGAATTTTTCACTTTTTTAGGGAAAACGTTTTCTTGGCTATGGAAATTTTAAATGGAATTTGAAAAGCGCCTAAAAATCTATTTTCACTTTTTCAAACAATCAAATATTCTTTGCATAAACAATAATCAAACGCAACTCCATCTTCAACTACAACTTTAAAATCCCAAATAAAGTGAAAAATATTTGATTTTCATGACCAAACGCCTACTTAAGTATTCCCTCAGTCTCATATTATTGGTCGCTTTTTTTATTTACACGCTCCTTAAGAAATATTCCTTCTGTCCTAAAAGAAGTGTCATTTTAGCAAACAGAATTTGTCATAATATAAGTGTCACCTTAGGAATTCAAGACAAAAATTAGCATGTATTTGAAACTACGCTCTTAGAATTAAAGAAGTAGTCCTCTTTAATATTGTTTAATTCTAAAGAAATATCTAATAAATAGGGGTAGTTTAGTAAACTTCACATGGTATTTATTGATTTCTTAATGGGCGTGATTTTTTAGGGCAATTTGCAGGATTGCCCTTCGCTGGGAATGGTCTTTACTTTTTGCCCCTGAAATTGGTGGTCTTTAACTTTTGCCCTTCGCTAAAAATTCCTTGGTTTCGGGTTCGAACCGTCGCTCTAAAAAAATTTTAAAAAAATCACAAGGAAGAATTTTTGCCTTAAGGCAAAATTTAATCCAAACATCTGCCTTGCAAATTATTATTTTTTTACCGAGCTGGTGTTCGAACACATAACCTCGGGGTATTAGGCGAAGGCAAAAATTAAAGACCACCCCAAATGAAGGGTACTTCGCGCAAAGAAATAGATTTTTGGTAAGATGACACTTATTTTAGGACGGATGGAGTATTAATTACGAAGGGTATTTGATTAACTTTACCCTTATTTATATTTAAGTTATAATCTCTCTCCATTAAATGTTTACTCTATTTATGTGTCATCTCCATTAATGATAAAATTCTATTATGGGTAAAATAGGGGGGAAAATTAATTAAATGTGCCTTGAATCCCTAAAACGACAAATAATTTGACACAATTATTTTTAATAAACACGGCAAATAATTTGAGACGGAGGGAGTAACACCTTAATTAAGATAAGTATTTATTGAACATATTTCTGAATGTGAATAAACATTTGAATATGTTGTCTGGACGATGAAATCTTATAAAAATTTAAATTCGCAAGAAATTCGAATTATATCAAACAATCAAATATTCTTTGCATAAACAATAACCAAACGCAACTCCATCTTCAACTACAACTTCAAAATCCCAAATAAAGTGAAAAATATTTGATTGTCATGGCCAAACGCCTACTTAAGTATTCCCTCAGTCTCATATTATTGGTCGTTTTTTTGATTTACACGCTCCTTAAGAAATATTCCTTCTGTCCTAAAAGAAGTGTCATTTTAGTAAACAGAATTTGTCCTAATATAAGTGTCACCTTAGGAATTCAAGACAAAAATTAACATGTATTTGAAACTATGCTCTTAGAATTAAAGAAGTAGTCCTCTTTAATATTGTTTAATTCTAAAGAAATATCTAATAAATAGGGGTAGTTTAGTAAACTTCACATGATATTTATTGATTTCTTAATGGGCGTGATTTTTGGGGGCAATTTGCAGGATTGCCCTTCGCTGGGAATGGTCTTTACGTTTTGCCCCTGAAATTGGTGGTCTTTAACTTTTGCCCTTCGCTAAAAATTCCTTGGTTTCGGGTTCGAACCGCCGCTCTAAAAAATTTTAAAAAAATCAGGAAGAATTTTTGCCTTAAGGCAAAATTTAATCCAAACATCTGCCTTGCAATTTTATTTTTTTTACCGAGCTGGAGTTCGAACCCATAACCTCGGGGTATTAGGCGAAGGGAAAAAATTAAAGACCACCCCAAATGAAGGGTAATTCGCGCAAAAATAATGGATTTTTGGTAAGATGACACTTATTTTAGGACGGATGGAGTATTAATTACGAAGGGTATTTGATTAACTTTACCCTTATTTATATTTAAGTTATAATCTCTCTCCATTAAATGTTTACTCTATTTATGTGTCATCTCCATTAATGATAAAATTCTATTATGGGTAAAATAGGGGGAAAAATTAATTAAATGTGCCTTGAATCCCTAAAACGACAAATAATTTGACACAATTATTTTTAATAAACACGGCAAATAATTTGAGACGGAGGGAGTAACACCTTAATTAAGATAAGTATTTATTGAACATATTTCTAAATGTGAATAAACATTTGAATATGAAGTTGTTGTCTGGACGATGAAATCTTATAAAAAATTAAATTCGCAAGAAATTCGAATTATATTAAACTCAAGATATATTAGTCAAAATAAAAATATTTTGGACTGATATAATTTGATTAATTATTTAAGTCGAATTAATATGAATTTAATTAACGACCCGTTTCGTCGTTAATGTGAATTTCGAGGGAAGATGACAACTATGACCCTTAACAGTGCCTCCACCTATTCGCGTCCAGAAAACCTTTCAAGCCAAACCAAGATCGTCGTGCGCATCGCGTAAGCAATAGAAGTGTGGGCAAACAGATAGAGTGGCGGTCGCATTAACGCTACAGCGGTGACGCTGTGGCGGTATACTAACCGTCGTAGTGGTAACCGCCTATGACTGTGTAGCCGCCATAGCGACATATTGGCCACCCTGGCGGTACCGCTATAGCGGTACCCTTACCGCTAGGGCGGTTTCGCACGGTGAATTTCCATATTTAAGGGATCATTTTGGGAATTGTTCCATTTTTCATAACCCTAAGTTCCAGCCGCCCTGCTCGGTGAGAAAGCTCAAAAATGAGATTTTTAGTCCAAATAAGTCCTTCTAACACCATCCAACCCTCCTTCTACCTAAGAAATTACTCCTAAACATACTCACCTAGAGAATCATCAAGTGGGTTTCAAGTTATCTAGAATTGGAAGAGTGATGAGGTAGCAACATTTTCTCCCTAAAATTCCTTCTAAGCCACCTCCCATGTTCTTCACCAAAGAAATGAGTTGATAACCTAGATCTCTACACTCCTTGCCCTTTGGAAATAGATTCTTATATGGATCTTGAAAATGGGTTCTTCCCAACTATAAGCTTGAAAATGGGAATTGATATAGAAGAAAACTAGAGGTGGGTTAAGACCCCCAAACCTCCCTATTAATCCAAATCCCTTATGGAGGATTCAAGTGGAAAGCATTAATCTTCGGAAACATGGTTGTTTCCAAACTATTTCACGCGAATTATGATGTAGCGATCGATTTGAAGGAATCAATGGATGTTCGTGGCACTCGCTCGGCCATGAGGTAGGTTACAGTTTCCTTTTGGTAGACTCCGGTTAGTTTTCCGTATTGTTGTGTAGAAGAAACGGAGAATGCATGTGTAGGAAATTGGAGATCTGGGATGGAACTTTAGGATGGTATTGTTATGTGGGACTTGTTTGTTCGGGCTTGTGGCCTGTAGACTCCTTAGGTATTGATATGGCTTGTTGATTATCGGTGGATTTATGTAACTTGGGAGTAGTGGACGGAATCTAATTATACTTATCGATGAAATTATTGTATTGAATCTAAACACTGGGTGGGAAGATAAAATGTACCATGGTAGTGAACGATGTCTTAGTTAAATGGTGACGAATGACTCGAGTGCAGGGTGAGATTCTTATCCTAAACAAATATGCTGATTTAGGGAAAACGGTAATACCATATGTCAAATGATTGACTTGATGTGTGTTGGGACTAGCCACCCGTTATGTGTGCTTGATTGTGCAATTGTGTTGGCTTGATGCCATGTGTAGTTGGTAGATATCGAATTCGATTTTGTTGCCTTGATTTGGATAGAATTGACATACCACTATTGGTATTTGTACTTGGATATATTGTTGGCATACCCACCGTTGGTACTTGAGTTATAGATATATGTTGGCGTACCCACTGTTGGTACATGACTTATTGATATATGTTGGCATACCCACTGTTGGTAATGTGATGTGATACGTTGTTGGCGTACCCCGTTGAGGTACTTGTGATATTGAACTTGATTGTTGATAATTGACATATGCACTGTACTCATTTTCTCATATTTATTATGCGTGGCCGATACCCGGTGAGGATCCGTTATCGTTGATTGAGCGAAACTGATATTGGATAAACTCTTTTACTTGAATGATTATGAAAAGGCCGATGTCCGAAGACCTATCCCGGAATCGTCGATTTTATGAAACTTGTATTTGATGAACCCTTTTACTTGAGTGATTGTGAGGAGGCCGATGTCCGAGGTTCAATTCCGGAATCGCTGATTTATTAAACTAATATTTGACAGACTCTTTTATTTGAGTGACCGTGAGGAGGCCGATGTCCGATGGTTATATTCGGGCATCGTTGTTGCATGGCCGATTCCGATGTTATCCCGGAATCGTTGTTAGTGCATGGACTCTGCGGGTCCCCCAGGGTGGTGCCGGTGAGACTCCCCCTGTGAGCAATTAGTCAGGGTCCCATCTGTCTGTTGGCCAAAGATCCGGGATGGGTGGCACTTGGACTTCGCGAGTCACGCTGGGTTGTGCTACCGAGACGTCGATATTTCCGTCTGGAGTACATGTGTACACCTCATTTGCATTGTATGGCATTGCATTCATACCATTATTGCACCGCATTGCATTATGACTTGATTGAGTTGTTGTGATGATTGGATTATAATGAATCTATTGTGGTGATTGGATTGGGTCGGATATACTCAAACTTATCTTATTTGGGTTTAGATGCTATACATAGGCAATGATGAACATTTGGACTCGATGATTGTGAATTATATTGTTGATTTGTGCTTGTTAAGTTAACCCAAAACTAGTAGTAAATGGTTTAAAGCAAGTGTCACGACCCAACCCCGTAGGCCGTGACTAGCGCCCGATGTGGGCACCCAAACCCAGCTATCAAATGCATTCAAGTATGTAGCAGAAGCCGACAAGGCTAAATTCTAAATTTAGATAATTTTCAGAAAAATTTCGGCAGAGTTTCCTTTGTTTTTCGGACTATCCAGAATAACCCCGTACACAGCAAACACCAACAAAGGCCACACAGGGCTAACAAAGCAACGTATAAACATATGCGGACCGGCCGCCTCGGCGTATGGGATCGCCCAAACAACATATACACATATCCATACAGAAAGATCCTAACCCACAGACATGTCCACAGACCTCTAAACAGACCGACAGAATCATATGACGGGACAGGGCCCCGCCGTACCCAAATAGTCAGATATACAAAAATATATACATAGCAAAAGATGTATGTACCAAAAGTGGACTCCGGATCAAAAGAGAGTACTCCGAAATAGCAGAAAGTGGAGCCTACAGTGGTGGATCACCAGTGTCTGTACCTGCGGGCATGAAACGCATCCCCCGAAGAAAGGGGGTCAGTACGAAAGATGTACTGAGTATGTAAAGCATAGAGTACAGAAATATAGACCACAACTGAAAGCAAACAAGATATAAATGAGAAGTACTAAACGATATGTCAAAATCTTGGGTCAAAATCATATATACGTAATGCAAACAAAATCATGCAACGCTCAAGAACGTGGTCACCACACCGACGCTGGTGCCACACACAGCATAACACCAGAAGATTCAAATCTCCGTACATCCCCGAACACACATATCATCATACATATCACCAGCCATATCACAGCATAACTCCAAATGGAACCCGGCCCTATGGCGAGATCTCGGGAACCGTAACACAGCATACGGCCGAATTCATCATAGTACGCACGAATCATAACTGGCCCGGGAACCGGCGAACGAAATCATAATAAGGGCACGAGCGGAGTCGTGAGCAAACAATGCAATTTGTATGTCAAAATATTCTTTGAAACTTGTCAAAATCATAAGTCAATTTATTAGTCAAAATAGTCGAGCGATTAGTTAGTACGGAGTTCTTTTCACAAAGATATTTCCAAAGTAATATTTATGGTTCAAAATATAGTTTAGAATATCGTGGCAGTTATAACATTATTGTATGATAGGCAAATTCATAACAAAAGTCTTTTATCGACTTTGTACACAAATGGGCATAATAGAGCAAACAAAGAAGTCTCGGAGTTAGCGGGCCCACCTCGGGTCAAGTCGAGGTGGCGGACATGAATCACGGACATTTGGGGTCTATGGAATCATACATGGAGGATCCGAAGCGATTTGATTACATTTGCATAAGTTTCGAACATTTAATTACTTTGAAAGCAAAAGAAGAACTTTAAGGTTCAATTCGATTGAATGAATAGTAGACATTCTCTAATTCGAATTTCGGGGAACAGGATTGCTCCCGGGGTTCCGATATTGACCTAGCATACCTAAGACATGCCAAAAGAAGGAGTGGGTTGTTATACCCCGTAATTTTATACGTCGAGTTATTCGCAAGAGAATCGACTCAAGTTAAAGACGGGATCATTTTCGGGCACGAAACAAAAATCTTTAATTTTCGGTCTCTATTAGAAAATGAATTGCTTATGAATTTTACTTAGTGTAAAAATATTAATGGAAAGTTGGGATTAATTTACCATGATTAGATTATTAAGTGGGGATTAGTGATTAATTAATCTAATTATCGAAAAGTGGGCCCTACGACACGTGGCGAGATTTGGTTGGACTTGAATAAAGATGGACACATGTCATGAAAAAATGACACATGTCCACTTTGTAAAGATAAAATATATAGGCATAAGTGGAAGACTAAGTCATCACTTATACCACAAATTAGTCTTGCAAATTAGGTCTTAGAGAGAGGGGCTCTCAAGCCTAGAGAGAGAGAAGATCGCGGGTACTGTTCCGGCCACTGTTCACGGCAGAGCTACTGTTCACGGCGGAGCTACTATTCACGGGCGGCGCTACTGTTCACGCCGCCACTGTTCACGGCCAGCCCATTTTTGCCCCCTTCTACACAATTAATTGGAGAGATTTGAAGATTAAGAGGAGGAAAAAGATGGAGCTCATGGTAGCCATGGCTTTCTTGAAGACATTTCATGGTGAAAAATTAGAGCTTGTCTCTAAGGTAAGATTTAATTCTTTTCTACATGTTTTGGAGGTAGTTTAGACTTGTATAGCTTGGTAGATGTGTGTTGAATACAAACGGGTTATGTATGTTGATGTTGAATTATAAATTGAGCCGTGTAAGGGGGGGTGTTTTGAGTAAGAATGATGAATTGATTTTAGTAGCATTATGGAGGAATTAAATGGTTAAATTTAAAGTTGTGTTGTTTTATGGACATGTTGTTATCCTTACTGAATTGAAAGGATTAAGGGTATGATTATGCTCATATGATTATTGTTGTTGTTATCATGGATTATGTGATGAGAATGAAGGAATTTAATGGTTAGAGTTGGAGTTAAATTTGTTGTGGGTTGTTATAAGGATTATAATGATAATAATGTGGTTTACTTGCATATGGATAGATGATGTAGTTGTGGTGTAGCTGCTGCAGTATTTCATTAAATTTGCTGAAAAGATTGCATGAAATACGGTATAAGAAGTGAAAAGGGGGCTGCTCTACGCTAGGGGGCTGTTTTCGGCCATAGATGGAAAAATTGTGGATTGTTGGAAATATTATGTGAATTGTTTAGAATGTTCTTGGATATTGTTAGTATGGGTTTGGGTTAGTATTTGAATGTATAAGTGTTGATGTTGGCTTTGAGGTAAACCGTTGAATTGAATATTTGGAAAGTTGTCGTATGGTGTAAAAAAAGAGCTATTAATGTTATTTTGCCTTTCTAATTGATTATCGATGTTGCTAGGTTGGTTATTGTGGTTGTTGTTGCTGATTTTGAGCGAGTTAAATTCTCGGGTTAGCCTATTTACAGGGGAAGTGCTGCCGAATTTTCTGTAGAATTTAGAATTAGTTGGAATAAATGACTTAAGTACCTATGGCTAATGTTTGATATTCGTTGGCGTATTCATAGGCCTTGGGGAGCCCGAGGCGTAGGTTGGGATTAATTTTAGTTGGGCAAACTTGGAGCGCGTACGAGGTATGTAAAGCGCAACCCTTCTTTCTTTTGGCATGCCTTAGTTTTCAATAGGCTAGATTATAAACCTTGAGGAAACTTCTAAGATTCGAAATCCGAGCATGTTATGAGCCTTATAAATATTCCTTGGCACTCTTATGTATGATTTGATGAAATATGAACCATTATGTCTTTGAAATAATCGCTTTCCGAACTTTGCATAAAAAGGTTTCACTTTAAAGAATTTCGTAATTTGTGAACGCCATATCTTTCACCGAAAGGCTCGGATTGCTTCAATATTTTTGTAGAAGTTTATATGGTATATAATGAGTATATTTTTCATAGGCGGGCCCGATTCGGGTCAATGCCCGTCCGTGGGTCCCGCGACTTTTCTTTATGTAATTCGGACGACTTTTGAAAGAATTTGGTATGATTATCATTTCGAATTTCAAGTATGGTCATTTACTTATATTTGAGTCTATGATAATGATTTTATGCATATGGTTACTCATGACTCTGCTCGTGCGTTCTGTTATATCTTTCACCGGTTCCCGGGCCGGTTCTGTTATCGTGCGCGCTTTGATATACTCCGAAGTTATGCTGTGTTTATGGTTCTCCGAGCTACTCGCAAACGAGGGTCGGGTTCCACATATAATTGGTGTTATGCTGTGTATGGCGTTATGTTGTGATGTGATATGTGACGGGGATACGGAGATTTGAAACTTTCTGGTGTTATGCTGTGTTATGGCGCCATCGACGGGTGGGCGACCATATTCTTCTGTACCTTATGCATGACTTATATTTTGAAAGTAAACATTTTGATATGTTGGATTGGTACTTATGTTTGGTACTTCCATTTCGTTTATGTCTCAGATTTGCTTTCTGTATATTCTGCTTTGCATACTCAGTACATATTTCGTACTGACCCCCTTTCTTCGGGGGGGCTGCGTTTCATGCCCGCAGGTACAAACGCACAGTTTGGTGATCTACCCATTTAGGACACCCTCTTCTGCTGTTTGGAGTGCTCTTCTCATTTCAGAGCACACATTTTGGTATATATTCGTTCGCTATGTATATATGTATTTGTTCAGGGGCACGGCGGGGCCCTGTCCCGCCATATGATTCGGTTTGTCTGTTTAGAGGTCTGTAGATGTATTTGTGGGTGTGTGTGCCTACTTCTGTACGGATGTGTTTGCATGACTCTATTCGTTATGGCAGCCTCGTCGGCGTGCATTTTGTATATATTGTGGCAGCCTTGTCGGCGTGCATTTGTATATGCGTTTTGGGCCGTTGTGCCATTTGACAGCCTTGTCGGCTTTTGACATATTTGATAGCCTTGCCGGCTTTTTGACATCTATACATATATATCCGCATACGGTTGCGTTGAGATGTGTTTGAACAGTTTGATATAGTTTGAGACGGCATATAGTAATTATGGCCGTATATGCTATTTGTGTGTGATCAAATATGGATAGGTATGTCAGGGTGCCCAAGTAGGGCGCCAGTCACGGCCTACGGGGTTGGGTCGTGACATGGGTAGCCTTACATACCTTATATACGTCTTACGCTCGCCCAAAACTCAAGTCCCGTTTCGCTCAGAATCTGCAAATGGTCAGAGTTACCTAATTAGGAATTTCAATACTTAAGAATGCACTTAATCCCATATTTGCCTACCGAAATTTCGGCAGCATTTCCCCTATATATATAACACCCCGAGACTTAGCTCGGCTCCATATACAACAACACAACAGCCCACAATATCACAAACATCATATGTCGCAACAAAATAAGTCTAACGTCAATATTCTTTCTTTCTACATAATTCAACAACTTTCATCCAAACTTCACAACATCAAACTAACATCCACATTATCATATTCATTTACTCATTCAAAGTTATTCAAACACATTCCAATAATATTCCAAGCGATATACATGAATTCAAGTATGCCGCCACTTTCCATATTCTATCCAAAACTTCAACAAATGCGACAAACTATCAACTCGCATTGTTTTCATCCAAATTCATTAACAACGACCATAATTCACATTTAAAATCTTACTTCTATAATTATATAAAAATCACATGAAAATTACATAATCTCCCATATCGACATAAGACCAACTTCAATGCCAATTCAGCTCGTTTAACATTCATTTACATCATAAATGCCACAACGACACAACTAACAAACTAAACAAAATCAAATTCACCTCCCCTCCACCACACTATGGCTCACGGCCAAACACACCCTTCTCACACACACACGCCATGCACAAACACAACACCATTCCATATTCTTCATGCAACATCAATCACTATAACATATAAACCCATTTTATAACATAAAAACATAGATTTCTCACCTTTTTCTTGAAATTCCGATTTGCCGCAAACGTCGCTCTTTCGCCAAACTAATTGTATCACGTCGGAGAGCGTATTGAACTTACTACTAATACAAAAAGAACAAGATTTTTAGGATCAAATCAAGGCTAGGAAAATTATTTTTCTTTTTCTCCAAGGGTTCGGCCGAGAGCTTATTTTTGGAGCTCAATGGTTTTAATTTTTGTTTCTTGAACATTCTAATAGCTAAGGATGACTTTATAACATGCTTGATTAATGAGCACATGGAAATCACATGACCATTATATGGGGCTTGGGCCAAGGCCTCTTGGCCGGCCACCCCTTGGTCTTGGGCCTAAACTTTTCTCAAATTTTTCTTGAGCCCAATTCGTTGAAATCTCGTTTTGTAATTCCCGAAACTAATTTCTGAAATTCCAAATTTGCCCTCGGCCTTCCCCGAGGTCTTTGCACCAATACTTCCATAAACAACATAAACATATTAACTAAAATCAAATTATTTCCTTATAACATACAAGTGTTAATTTTTTTTTTTTACGATTTCCAATTATGCGAAAACACGGGATATAACAGCAAGGTAGGATAAAAAGGTGTCGTAACAATGAGCTCGCCCCTAAAACACAAATGAGCGACTTGGGAATTGCCAAGATGTTGAGAACCTGTGTAAGTGATTAGCCAACTTATAACCCATTGGAGAGTAGTTGTGTCTTAAGTTATATTGATGTTGTGATGTACTGTATATGGATATGTGATTCGGTTTAGTGATTGTCATCATTGTTCATGGATTCTCTACCAATATGTATTACTAACCATTGTCGGCCTATGATACTTACTCGGTACGCGTGGTTGTACTGATATTGCACTTGCTACACCCTTTTTGGGATGTAGATTGTTTCAGGTATTTGTTTGATATGGAGAGGAACTCACGGTGCCTATCTGGAAGACCTCATCCCATTTCATCCGGGACGGAGGATGTGTCGTAGAATATAATGGTAATCTGAGTCAATAGTCGCTCTTGTACTAGTCTAGACCAGGTCATGGGAAATCGTATCGAGTCTGTAAATTGGTGTTGTTGTAACATATGAACTTGTGCTTATTGAACTTTTATAAATGGAATTCCGCTGTATTTCTTAATTATCAAATGCTTTTAAATGGAATGTTGTGTGATTGAAACGTTTTATAATGAGAGGGTTCGCCTACCAAGGTAGGAAGGTAGGTGCCACCACGAGCCCGAATTTGGGTCGTGACAGATCCAATTTTGTCAAGCTAGTCCAATGAATTGAGCTATAAATAATGAGCTCACTTTGTCAATCTCAAGATATCATCTTCTTAGAGGCCTAAATTGGTTTCACGTGTCAAATGACGTGGCACGTCAAGTCAAATAAAGGAGCCAATAGGATCATGCCACATATCACAAATGACATAACATGTCTAGTCAAATCAAAGGCCAATGACAATACGTCATGTGTACAAGTGACATGATTTGACCAATCGAATATTGTCATGACAACTTCAATCTCATTGGTCGAATCTAGTTCGTCCTTATCTCAACTCATTCATCCTACAACTAGAAATATGCGTTCTCATAGTTCAGAAAAGGGACCGCAGTTCTAACAAAAAGTCAGAGAGAGCTTGTGGATCAAACGCCGTATTTTTAACCTAAGGAAGAAATTATTGATTGTCATCATCTGAATCATCATCATTAATAAAAGAACGAATCATCTGATGTATCTTGTTCTTGTTCCATTTCAATGGGTTTTCCTCTTCATTTTCCATTTATTTTTCAAAATGAAGGGAAAGGGAAGGAGAGTTCTTCGTTACTGAGATTTAGGGGGAGCCTTGAAAGCAATGTAAGAATTGAGAAAATACAGGGTCTTATTGGTAAAGATATATTTGGACAACGCTGTTTCACTTGGGATTCTACCACTGTAGTTCTACTCTACACGCCATACATTTATTTGTATGAAGTACATTTTAAGGTCAAATACACAGTGGGTGCATTAAATTTGGCTTCGATTTTTAATTAACACCTTCATTAAGACCAGTATTTATTGAACATATTTCATGGAATCAGAAGGAGAAGAAGCCTTTTCTATTCAAATTTCATCTTTTTGTGTGTGTAGCAAGATTTTTTTTTTCAAAATGAAGGGAAGGACAGTTCAGTTCTCGGATATTGGAATTTGGGGGAGCCTTGAAAGCAGTGTAAAGAATTGAGAAACATGGTATTTTTTACGATGTTGTTTTGCTCGATATCTTTGAGGTTGTTGTAGTGGAAATGAAATTTTATTAAAATTTAAATCCGTGAGATATTCGAATTATTTTAAATTCAAGATATATTAGTCAAAATAACGATTGTGGAATAATATAATTGGATTGATTATTTAATTTTAATTAATATGAATTTAATTAACGATCCAATTTTGTCGGGCTAGTCCATTGATTTGAGCTGCAAATAATGAGCCCGCTTTCTCAAGCTTCCTAGAGGCCCAAATTGGTTTCACATTTCAAATGACGTGACACGCCAGGTCGAACGAAGGAGTCAATAGGATTATGCCACATGTTAAAATGACACAGCATACCTAGTCAAATCAAAGGTCAATAACATGTGTCAAGTGTACAACTGACATGTTTTGACCAATTGAATATTGTCATGTCAACTTTAATCTCATTGGTCGAACGGAGTTCGTCTTATCTCAACTCCTCCATCCTACAATTAGAAATTAGGGATCCTCATAATTTAGAAAAGGGACCGCAATTCTAACAAGAAGAAAGAGAGAGCTCATGGATAAATGACGCATTTTTAGCCTGAGGAAGAGATAGTTGATTGTCATCTTCTGAATCATCATCATTGTTAACAAAAAAAATCATCTGTAGCATCTGGTACTTGTTCTATTTCAATGTGTTTTTCCTCTTCATCTTCCATCTCGTCTTTATATTTTCAAAATGAAAGGAAAGGAAATGAGAGTTCTTGGTTACTGAGATTTTGGGGGAGCCTTGAAAGTACTGTAAGAATTGAGAAAACACGGAGTTTTACTGGTAAAGATATACTTGGACTATGACGACGTCGTTCCATTTGGGGTTCTACCGCTGTAGTTCTACTCTACACGCCATCTACTAGTGCCTTTCCAGATTCATTTACCTTTATTTGTATGAGGTACATTTTAAGGTCAAAATACATAGACGGTGCATTACATTTTGCTTCGATTTTTAATCAACACCTTATATATATATATATATACACACAAACACACACACACTAGAAGGTCACGGCCCGTGCTCACGAGCCCAACATTTTACATTTTATTCACAACTACAAACATTTGTGGCTATATTGATGCCAAAGTATGTTGAAATAAGCATACATCAACGGTAAAATAGACATTTTATATCTCCAAAACAAAATAACATCAGCAATGTCTAATAAAACAATTTATCTAATCCTTAGATCTTAAACTCAAGTAATCCAAGAATTGAACTACTTTTTGACTGTGTTATATCTGCGTAAATCATCTCCTTCTGACTTATGTTAGGTACCTTGAATAAGAAAAGTATTGTCACAACCCAGCTAGGGGCCATGACGGGTACCCGGAGCTACCCTACCGAGCACCACCCATCATACTTGTCATCAAACTCTTCCTGAATATACATTACTCTCATCACGGAACTTGTCATAATACAATCATTATCATTTCCAGAATACATCTACCATTGTCCACATAAGCCTACGAGGGTATCAAAATGACATACAAATATACATTGTAGTAATCATGCGATATCTACTACCCACGCATAAGTATCTACGAGCCTCTACAAGAATACCGAGACATAAGGACGGGACAGGACCCTGTCATACCCAATACATGTACACAAAAGGATATACCCAAAATATGCAACTCCAGAGTAGTGGAGTGCTCATGTATATATATATATGCTGAACAGGCTCCTAGGAATCCGGTCCATTTCCCTGTCTACCTGTGGGCATGAACACAACGTCCAAAAAGAAGAAGGACGTCAGTATGAACAATGTATTGAGTATGTAAGGCATGAATAACAACATAATAAAGAAATAATGAAACAGGAGGCAAAGATATAACCTGTACGTCAATTGCCTCTTAAGGCGAATATTATGCCTGCTTAACTTTTTAAAGAAAACACATGTCATGCATATCAAATGTACCATCATCGTTAACCCGCGTCCGGGTAACTATCGCACGCCACCGACTAATGGTGTCATGTCCGGCCAACTAGGCACGGTGTTATCATAAGTCGCCCGCCTTAGCGGTGTCATGTCCGGCCAACTAGGCGCGGTGTTATCATAAGCCGCCCGCCTTAGCGGTGTCATGTCCGGCCGACTAGGCACGGTGTTATCATACATATATACTTATCAGAAGGCATGCATAAGAACTCAAGTAAAAGCTACGACTCTATCGGGGTGACGTAAGGTCGAGAACCCCCGATTCTATTATGGAGTAGTCATGATCATCATGTCCCACCTTGAAGGAACTAGCGTCATAAGCTGAGTCTAACAATAATGAATAACACCAAGGAATCATATAAGGATCATTAGCTTCATAAGGCTATCATATCATAAGCTTTGGAATCTCTAGACATAGATTCATCATCATCATTATCATATTCATAACATATCTTTTATCTTTGTCTCATGAGAAGCTCTTAATAATCATAGACTTGTAGCTTTCAGAATGAAGGAAAGTCGTGGAAATCATAAATAGAGATAGTAATAAATGAGTCATGCCTTTTGAAAGAAAGGGGGACTAGTCTTACATACCTTCACGTCTCCTCAACAACTAGCGTTCTCCTTCCAGGCAGACGATTCTACATTCAAGAGAATTCGTACGAGGATTTGATAACCGGGAACATACTTAGGCCTCAACTAAAACAACTAAGGGCTAACAAAAATTGGGCAACGTTTCCTTTGTTTCAACAACCTTCTCTATATAATAAACAACTCCCAAACGTCTATAATAACACCCACGATACTACAATGGATAAACTTTATCAAGTTCAACATTATTCAATCCTTACAATGCCCTTCCATTGTCATCCATAATCAAAACTATGACATAATACCATATATATTCTCATATAATACTCCTTTAACATCATTTGTATTATTCACTACAAGATTACACTCATGGCATGTCAAAATTACGATTCAAGTCAAGTTACCATTCAAGAATTCCATTATTTCCATATTTGAACTTCGCACTCTACTTTCTTCCATAATCCAAGCCATTCAACTACTCAATATTCTTAGTAACATGAATTAAATGTGAAACTCACCTTTGATCACATAGGAATGGGCTTTGGATGAAATTACTCCACTTGAGAGAAAACCCTACTTCAATACCAAGAAGATTCTTGGTTTCCGCAAGCCCTAGTGAACATCCTTGAACTTGATT
Organism: Lycium barbarum; assembly: GCF_019175385.1. Lineage (NCBI taxonomy): Eukaryota > Viridiplantae > Streptophyta > Magnoliopsida > Solanales > Solanaceae > Lycium > Lycium barbarum. The sequence goes on along the minus strand of NC_083346.1, from coordinate 39,173,867 downwards.
CTACTAATTTCTTGGTGCTTACTCCTTAATTCCTCTTGGATTTGTGATAATATGATATGGAGAGTATTCTAGAGTTTTCAAGACTTGGAGAGAAGTGAAATCTGCAAAATAAGAGCTTGGCTCGACTATTTATAGTTGACACCAGAAAATTCCAGAAAGGTGGTTCGACGAGCGGGTCGACGACCCGTCGACGTGTCGACGATCCGTTGATTGGCTCCATCGACTCGCGCCTGCAAGTACTTGATCGCAGAAACGCAGGGACGGTACACATCGACGGTCCGTCGACATATCAACGACCCGTCGACCGTGACTGGTGCCTGCAGACTTTTCCCGATTCAGTTCAGATTTCGCCGATTAGATCCGTTCAACCTATAGTCTTGTAAATTGCCGGGAATACCTACTGGTACACTTGTACATAAGGTGTCACGACCCGACTAGGGCCGCGACGAGCACCCGACGCTACCCCACCTGGGCACCCCTTTAACATACTTTCACATAACGTCTAGGTGAGCCATAAATCAAATCATGCATTCTAGTCATCAATCATACTAGTCCCATTTGGGCGACTACATTTCCTATATAACATCATAGGCATCTATGCCACATCAAATGTACGTGGGCCGACGTGGCCGACAAAATAATATACAAAACACGGGCCAACAAGGCCAGACATATCTAACCATATACACGTAACTACTAGCCTCTAAGAAGAGTATAGCATATCACATGAGTGGGACAGGACCCCGCTATGCCCATAATTATATACACAAAAGAATAAGTACCCAAAAGCTACGACTCCGAATGAATTGGAGCTTTGCTATGAAATCTCTGAGAAAGCAGTTATGGATCAAGTCTGTCTCCCTGTGCACCTGCGGGCATGACGCAACGTCCACAAACAAAAGGACATCAGTACGAAGAATGTACTGAGTATGTAAAGCATGATCAACATTGATATAAAAGCATAATGAACAACATGTGAAGTAGCATAGGAGGGGAGACAATAATATCATCATCATGGCACTTACTTACTTTCTATAGAGACATTCCGTTCCTATTGCATATCCGCATACATACATCCATATCCGTACTTAATTACCCTCATAATCATTTACATCTCATATACATAACATAGTCGTACTCTTAATGATGTCATTTGCATAGCATATACACATATATATAGATATACATAGCATACCCGACCATGAAGGTTCGGTGTTTCATACATACTTGGCCAACCAAGGCTCAAGGTTATATCTACCTGGCCCTACCAAGGCATCAGGGTTATCCGTACCATCTGCAGATGTGCGCGCACATTACGTAATCATATACATACATATACATATATTCTACCCGGTGTTATAAGCTCGGGGTTTCATTATAGCCCTTCATAGGTACACATAAGTATAATAGCCCATAGGCACCTTTAGCATCATTATTATTATCATTATTATCGTTACATCTGCATTATAGGCTTACTCGTCGTGTGAGGAACGTAGTACACATCAAGGATCGCAGGCTCAGTAGCTTTTGAGAATAGAATCATATGGAGCACATCATGAGCTCATAGAAGGGTAAATGATTGGCCAAAGAACCATGCCTTATGAAAGAAGGGTTAGCCTTACATACCTTTTCGTTGAACTATTCTACACTTGCACGTACTCCTCTGATGCTCACGTTTCTACCTTCATTAAGGTCATGCTATCATTAGAATCGATAACTAGCACGCATGGCTAAAGCTAGAGAAAATCGGACAACATCTCCTTTATTCATACAACGTTTGTCCATATCGTGATTCAACTCCCAAATGTCAACAATACATTCACAATATCATAACAATGGCCATTAGTCATTCACATTAGCCACATTTCTCAATTTACTTTCATTTGCCCATATCTATGGCTATAAGACATGATTTCGTCCATTCACATACAATATCTATTCATGGTCTTTCAACGTCATTTATAACCCATTCATGTCACAATATAACAACAATCATGATTCGATTCCGACTAATTCTCTAAATGGTACTATTCAACATTCATGACCCATTTTACCATATTTTTCTACAATCCATGTATTTCAACTCTCCAATATCTTAAACAACGTATAAATATCATGAATTTTACCTTAGATGTTGTAGGAACGAGCCTTAGTTGATAATACTCCACTTTGAGCAAAACCCTAGTTTATCTCCATTTGAATTTCTTGACCTTGGATGATCTTTGATGATTTCCTTACTCTTGATTTACTTGTTTTATGTTGTTGATGACTAATAATCCTTGGAAACTTGTATAATAAATGTAGAGAGATGTTTTAGAGAGAAGGGGTGTGATGTAGAAGTGAAATAAAATAAGCCTTGGTCCCCTTATTTAATGACTTGAAAATCTGATTTTGAAGTGCACAGTGGTCGTAAATATGGTTTACGGTCCGTATTCCAGTTTACGGACCGTCCTTCGTGGTCGTATTTAACCATAACAGAACCAGAAACTCAGGCTGCAACATGGTGATTTACGACCATGGTTTACGGGCCGTAAATCACTTTACGGTCCGTATTCCAGGTCGTATTTTACCATTTGATCAACTGGCAGAAAGTTAAAGTTTTGAATGCCAAAATACGACAGGCCAGTTTACGAACCGTATACCATTTTACGGTCCGTATTTCACTTTACGACCAACTGGCCAGTTTGCAAACCTGCAATTTTTCACATCTCTCAACTCTTCGTTCTAACCATCCTCATCCATTCACATGCATTGCTCACATCATACATCGCCTTATCTTAGCCAACTTTCTCGCCTTACATCGGATGCCTTCGAACTCTCGCTTAGGGTCACCAAACGTCATCCCTTACTCATGGAACATCGTACCCTCGCACTCATCACTAGTTCCTTCGCTTGCGTACCAACGGAAGATTTTCCGAGGTGTAACATAAGGTAAGACACTTTCTACCTTATCTTTCTTCAATAAGCTTTCTTCTCTCGCCTCAAATGTCTTTGGAATCTTAATTAGAATCATTAAGTAACCCTTCTCACTCGTAGGGTATCATATACACCTTAACTTGCGTTAGTTTATTCACCGCACAGCAACCTAAAATTCCGAGGTGTAACAAGTACAAAGAGATAGAAGTAGCACAATTTTCTTAGGCACTTGTCAACACAAAGAATAGGAGCACCACTTTGAGTTTGTTGTCTAACTTCATGCACCACAAACCATTTTTTATTTCTCCTCCATCTTAAAAGTTGCAGAGCATTAAGTTCTGTTAGTTTTATAGCTTCAAAATTTCTTAAATTGTAGCCGCGTACCATAGTCCAAGCCTGCATAACCAAAATCACATTATTACATATATACACACACATGTAGGCAACATATATAGCAGACTACTCAATGTTCAAGTCCAAAATCTGAATAAAATGATACTTGTAAGTTGTAACTCATTGACATTACAACCTACTTAATGTGTTGGCAATATTTTCAGCTCCTTGAGCACTGGATATTCAACCACAAGATCACCAAACCTGCTGACACTTGCAATGCGAATGTGATTTGCTTAGCATCAGCAACTAAAAAACTTGCAGACAAATAACAATTAAATATCATGTCTAGTAAGTACGCTTTTACTTGAAGAGTAATACAATTTGATATGAATAGTATAAGCACCATGTACAAACATGTGTTTGAGTATTTACTAACATTATCAACACTCAACAGTCTACTTACCGGTTTAAAAAAAAAAAAAAACATTGTCAACACTCTGCTGTAACTATGAGACACAACATAAATATTAAGCTTTAGTCACTTTTACTAAATGAAATTTGGGGTAATACTCCTAAAAAGAAAACCAGTTAAGAGTTTGAGATAATTCTCGCTTTTTACCTTAGCTATAATCTACTAATGTCATAGAACATAGCAAATAGTAAATACTCCCAACAAATAGCAAAGTAGAAATGTTGGTGACACTTCTAGTTTAGCAAGAGAATCAAAATGCAGTTACCAAGTGAATCATCGAACTGGGACATGTAATCTACTGCAAAATCTATGTAGCATTCTTATGATTCAAAATGGACAGCCTCAAGCAAATTTATTCACTATACCAATTAACAACTACCATCTATCAAACTCATGCCAAAATGGTAAAAAAATATTTTTAAAAACTATCTAATTTGAAAAAAGGGGAATTAGTCTTATATCATTGAAGAGGACAACCACGTTTTCATCAAAAACTTGAACCCAATAAATTTTTCAAATTTATACGATCGAGAGTTAGGAAAACTGATTTCTCCCAAGGCAATAAACATAATCATACTCACGATTAACTAAATTACTCACATTTAGTCCATAAATTGTTAAAGCTGCCATAAAAGCTAGACTAAGCAATAGCGCAACACGTATTTTTCCCTCTGCCTTAGGCTGTCTCACAATACTATCTGCAGCTTGACCCGCAACAGTCCCTTGGCCAACTCCTGGCCCAATAGAAGCATGCGTCTCTTTTTCATCCACTATTTTCTTGTTCAGGGTCAATGAACCTTTAGAATTGAATTTTAAAGCTGAATCATACCACAACTTAAATAATATATTCTGAGATCAATAAAGATTTGTATCAACTTTTAAAGAAAGTAACTAAGTACTGACTTCATTTAATTGGACAAATATAAATGCTTAAATGCGAGCAAGACATTCTGCTGTTAAAGAATGCATGTTATTCCTTAAAATGAGCTTCTTTCAGTTCTAACAATGACTTTTCATGTCCAAATATTAGTATCAAAGATGAAAAGCTACGACAATGAATACATTTGGTCTCATTTAAAATGAAACGAAAAAAGACTGTGAAATTCATCATATTATTGTTGAAACAGAGATGGTACAAGATATCAGATATGCATATGAAGCATAGTGTAGAAGGTAAAAGAAATAGCAACTCACAAGCAACATCCAAACTGCTTACTATCCTTTTTGCCTGTGGAAACTACTGAACCTTCACAAGTGAAGGCAAAGAGCATCAATGCTTAATCTAAAAATTAATTAAGCAAAATTATGTATAGCGGAATCTAAGATAAGCAATGCAGAGCATTAAGAGGTTACCTTAACATATCAACAACCCTGAGAATGCTTTGAGTAAAGCACATACCTGCAGTCATTTGGTAGCCCACTGAAGCAAATTTAATACACACTCATAAGCTTTCATATTTTCATATCCTAGAGAGGAACCATGATTTTAATGTGCAAAACTATCACTTCAAATTTTGACATAACATGCGGTACTAATTTTTTGGTCTTAACCAGAAATCATAGGAAAATGATATATGCTGATGTTGTCATTTTAATTATGGAAATTTAACTTAGCCTGTCTTTAAAACAATGGCAATTTAACTTTATAAGTTAAATGGCCAGCATACATTCCCCAACAACATTTTCGTTGAGTTCCTAACGTTCATATATACCCAACTTGCATACCATTTCTGCTATTTCTATTTATGTCTTTGAAAGAACAAACCACAAATTGTTGTATAATCTACCACTCTATTGACTAATGGTCTAGAATACATGTTTTCTCTATTTCCCACATGAATTATTTGATTTTTTTAGCATTTCCCTGTTGTTTCTTATCTCAAATTGAAATAAATTATAGATACACAATAATTGTGAAAAGAGAGGGATTACCTCTCCAGCACTGAAACCAAATGCCACACTTAATCTGATCTCATATTTAAGCCACAAGGCACTGCCGTACCTGCAGTCATTAGTAAGCCAAACAACTTGAAAAATGAGTGTGTCAATCCATTAACTACACCTCAATGTCAACTCAACTAATTAAAATAGTAAAATCGAATTCGGCTAAGCGAAATAATTAGCTTCAAGTTGTAGAGCATCAATCAAAAGAGATAAGTTTTTTTTTTTAAAAAAAAAAAGTAGTATTCAATTATTTTAGGCATATTATCAAGCACCCTCGTTACATACAAATCAGACATAGATACAAAGATGAATGTAGAAAATCCAATAAGCCACATTCAAAAGAACAGAGAATTACTACAAATTAAATTTCCACCAAATTACATTAGCAATAACTGTGTGCATTGAATAAACAAAGAATAGAGTACACCAGAATTGATTGAGGTAAATGGAGCACACACCTGAGCCAACTTCGAACTCAAATTGAGATTTGAAAAGAAGAAAAAACTGGTAAGCCCACAAAGAACAACAAAACGAAGGAAATGAATAAGTGAATGGTAGTTACCGATTCTACTGAAATAATTAACCCAATCAAGTCTATAAGAGGAGGTTTCAGTTGATGTTTTCACAATGCTAGCGAGTTTCCTAAAGATTTTTTTTTTTAAGGTTATACATCCATGTATTGCGATGACCAAATGTGGCAGAAACTCTGGATTAATGCATGCAATATCTAATCTAGCTTGAAATGACCAAGTAAAGGCAAAAAAAAAATAGAAGAGAATTCAAACAAAATAGAGCAAGAAACCACACCAGCCCAAACAAAATTATAAATTCGAGATGAAAGATAAGGAAAAAAAAAGAACAAATAAAAGAAAGCAGAGCAGAGAGAAGATAGTACCGTGTAACCCCAATAGAGAAGGCAAAGTAGAGAATCTAGAAGTGACAGATGGTTTAACATGTGTCACCGAATAAATGGTCGTGCTAGCTGCGACATGATATCAAAGTGTAGGCTATAGTCAAAGATTTACTGTTTCCTTTCTCCTGGTAAAGTAACCGTAGATTTTAAGATACAAATATATGTTAAACTTCTCATGAAGAATGCTAAATAGTCCATTTTAATGTATTTTTTCAACCTTAAGGTTTTGAACTTTGGAAATATCTTGTATTGTGTACAAAAACTAAGAGATTTTTTTCAAAACAACACAACCTTCAATTGAAAAGTATTAGCCAAACTATTTTCTATCAAGGAGCAATATTATGAAATAAAATCTTTGCATTACCTTTTAGACAGTGCCCAACTGAGGAAGAGAACATGAAAAAAGCAGTTGGTTTTCGATTATCAACCTGCCACTGCAGACAACAGAACACCTCAATTATGTTTGGACAAATCTACAATAATACAATGATAAGTAGAACTGCACCTGACTTCTTATACTTGTCAAAGCTCTTTAATGATAAATATGTAGATTAAGCAGCATCCATATAATTGCTTGTCTGTGGAGTGTAGCACGAATTTCTTTTCGTAGGAAAAACAACTTCATACTACTTTGCACTTATGTGTAGCAAATGTACCAACTGAGAATATTCATGTATGATCAATCAAACACAGTCAGGTTCCATAAGTATTAATGAGCATCTCTCTAACATAATTTTACTTGATCAACACTAAATACCAAAAATACGTATTTTAGCAACGAAATAAGAGTTATTGCCTAGAAGATCAACTATAATGCAGCAAGCATAATTTAAGCCTAAGCATTTCCCAAGCTCCTCTAGCTCTAAGCACCAACTTAGCAGTAATAAGTTGCAACTACTTCGAAAAGCAAAATTAGATGAGGGAGGAAAAGCACATGTGAAGTGGAGAAGTTACCTTCCAGCAAAAATGGAGCCCATTCATTATATGGATCAAAGGTAGCCTTCGCATGCTAGGAGAAGCAATTGACATAATAACACTAAATAAACATGTGTTTATACATCAATCATCACATATTATGAAGATTAATAATACCACTCTAACACTAAAAATTCAAATAGCACTAATACAATATTGAAAGAATGAGAGTTAAAAAATCAAATAGCGCCTCCCAAAAGGTTTCCTTTTCATCAAACACCTTAGGTGCATCATGGTGTGAGTCATTTATGATCACATATCACATATTACATAAAGTAATCACGGTAGATCTTTTTACGAGGAAGCAACGCACCTTTAAAGAACAAAAGTTTCACATTAAAACACTATTTTACCCCAAAATCAGAAACAAAAAGGCATGCACCTAGTCATTTACAAATCTAGCTAGAAATCATTCTTAAGAATTGAAAACAAACACAATTAATGCTAGAAGATTAATGGCAAGTAGATTGTGAAATTAGAAAGAGACAAATTCTATACCTGGAAAGAGGAGAAATTCAAAGATATAGATTCGAAACTAAAAGAGGGAAGAAAAATGGGAAGCTAAGAGAATTGAAAATTCAGCAAAAGATAATGACGTCTTGGACTTGAGCTCTTGATGAAGAGAATTGCAAAGCAATGAAGCAGGAAAATCGTCAATTGTGCACCAACTTGCACTAAATGGAGAGCATGGAAGAAGGAGGAAAGTGGACTATAGATAGATAGTAAAACTGAAATTACCAAAATACCCCTATTCGTCCCCCTGTTCGTACACCCCAACTCCCATTTCTAATACGGAAAAGGTCCAAAAATACCCTTAAACTATTGAAAAAGGCTCATAAATACCCTCCTTCTATCTTTTGGTCTAAAAATACCCTTCCATCCACCTTTTAGGTCTAAAAATACCCTTAAGGTTTGTTTTTGGCTCAAATATACCCTTTAAACTAACAGAATATGTTTTTTTGTTTTTTTTTATCGGAAAAGGTCCAAAAATACCCTTAATCTATTGAAAAAGGCTCATAAATACCCTCCTTCCACCTTTTGGTCTAAAAAAATATGAACGAAATATGTTTTTTTTTTTTGGGTTTTTTTTGCATTTCATGAATAAAAAAATGAAATAGGAAATTATAATTTTTTTTTTTGCATTTCGTGTATTAAAAAACAAAATAGGATAAAAAAAAATTAATTTCGTTCATATAAAAACGAAATTGGAAAATATATATACCAACGAAATAAAAAATAAATAAATAAATATATATATATATATATATATATATATATATATATATATATATATATATATATATATATATTTTCCAATTTCGTTTTTATATGAACGATTTTTTTTTTATCCTATTTTGTTTTTTAATACACGAAATGCAAAAAAAAAATTATAATTTCCTATTTTGTTTTTTAATACACGAAATGCAAAAAAAAAAAAATTATAATTTCCTATTTCATTTTTTTATTCATGAAATGCAAAAAAAACCCAAAAAAAAAACATATTTCGTTCATATTTTTTTAGACCAAAAGGTGAAAGGAGGGTATTTATGAGCCTTTTTCAATAGATTAAGGGTATTTTTGGACCTTTTCCGATAAAAAAACAAAAAAACATATTCTGTTAGTTTAAAGGGTATATTTGAGCCAAAAACAAACCTTAAGGGTATTTTTAGACCTAAAAGGTGGATGGAAGGGTATTTTTAGACCAAGAGATGGAAGGAGGGTATTTATGAGCCTTTTTCAATAGTTTAAGGGTATTTTTGGACCTTTTCCGTTTCTAATATAAAAAGTACTAGACGTCCCGTGCCCATGCTCAGCACGGGCATATGCCCGTCCTTATTGTTTATGTTAGTAATTACTGAAAGGTCCCAATACAAAGAAAATACTTCTATTTGTTTAAAGTTTTTAACACTTACTAATATTTACACGTTGTAAAAGATTAGAAAATAGTACATTCTTCATCCTCAATGAGAGAAGCCAATTACATAATAGACAAAAGAAGAAGATTCCCTCTGAGATGTCACCACTCCATAAATCTTTGTCGTCATAAGTGCTTTTCCCCGATTTGACAAAAATATCCAAACCTGCATTACAAAACATAGCCATGCGATAAAATATGCAGTTATCCACGAAAATGAAAGGAAGAATTTGGTAAATATAAGAAATGAGGAAGACACAATGTGAAGCCGTAACTTGGTAAGAAAGTGTTATTTAAATTTATGCAACACACACAAAAATCATAGCAAATTCTAAATTCTGATTCACCGGATTGAAGTGTCATTGCAAACCCAATGATTCTAATGTAAGCGAGCTTCAAGCTTCCCTTTGGCTAATTCCGTCTTTTTAGTTTATTAAAGTCTTAAAATCTCATCTATATAATAAAGTAACATTTTTTACTACACCAAAATCTCCGCAACAAAAGAAAAAGGCAGTGTATGCAGTAAGCTTGAAACACACAAACAGGAAACAAAATGTTCATGCTAAGTTTCAGCTTAATTAGCAGCCTCTATGTATTGCGAACTTCAATAACCAAAGCATGGCTAAAAGTAATAAAGCAGAATCATCGTGCTTGAAGTAACAAGAAGCAAAAGAGTGTGTAAGATAAGGAAACAGTACAAAAGAAACATCATTAGAAAAATTGCCTAATTAAGGAAAAAAGATATGCATTTTGATCTCTCTCTCTCTCTCTCTCACACACACACACACACATACTAACAATATCAAATAATGCAGGACACCTGGAGTTCGATAAAACTCTTCGCTAAAAGAGGTCCGATCAATGAGACATCCCTAACAGTATCTCTATAGCTCGAAACAGACAGAAAGAGAACAACCAAACAGCTTCTCAAAACTCCTCTCTGAATATGGGGAACATTTGAATAACCGCCGAGACAAAATTAGAGAAAATTAATATACATAACAAATTTAAATATAAAAAGGATAGACAAAATGAATCACAAGAACAAACTTAAGCATAGAAAGTACTCTTCACTTAATAAACTATCAGAACATTATCAATTTACCATTTTAATAAAGTAAGAATTAAAAAATAAAATAAACACCCAGATCATGAAAAAAAATCACATGCTAAAAGGCTCACATGTAACTTCCTGTACATTGGTCGACATATGACAATTGATTCAATAGTGCCTCCTTAATGAAAGACAATGGGGACAAAAGCAGAGGTAGAAATGGACTCTGTACTCCAAACATCTCAAACAATTGAAGGAGAACTTCAAGAATGTAGCGTCTCTCTCGTGACTATAATTAAAGTACACAAATTAGAAATGCACATTATAAAACAATATGAAGGAGGAAGCAAATAAGTTGGAAGATTGGAAAACAAACTCAATAAGAATGAAACTCACCAGAAGATAACCGAAGATGAGAAAAAGAGAAAGAAGACTGACAACATCAGAAGAATAAAAAATTCTTCCACAGTACAACGAAAAAAACCAACATAATGCATGAAAAGTGATGTCACGGAGGTGTGTGTGTAATTGAACACACAAACCTGAGTGGGAATGCTGGAGACATACATTACACGTGTTTGCAATTTGAGGCTGCTGGGACACGATTGTACCTGATTAGCATGTCTTTTTTGTGCATTTATTCTCACCTATTTTACTAAACAACAAAAAATGCCGTTTTCCGAAGTGTAAGATAGAACTTTGAAAACAAAGTTGAACAATAGTCTCCACGGCGGAAATTCACGGAATAGATGCACCAATATATTTTTAATTATTTGCATAACAAAGGACAATCGGTAAGAAGTGACAACTATGGCAGACAAAGAAGACCATTTGCCAGAAGTTGATTACACTAAAGGTGGCATTTTTTCCTAGATGTTGAAGTAGGCTATGCACCTACGGTATTTGATGATATGACTGGCTCATCTTATTTGGTGCTATCTACCATATCTTGAAAGTTTAGTGCTCGGTATAATAATTTGTTATGTTATTGTGCTTACTGATAAGAATGTGTTGATGCAGGGTACAAAATCATTTATTATGGGGGTGACCTGATTGAAGCGTAATGATAAGGTGGGAACTACACATTAGAACTTGGTAAGCATTTCAACACGTCTGCCTCTCAAAGTCTCAATATCATAGTTAGGTATCTTTGCAAATTAGTCCTGTATTAGTATCTGAATTGGTCGAATAAAATTCTAATATAATAGAGTTAGTAATGTGTCACACAAATGTATGTCAGTGGAGATAAAAAAGATGGTTCTGGTCATGTTTGAAATAGTATGTGGGCTAGAGAAACCTAATAAATTTCATAACAAAAAAAGGACTGTAGAAGGTATATTTAGAAACAACCCGACAAACACATTCTTCACCCGGTCCTTAGTGGATTTGGCTCGCCTCCAGTAGGTGATCCGTCCAGTTCCTCCGGTGCCAATTTAAATGAATTATACGTGTCCTCTTATTTATCTAAGGGCCCAGAATTATTTTGTTAACCAATTGATTTAACTATGGTTACCAACAGTTCTCTCTCCTCTCTTCCGGCTTTCCTTCCATTGCCACAACAGGAAACGCCATTGCTTCCAATATTTCTCAAGAAAACAGAGCAAAGAATGCAAAAATATATACTTGTGTAAACCAAATAACTGGAACAATACAGTTTCACAGAAATTTTATTATTGAAACTTTTATCATAAACATGAACAAATAGGGAGAATCTCAAAAGGGAAAATCTGAAACGGAGAGACTGGTCTCAATTGAAGATTACAATAATAAATACAGAACAACATACAAAGAAAACCCAAGAAAAAAAGATAGTTTATCTCATAAGAAAAGCCCAAAATTTGCAGCTGTGCATCAGCCCCTTTTTCGTTCTTCCCAATTTCATGCCCTCTCTAGGTCCTTCAGTTGGCCATTGAAAAGCTTTCTGTCCAGAAGAAGACGATAAAGCCTTGTCCATCACTATTGCCATCAAAACCGCGCTTTAAAGAAACCGAATGCAGTCTCATTGCTTGGATTTTTGAAATTTTTTCAGTGCATCGTTTTTATTTTGTTCTCTTCTTAGTGAGAGACTTGGGATGAAGTTTGTTTGTTTCTTTGTTTTTTTTTTTTTTTTTTTTTTGTGGCGTGAACATAGTGGTAAAGAGATAGTGATAGGAGTGATTTTGTGATAGGAATCTGCATCTTCTTCTACTTTTTGGAGATTTAAAGATTGAATAGGCAGTGCTTGCAGTCAACAAAGGAAAAGCGGAAGTGAGAGAACTGTTGGTAACTATAGTTAATACCAATTGGTTAACAAAATGATTCTGGGCCATTAGATAAATGAGAGGACACGTGTAATTCATTTAAACTGGCATTGGAGGAACTGGACAGATCACCTACCGGAGGTGAGCCGATCCCGTCCTTAGTAGCCTTTCCAAAGTCAACCTAACCGCTTACCTTTGGAAAGACAGAGTCAATTTGTCTATTATCTAAATCATGCCCTGGCAGTTCAATATGAGAAAGAAGTTAAAAGTGCATTCTTTCCTTCTCCATCTTCTCGAAAGCACTCTTTAAGCATACTGACACAATGATTGGGGGTCACATCTCTCTCATTCTCATTTCTAGTGATTCCACAATCATCAAGACAACACTTCTAATCATGCAATGATGGAATGAGCAAAATTGTACACCAAAAGAAGTTATCTTGGGGTACAAATGATTCACGTTCAGAGAGGTCCTGTTTAGGATCTGCTAAAAATCAATAACTATGACTAATTAATGATCATGCAGAAGAAGACAAATATTTAAAAAAACAAAAAATGATGCATCTGGCAATAGTGTTGGTTTTTCAACAGATGGTGCACTACTTAAAAATTGCACTGACTATGCTTTTTTTCTTCAAAATATGTAACTTCTCAACTGCACTGTTTCTTTTATTGTTATCAGATGGTTCATTTCCTTTATTGCTTGGTTTCCATTTTTTTTTTAGCTTATGAAAGTTAGAATAAAGTGGCGAACTCTGGTTATAGTTGATCATAACTCCATCTTCCACTTCTTTCGAGAACCAATTTGGATGAATTACACAAAGAACCCAATAAAAAAGGAGATCGCAGAATATTAACCTTAAAATATTTCGAGCCGCAACACATATAAGTGCTTCGAAAATCTATCACATCTAGAGCCTAGAATTCTTTGGGTTGGCTTTTCAAAGTACCATAAAAGATTTCACATGTGTCATTAATCATATATCAATAATAATTCAGAATTATTCAGTCAACAATAACATAGTGCATGAATATCTATCCTTGTATGGTATTTTGACTTAGAAAACTATATCATAACATAATATTCAGTGTATAATTAAACAATGAAAAAGCTAGCTTTGACTAATCAAGAAAGGCTGGCACTCCAACACTCATCAAGGAAAAAACATCGAACAATGTATTAAGGAATGTGAAGTAATAGGTCTTTAGATCTTCACTGTAATAACCCAATTTTTAAATAAGAGTTTAGTTGGTAATTTTAGCTAAAAGGAATTTAAAAGAAAAGAAATTCGTAATTAAAATTAAAGAGAAAATAGAAAAAGAAGCAATTTAGTGGGCCAAGCCCAAAAAGGAAAAGGAAAAGGAAAAAAGAAAAAAAAAAGGGGCTTTAAAATTCTGATGGCGAATCACTAAATTGCTGAAAGAAAAAAAAAAAAAAAAAAAAAAGGGAAACGTGCCAACAGAAGGAGAAAAAAACTAGTGGGACAAAGGAAAAGAAAGGGAGAAAAAGAAAGGAAAAGAGAGGATAAAAACAAGAACTTTCATCCCAAATCATCAAGGTAATGACTCTAATCTTTTATTTAAGTTTATTACATAATTATGGGTGAATCTTTATGGTGAAAACATGGGGATATTTTGAGGAATTGAGAAAGTTTAGCTCTAGGGTTCTTCAACCAAAATCATTGATTTGAAAGGGCAAATAACGTCGGATTTTAGACTTCTATATATCGTTGGAATCCTCTCATTAAGGCCTTTCCGAAAACATAAGTCTTGTCGGGTTTTGAACACATTGACCAGAGGGCATTTTCGTCCTTTAAAATTTGACTTTAACCGTTTAAGCCTCTAAAAATATAGAAGTGGTTTACCCTAAGGGCTTTGACCATTCTAAATCCGTTTTTGTGTAGTTTGAGGCAATCCAGAGACTCGAGAACGCAATTTTGATTTATTGGGAAGTGTGCTTGAATTGTGAATTTGAGGTAAGTGAGACTTTAAGCTTTGGGTACTTGCTTTTCAAAACCCGTTTTAAAAATATGTTTTGTCTGCCTAGTCCATGTGTTGGGGCGAGCGTGTGCTTGGCAGAATCAGTGGTCCTTAAGGCCAACCGCATATACGTTATTTTCAAATAATCCAATACTCTCTTTATAAATTATTTTGTGATGTGATATAGCTATGAGCCATGATATTGGGGCATTGTGTATGATTCCCTTACCATTGTGTATGCTTCTTGATTATATTGGGGCATTGTGTATGCTTCCCTCAGCATTGTGTATGCTTCTTGATGATATTGAGGCATTGTGTATGCTTCCCTTAGCATTTTGTATGCTTCCTGACATATTTGGCACATTGTGTATGTTGCTGTGGATTCATAGTATTGACTAATTCTTTAACTGTCACTTATGACGGTTCGTAGTGTAAATTGTATTGAGATATATAATATATTTGATAAACAGTGGTTTGGACCTTGGTTGCTATTATATAATGATATATTCGTGTGCATAATATTTTTGTGCTTGTTGTGTGTTTGTATTTTCTAACACTTGTTCCAAGGGTATTTGAAGTGACGGGTCGAGGATCTTACTGGGTTATATTTATGTATAACTCACTCCTTACCTGCATGTCCATACAGATACTGTCGTTGAGAACGAGGCTGGTAATTGAAGACTTTGTGAGTAGATTCTGTTGCTGAGGTGAGCTACCGCATTGTTCGTGGAGGCAGCCATTTCAGCTTTAACTAGTTTATTTCTAGTTATTTCTTTTATTTTGGGTTTACATGCCCGACACTCAAACTCATGTAACTCTGTTAGATGCTCCATGGTCTTAGCGTGCGATGTGGGCTAGAGATTCTTTTTATCTTAGCGTTGATTGGTTTTCATAAATCGATTATGGATTTGGTTGGCGACTATTTCGCATTTTTAATATTAATAACGTTGTTGGACCTGCACTTATTTTTTTTAGTGCTTTTGTAAATGATTAAGAGTATGATATATGGTTCGCCTGGCGGGTGGTGTTTGCTGGGTGTCAATCACGTCTAGCGGGTATTTTGGGACGTAACATTCACCTTTGGCATAAAACTTTTCTTTTGAGAGCATTATTTCTGAAGTTAATGTACATCTAAGAATGATAACTTGGCATTCCTATTTCAAACTCTAAATGACAGAGTATCATTATGTCATTTTATACACTTAAATTTATAGCTTCAAAAGTACCTTAAAGATAATTACTTCAATCCAAAGATATGAGGTAAAGAGAACTATCGAAAGAGAGAAGCCATACTTATATGTAAGCTAGAGAAGCATTTTATCCTTAGGGATCTCACTAAATTGAATTGTCGGACATAAGTTACTTGTTATATAGTTCTTAGTGGCTTCAAATGGGAAAAATAGGAACCTGCAGAAAACCATTTATAAACTGAAACATTGTAAAAGGGAAGTGAATATTTTAGTCATAGAAAAGGGGGACCTAGTAACAACCTGGCTCAAAGCCATACTAAACCAAGCTTTATGTTGTATGCAGTTATTGCGCGCACACAAAAAGAAATCTTTAAATGATGGAAACTTCGAATTTCATATCTTTATTATTTAAAAAAAATAAAAATTGAGTTGATCTACTATTCTCCAGCTCACCAGCAAGTATAAAGAACACGTGCATGTTCTCACAGTATGAAAGTATCATTAACGCTCTATTTAGAAGATTTAGTGACCAAGGCTACTTGCTGCTTTTATTAGCACCTCAGCGCTTGCCACGATAGATATGAACACTCGCTTTTCCAGATACGTACATGTCACACCCTAATCTCCCTAGGGTGTGATGCGCACCCGACCCCATATCCGGAGCCGAGCGAACCCACAAACTCTTAATACATACATAATCTGTTCGGACTCTGAAATCAAATAAAAGTAAAATACATAGTAAGCTTTCAAATCTTTCTTTTATCGTTCTCGAATCAAACCAAATTTGTAGTCTTATGAAATCCATAACATAATACATAAAGACACATCGGCTGATGAAGCCGCTGACAAAACTGACATCCTACACCCATGATTTTGTTTGCAAAGTCTCTAGTCTCGAACAAACGTCACAGCACATATACTTTGACTCGGCAACACTCTAGGAACAAAAGGAGTTGCCAATCCAGCTGAAGCATCTTCTAACAGTGCCCTGTACTCATCTGGGTGTACCTGCGTGGCATGAAACGCAGCCCCCGAAGAAAGGGGGTCAGTACGGAATATGTACTGAGTATGTAAAACATGAAATACAGAAAACAGAACCGTAACCGAAACAAACAGTACAAGAGTGAGTACAGTATCCAGATTACCAAAGCACTTACTTTCCAATCATAATCGTGTATGCAGAGATCACATGTCAGAAAAAAATGCAGATCCAGAATATCAGAATACTTGGCTTCCAGACACAGATCATATATGCCGAAGTCCGATGTCAGAAGGGGTACAAAAGGTACAGAATTGCCAGAAGGTTTACTTTCGAAACACAGGTCATGCATGTCAGAATCATAAATCGTATATGCGTATGACAGATCCCGGCCCTTTAGTGAGGGACGCGGTGAGCAGAATCATATAACAGATCCCGGCCCTTTAGTGAGGGACGCAGTGGACAGAATTATCATATGCCAGATCATATATCATATATGCGTGTAACAGAACCCGGCCCTTTAGGGGACTCGGTGGATCGGATCATATATCACATATGTATGTAACAGAACCCGGCCCTCTAGGGGACGCGGTGAACAGAGTCATCATATGCCAAAATCTTGTATCATATATGCATGTAACAGAACCCGACCCTTTAGCGAGGGACGCGGTGAACAGAATTAACAATGCATGTTAGAATCATATACCATATATGCAGATAACAAATCCCGGCCCTCTATTGCGGAACGCGGTGAACAGAATCATCATATGCCATCCTGGCCGCCACCCCATATCATCATATACAGATACACATATAACAGAACCCGGCCCGCAAGGGAGAGGGACGCGGTGAACAATGCAGAGGAAGATGCACGATAACAGAACCTGGCCCGGGGCGCAGTGAAATACATACTGAGGCTTGCACGAACAGAGTAGTGCGAAATCATATGCACACAAAAATCCAGACTCGATGGATACGTACACTTACCGACATCTGAAGGCTCAGAAACAAGTCTCGGGTCAATCCGATTTAGTATAAGGAAGTTATGAGCGTTTGAAGTATAGAACCTTCTATGAACGTTTCAGAAGCCGTTTTGGAAAATCAAAGCAACAACCATATCAAGTACCTTTCGGATATCATTATGGATCAAATCAAATATAACTTTTGGAACCATATGTACGTGAAAGTTACAGACATTTTTACCACAAAACTTTTACGAACACTTCAAAGCAAATCCGAGATCTTTTACGAAAGTTAGGGACATTAAAACTTACAGACTTCTTTCAGAAACAGAACTCTTTATACTCATCTCATTACTCAATCGTATAACAACTCGATCATATCAGACATACTTATATCAGAAGTGAATCAGAATCATAGGCAGACTCGGATACATATTAAATAGAGCTTCAGAAATCATAGAGACATATCGAAAAGGGGGATACGAATCATAGACAAACTCGAAATCACATAATAGAGTAACCCCAATGTGCATATCAATATCATACCTTACTTGGCTCTAGGACATGCCAAAGAAAGAAAGGGTAAGCCTTACATACCTGCTCCACGCCTTATTAGCTACGCTTATTTATCCAAGCTTGCTATTCTACATTCAAGAAAATTTTACATAATCATTAGATTCATCTTCATATACTTGCCTTAGTTTCTCACATAAATTCACTTATAGTCTACCGAAATTTCGGCAGCATTTTCCCTGTAAATACAACATCCCCGAGAATCTAACTCGGCCAATTCAACAACAACAAACCATCAATCATACTAGCAACTTTAACAATCAATCCAAAATATATTCTAACATTAACAACTCTTGCCATTTCACCCGAAACCTTCCAAAAGCAACAAGAACCATAACGACACACTTCCTTCTTTCAAATTCAATTACAACAACCTAACTTACAATCTCCCAAACACATGTCTCACTTCCGAATTCATGAATTATTTTCACAACTTACACATTAGAAACATCATTTATACAAATATAAGAAACCATACTAATGTCACATTAGTCACTACCACGGTCCACATACAATTTCCACTCCATTCCAAACCATTAAATTCTCATTTTACACCATGGAATCCACAACACAACAATCAAACTACTAAATAAAAATCAATTCATCTCATCCTACCATCATAGCCCTATTCGGCCACCACCACATACATATATATTCCATGAATTTCATCCGTTTCTACATATTATAATGTTCACAAATCATCCATAACACATGTAAAAGAAGATTGAACACATACCTTTCTCCACTTATTTCTTCGCTCGGCTAGGGGTGTATATTTGCACAAATAAATGGTTTGCTTGCTCCAACAACCCCTCCATGTTGTTAAGGACGTTCCAATTGGTAGAAAAGCTAGAAGAAAATAATTTTTCTTGATCAATTTTTCTTGGCTAAATTTTGGCACCATGGCCGAATACCACTACTATACTTCCTTTTCTTGAAACTTCTTCAAGTTTCTTGAAAGAAAGAAGATGACTACTAAAGTCCATGGGTCTTCTTTTATTTATTCCCATTAAGCATCCATGTGGGCTTGGCCCATACCCTAACTTGGCCGGCCACTTGGGCCTTTTTGGTCTCAAGCCCACTTTTTTTTTCTTTTTTTTTTCTAGTCTTGCAATTCATGAAAAATAATTTTTTTTCAAATTCCGAATTTGCCCTTAACCTTCCATCCATATTTCCATGAGTCATCTTGCGTATTTTCCTTTCTACCCTTAACCTTTCTCAATATTTTCATACTAATAATATTCATAAATAATATTCATAACCAACTTGTACAACAACAACAACAACAACAACCCAGTGAAATCCCACATCGTGGGGTCTGGGGAGGGTAGAGTGTACGCAGACCTTACTCCTACCAAGGTAGGACGGCTGTTTCCGAACCAACTTGTACATTAAAATAATTTTGGAAAATGGTCTTGCCCTTAACCTACCACGACTACCACGGAATATTTGAACGTATAAAATACGGGCTATAACAGTACACTTCAATTTCATCTAATTCTCAACGACCACTTGATAATAGATCTAGAAGTACTTATTTAATGTGAATAATGGTAGATGTACCTTCTTATTGGCATTTTCCTTTTTGTATTTTAAACTTTATTTGGCATGTCGCGCCTACAAAGTAAATTTCTTCCCTACAGTTCCTCAGAAACAATAAAAACCTTAATTGGCATGCCATACATCAAGTTTAGACTATGTGATGCGGGTGAACTATGGAACATGAACATCATAGAGTGCAATATTTCTATTAGTTATTAGAAAATGATCCATTACTTCATAGAAATGACATTTAAAGCAGCTAGAGTTTTTCTAGCTGAAAATACATATGTATTTTATTTTTGACGACTTTTCAAATAAATTTTGTTAGGAACATTCAAAGTTTCCAAAACTTAGACATATTTAGCTGCTAGAAACTCAACTGGCCTGGAAAAAACAAAACAAAGTGAAATGATTATGGTTGACTGCACATTAACGTTCATATATGCACAATGCATCAAACTAATAACATAAACTCATGAACAAAAAAGATTAATTTTTGATCTTTTTGAGATATTGTTATATCATTCAACATCAAACAACAAAAAAAGAAATTTACTTGAAGAAGTTACCCAAAAACTTTCAGTTGAATGCTTGAAAAAGAAATAAATACTACAAAGTTGTGGTGAACTGAAGGGAGGGGGCAAGAAAACAAATTGGCGGGTGAATATAATTCTTTTTTTTTTAATTGTAACTAGTAAGACTATAACCATTAAAAATAGGATGAGAGCAAATTGTGTCCTACAACATCCACCCACTTCTCCGCAAGTTAATCCACACTATTCATGCACAGCTTTTTTTGCTTCCTTCTTAATTCCCCAACTTACAACCCTTCGCTTCCCATTATATAAAGATTAGTATTTGATTTTAATAGATGAATATGGTCTTTATGAATGTAACTCTTCAAATTTTCTATATTTCTTATAGCAGGAAAATAGAGAATATTGGTTAATATATTTGTAATAATAAAGTAATAATTTATATATTTTTAAGGGTATTATAGTCAATCAACTTTATGGGGTTATTTTTGTCTTTTAGTATTTTAGTTTGGGTCTTCCCACTTTTAGTACAGTATAGATATACATTTGGTAGAGGTGTTCTATGAACACCAGTCTCTACGTATGGCGTTCTATGCTTGATTCACTTTCAAGTTTTCGTCTCCAGTGGGGGAGATTCTCCTAGCAGGCTTGAGGACTTTGACGAGATAAAAGGCCTTAACCATTTCTTCTATACCAAAAAGGATTTGAAGAACAAGAGTTTGCTCATCAGAAAACTTTTGCAAGGCATTGGCAAACTGTTACACATACATGTTCGTTCTATTAAAATTTAGGTAGTAGCTATGAAATAAAATTATTAAAAAGCTAGTTGTAGATGAATATAGTAATTAAAATTGACACAAGAGTGTACTCTAGTGGTCAATGAAGTTGGAATAAGAATAATGGAAGACTAGCATACAAATACCAGCAGACAAAATTAGATGCATTCTTCTCATCTTCCTAAGCGCAGCTACTGGAATTTCTTATTCTCTAAAAGGAAAAGTTTCAATTACATACTCTGGTTCATAAATAGAAAATCAATGCAAGCTCAAAAATTTGGCTTCTAAAAACACGCCTGAAGTTGCTTGGGCAGCTTGGCCAGAGTGTGAAGTGGACGAACTTCATTTTGATGCAGCATGATACCGTAGCTCTTTAAATTTATTAAATTCTAGTTATCATGCCACTTCCTCAATGGGCTTTGGTTCAACAACAAAAAGGTAGTATAGCGCAGGATGTGTAGTAGATGCACGTCGCTAGTTTTAGTCCTTACTAGTGAACCAAGTATGGTATTTAAGTGGATAAGGGAAGGTGAGCAGACCCATTATCCACCAAGTTTTAAAGCTAGAAATATCGAACTTTCAGATTATCCCCCAAAAAAAAAAGTTGTAACACGTACTTGGTGCGCTTGATTTCTTCAATATTATTTTTAAACTTAGTGCCTAAGTGAGGAAAGTTGTCGGTATTTGTACTAGTGGGGAGATGCAGGTGTCCGGTGGAATAGCCTAGGTGTATGCAAGTTAGCCTGAACACCACCGCTATATTCTTACGGTGGGGTGGATCCTTCCGAATTGACTATTAGGCAATCAGTTAAGTTGTAATGGTTTACTGAAACATGTGGGCGGATGGTGGCACATAAAGTCAGTAGCAACTTTGTATTTGCTGTTCCTATCGCCATTTCTCTTCCTCTTTTTCCCTCTCTCTTATTCGGGTTCTAACTATTGTTATAATAGGTAGAGGTAGTCTATTCACTAGGTATTTATTTTTATCATATGATTTTCTTTACATTTTTTTAATTTTATTGTTGATTTTCTTCCCATTTCTTGGTTTTAAACATCTTAACAGTTCTCCTAATATGCCTCTTATTCTTCTTTGTGGCAGCTATCATTCCTTCCTTTCTTCATTGGCGGTGTTAAGAGACACGTAAGCGGAATGTTATCTAGCTAATTTACAGAGCTTTCTAGAGATTCATTAGTTCAAAATTTTTATCCTGTCTTGCTTTGATGCATCAATCTCGTTTTCATTTTCAAGCATGGCTTGTATTTTCTTTTTTAGGCTGTACGGGGGTATGGAATTCTCAATGACATGTTTGAGGAGGTATGTTGGATCATCGCTAACCTTTTCTTTTCAGAAACTTTTGGGTCTAAAGTTGATGAGAATTGCAAGTTTTATTTTTCCAGGGCATGGCGAAAGCACGCGCTGCTGATCGTATAGCACAAGAAGCTATGACATTTTGTCACAAATGTCTAAAGGTAGTGAAGTTGGTTGGTTTTATTGGGTCTACAAGTGATTATGAACTTGCTTTGCATTTGCTGCGAATTGCTGGATCTCTCAAGAGATTGATCCTTTGTTCTGATTATGCCGATTTTGATGATCTAAATGAGTTTTGGCCACGCTCCATGAGGAAGAAGGCAATCCGAGAGTGTGCTGATCAGCTTAAAGCAAATTTATCCCCCAGAGCTGAATTGTTGACATATGGCCCTGGTTTTTCGAAGAAGAGAATATAGCACTAGAGAAGTGATAACCCCTACGGAAATGATCTAAACCGAGCGGATCAAACCTTTCTTCTTCCTGCTCAAGTAGATGCCGAATTTCATTATTTAGCGGCTCTCCGAAGTCAGAGAGATGAGTGGGGCCTTTCTGATAGGATGGACAAAGCGCTTTCATCACCATTAAATTAATTTAAACGCCATGCATATTTACTATGACTTCTTTATTTTGTCTTTAGTATTGTTTTTATTATTTTAAGATAAATTTGTTGGATCACTTATGTATGTTCTTTGATGAACTTTCTCCTCTTTTTTAACTATTGAAATTATATGTAAGCGTTTAGGCTTCCGAGTTCCAAAGCTAATGTTATGTTGAGAGCGGCCAATTAATCAATCATCTCATTTATTTACATTATTGTATATGTTGGTTTTGTTTCTGACTCTTTTGTTTCCATTTGTCATTGGTTTGGCTATTTAAAAATTTTATGGGCTGTTTATAATTCCGATGGACAGGCGCTCCTCTTTTCAAGGGGAAAAACAAAGGGTGGAGTGATAAATGCTCAATCATGTATAATAAAACTAGCAATACATGGCACCAGCAGTGTTATACCCTATTTTAATCAGGATCAAAATAGTTTACAACATAATTCCGGAATTATTTAAAGTTAGGAGTCACCACCTAATTACTTATGGTGAATTAGAACACTTAAAGTTAATTAAAGGAATTACCTAAAGTTAATTTTATTTTAAAGTCTACGAAACCAAAAAGATTCTAGGTAAGGGTTAAACTAATCTAGAGGAAAGGTATTAGGCATCCTCTAATATCCATTAACAATGATTAACCGACCGGACTCAAGATAAGTTAAAATAAAGCTAAATGAATGTGAAAATTTACTTAAAACATGAGTAGCTACCTTAAGCGATTGAGAAGAATGTGACTGTTGATTAAAGACTCTAAACCGCATGGCAAAACGACTTTGAAGCTTTCAAGATTAACGGAAAAATAATAAGTTTAATACTTGACTTTGAAACATGGTTTACAACATTTGAAATGTAAGTCATTTGGTTCTGTCAACACAGCCAAATAGTCCAGAAAATGCCTTTTAGCCAATTCGAAAATATTTGTTTTGCTTCTACTAAAGGTTTTGCTATTTTAAAACTCTTAACTCGAGGCAAAGTACGACATAACTAAATGAAGATTTCCCGATGCCCGTATGTTAGTTCTAGGCTTGGTTCAAACACATAACCACAGTTAGGATATTAAAGACCAATGCTAGTCACAAACAAGCTATCAATTTATAAGAACAATAATTTAACCCCATCCCAAAATTTTCGTATTACTCCGTTGTCCTTGTACGAACAAGAACGGGAACTCAAACGGTACAGTTCGACAAAGAATGAGACGCCCATCCCTTGAGGTTTGTAGTGGTGAGTCTTAATTAAGACTCCATTTTAGCTCCCATGTGTACATGTAAAGAGACAAAGAAAAAGGAAAAAGGAATTAGAGAAATAATTTAATTCTCAAACATAAGAAAATATTGAACTACGGTAATTTTGAACCAATATGAATTCTTCACTACAACATATGTATACTAACAGCGTGTACAGATGGGAGAGGAAACAAACGTTAAGGCCATTTAAACATCTAAGTGACACATACTACCCTTGAAGATTTTCACGCATAAATATGATTTTTAAAA
Organism: Lycium barbarum; assembly: GCF_019175385.1. NCBI lineage: Eukaryota > Viridiplantae > Streptophyta > Magnoliopsida > Solanales > Solanaceae > Lycium > Lycium barbarum. The sequence goes on along the minus strand of NC_083346.1, from coordinate 39,149,157 downwards.
CGTGGGAAAAATAATTTGAAAGACTTGATTTCTAATAACATTTGCATCTACCAAGTACACATCATCTCTAAACCATAATGTCTACAATGACAAATTTTAAAACACGTTTTATAGTAGGACTTTAAGCACAGGATCATATTTTATGTTTAAATAAAGTCGGGGGTCAACAAAGAAGCATCACAAATGTACATTAAACTTCGTTTAGCATTTTAACTGGACATTCAAAACGTACAGGATATAACAAAGTTATACTAGCCATATTTTACATAGATATAGGCTGGATATTATTAGAATAATGCTTCTTAACAATACACCTCAAATAGAGGAACCAAGAATTAAAATAAATATCAAGGCAAGACCTCATTTAGATAAATACATCAAAATAAATTCCTAATACCATGACATCTAAAAAAAATAACAGAAACACTCAGGAATTTCGTAGCTCACATATACATATTCAACTAAAAGGTATTTATAAACTCAACATGGTGCTAATAAAAGAGAAATACAAGGCTGAATCTATCGGGCTTTAACACCTAAGATCCGGATTAGTAAACACGATTTTGGTAACATCTACAGACATAAAAGTGCTCAAGTGGTGACTTCTTCACAAAATTATGACGAACTTGATTCATACTTCCCACTTTAGCAAACAGAAACTTCATTTAACCAAACTAACTGCTAATCACATTTTTAGATACTTGCTTCGTAACATTTTGTTTATCTACAAATGACAGCCATTGCATTCTTAAACAACACAGCAATTCCAAATAAAAGAGAGAAATAAAAAATAAAAATAAAAAAGGGCCAGATTTACCTTCCACGTGGGCAGTGACTGGGGCTTTGAGGTCTCGAATCTACGCTCGAATTGACGGATTCAAAACAATAATAGAGTAAAACCAGAGTAAATGTCTTGTATTTTAAGATCGATGTCAAGAACTAAAGTAAGACTGTTTTTGTATTTTTCTTTTAGAAAATTCGAACTACCCCCCAAAAAAAATCCCCCTTCGGCTGAGAGCTTAAAGTGGTATTTATAAGTGTTGAAAACTAGGGTTTGTCTCCTTTTTGGGCGGGATTTGAATTACCTAGGTCGAAACCAATTCAAAATTTGAACGTTTGAGATTTTGTAAGGATTCACCAGTAAGAAATCAGAAAGAGGAGCAGATGATCACGTGATTCGGCTTTGGTATCACTGAAAATGGTTCGACCATTTATGATCTGTTAGGATGAGCTCGTGTTTGAAGGCGAGAATCGGAAACCTTTCCGTTTCAACCACAGAACGACGCAGGTGAGCAGACGTTAAGACGATTTTTGTATGAAAATGTGGTAGACAAACTTGTTGATAGCTAAAGTGGACTGGGCTTTTGCTGGAAATGGAAGAGAGATGAAAGGGATGGGAGTGAAGAAGATGACAGGGAGCTGTGCGTATTGCACGAAAACGGGGGGACGGGTCTGCCATGGCTGAACAAGGTTTGGATTTTGTTGAGAAAGGGAAGGGATGAGGGAGAGAAAGAGAAGAGGAGGCGTGAGGGATCAGGTTTAGGGTTTTCAACTGATAATAAAATAAATGGGCCGGGTCGGGTAGGAAGCGGTGTGGGCTGGTCGGGTAAATGGGTAATGTGCATTGGGCTGGATTATTTGGCTGAATTTCATGCCCTTTTCTCCCTCAAATTAACTCTTTTTGGGCTTCTAATTTAATAACTAGTGACTAGTATAATATATATTATATTAAGGAAATTAGTAATTAATATGTAGAAAGTAAAGGATTTACTAAAGTATTAATTTATAATTAATTTAACAAGTACAAATCCTGAAGTGATAAAGTAATGTTCGTAATTTTGATAGTAAAAATAGCAACGCTATTAATAGTAGTAGAAAATAACAAAACGGTCGTGAAAACAAAGTATTTATTTCATTAATAATTTTAGAAGCCCAAGGAAGTAAATCAAAAAGGAGGGACGAAATTGGGTGTCAACAGGCGGAACATGTCTATTCACTTTAATTAGTCAGTCTTTAATGTTTGTATTTTGAAAATAACTTTTAATAACATTCTAATTGTTATTATATATAGCAACATATACAAAATATATTTTATGTACCATTACTTTAGTTATAAATTATAACTAAAGTAATGGTACATAAAATACATTTTTTGACCATGTTAAATATGGGCAGGTCGGGTAATTGATCCGTTTTTTGTCAACCCATTTTCGACCCGGCCCATATCCGACTCGACCCTCTCGTTTGCCACCCCTAGTTATAATTAAAAAATGGAGTTCAAGAATTAAAAACATATGATGGAATTAAGTCTTTGAGATGGAAAGAGTCGGACTTTTTTCTCATTGTCGAAAGTTGTTTATCGATGTGAAAGAAAAAATTAGTAAGAATATGAGGGAAAATTAATATTTTGATTCTAGATTTTTTCTTTTAAATTCTTTAATATTTTATAGGTATACCGACATGTTAATATCCTTTTCAATTAACTAACTGTTCAGATCCAAACATAAGAACCATTGTTGTATATATTGGATTTTTTAAAAGCAAAACTAATAAAATATTTTTATTAAATTAATTAAAAAATATATTATGATTTTTTATATTAACAATTATAGATTAAAAAAAAAATTGTTACAAAGAAATCAAAATTAGAAAGATATATGTTATATCGTAAATCATCAAATTTTAAATCCGAAATGAAAATATAAAGTAATTCATTTTATAACTGTAAAGAAATAATAATCAGAGATTGCAAAGGAGAGTAAAATAAGTAAAGTATTGACAAAGAAGGAAAATGGGGATAAAACTCACTCCCTCTCTTCACTTTTACTTGTCCACGTTAACATATCAAGAAAAAAAAAATTCTTCTTCTTATTTTACCCTTCACATTAATTACTCATTTTCAAATCATTTTTTGAGGCCATTGAGACTATACACCAATAAATATTGATATTATGATAAAATATATACTTCATTTATTAATTCTTAAAGAACGTGAAAAGTCAAAAGTGAACAAGTTACGTATAGGAGAATTAAAATTGAAGTACATACGTGTATACATGAGAAGAAAATAAATACTCAGTACTATGACATATGTCCAAGTGGGATAAAAAGTAGTTGGTTAAAGTGTATAATTTATATAACTTTTGGTACAAATTTGCATTGCTATTATTCGTCCTCTCTTCACGTTTAAAGTATTGACAAAGAAAAAAAACGGGGATAAAAGTCACTCCCTCCGTTTACTTTTACTTGTCTACGTTAACATATCAAGAGAAAGAAATTTTTGTTCTTATTATTAATTTTACCCTTCACATTAATTACTCATTTTCAAATCATTTTCGAAGGCTATTGAAGCTTACACCAATAAATATGAATATTATGATAAGATATATACTCCCTCCGTCCCCTATTACTTGTCACTTTTTCTTTTGCACGCCCCTTAAGAATCATGAATAAAAGATATATTTTACTATCTTACCCCTATCTCTCTCCAATAAATATATTTTAATCAAAATTGACTATTTTCAAGAACATTTATTACTAAGGGTAGGATGGGAAAGATTTATTTAATTTTATCTTGGTTTTGTAAATGAAGAAGTAAAAGTGCACGGGGAAAATAAATGTGTCGGAGAATTAAATTTGAAGTGCATACGTATATACATGAGGAGAGAATAAATATTCAGTACTATGACATATGTCCACGTGGGATAAAAAAAGTAGTTTAGTAATGTGGCCAAGTAATATGGGACGGAGGGAGTGCTTCATTTATTACTTTTTAAGAACTTGAAAAGTCAAAAGTCAACAAGTATAAGTGCTCGGAGAAAATAAATGTGTCGGAGAATTAAATTTGAAGTGCATACGTGTATACATGAGAAGAGATAAATATTCAGTACTATGCCATATGTCCACATGGGATAAAAAAATAGTTGGTTAAAATGTACAATTTATATAGCTTGTGGTACAAATTTGTATTGCTGTGTTAGTCCTCTCTTCACACTTGTATATATTAGAAAGAAAAAAAATATAGAATAGAAAAATAGACATATATTTTTAGTAATGTGGCCAAGTAATATGCTACAAATGGAGTACTTCATTTATTAATTCTTAAAGAACGTGAAAAGTCAAGTATAGTAATGTGGCTAAGTAATATGAGACGAGGGGAGTACTTCATTTATTAATTGTTGAAGAATGTGAAAAGTCAAGTAATGTGGCCAAGTACTATGGGACGGAGGGAATACTTCATTTATTAATTCTTAAAGAACGTGAAAGTCAAAAGTGAACAAGTAAAAGTGCACGGAGGAAATAAATTTGCATAGGAGGATTAAAATTGAACTGCATACGTCTATACGTGAGAAGAGAATAAATATTCAGCAAGAACGTGAAAAGTCAAAAGCGAACAAGTAAAAGTGCACGGAGGAAATAAATGTGTCGGAGAATTAAAATTGAAATGCATACGTCTATACATGAGAAGGGAATAAATATTAAGTACTATGACATATGTCCATGTGGGATTAAAAAATAGTTGGGTAAAGTGTACAAGTTATATAGCTTTGGGTACAAACATTCATTGCGTGTACAATTTATGAAGCTTGTGGTACAAGGATAAATCAGCCAAGTTTGTGTACAACTCAAATAACTTTTTGTACAATTCTTTTAAGCTGTGTTCGTCCTCCTTCACGGCTTATATGTAATAGACTAGCAAACTATGCCCGTGCGATGCACGGAACCCAACACGATTAATTTGGTTACTCAATTTAGTTAGTCTTTATGATTTATATATTTTACAAAGGATACCACGATTCTCCTTAGTGAGTCTCCATTTTTTTTTTCATCTTATTTTTCCCCTTAATTTCTCAATTGTTGTTAAAATTTGTCTAACTTTGGTTATGTCTGCCTCATTTTATATTTAGTAAGTTGACAATTCAAATATCCTACCTGTCAAGTTTATAATCACAAGATTCAAAGAATATTTTATTATATTATGCACATTTTTAATTTAGAACCACAAGATAGTCTATCTTTAATTCTTAAACTCCGTGTCTAGTCAAACGTAGACACTTAAATTGAGACAGAGGGAGCATATGCCAAATGAAGGAAATGAAAGGATAATTGAGACACTACAGACACGTGGGGACTTAAAAAGTAAACACACAAGAGGTAGTATTAATGTTAAACGTCTGAAATGTACACATGTTAGTCCTGGCTTAGAGCACAATTTCAATTGCTTTTTCTATAACTTATTGTTGCTGTGTTCGTCCACTTGAGCGTTTGTTGTTAAAAAATTAAAAAAAATTGTCTTATTTTGGTTATATCCACCTCTTTTTATATTTAGTAAATTGACAATTCAAATATCCTACATGTCAAGTTTATAATCACAAGATTCAAAGGATATTTTATTATATTATACACATTTTTAATTTAGAACCACAAGATTTGAAAGTCTATCTTTATTTCTTAAATTCCATGTCTAGTCAAATGTAGACGCTTAAATTGAGACAGATGAAATATATGCCAAATGAAGGAAATGAAAGGACAATTAAGACACTGCGGACCTGTGGGGACTTTCAAAGCTAATGTTATGTTACTTTTAATATCTTAATCGGGGGCATTTTATTGTGATAGCAGGACTCTAGTTGAGAGCGGCCAATTAATCAATCATCTCATTTGTTTACATTATTGTATATGTTGGTTTTGTTTCTGACTCTTTTGTTTTCTTTTTTCATTGGTTTGGCTATTTAAAAATTTTATGGGCTGTTTATAATTCTGATGGACAGGCGCTCCTCTTTTCAAGAGAAAAAACAAAGGGTGGAGTGGTAAATACAAATCATGTATAATAAAATACGATAGAATTTTCTCTGAAAATATACGATACTGCGTTTGCACTTTACATCACATTTATTGGGATTTGTAAGAGGAACAAGAGGTCAGAACCTGTAATTTTGCAACTAGCACTCGTCTGTTAGCTTTTGATAAAATATTTAGGGGAAGCAATTACGCCATCCGTTCACTTTTATTTATCCAGTATTCCAAAAATAATTTTTTACTTTTACTTATCACTTTTAGCATATCAAGACAAGACAATTTTTTTTTTCAGTTTTACCCATAATATTAAATACTCACTTCAAATCATTTTTCAAATCAATAAAAATATGCACCAATTAATATGAGTACATTGATAAATTATACACTTCATTTATTATTTCTTAAGAAATGTGCATAGTCAAAAGTGGACAAGTAAAAATGAACGGAGGGAGTATAATTTTCTCATTTTCTCGGACCATCTTTTTTAATTATCTTCTTCTATAATAAAAAAGATGGTCCGAGGATGATTTTTTATGTGCCATACAAACTGATGGATTGACAGATGGTCCACGATGAAAAATGGAGGGATGTCAAATGTTTCTTGACGCGTAACGACATTCTTGAAAATCGATTGAAGGAGCATAACAGAAGAGTACATAAAGACCAAAATTGACAATCAATATTGATTTAGTATGCCTAAGGAGGGAGTCATTAGCCCAAACAAAAAAAGGAGAATGATAACTAGCAAATTTATTAAAGCTTGTGAATAGTGATGAATGCAGGCTATGATAATAGCTGAAATCACATTGGATACAAGAATGGATTTCTAGGCATTCAGTTTAAGACCTTTTCAAGTTCTCAAAGCTTCTCTTTGGAATGTGAAGTGTCACACTAGTAATTTTTATCGGGTATGTTACGAACTGCCTCCGACTTTAATTAGTAACATGAGGCCTAAATAAGCAAACACCATGCATCTCTTCAGTCTTTTCCCAATATTCATGAATCCTATTTATACATCATCTCAAGCTGAAGATCCTTATAAGCTGGATTTGTGTAAATCAGTTCCCCTGCACCTCCATAAAGTTCGACATCTGACTCAATGCACTGAGATCTATTGCTTTTCGTGTTCCACGCTAACAAACTCCAATACTTTCTTGAAAAAAGCTAAAAATTCAAAACGAAGAACTCGAAACTCGGGGTACATCCAAGAGCCCATCATATAGGACACAATCGGAGAGAGTTCCTAAGATCAACCCAAGAATTCAGATGTGAAACACAATTAGTTGCTAATTGGTTTCACTGGAACCAATAACGTACAAGCCACAGATGTGAAACACAATTAGTTGCTCCCGGAACACCCAATCCCCACTTAGCCCATTAGTTTTTCTCTCTTCAAAAAGCTGTCTATAGGCTTTTAATAGAACACAGTATATAAACCTGATACATAAGTAATGCTTTACTAGCTGGCAATATTATTCTTCTGATACTCCACAAGGGAAAGAATGATTTTGCCTTTAGGGAAGACCAGAAAAGTTGGTTATCTTCCTCTATAATAAAAAAAAACATCATACAGAGTTGTAGCTTTCATGTAGGGAATCTGAAACAATTCTAAACAACATTCAGGAGGGAAAAGACATATTAATATCGATCCCGCGTATCTTCGCCAAGTTCTGGACAGCTAATAGACAGTTACAGGGTTGCATCTGCCATGCAATCCCATTCTTCGACACGCTTATTTCCACTTTCTAGAACACCCAGAAGGGTTCTCCTTCTCTAGGGGTCATACTTTTGGCCTCTCTTGACATAACTATTAGTCATCAACTAACAAAAGGGAAAAATCAATACTAAACACATAATTTTGTTTTACTCTCTTATCCTACTAAGAGACAAACTGGCATCCGACAACTAAAAGAACATTTTTGACATTTTTTTTTTTTTGATTAAGCACCGGGTGTCCGGGTCTCTTTGAGCCCCGACTAATCCCGGGGGTGCACAGGCCCTCGGCAAGGAGTTTCCCGCAAGTGCACCACGGGTAATTCAGGGTTTTACCCCAGTCCGATGGCCCTCAGAAATTGTTTGCACCCAATGGGTTTCGAACTTGAGACCTTGAAAGGGAGCACCCCAAGGCTCAAGCCAATTACCACCAGGCCAACCCCTGAGGGTTCATTTTTGACATTTAGACAGCTTGTTCGTCGCACTTTGACCAGTTCTCGGCATATCAACCCACCAAGGCCAACATAAATCGATCACACTGTGTGTCACAGCGGAGCATCTCCTGACCAAAAGTAAACTGGGAACAAAATGAATGCGAGAAACAAAAGATAAATTAAAGCACTAATCACAATGGGAAGGAGAAAGCCAACTAACGGTAGAAATGAACTAGAAAAGTAGACCTCTCCGATAACAAATAAAACAACCAATGTCTGTACTCAAGATTTACAAAGAACGAGACCAGGTGAACGTAAAACAACCTACCACCAGTACTCTAACCTGCAAGGACTCAAAGAGAGAAACAAGCCCCTTCCCTAAAGTTTCTTCTTGTTCCTTAAACAAATTCCCTTTTTAGCAGAATATTCACGTTGAGTTGCAAGACTCACTTGAATCTCGTAACTGAGATCATGCTCCACATTAAGAGATCTGGATTAGCGGCCATTGGTTGATGCCTTGGACTTTGGTTGGTTCAGACACAGTGCTGAACACTATTAGCTTTCTTTTGGAGGACTGTGAACACTCTTAGAACCTCCAAGGTTTTCTGTGCACTTTATGCTTTGTCACGCAGAGCATATGGAGGAAGACCATGTAATTAGTAACTGATACTTTACTTAAGCGTCGGTAAGTAATTGATTTTTTGTGTAATGTGCAGTTTTTTTCCTTTTCCATTTCAAGGTTCGGTCTAGTTTCTTGCTACAATAAGGATCCTTTCTAAGTTTGTTTCATCAGCGAATTAAAGCAAATAATAAACGGTCTGAATATACCCAATATCTAATCAAATTGATTTCAACAGAGAGCATAAGAATCAAGTCCAGCCACGTTAACCTAAATATGCTTTGAAGCAGATTGATCATTTTTTCCAGAGAAGCATCAAGAACCAAGAGAACTACGAAATATTAAAAGATAGCCCTCCCGGGGATTCCCAAAAATTTCCCGCAAAGCAACCTAAGATGGCAGGGTTAAACTTAGAACTGACCTTGATGTTTTTGGCCTCCGCAATCCCTTCTCTTCCAGAAACCTGATCGACACCACTCGCATCTGCATTTTTCTTTTGATCAGTGGTCCCTTTTCTTTCAGACGGAAGGTTGTCCTTGCCTTCCTATGGGTGAGAAGCATCTTTAGCAACATGCTTTCCATTGGGTACTACTTTAGGATCCTTAGTTGAGTTTGCAGCTTGCCCAACATCCTTGTCATTTCTTGCATCTCTGCTCCCGGGCAGTGTTTTGTCCACCTCAGCAGCTTTCTTGGCCTTTTTGGAAGCACCACTTCGGTTGACCTCGTCTTTTCCTTCTCTAGTCCCTTTTCACTGGTAAATGCTTCTTGTCTTGCTTCACCTCGACTTCATCTCTCACCTCTTCCTTTTTTTCTATCATTTTCACACCAGTGTCTTCGTGCTGCTTGTTGCTCAAACCCTCCCCCTTCTCTGATATTGCAACATTTTTCCCGTCATGTGCTTTCTTCTTTTTGTGGTGTTTCTTCCAGCTTTTGCTGACATTTGGTTTCTTTGTTACTTCTATAACCTCTTTTTCTTCTGAAGTAACCTCACGTCCTTTTTCAGTTCTTGTGCCTTGAATCTCTCTCACAAGACTATCTACCTTCTCATCTTTCCTTTCCAATGGTTTCTCTACTACTTCTGGACTAGTGTCTTTTCCATCCATATTTTCCTCAAGTCCTTTATCTTCCTTCACTGCATCACCGACGTATACTTCAACCAAATTCCTCTCTGGCAAACCTGGTGTTAAAGTAACATCTTTTTCACCCTCTTCTTAATTTTTTTCATCAAATTCCCAATTTTCTGCTTCTCTCCCTCGTTCCACTTCCAAATTCATCTCCTTCATTGGTTCCTCATTCTCTCCTTCCAAGTATTCACCCACATCTTCTTCATATCCTTCCTCTTTACCCCCTTCATCTACATTGATCTCTCTTTCTTCCTCCGCTCTTCCAACATCTTCATCTTCAACAAGAGTGGGCCCTCCCTCGTATCACCAACTGAATTCTCATTTCAACCCCTTCTTTTACATCCTCCGTTTCTTTCCTTTCCTCATCTTCCATCCACATTTTCGCTCCTACTTGTTCATCATATTCCTCTTCGCCTCCATACATTTCCCCATACTCCAAAAATAGAGGTGGCTCTGATCTTGGAAACAACTTGTTCATAAACTTCTCAGTACAAGTATAACCAGCAAAAGCAAGACCAAAAGGGACCGAAGATGCAAACCCGAGTGCAGATATAATGAAAAGCATAGACACAATAAGCAACAACTATTTAAGCAGTAATAAAACCCAACAAAATAAAAGAGAAGCAATGACACAATAAGCAGCAACTATTGAACCAGAGTAACCAAATTTACAAGGCAAAGCATCCAAATGCCAAGAAGTTACGAATCACCATACATAGTCGGGGTTTCTAATCTTCAAATGCTTTATCATAATCAAAGAGAATAAGGTCATTCACAGTGGACTCTCATAACCTTGAGTTATTGGTATTGGGTTATCGGATTAATAGTTATTGAACGGATTAAAATTTTATAGTTAACGGCTTATTGGTGCGGGGACGAATTACTCAATTTTTTTATCGGGTAGACCGTTAACCCATTAAGAATTATCATATTTACATCTTTACTTCTAGATATGTAAAATATATTGTAAACCCTAAAGCTAAATTCCCATTCAGTATTCTATTCTATTCACTTAGCTTATTTCTTGAGTTGATTGTGACGATTTCGTGAGAGATTTGTTAAAGTTTTAAGATTTATTATGTTGGAATTTTACTTCTTCATCTAAAGATTATAGTTTTAATGTATACATTTCATGGTTTTTCTTATCACAATGACTCAAACTTTTAAATCCATAGCATGCCTGAAAATATACAAAAATAGTAGCGCAAAAGAATTGGATGGTGTGATTTTAATTTTGTCGGTGGAAGCTAGATTACATGTTATGATTCTAATTTTCATTGTCTCTTAGATTTAACCGATACACCGCCTGGTAACCATTTGATAATTTCTAACCCGATACCGAACCAACCGATATCTTATCGGTTGGCTAGCGGATTAGTACATTTAAAAGCCGATAACCGAAAAGTCAAACCGTTAAGCGTAATTATCCGCCCGATAAGCAGCCCTACCAGACCATCTCAATATAAGCCATGATGCAATGCAATGCAATAATGTATGAATGCAAATGCAATGCTGTGTACACATGTACTCCGGACGGAATACCTCCATGTCTCGAAAGCACAACCCAAGATGACTCGCGAAGTCTAAGTGCCACTCGTCCCAGATGTTTGGCCAATAGACTGACGAGACTCCAGATCTTTGCCCACGGAGGATTCTCACCGGCACCACCCTGGGGGAATGCAATGATGCAAAGCTATCCACAACGAAAACCATAACAACTTTGGGCATTTTGTGAAGTATCGACTGTCGTTGAAATGATTTTTGTATGTGCATACTTTGGTATCTTCTAATATATCTAAAGTATAATTATGGTGAGAGTTTGACCAGATATACGTCATGACATATGCTCCTTGTTCGAAATGTGTCCACCAACTCTTCCACAATGTCAACAACCTGCAGATAATGAATATCATACTTGAGTTATTTTTCCTTTGTAAAGACCCTTGTATTTGTTTTATGGTTGTCCAGAAATGGATCATAGTGTAAATATGCGAGAGGATACCAATTCATTTATTATTTTTCAGAAATAAATTTTTTGGGAGGGCATAGTGGGAATTAAAAAGAATATAAACATGCATCATAATATAAAGAAAAAAAAATAGATGCATCATATTTCAAATTTCAAACATATCCTTTGCTCACCGGACTCGTTGGACAATCGTTAGGATTTTCTTCCCTTTGAAGACCCCTGTGACCTGTCCTTGTCAAAATAAAGAACCAAGGGCTTTCAACCTTAACAGGAAAAAAAAAAAAAAAAAACCTTAACAGGTAAGACTCAGAGTTATACATAGTTCAAGGTGAAATAGCTAAAAGTAGTAGTATAAATAAGTGTAATTAAGAAGCAAATCTGCCGAGCTCCTTTGATATCAACAGAGGGATCATGAGCAATAGAATCAATTAAATTGAAATAAGGTATGTGCTGCTTACGATCATATGGTACGTGCTGCAATTGTACAAAATGAGCCTTCATCCTCCAATGCATTATAAAAGATGTAAAGGGGCTTACCGCAACTGTTTATTGACAAAAGTTGAAATATAAAACATGCAAAATGCCATATGAAACAGATTATTTTGTGGTCTTCTGAGTCGTTCCTATTACTACACTTTATACTCAAACATCCATTCAATCAAAGTGAAACCTTGATAAAGAGCGAGAATAACATGAGAAAGTATGCTTATTATGAAATATAATAGGGTAACTGTATCAACTGAAATATTAAATTAAAGAGAATAAGATCAACAACTTGCCACATCTACTCTAAATTCATTGTAGTAATCATGCAACAAATAAGAATATTAAATATCTACCATAACTCATGAACATAATCTTATTTTTCTCCTAAATTGTGATTAAAGCGTAATTGATATAAAGAAAGACATGGATACTCTTTCTTTTCCAACTTATTTTTGGTCTAAATACCAAGTTTAATGTACTTGAATTCAGGGGGTACTCAGGCCATTCGTTATTCGAGCCTTTGAATTTAGTATCATCTGGTTCGTTAGAAAATGATACTATAACAATTGGGTTCTCCAAAGTAATCTCCATAGTAAAATCTCAGTCTTTTTTTCGGTCACTAACAATGTTGGTGTGCTAATATCATAGTAATATTATCCTTAATAGTTTAGTTCAATTCGCCTCACTTTTCTCTTCTTATCTTTAGATAAAACAAAAAACTGTCTTGATGTAAACTAAATCTTTTCCCAGCATAAGATTATCAATAAAAGAAGAAGCTATAGGACATTATATATATATGAAAATACTTTTCCGGACACTTACCATCATGCTGTGTGAACGTCAATTTTATGTGCAAGCTACAAAAAACAAAATTCAAATATCCAACATTGCCTGAGTTTGCTTAGTACTTGTTAACAACTTACTGTAACATTGAAATGGACCATAACCATGCTAAGAAGAGCTCATAAGTAGAGTGAAGACTCCATACCTCTGCCATTTCATTTCCTGTTTACCCACAACCAACATAAACAATAGTGGTTGAGTTAGAGTACTGTATTCATTATTAAGATGAAACAAATAACTTCATTTAGCTTCCTAATCAAATGTGAATAAATATTAGACACACCTTGGAAAGAGCTTGACTAATCACTGTTTATCGCAGCCAAATGCACCATAGCACAAGTACCACTAAGCATTGCGGGGAACAGGGCATTGAGAACGGGGCATTGAGAACGGGTTGACATGAAATAGAACAGTTAACATCATATTAAATTATTAATATAAAAATCAGTAAAAGAGCACATGAATAATAGAAGGGACTAATACAATAAAATTAACGTTGCAGAACTAAAGGTATCGACGTTAAGTGAAATACCAAATATTTGGCGATTGTAATGCCATTATGCATCAATCTCAGCAACTTTTATCGATCGGATTTGCTTCAAGAAATTAATGCACGTGCTATTTTTCCTGCCACAAGATTTGTTGATGTTAACATGCCATGGTTATATTTGTTCTGTTTCTCTGTAAAACTGTCAAAAGGAGGATATTGAATTTGAAATTTTAATGTTGATACAATTCGAAAACTGTTTATGATCGTGGATAAAGAAGTTTCAGGAATTTAGTGGAAGTGATTTCCATGCTGCGAATTTTAAATTTGAAAACTCCTATAATTACAACAAAATGGAAAAATTGTAACCATCTCCAAAACTGCAAGAATTAAATTGAAGTAGTAAACCTTTATCTTTCAATGATTTTCTTATATTATTTCAATATAAAAAAAGTTAAATGTTTTCTTAAGATAACCACTCTACCAACGTGAGGGGTCACATCCCCCATTTTGTGGAAGTGAGCATGCACTACTATGAAGATAAAATATAACTTCCTTTTATGAAGGAAAACTTACCTCCTTTTCGGAGATATCCTTCTTTCATGCAAAATATTTCCTTAAAAGGATATAAATTTTCAATTATTTTTTAAATTCAAATTCAAAAACAATAACTAATAACTAATTAACTATTTCTTGTCCTAAAACTACCACGTGTCATTATCCTACGGTGACACTTGTCAAAATCCTAGTGCAAACTATCCTCTTTTTAATAACTAGTGTTCATACCCGCGCGATGCGCGGTTAATATTAAAGGAAATTAATTATGTAAAATTATTATCTTGTTTGTCTGAGCATATTAAATTAAATTATGTTAATAAAGTTTGTAGTAATTTTGCTTCCTATACAATGAATTATAGAATAAAAGTTATGAAATTAAACAATGGTAAAATTTTATCCGCTCAAGTATTTATACCAAATCAATAAATACATAGCACACATATTCATATATATGCTTATCAAAACATGAATTGATTATACAATTTTTCCTTAATTTATAACTTAATCATAATAAATTAGTATAATTTGGTTTAAACTCCGAGTGCGGATAAAATTTTATCATCAAAGACTACCTTAATAGTTACACTCAGCTATGAGCTATACATAAGCTGAAATTCTTTCAATCATTGTAAAAAGTTACTTGACAACTGATATCTTTTATTACGGTAAACTTTTTTTTAATGCTTTATATGTTAATATTAATCGCATATACAAATGAAGACTTGCTTTGAATTTTTTAACATAACATCGTATTTAAATTTGAATGTAGAAAAAAATTCAAATATTTTCCTTGCATATTCATTCAAAGAAGTCTTAATAATGTCATATCCTTAAACATTTTGGGATGGTGCCTTATTTTTATTATGTTTTGTTTTTCAGAGTCTTATATTGATATGCTTTAAGCTAATAGTTTGCCATTAGCTAATTTCCTTAATTTCTTCATATGCACATAATACTTAACACGAAAATCTAACTTTTGTCCCAAATGATGCTCACCTACAACTAATTTAAGCATGTTAGAGATACAATTAATCATTAATTAACTATTTCATAACCAAAATATCACAAGGTCCAACAACGAACTTTATAAATACATAATTATACAAACTGGGATTACCATTATCTAACATATAAAATCTACTCAAATTAAAGTAGAAGTATTGAAAACTAGAAAGATTGAAGATGTTATACCCCGTATTTTTATACGTCAAATTATTCATAAGTTAATCGACATAAGTTAAGGACGGGATTATTTTGGGATATGTAATAGGAACTTTTAATTCTCAATTTTAATGAGTGCACGAGTGTTTATAAGTTTCAACTAGTATGAAAATATTAGTGGAGATTAGAGATTTATTTAACTATGATTAAGTTATTAAGTGGCACATATTGATTAATTAAAGTTAACCAAGTAAATTAGTGGGACATGTGTCAATGTTATGGACTACATATATATGGTCATAAGATGACTCATAATACACCATTTCATTCACAAAATTCATCCATCAAAATAGAGTTAGTGAGAGAAGCTCTCAAACTAGAGAGAGAGAGAGAGAAGTTCGGTCACTGTTCACGACGCCGGAACTGTTCACGGCGGCTACTGTTCACGACGGCGGAACTGTTCACGACACACTGTTCACGGCGTCACTATTCACGGCCAAGAGGAGAAAAATCCAACCCCATTTCTAGCCTTCCCAAAAATAATTCCTTGGTGTTAACCCACTATTTGGAGGTCCCTAAGTAGCGTGGAAGCATTATTGGAGCGATCAAACCATCCATTTTTGTAAATCGCAAACCCTAACTTTCTTGTGGAGTAAAGAACAAAGGTAAAAATTTCTATTGTTTTATGCATATTGTGGTATGTTAATATGGATGAAATTGGTGAAATATCGTATGTTGGAAGTGGGTTGTGTGCTTGGGGAGTTAGCCGTGTAAATGGGGGTGTGATTGGGTTAATGAATAAAAAAAAATTTGTAGCATGTTTGATTGTTGTAGAGTGGAGAAGAGAATAAAAATCATTAATATATGTATATGTGTGTAGTGTGGCCGTGTATAGCCCCAATGTTTGGCAAAGGATGAATCAATATCGCTTAGTGTTTTAGTTGTCGTCGTTATGAATTCTAGTTTGGAAATGAGAGTTTAATGTCCCAAATTGATATGGTGAATATTGCGGACTGATTTGGAGAATTTTGTGAAATTAATGCAATCTTTATATTTATGAGAATTATATCGTTATAGTGTAGATTGTTGATACAAATCATGACTTGAAAATGAGGAATGTGGTAAAGGGGCTGCTCTCGGTTTTGGGGCTGTTTTCGGCCCAATTTGGAGAAATTGTTGGATCGTTGGAAATATTATGTGAATTGTTTAGAATGTTCTTGAATGTTGTTAGTATGGGTTTGGGTTAGTATTTGAATGTATAGGCGTTGATGTTGGCTTGAAGGTAAGCCATTAATTGAATATTTGGAAAGTTGTCGAATGATGAAAAAGAGAGTATTAATGTAATATTGTCTTTCGGATTGGTTATTGGAGTTGCTAGGTTGGTTATTGTGGTTGTTGTTGTTGATTTTGAGCGAGTTAAATTCTCGGGATGGCCTATTTACAGGGGAAATGCTGCCGAATTTTCCATAGGATTTAGAGTTAGTTTGGAATGAATAATTGCTTAAGTGCCTATGGTTAATATTGGATATTCGTTGGCATATTTGTAGACCTTGAGGAGCCCGAGGCGTAGATTGGGATTAACTTTAGATTGGCTAGCTTGGAGTGCGTACGAGGTATGTAAAGTAACCTCCTTTCTTTTTGGCATGTCTTAGTTTTACATAGGCTAAATTAGAGCCTTAAGGAAATTCCAAATCCGAAATCCGAGCATGTTTTGATTCGTATATGTTCTTTGGCACTCTTATGTATGATTTGATGAAATATGAACCCTTATGTCTTTGAAATAATCGTTTTCCGAATTTTGCATAAAAAGGGTTCACTTTAAAGAAGTTCGTAATTTTTGGAATGCCATACCTTTCACAAATATGCTCGGATTACTCAAATATTTTTGTAGAAGTCTATATGACATATGATATGTATGTTTTCTATAGGCGGGCCCGACTCGGGTAAATACCCACCCGTGGGTCCCGCGACTTTCCTTTATGAAATTTGGAAACTTTGGAAAGAATTTGTTAAGACTATTATTTCGATTTTCAAATATGATCATTTTTACTTATATTTGAATTTATGATAATGATTTTATGCATATGACTACTCACGACTCTACTCGTGCGTTCTGTTATATCTTTCGCCGGTTCCCGGGCCGGTTCTGTTATCGTGCGCACTTTGATATACTCCGAAGTTATGCTGTGTTATGGTTCTCCGAGCTATTCGCTAATGAGGGTCGGGTTCCACATATATTTGGTGTTATGCTGTGTATGGCGTTATGTTGTGATGTGATATGTGACGGGGATACGGAGATTTGAAACTTTCTGGTGTTATGCTGTGTTATGGCGCCATCGACGGGAGGGCGACCATATTCTTCTGTACCCTATGCATGACTTACATGTTTGAAACTAAACATTTTGATATGATTGGATTTGTACTTATGTTCGACACTTCTGCTTCGTTTATGTCTCAGGTTTGTTTTCTGTATATTCTGCTTTGCATACTCAGTACATATTTCGTACTGACCCCCCTTTCTTCGGGGGGGGGGGGGGGGGGGGCTGCGTTTCATGCCCGCAGGTACAGACGCACAGTTTGGTGATCTACCCATTTAGGACATCCTCTTCTGCTGTTTGGAGTGCTCTTCTCATTTCAGAGCACACATTTTGGTATACATTTGTTCGCTATGTATATATGTATTTGTTCAGGGGTACGGCGGGGCCCTGTCCCGTCATATGATTCTGTCGGTCTGTTTAGAGGTCTGTGGACATGTTTGTGGGTTAGGGTCTTTCTGTATGGATGTATGTACATGTCGTTTGGGCGATCCCATACGCCGAGGCGGCCGGTCCGCATATGTTGTTTGGGCGATCCTATACGCCGAGGCGGCCGGTCCGCATATGTTTATATATTGCTTGGTTAGCCCTGTGTGGCTTTTGTTGGTATTTTCTGCGTGCAGGGTATATTGGATAGTCCGTAAAACAAAGGAAACTCTGCCGAAATTTTTCTGGAAATTACCTAAATCTGAAATAAAGCCTTGTCGGCGTACATATATATCTGCATACGGTTGCGTTGAGATGTGTTTGAACAGTTTGATATAGTTTGAGACGGCATATAGTAATTATGGCCGTATATGCTATCTGTTTGTGATTTGATTTGGATAAGTGTGTTACGATTTGATATGTTTGTATGTCTGGGTGTCCAAGTAGGGCACCAGTCGCGGCCCACGGGGCTGGGTCGTGACAGAAGATCACCCAAAAGCTCATTTGCAGTTTCTAAGTTGGGCTATAGTAAGAAAACATCAAGAATGAAAAAGGATCACTCGAAAGCAAAAAGCAGGGACATTAGGTGCGAGAAAGCAGTTGTGCCTCAATGCATTCGTTTTCTAGCTCGTTAGCCTTTGGTTTTTTTAATTGTAGCTAGCACCTACAACAAAGTATATTTTGATATTCCCTACGTACAGTGGGATTAATGAGATAATCAACACAGTATAACATCTTTTTTTTAAGAGTACTCCCTCTCTCTCAATTTATGTAATTCTCTTTTCTTTTTAATCATTCTAAAAAAGAATTACACATATCTATATTTAATAATAATATAATTTTAACTTTCCATTTTACCCTTAATATGATTTTTAGTCACATGAATATCTAGGACTTATCTTGGACTATAGATTCTTAAACTCCGTGCCTAATCAAATACTTTTACATCATCTCAATCACAATGATAACACACCCATATTAGTGGGTGGCTTAAAAGGCAAACCTGACATTACATTACTAATGTCATTAATTATCTTCTCTTAGTCATGTGGTGTTATCCATAATATTACTTTTCTCATCATAGTTTTAAATAAGGGAACCCTTTAAATAATGTAATATTAAATTCAAATACTTTAGTATTATGCTCCGGTACTTTGATACTGAAATTTTAGATTACCTTTATTTCTTCCTCTTGGTTGTTACTCCATTGTCGATAATACATTTATCCATATATTATTGAGATGGTTGCATTATCATATGATCAGCTTGTCACTTAACTTAAAAAATAAGTACTTTTCAATTACTTTACGAAGTCCGGCTTGCAAAATGATTAGCCCACCCTATTTTCACCATATATTAACTAAGTAACATTAAACTTTCCCACCTGCTATAACGTAACAATATCTGGATTAGATAATGTTGGACACAATCATTTAAGCTTATCAGTTTTAATTTAATGCCTAATAACATTACAAATTTTCTAAAGATATCTATGCTGACAATTCATTGTAAAACTTAGTCACTCAAAATTTATATTGTCTTTAAATTAACATTGATGCCAAAAATTTACTGGAAGAAGCAGATAAAAAGCTTGTCGTTTGAATATACACAATTTTCTCATTAAGTATAAGAAAGTATACAATATACTTTCACCATGTAAGATTATAAAAACCTTTACACCATGGTTTAATCTTCGATCTAGCCCTCATCAGTGTCAATCACATCTTTAAAAAATGTATAACCTTATCAGTGTCAATCACATCTTTAAAAAATAAGAAGACAGGATCTACAAAGTGAAATGCTTAAACATAAATAGAGTCTGTACAGGTCTTTTCATTCGGTGCAATATTCCTCCTAGTATTTCTTGTTCTAGTTATCACAATAGGTGGGCTGATTTTTTATATTTTTTATATCCCTCCCTCCAGGAGCTCGCTCCTTTGCTCCCTTGGTGACTCGAACTCTCAACCTTCGGGTTGAAAGTGAATGACGCTTACCATCTGAGCAACCCCCTCTTGTCCAATAGGTGGGCTGATATCCTTGCTATTATAACTGCAATACTTTCTATATAAGAATGAAATTTCTCATTCTTCATTTGGCTATGGAACCAAAGGTCTATATCCTCCTCCATTTACTTGAATTTTTTTTGTAATACAAAGGTTGGGATAGTACCTTAACGCCATCTTTGGTGGACTTTTACTTTTAAAAAAAGTGATTAATAATTTTTTTTAAGATCAAAATTGCCATGAATTTTGACTTGCCTTGCCTGAAAGGAGTGGGGCCTCTTCTTGCTTCTTCCCATTAGCAAACATTTAGTAATCTATCACAGATAAATTTTACGAATATCATAACATTTGACTGAAAATTCAAAGAAAGGTAATAAAGAAGAGTTATACCTCTTTAGTCTTACCTAAAGACTTTTGGATTCACATTCGTTTGTCCTTCAAGAGCACAATTTTGAGCATCATGTACTATCACCTATCAAAGAACATTTTCTATAGGTATACAAAAGAATTGTGATTGAATACAACTTTGGGTGTGATTAGTACCGAGGAAAATATTTTTCAACTTTTTCATATTTGATTAGTCAAATTTATTTTGTTGTCCATGCACTCTTTGTCTCGATTTATTTAATAAATGACCCCATCTATGTCCTCATTCAGTACTCTGACGTCCTTCATAATTTGAATATGCACTTTTTTTTTGGTAACAATATGCACTTCTTAATATGAAGTTTCGGAAATGTAATTAGTAGATTAATACAATTTCTCATTTGAAAACTGAAATCTCTATTAGTAGAACAAAAATCAAGACTTCACAGCTCTTTTAATGTAATACTAATAATCTAAACATTAATTCACAACACCATACTTAATGAAAAATAGAAAGAGCTACATGAAGTTTGATGGAAAAATAATATGCAAGTGATATAGCAAATCAGCATTAAAACTGTTGGGTCTCACATAGTCGTGATGTAAGCGCTTACCTCATCTTAGTCGTGATGTAAGCGCTTACCTCATCTTAGTCGTGATGTAAGCGCTTACCTCATCATAGGAAATTCATTCCTATAAATAGGTAGCTTATGGTTCATTTGTAAGACATCATTAAGATCATTTGCTATACACATCCCAAGAGAGAAAAAATCTAAGAGAAATACTCTTAGTGAAAGGCCTAAGTAAGAGAAGGTCTTTGAGAGAATTTTCTGTGGTAAAATTCTTGAGTGTAATTGGGATTGGGGTTGTGAGGTTGAGTGTTGTAAACACTTGTAATATTTCTTCTTTAATAAGATCTGCAGCAGCAACGTGGACGTAGCTCTCACATTGAGGGTGAACCACTATAAATCTGTGTGTGCTATTTATTCTTCGCTTACATCACGGCGTAAGTAGGTTCTGTCTAAGGAGGTTGGTATTTAAGTGGTCCAGCTGTGACCCTCCAATCTTTCCTGGGAACCTGCTTACAAAGGTCGGATTTGAGATTTAAATCCTAACAACTGGTATCAGAGCAACAGGTTGTGTTGTGATTTAGAAACGATGGGAGGCGAAGATGGTACGACGCACGGCATCGGTAAATTCGATGGTACAGATTTTGCGTTCTGGAGAATGCAAATTGAAGATTATTTATATGGCAGAAAGCTTCATGAACCTCTGAGTCCGAAACCAGAGGAGATGAAGCAAGCAGATTGGGATCTCCTCGACAGACAAGTTCTGGGAGTCATTCGACTAACGCTGTCGAAGAACGTTGCTCACAACGTGGCAAAGGAGAAGACCACCGCAGATATGATGAAGGTATTGTCTGACATGTATGAGAAACCTTCGGCAAATAATAAGGTATTTCTCATGAAGAAACTATTTCATCTAAAGATGATGGAAAATGCTCATGTTGCTGCACACATAAATGAATTCAATACCATTGTAAATCAATTGTCATCGGTAAAAATTGATTTCGATGATGAAGTACAAGCTCTAATTTTGTTGGCATCCCTACCAAATAGTTGGGAGCCAATGAGAGCAGCGGTTAGTAATTCTGTCGGCAGTGACAAACTAAAGTTCAACGATGTTAGGGATCGTATCCTTGCTGAGGAGGTGCGCAGGACAGATTCGGGAGAGGCATCGACGAGTTCTGCTTTTAATGTTGAAAACAGAAGCAGAAATTATGACAGAAACTACAACCGAAATAGGGGCAGATCGAAGTCAAGGAATGGCAGGGGTCAATCCAGAACAGGACGAACACATGAGTGTTGGAACTGTGGAAAACCAGGTCACTTCAAGAAGAACTGCAGGGCGCCAAAGAAGGAGGACAACAAGGGGGCTCGAATCAACGCTGCTACGGAAGACATTGGCGATGCGTTGTTGCTATCGGTTGACAGCCCGATAGACTCTTGGGTGCTTGACTCAGGAGCGTCCTTTCATACCACCCCACATCATGATATAATGACAAACTACGTGGCTGGGAATCTCGGCAAAGTTTATTTAGCCGATGGAGAGCCGCTAGACGTTGTTGGCACGGGAGACATTAATTTGAAGATGTCAAATGGATCCTCGTGGAAGATTACAAAAGTTAGACATGTTCCAAAGCTGATGCGAAACCTGATTTCAGTAGGTCAGCTTGATGATGAGGGATATGATCTCAACTTTGGTAATGGGTCTTGGAAGGTGGCGAAAGGTGCTATGGTAGTTGGCCGAGGAAAGAAGATTGGCACTCTCTACATACATGACGGATAGCTGTCGCGATATTGTTGCTGTGGTTGACAACACAAAGAAGACAGATTTGTGGCATTGTCGGCTTGGGCATATCAGCCAGAAGGGGATGAAGCTGTTGGTGACAAATGGCTTAATTCCGGAGCTGAAGACGGTGGACCTTCATACGTGTGAGAGCTGCATTCTCGGGAAACAAAAGCGAGTAAGCTTCTCAAGTGCAGAAAGAGAGTTGAAGGTCGAAAAGCTGGAATTGGTGCACACAGACGTGTGGGGACCTACCACTGTACCCTCCCTTGGAGGATCACACTACTACGTGACCTTCATTGATGATTCAACCAGGAAGGTATGGGTTTATTTTATGAAAAATAAATCCGATGTGTTTAGTGTATTCAAAAGATGGAAAGCCATGGTCGAGAATGAAACAAACCTCAAGTTAAAGTGTTTGAGGTCCGACAATGGCGGAGAATACACTGATGGTGATTTCAAACGGTACTGTGCCGATAATGGGATCAAGATGATGAAGACTATTCCTGGAACGCCGCAACAGAATGGAGTAGCCGAAAGAATGAACCGAACGTTGAACGAGCGTGCTCGGAGTATGAGAATACACTCTGGACTGCCCAAGACATTCTGGGCAGATGCAGTCAATACCGCGGCCTTCTTAATTAACCGAGGACCGTCAGTTCCCTTGGATTTCAGAATTCCAGAAGAAGTCTGGAGTGGCAAAAAGGTAAATCTTTCATTTCTGAAAGTGTTCGGCTGCTTATCATATGTTCATAATGATGATACAGCTAGAAGCAA
Source organism: Lycium barbarum (assembly GCF_019175385.1). Classification (NCBI taxonomy): domain Eukaryota; kingdom Viridiplantae; phylum Streptophyta; class Magnoliopsida; order Solanales; family Solanaceae; genus Lycium; species Lycium barbarum. The sequence continues at coordinate 39,125,728 of NC_083346.1, read as the reverse complement.
GCTTGATCCAAAATCAAAGAAGTGTTACTTTATTGGCTATGGTGACACCGAGCTTGGTTACCGATTTTGGGATGAACAAAATCGGAAGATCATCCGAAGCAGGAATGTTGTCTTCAACGAAGAGGTGTTGTATAAAGATAAGTTGCAAAAAAATTCAGAATGTTAGGACAAGGAATCGGAAATAGTCGATTTGAGGGACTTTCCGACACCTGAGCCGCAACCAGGTACAGCCGAGGCAGAAGAACAAACAATCCGAGAAGGTGCTGATGAAAGTGCTGATTCTGAAACAAATCAACAGACGCCAATCACAGAACTGCGTAGATCATCCAGAATCAGGAAGCCGATTCACAGGTACTCTCCATCCCTCAACTACATTCTACTCACTGATAGAGGGGAGCCGGAATGTTATGAAGAAGCAATGCAAGTCGATGAATCGACTAAGTGGGAGCTGGCAATGAAAGATGAGATGGATTCACTATCGGCAAATCATACATGAGAGTTAGCCGAGTTGCCAAAGGATAAGAAGGCATTGCAAAACAAATGGGTTTATCGGATAAAGGAAGAACCCAATGGAAGCAAGCGTTATAAAGCAAGGCTGGTTGCAAAGGGATTTCAACAGAAAGAAGGCATCGACTATACAGAGATCTTCTCTCCCGTAGTCAAGATAGTGACTATCAAAACTGTTCTTGGACTGGTAGCAAAGGAAAATCTACATCTGCAACAGATGGACGTGAAAACTGCATTTCTTCACGGTGATCTAGACGAGGAAATCTACATGCGACAGCCGGAGGGATTCAAAGTCAAAGGAAAGGAGAACCTGGTGTGCAAACTTCAAAAGAGTCTGTACGGACTAAAACAGACTCCAAGACAGTGGTATTTAAAGTTTGACAACTTTATGAAGAAAGCTGATTTTTCAAGGTGTGAGGCAGATCACTGTTATTACTTCAAGAAATTTGAAGACTCGTACATGATACTGCTACTCTATGTCGACGACATGCTAATCGTAGGAGCAAACCTACAGGAGATTGATCGGTTGAAAAAAGGGTTATCTGAAGAGTTTGCAATGAAGGATTTGGGAGCTGCAAAGCAAATCCTTGGGATGAGAATCAACCGAAGCAAGGAGGGCATCAAACTCTCACAAGAAGAATATGTGAGGAAAGTTATCAAAAGGTTTAACATGCATGATGCCAAGCCAGTCAGCACTCCCTTGGCTGGACACTTTCGATTGTCAAAGGATCAGTCGCCGACAACCGAGGATGAGAAGAAGCAGATGGACAAGATACCTTATGCATCTGCAATCGGTAGTCTTATGTATGCAATGATATGTACAAGGCCAGACATTGCACATGCAGTGGGAGTTGTCAGCCGATTTATGAGCAATCCGAGAAAGCAACACTAGGAGGCTGTGAAGTGGATATTCAGATATCTGAAAGGCAGCTCGAGTTCAGCTCTGTATTTTCGAAAATCAAAAACAGGATTTCAAGGGTATGTTGATGCTGACAACAGTGGTGATATTGATAGCAGAAAGAGCACATCCGGGTATGTTTACACATTCGGAGGTACTGCAATCTCTTGGGTTTCCAAGTTGCAAAAGATAGTAGCTCTCTCTAGTTGTGAGGCTGAGTACGTTGCTGTGACGGAGGCCACAAAGGAAATGATGTGGCTACAATCTTTTCTGCGGGAATTGGATCAGGACCACGAGGGATGTGTGCTATATTGTGATAGCCAAAGTGCCATTCATTTGGCAAAGAACCCGGTCTACCATGCTCGAACGAAGCACATACAACTCCGGTACCATTTCATTAGATCAGCTTTGGAAGATGGAGCGTTAGTGCTTGAGAAGATCGCAGGGAGTCAGAATCCAGCAGACATGCTGACAAAGGCAGTGACGATAGACAAACTGAAGCTATGCTCAGCTTCAGTTGGCCTGCACGAAGTATGAAACTAGGAAAGAGCTGCTGCATCGATCAAAGTGTGAAGACAAATTAAAATTAGTCTTCAAGTGGGAGATTTGTTGGGTCTCACATAGTCGTGATGTAAGCGCTTACCTCATCTTAGTCGTGATGTAAGCGCTTACCTCATCTTAGTCATGATGTAAGCGCTTACCTCATCTTAGTCGTGATGTAAGCGCTTACCTCATCATAGGAAATTCATTCCTATAAATAGGTAGCTTATGGTTCATTTGTAAGACATCATTAAGATCATTTGCTATACACATCCCAAGAGAGAAAAAATCTAAGAGAAATACTCTTAGTGAAAGGCCTAAGTAAGAGAAGGTCTTTGAGAGAATTTTCTGTGGTAAAATTCTTGAGTGTAATTGGGATTGGGGTTGTGAGGTTGAGTGTTGTAAACACTTGTAATATTTCTTCTTTAATAAGATCTGCAGCAGCAACGTGGACGTAGCTCTCACATTGAGGGTGAACCACTATAAATCTGTGTGTGCTATTTATTCTTCGCTTACATCACGGCGTAAGTAGGTTCTGTCTAAGGAGGTTGGTATTTAAGTGGTCCAGCTGTGACCCTCCAATCTTTCCTGGGAACCTGCTTACAAAGGTCGGATTTGAGATTTAAATCCTAACAAAAACTCACCCAAGCAATATGAACAAACTCATAAACAAACACCAACTAAACAAACACCAACTTTAAGTTCTTGATCAATAGAAAATTAAAACGACACTATAATGTGCTATGGAGATCTCCACACGTAATATATCTTACATGTAGTCTTGTTATTATTTTGAATAATATAAATCTACCACATAAGAATTTCAGGTAGGTAATTTATCCAATACGTTCTTTCAATGCCAATAATTTTTAAAGAGTGCGAGTATAGGTAAGAAAACTAGTATGAGATTTAGGGATAGCAAAACCCTAACCATATTACCTCATACTTCATGTTATCAAAGTCGTGCCTTTTCTCTATGCCAATGATGCAACTCAGCAATGCCGTTGACAAATGAATGACACATCATATAATCCTCTGAAAAATAAAAATGTATGTAAATTAATGAGAGATATTAAATCGTTGGTGTATAAAAAGATCCATAAACTCCCTTCTGCAAAAAGGTAGCTCATCCCTAAACATAAGAGCATCAGTTAAATAAAGCTACTCCATTAAAATTAAGCAAACATGTAGATGACAAATACAATAACTAAAGCTATTCAAAACACAACCTTGGAACGCATGTTCTGAACCCTCCGCATTGCATGCAAGATTTGACGACTCAAGCAAGCAGCCATATTCAATAAGTAATGAGAGATTGTTTACGTATTTATAATATAGATGTGGTTTTTATCATGATATCTTTCAGTTCAAATTCAAATATTTTTAATTTTCAATTCAAATTTAAATCTTGTCTTTTATCTAATTCAAATAAAAAACAATTGTTTTTATCTCGATTCAAGAAATGTGATAAGGAGTATATTTAATATAAAGAATAGAATTATTTGTATCTGACATATTGGATAAATTTAAATCCAAAGTTAAAGCATTATCTCACTTCAATTTGAATTCAACGTCCTTATCTATAAAGGGGTTTGTTTAAAACTACGTAGTTATTTTTGTTTAGATAAGCTCTATCAATTTATGATAAGGGAAAAAAAACGATTAATGATAAACATCCAGTTTTAAATCAGTTATCATTATAATCAATTATTATTGTTATTATTAAATGATGATATGAGACAAAAGATAAGGAATAAAAGTAAATTGATAAACATCCGTATTTTGAATTGGAGTAGAGTTGAAAACTCCTCTAATCTTGAAGATTCAAATTTATATTTCTATATACAAATTCAAATTTCTTATCTTTTCATTTAAATTCAAAAAAGTTATTTATTAAAATTCTTATAAACTTTGTCCTAATTCTCATTAACTTTGTCCTAAAATTGTCAAGTGGCTTGTTATTAGCTTGCCACTTGGCTTAACCACATTGCTTATACCTCTCCTATTTTATATACTAGTATTCGTACCCACGCGATGCGCGGCGGGTATCAAATGAAACTGTAAGAGAATATTTGCCGTGATTATTCTCATTCATTCCATAGGTTAATATACATCCTTTACAACGTAATTGTAGGCTACAAATTAGGAACTAATTTGACTAATGTATGCTATCCTAAAATAGAAGATTACAAAATATTTTTTACTAAATATTTACATAATCTAACACACCCCCGCAGTCGAAGCGGTAGGTTTACGAACGGTTAGACTGTTCCGAAAATCATCAACTAGTACGTGCGGAAGACCTTTGGTGAAAATGTCGGCAATCTGATAACGGGACGGAACATGTAGGACACGAACCTCTCCACGTCTAACCTTTTCGCGAACAAAATGAATGTCCATTTCAATATGCTTGGTACGTTGATGTTGTATTGGATTTCCAGATAAATAAATGTCACTCACATTGTCACAATAGACCAAAGTTGCTTTACGAATAGGGCAATTGAGTTCAAGCAACAGATTACGAATCCAACATGATTCAGAGACAACATTAGTAACCCCTCTATACTCAGCTTCAACACTAGACTTAGATAGAGTAGGTTGGCGCTTTGAAGACCAAGATATCAAGTTGTCCCTAAAATATATACAATAACCCGACGTGGAGCGTCGAGTGTCTGGACATCCTCCCCAATCAGCATCTGTATATGATAGTAGTGACTGTAGAGAGGTTTTGTATAAATGTGTACCAAACTCAATCGTAGCTCGAATGTAATGCAAAATGCGTTTTAATGCTTCCATATGCTCGACTTTGGGATCATGCATAAACAAGCAAACCTGTTGTACTGCGTACGATATTTCTAGCCGAGTAAAAGTCAAGTATTGCAAGGCACCTGCCAGACGACGATACTTCGTAGGATCTTCATATGGGGCGCTCGAAGTGTCGCTGAGTTTGCCCTTTGTATCAACTGGTGTGGGGCAAGGCTTACATTTTGACATGCCTGCCCTGTCAAGAATATCCTCTGCATAAGAACTCTGAGACAATAATTGGTACACGGGGGCCACAGCCGTGGGCCACTCCACCGTGTCCCTACCCCACCACCGGGTGGCAGCAGCCTCGCGGGTGGTAGCAGCCACGCCCAGCCCAGTCACAGCAGGGCATTCTCGGTGCTCGCCCTCCCCAGTCGTTCTATTCGGCAGCCCCGACATCACATGGTGGGTATGTTCCCACGGATATTGATCAAGCTATGCATACAATGTTCTTGAATCCATCCGATGACAACAATTGGTACATGGACACCGGAGCCACATCTCACATGACCAACTCCCAATGTACTCTCTCGTCTTACTATCAATTGAGCAAAAACAATGGCATTGTTGTTGGTAATGGTAACATGATTCCGATTAATGGTTATGGTCATACTTCCCTTCGAGTCGATCCCTCTCTAAACCTGAAAAATGTTTTACATGCACCTAAACTCATCAAAAACCTTATTTCCGTTCGTAAATTTACTATCGATAATATGGTTTCTGTTGAATTTGATCCTTTTGGTTTTTCTGTGAAGGATTTACGGACGGGGAGCAAACTCATGAGATGTGAGAGTTCGGGTGATCTTTATCCATTCTCCAAAAATTATCGAGCCATTTCGTCTTCCGCACCATCTGCTTTTACCGTCATCTCTCCTCATATTTGGCACTCCCGTTTGGGTCATCCGGGGGATGTAATTCTTAGTTCTTTACGTAGTAGTAATTTGATTGAATGTAATAAGACTCGAAACAATTTTTGTCATTCTTGTCCTTTGGGGAAATTAATTAAAATGCCTTTTTATGACTCTCTTTCAACTACTACTATGCCCTTTGACATTGTTCACAGTGATTTATGGACTTCACCTGTTCTTAGCTCTTCCGGTCACAGATATTATGTTTTATTTCTTGACAATTATACTAATTTTCTTTGGACTTTTCCCATCAAAACAAAGTCCCAAGTCTATGATTGTTTCTTGTCATTCCGGATTTTCATTCGCACTCAATTTGAAAAAACAATCAAAACTTTTCAATGTGACAACGGGCGTGAATTTGATAATGGTCCTTTTCATAAATTTTGTGAACAAAACGGGATGCTTTTTTGATTTTCTTGTCCGCACACCTCACCGCAAAATGGTAAGGCGGAACGGAAAATTAAATCCATAAACAACATGGTTCGTACACTCCTTGCCCATGCATCTATGCCCCCCTCCTATTGGCATCACGCTTTGGCCATGACAACGTACCTACACAATATTCTCCCTTCTAAAATCTTAGCATATAAGACACCCACTCAGATTATTTATCAAAAGAATCCATCCTACTCTCATCTCCGAGTTTTTGGTTGTCTATGCTTTCCTCTCTTCCCTTCCACACAAATTCATAAGCTACAATCTAGGTCCACTCCATGTGTTTTCCTAGGGTATCCTACCAATCATCGGGGGTACAAATGCTATGATTTATCGAGCCGAAGAATAATCATAGCCCGACATGTGTGGTTTGATGAAAACTCTTTTCCATTTTCAAATATAAATAATCCAACTCCTACCTCATATGAGTTTTTGGGTGATGATAATTCTCCATTAAGAATACATTTTTTGCCTGACCTGCAACCCACCACCCGAACCCACCCGCTTCCTTTCCTCCCTTGTCGCCTGTCCAGCAGGCCGCTTCCACCACCCCAGCTGCCCAGCAGCTTCTTCCCGTCCCTGCCAGCCCCATCACACCTACATTGCCACCAGTTCCTCGCATGACTACACGTAGTCAACATGGGATATTTAAGCCGAATTTGAAACACAAAAATCAAGCCTTAAGTGCCACCACCACCTCCATCTCTCCAATTCCCCAGAATCCAGTTGGTGCACTTAATGACCCGAATTGGAAAAATGCTATGCAGGATGAATATAATGCTCTTATTGATAGTAAGACTTGGGAGTTGGTCCCTCGTCCTTCAAATGCTAATATTATTCGGTCTTTGTGGATTTTTCGGCATAAAAAGAAATCTGATGGTTCTTTTGAGAGGCATAAAGCCCGTCTTGTAGGTGATGGCTGGTCTCAGCGGGAAGGTGTTGATTGTGACGAGACTTTCAGTCCGGTTGTCAAACCGGCAACTATCCGTGTGGTTCTTACCATTGCTTTATCTCACTCTTGGCCCATTCATCAACTTGATGTAAAGAATGTTTTCTTACATGGCAACTTGAATGAGACCGTTTATATGTATCAGCCTTTGGGATTTCGGGACCCGGCTCGTCCTGATCATGTTTGTCTCTTGCGTAAGTCTCTTTATGGCTTGAAACAGGCACCACGGGCATGGTATCAACGTTTTGCTGAATATGTGGCAACCATTGGTTTCTCGCAGAGCACATCTGACAACTCTCTCTGCACTTACTGTCGTGGAAAAGATACTGGTTACATTTTGTTATATGTGGATGATATTATTCTAAATGCATCTTCAGATTCTCTCAGACTCGGTATTATGTCCAAGTTAGCTACGGAATTTGCAATGAAAGATTTGGGTCCGTTGAGCTATTTTTTGGGGATTGCCGTCTCCCGGGACAAAAATAGCCTATTCATGTCTCAGAGTTCTTATGCAGAGAATATTTGCTGTGATTATTCTCATTCATTCCATAGATTAATATACATCCTTTATAACGTAATTGTAGGCTGCAAATTAGGAACTAATTTGACTAATGTATGCTATCCTAAAATAGAAGATTACAAAATATTTTTGACTAAATATTTACATAATCTAACAACAACTAATCATAAAAATTATCATATCTAGTTTATATTATGATTATGACAAATGTAATTACTTATAAATTGTCATTCTTCTAGAGATTTGGAGATCATTTGATTTCTCTTTATAGGTCAATTTCTAATACTCCTACACGTGAAAAATAAATTAAAGGATATCAAAATATTCTTTAACATGTTTTTTTGTAAAAGAAAAGAAAAAAGAAGGAAGCTTTGATATCTAAGTTTTATGATTACACCACACATATATTATTTTTAACCTCCCCCCGGCACCAACCCCCCGCTCCCTTCGTTTTCTTTCTTTTAATTCATTGAAAAAACCTATATTAGTATTTAATTTTTTCTAAATTTTACTCCTATCTTAGTTCCTCTTACTACTAAAAATGATTTCCTTATCTTTCTTCTAAACAAAAAAAGATTAACAACACTAAGTTTAAAAAGATTTATTGTTCAAATCAAATTCGAAATATAACCGCACTCAATTCAAAAATTAACTACACTCAATTTTATTGTACTACTTATAAACATGCCAAATTTTTCCGATTTTCTAATAATTTACGACTTCGCTAAATATTATTGCCCGCTACATATATATACTATCCAAGCATGAGTTCAATATTGGATAATAATAGAAATAGCAAAGATGATGAGAATATTAAAAAGCCCCAATCATACATAGTATATTGATTTAACAAAAAAATAATGGTCACCTTGTTTCTCAATACAATGTACCAGTGACAAATACTTTATAAAATCAACAAAAACAAATCATACAAATACAAATCATCAAATAGCTTTTTGAGGAAACTCAATATCATAATTATATAATTTGACTCATACTAATTTATGAAAGTTGATCGTACCAAGAAAAAACAAAAAAAAAAAAAGATAGATATTTTCTCAGAATATTTATCTTTCAATTCAATTTTCTTTTTATCTTTTATTTAAATTAAAAAAAACTAATTAATCAAAGTTTAATCTAATAATTCGAATTCAAAATTAACATATCAATTACATCATACATTTATATTTTTCTAAATTAGTCAAGTGACTTTTTCTTAAAGCGTCAGCGTGCATATGTCACGATTGACTACATTTCTTTTATGGTCAAGTCTTATTACCCCCTCCCCTGCCCTCTTATATTGATTATATCAATTTTATTTTATAACATTTTTAGCTTTATTTACTACTTCAATTCTGTGTTCTTATCAATACACAATAGATAGAGTTCTTTTTTCATATATTGAACTTTTTGTATAAAATTTATCCTCTCAAATTCAAATAGTAGATCTACCCTTCATTTTTTTATTTTTATTTTTGTAAATTTTAGGTTTTTTTTTTTTATAACATATTTTAAAAACATTTTCATGAGGCATTTTATGATCTTTCCACTTGATTTAGTGCGGCGTATTCAATAAAACACCTCTATAAAAATGAATTTTAGTCATCAAATAAATATTATGTTCCTTGTTTTCTTAATGAAATGAACTCAATAAGAAAAAATCTATGGGATTCAATACAAAAATTTCATGTGAATTTTCATTAAATTAACATGATTTAATATCTTTTCCCATTCATCAAATACTATTTAGTTTTTAACTTTTATTCTATGGATGAAATTCTATGATAAACAATATTCTTTTTAGCACTATTTAGTATATCAGTTTTATTTTATTGCTTGGTACTCTTCGCTTCATTAATTGTTATATTGCTTTTTTAATAAAAAAATTGAACTTTCTCACCTAAAATTTCAAATAAATCTGATCCTTGTATATTTTTATAAAGTTCTTTTTATTTGTATGTTTATTTTGTCTTTTTGTTCTTTGTATTAGCTATTAGTATTAAGTTATTATTACTTGCAACTTGACTTAACTACATTGAAATATTCTCCTATTAAAAATGTTATTAATTTTGCTATTGGAAATTCCAATAAAAGATATTTTTGCCTTCAAACTACAATAAAATTTGGTGCCTTAAGATGACAAATCACTGCAAGAAAAGATTAATAAATGTTTTGAAAGGAAAATGCGATAGCAAAATTTTGAGATTACAATTATTTATATGTATCCATCAAGATATAATGTTTGAAATTTTTTAATGTATAATAGCTAGATAACTACTCACATAAAACATGTTGATAATTTAAATTTTAATTAAGTGGTCTTTAAAATGGATTAGGATTTCAAATAACATTCTAAATTCTCGTCTTAAAATGCATTTAGACATTGACACGTCAATTAAAAAACTTGTAAGTTAGTATCAATTCGATACACAGTCTTTCTAGCTTCCTTAGAGGTAGAGGTGCCTTGAATAATTTTTTAAAAAATATGTAAAAGCGTAAACTTCAAACTTCCTCATATTATCGCCGCCGCCCAATGAGATATCCAACAAAATCTTCTAAAATAATAAACTATGAAATACTGCAATCATAAGTTATTCTTTATAAGAGAGTGAGACGTAACCACACTTATATTGATATAGAATTAAAATCATACCGGTAGAAGCAAGGTTGCTAAGGCACAACACATAATTATACATTACATAAAATAAAGTTTTAATTCGATATTTGAACATAAAACAAAAAAACAATTACCAATCAACTTCTTCAAAATCCTGTGTCATGAACACTTCGAAAACAAAAATCAAGAAAAAGGGGGTAGAGAACATCTTAACAACAAAGATTTTAAACATCATAAATTTAACAATTAGAAGAATAAGACCTCCAATATTTGATGCTAGCTAATGAGACAATTTCCAACTCACCGAAATGTTGTCGCCAAATTTGTGTAGCTTGAATATCTTGAAATTATAAAGTTAAAAAGTTCGAAGAGAAATAATATTGCTAATAAACTCAAAATATCATGTATCCTACAATGAAAAAGTGATAATAACAACTATTTTATATAGTCTATTTGATTTAGAAATCAAACAAAAAAAAATTAACTTTTAAAAGCATAAAACATTTAAATATAATGTACTTACGTCGTAAGTTTCATACGTTGCTTTATCATAACCCGATGAATCTGCAATTGATGAAGATATAATAGTCAGTATTGATAGTCTCGCGTGCTATAAGCAGAAAAATTAATAAGAGAGACACAATGAATTAATTGATTAATAATTAAATAAAAAATCATTGTATATACACATATTTAAAATTTAAAAAAAAATCATTGTAGAATTGCAAATCAAGCAAACAACTAATTCCTATAATTTATAAAGTAACAAAAATGCACAATTTACCATGAACTTATAAAATTCTAATACTAAAGTTTTACATTTTAACTACTCAAAAGAACACTAAAATAGGGACGACTTTTGCTCATGTAAGCCACATTTCAGATTAGAGAAACTCAATTTTTCATAGTCAGAACTTGCTTCTGAAAATTTTTAATTGAGAATTTTACATCCTATCATGAAAACATAGCAACAACTTCCACAAAACCATATCAACACCTGCTTTGCAAGTGCTTGTGGAATATTTTTTGAAAGACTCAAGAATGTGAGGTGTAGAATACTCATACGTTATAATTCAAGAAAATGGATTGTATGGCTTCTCCGGATCTTGATGTTGCTATAATCGCATACACGAAACTTCAAATTCAATGACATCTTAATAATGGATATTTCATTGATGACATGAGTTTTCATAGCTATATTTTACAATATATGTTTGATCTGGTGTTGATGTGTCGTGAATTTTGGCACATGTTATGCCTTTGTAACTAGAAGTGTTGCTTGTTTTTAAGTGTTTTACATCGTTTCTTATGTTATTTTGGTGTTTTGTAGGGTTGGTTCACTAAGGAACGGAAATGATAAGAAATGCTGAAAAAACGGACAACTTGGAGCAAAAGGACGGTCCGTAACTCATGTTACGGACCGTAACGTGTACCGTAAGCTGAGAAAAATTTCCAGAAAGTTGCCTAAGTAGTGTCACAGGTTACGCCTAGAAGGACGGTCCGTAACTTAGGTTACGGGGCGTAACGCATTGGCCACTGAAGACTGAGGCCATGATACGCTGGAAGATACGGACCGTAACCTATGTTACAGTCCGTCGCAAGAAGCCGTGACGGTTGACCTAATCAAGCTGACAAAGTACGAAACCGAAGTACGGACCGTAACCTGTGTTAAGGTCCGTAACAATGCCGCGTAAGGGTGTTTTTGTCCAGAAACTTGGCACGATTTTTGGCCCTATAAATACTTAAAGATAGGGTTTTAATTGAGAATTCTGATTTTCTTTGGAGCATTAACTTTAGTCTTGAATATTTGAAGTGGTTGGAGCATTTAAAGCACCAACTTCACTTCCATTCCATATTGTATTAGCATCGTAAGTATATTATGTTAACTTTTAAGCTTTCTTTGTTCACCAAAATGATGAGTAGCTAATTTTAATTCTAAGGTTGTGGATCGCATGATGGGTATTATGTGAATGGGTTTCTACTATTGATATATGCAGAATAGTTGTTAGTATTTATTCTATCTTTGTGCGTTAGCGTCGGGTAATGATTGCAAGCATTAGCCGAAGCCATTATACTAACTTTTCTTGGGAAAGAGAGTCAGTTGGTAAGATTGAATAACAATGACTGGGGGCGTTAACCCTCGTTTAATAGACTGACTTAGGGATAAGAACAAGTCTAAATTGACATTATTGGTCGCTCTTCGATTTCAACTCTTTTACATTTGAAAAAATCATAAAGAGGAAATACGACCTAACTGTTGGGAAACATTAGGAAGTCCTTAAGAGATCAAGTGCATACTCTTAGAACAACCATTAGAAATATATCACATTGAAACCTGAAGCATAATATCTAATCAAAATGGGGAACACAACCTTAGTCTCTCTCTTGCATTAAGGACAATTCAAGTCAAAGTATTCAATTACATTAATCAACAATTATTTCAAACTGTTCGGAATAGGATTAAAGCCTTTAAAGACTAGTATCGCATACAATTAGTACCCTTTTCTCTCCATATTCCCTGTGGGATTCGACCCCAACCTTGTTTGGGTTACTATATTTGACAACATCCGCTTTACGCCATTAATATGTGTAATTTGAGCGTATCAAATTTTGGCACCGTTGCCGGGGAATATGGTTTTGAAATTACTGATTGTGCGTACTCTTCTTTAAAACTTTTTCTAGTCCATCACACCTTGTTTGCTGTTGTGGTGAACCAGGTGAACATGGCTGGAAGACAGAATCACAATCAAGGAAACCAAGGTGGACTCCAAGTGAACCCACCTGCACCAGAAGAGGATGAAGAGGAGAATATATTTGCGGAATTCATCAATGAAGCTGATTAGGCTTCTGCTGTGGTCCCTCCTAGGACTGGAAATGCTACGTTCAAAATTGATAGTTCTATCTATCAGCTGCTGAAACTTGAAGGTTCTTTCCTAAATTCTTTGGAGGATTGTCCACTTCGACATTTGAAGAACTTCCTGCACGTATGTGCTCAACAATCCCAAGGTGCTGTTTCTGCTGATGCACTGCGGTTACGGGTCTTCAAATATTCCTTGGCTGGCCAAGCAAGGGAATGGTATGAAAAGATTCTCAGCAATTCTATCCATACCTGGAGTGAGCTAGCCAACACATTTCTGAAGAAGTGGTTCCCACCGAGCAAAAAGGCTGAACTTCGAGATAAGATCTTTGAGTTCAAAATGCTCCCAGGGGAACAATTATATTCGGCATGGGAGCGGTTCAAGTATTATCTAGCTCAATCTCCAACTCATGGGTTTCCAGATGCTATTCTCACGGAGAAATTCTACAAGGGCTTAGAGACAATGAATCAGATTGCTGTCAATACTGCCGCGGGAGGATGCTTCATGGACAAGTCATTTATCGCCATCACCCGTTTGCTTGATAAACTCACCACCCACAATCAAGCTTGGCATTCAACTGAGAGTGAGAGTCTCTCTTATGGTAGTCCATCACTAGCTGCCGTTGTAAAAGAAAACCATGAGAGAGATCATGCCTTTGCTCAATTGCAAACTACGGTGGATCTATTATTAAAGAAGTTGGCAGAAAAGGATGCACAAGGGGTAAATGTGGTTGAGGAGTTACCACCTCATCTATAGGGAATGTATCAAGTCCCTGGGGGGATGTACCAAGATGGGCAACAACAGTATGAAGATGCTAATTATGTCAACAACTCTCAAGGGGGCTATCAAAGGAAAAATTATCAAGGTCCGGGCCATCACCCATGGCAAAAGCCTCAACACCAATTTCAAGGGAACAATTATAGCAGAAATGATTAGGAAAATCCAAATCAAGGGAATTACAATAACAACAATTATGGCAACAAGAGCTCGAACCCCTACATTCCACCAAGGGGGCAAGCATCAAATTTCCAACAGTGGAGAGACAATTCAGCTAGCAACTCTGCTGGCAAAGTTGCTAATGATTCTGCGGAGCTGAAAAGTATGATGCAGAAAATGCTAATGAATCAGGACAGAACTGAGAGCACAATCAAGGGAATGTCTCAGGTTCACCTATCTCAATCAGCTTCCATTCAGAAGCTTGAATCGCAATTCAGAGACCTTTCCAGAGAAGTGCATACTCCTCAACGTGGACAACTACCAAGTGATACAATTCAAAATCCGAAAGGTAGTGGGGTAAACTCTGTGGAGCATGTAGCGGCTATTAGCACCCGAAGTGGAAAAATACTTCAAGGTGCTGATGAAAAGGTGATTGATCTCGAGCCAATTGTTGATGAAGAAGCACAACCTGATGTATCTGATGTTATTGTGGAGGAAGAAACAGAGGAGGAAGTCCCTATTATAGCTGAAGAGGAGCAAAATCTTGATAATCTCATGGCACAAGGAGAAAAACATGAAAAGGGGAAGGCAAAACTTTCTGGCGCTCTACGCCCTTTGAGCCAAATGTTCAAATCTTCACCGCCTTTTCCTCAAAGGCTAGTTAGGAAAACAGAAGATGACAAGTGCTTGCGATTTTATGATTAACTCAAGCAATTGACGATGAACATTCCTTTTATGGACGCTGTCCAAGAAATGCCGGGGTTTGCTAAGTATTTGAAGGATCTCTTAACAAAGAAGAAGAAGCCATTGAAAATCGACACTGTGGGTATCACTCATCGTGTTAGTGCTATTATTTCCAAGACCACAGTGCAAAAAAGGAAAGATCCTGGAGCATTCACCATTCCATGCACCATAGGGCAGCAGGATTTTGCCAAGGCGTTGTGTGATAACGGAGCTAGCATCAATCTTATGCCCCTTGAGATTTTCAAGAGATCCGAATTAGGGATACCAAGGCCAACTACCATGAGGTTGCAGATGGCTGACAGATCGATAAAAAGGCTAGTCGGGGTAGTTGATGATGTGCTTGTTCAAATTGGGGAATTCCTACTGCCGGCAGATTTCGTGATTCTTGACTGTGCTATTGATCAAGAAATTCCTATTATTCTGGAGAGACCTTTCCTTGCTACAGGGAGGGCTCTTATGGATTCAGAGAAGAATGAAATCAAGTTCCGGGTGAACGATGAGGAGGTGACTTTTCACGCCAGCAAGGGTATGAAATTGCCTAGTCTTTATCAGAGTATTTCAGTCATAAATTCTGTTGATGTGGTGGATGAAGCGGTAGAATTCAAGATGGAGGAAGAATGCTTGGGTGAAGCATTATCGGCCATTTTGGTAAATTTTGATGCAGAAGAAATAGAGGGATATATTGAGACGGTGAATTCACTCACCGGTCTGGGGTCTTACTCCTATGAGCCCAAGAAATTGTCTCTTGATTTAGATAAACGAACAACTCCTCCAGCAAAACCGTCAATTATTGAGCCACCGAAGTTGGAGCTCAAGAAACTTCCATCCCATCTTAGGTATGAGTTTCTTGGAGAAAATGCCACCCTCCCAGTTATTGTGTCATCACTTCTGAATGAGGGCCAAATTCATAGACTCATTGCAGTTTTGAGGAAACATTTGAGAGCTTTGGGTTGGACTATTGCAGACATCCGGGGGATTCCCTCCGAAATTTGTGAGCACCGAATTCAATTGGAGGAGGAAAGTTCACCAAGTGTTGAGCATCAGAGAATATTGAATCCATCGATGCAAGAGGTGGTGAAGAAAGAGATTATTAAGTGGCTAGATGCTGGGGTAGTTTACCCGATTGCCAACAGTCCATGGGTAAGTCCAGTCCAGTGTGTGCCAAAGAAAGGGGGAATCACTGTTGTGCCTAATTCTAAAAATGAGTTAATTCCGACTAGAACTGTCACTGGTTGGAGAGTGTGTATGGACTACAGGAAGCTGAACACTGCATCTTGCAAGGATCATTTCCCGATGGCTTTTATTGATCAAATGCTTGATCGGCTAGCTGGAAGGTCTTATTATTGTTTCTTGGATAGGTACTCAGGTTACAATCAAATCAACATTGCATTGGAAGACCAAGAAAAGACTACTTTCACTTGTCCCTATGGGATATTCGCTTTCAGCCGGATGCCATTTGGTCTGGGCAATGCCCCAGCCACTTTCTAACGATGCATGATGTCCATATTCTCTGACATGGTTGAAAACTATCTTGAAGTCTTCATGGATGACTTCTCTGTGGCGGGAGATTCATTCGATGAATGTTTAAATCATCTTGATCGGGTGCTACAAAGGTGTGAGGAGACAAACCTCGTTCTCAACTGGGAAAAGTGTCATTTTATGGTAAAGGAGGGAATTGTCCTTGGCCATAAAATTTCTGAAAGAGGGATTGAGGTTGACCAAGCCAAAATTGATGTGATTTCAAAACTCCCTCCACCCATCTCAGTAAAAGGGGTTCAGAGTTTCTTGGGGCACGCCGGATTCTATAGAAGATTTATCAAAGACTTCTCCAAAATTACAAACCCAATGTGCAAACTTTTGGAAAAAGAGTCCAAATTCAATTTTGATGAGAAGTGCATCAAGGCTTTCGACGAGTTGAAGTTAAAATTGACTTCAACCCCTATTGTTGTGTTCCCGGATTAGTCGCTGCCCTTGAATTAATGTGTGATGCCAGTGGTCGTGCAATTGGCGCTGTGCTTGGTCAGCGGCTCAACAAAATGTTACAGCCAAGTTTTTATGCCAACAAAACACTGAATGGAGCTCAACTGAACTATACAGTAACGGAGCAGTAACTACTTGCTATTGTTTATGCCTTGAAAAGTTTCGGGCTTATTTATTGGGTGCCAAGGTAGTGGTTCACACTGACCATGCTGCCTTGCGCTACTTAATGGCTAAAAAGGATGCTAAGCCTCGGTTGATAAGATAGGTGTTGTTGCTACAGGAATTTGACTTCTAAGTCAAAGACCGAAAAGGGTCAGAAAATCAAGTAGCTGTCCATCTCTCCAGACTTGAAGCACCAGTGAGACCGATTGATGTGCTGGATATTGATGACACTTTTCCGGATGAAAGAGTCTTGGTAATCTCCAATGATGTGGCACCATGGTATGCCGATATTTCCAATTATTTGGTAAGTGGTATTGTTCCTGAAGATTTGAAGGCATATCAAAAGAAGAAATTCTTGAGAGATTGCCGACAGTATTATTGGGATGAGCCTTACTTATTTAGGACTTGTGCAGACAATATGATCAGAAGATGTGTGGCTGAATCTGAGGTGATGGATATTTTGAAGGCTTGTCATGATTCTTCGGTTGGTGGGCATCACAGTGGAAATAGAACTGCAGCCAAGGTGCTAGAGTGTGGCTACTATTGGCCAGCCATCTATCGTCATGCGAATATGTTGGCACTTTCTTCTGATAAATGCTAACGCCAGGGCACAATAGGTCGGAAGCATGAAACACCGATGAATTTTGTGCTTGAGGTGGAGCTCTTTGATGTGTGGGGCATTGATTTTATGGGGCCCTTCGTGAGCTCATATGGCCTGAAATATATTCTTGTTGCGGTGGATTATGTCTCCAAGTGGGTGGAGGCGGTGGCCTTGCCTAATAATGATGGTAGGAGAGTCAATGCCTTTCTAAAAAAGAACATCCTTACTAGATTTGGCACTCCTAGAGCTATTATTAGTGATGGTGGTTCTCATTTCTACAACAAACCATTTGCTGATCTTCTTGAAAAATATGGCGTGCATCACAGGGTTGCCACTCCATATCATCCTTAGATGAGTGGTCAGGTTGATGTCTCCAACAGAGAGATAAAAAGCATCTTGGCAAAGATGGTCAATGTAAATCGCACTGACTGGTCCAAAAAGTTGGATGATGCTCTATGGGCATATCGCATGGCGTTCAAAACGCCTATTGGGACTTCACCGTATAAGTTGGTGTTTGGGAAGGCATGTCATTTGCCTATTGAGCTTGAGCATAAGGCCCTTTAGGCATTGAAAAAGCTTAACATGGATTGGCATGAAGCAACAAAGCTGAGGTTGTTTTAAATCAACGAGATGGATGAATTTAGGTACAATGCCTATGAAAGTGCAACACTGTACAAGGAAAAGATGAAATACTATCATGACTCGAAGATCCTCAAAAGGTATTTTCAGCCGAAGGACTTGGTCTTGTTGTATAATTCGCGCCTAAAGTTCTTTCCGGGTAAGCTAAAGTCTCGATGGTTCGGTCCGTTTGAAATCGCAAGTGTTTCCCCAAATGGAAGTGTCATTGAGGTAAAAACCAAAGATGGCACTCGAACTTTTAAAGTGAATGCACAAAGAGTAAAGCATTACCATTGGTGTATTGATGATGGTAAGGTGGTTGATAGGTATCGTTTGAAATACGGTTCCTGAACTGGAAGTTGAGGTATCACGTCGAGCCGTGATGTTAAACCAAGCGCTTTGTGGGAGGCAACCCACATTTACTGCTTTATAAGTAGTTTAAATTTTGTATTTCCTTTGTTTTCTTTTATGTTTTTGTTGTTTGCTGATGTGGTAGGATTCTAAGGACTGAAGAGGCCAAAAGAAAGTAAGTGCTGAGTTTTCAAGGAAAGGACGCTCCACGTTACGGCCCGTAACTCATGTTACGATTCGTATAATGGAGCGTAACAAGAGAAAAGAAAATGCAGAAATCACTGAAGGATGGAGGAAAAGTGTTACGGTCTGAGTTACAGACCGTCGATCATGTTACGGACTGTCAACACATGAGCGTAACCTTGACAACAATCTTGGCAATCACTGGAAAAGGTTCACCCGTTACGCCAGCTAATACGGACCGTAACACGAGTTACGGTTCGTCGGCTGTAATGCCATATCATTAATGAAAGCTGGAAACGGGGTCGTTTGGTTGACCGTAACACGAGTTACGTCTCGTATCTCATGTTACGGTCCGTAACTCTAAGTGTAACGGTCGGCATGTTTAAATACATCCCCGACGGTTACCATTTCAAACCAAACCGACGTTTCAAATTTTTTAATCCCTCCCCTCTCCCTCATAACTTCGCTCATCCTCTCTTCTTCTCCCCCTCACCATCTCTCCATATTTCTTTCACCATAGTTGTTGTTTTTCTCGTCACAATCCCTCGCTGTTTTGCTTTAATCTCGAGTTTCATCCAAGCATCGCCAACTATCAGGTATAACAATGTGTTGACTCTCTTTCTTCTTTTATCTATCGATAAGATTGCTATAATCTTTCATGAGTAAATTCGTATGCAATGCCATGTAATTATGATGTTGAATGATTTTAAATCCCCATTGAATAATTGCGCGGGATTTAACTATGGTGGGGGGTTGGGTTTGGTATGATTGCTGTTTAAGAGACTCGTGGGCACAAGAACATTGTCTCCCACTGAGTCGGAGGGCATCCCGATTGAAAGTTTCATTCGTGAAACTACTAAATTGGTTTGGCCACCAACTGTTCGATAAAAGGTTTCAAAGAAATCTTTGGTAAAACCGAGTGAAGTCTGAGTAACCCGAGGTATGTGAGGGTATCTAATGGTGTTTTACACCATACCCAAGGTGCCTAAAGTCAAAAATCTTGGCCTCGTGCTTAAACTGGAAAATTTGGCAAAAGCTGTACATCTGTGAACTGATTGCCCGACGTTCAGTGTTCCGGGCCGTAACGTGTGTTACGGACCGTAACACCCCATCGTAACACCAATGATTTCCATGAAAACTTTCTGGAAATTTGGATGATGTTACGGTAAGGTGTTACGGACCGTAACATGATTGTCGGACCGTAACATCATACCGTAACACCGATGATTTCCCCAAAAACTTTCTAGAAATTTGGGTGACGTTACGGTAAGGTGTTACGGATCGTAACACGTTTGACGGTCCGTAACATCATACCGTAACGCATATGATTTCTAGAAAACTTTCTGAAAATTTGGGTCACGTTACGGTAATATGTTACGGACCGTAACGCGTATGACGGTCTGTCTAGCTTATTACGTTTCCTGTGTTATAAATGAACAATTTGAGTTACGGTTGAAGCTACGGCCCGTAACACCATCGACGGTCTGTCGAACGTGTTATGGTGCATGAGCTAAGTGAAGTCCTGAACTTCAACCAATAAGTTGTATAATTGAATAGCTTCTTGTGTATCATAGCTGACTTTGCCTTCAACAGGTATGGTTAACCCAAGGCAAGGAAAGAAGGTTGCACCCAAGGTTGCAGGAAAAGGAAAAGGTCGCGGTGCAGGCAAAGTAACCTCACGGTTGCGCGATGAAGAACAAATCAAAGACACAAGGGCTACAAAGAAGCCCGCTGCACCTACCAGGCCAGCCTCACCATCCGAAAGTTCCTCCTTATCTGATGAGGAGAGTTCTTCTAGTTCGTCTAGCCATAGTGGACCCGCGCGGACTGTCACACCACCACACCAGCCTCAACCACCCATTAGACAGCCTACTGCGGAGGAGCGCGAATAAGAGCGCGAGCAGGAATGGAGAGATACTGACATCCGGATGAGGGCTATGTATGAACAAGACCTCCGATTTTCTGTGGAGGGATCTGAAGACCTGTACAACAAATGGTGTGAGATGGCAAAGCATGCGGGGCAGGGCCCAAAGAGAAGTATTTTCGAGGAAAAGAACGTCAGCTTCGATGGTCTCGATGGATATCCGGGCATCCGTGACACTCTCCGCTTCCACAAGTTAGAGATTTTGAGAAACCCTGTGGGGTCCTACATCCCGGATCTTGTTCGGGAATTCTACACTTCTTATGGGGCTTCTTTATTCAAAGCACAGAAGAAAGGGCAGCGCGCAACTCAAGTGCCGCCCATGAATGAGGTAGTAGTGCGCAAAAAGAAGATTGATGTTTCTCCGACGGCCATAAATACATTACTATTCAGGGAGAATTATATTGCACCTACAACGGCGGAAGAAGGAGAGTTTGTCTACAAAATTGCACAGAAAGATACAATCTCCGTCAGAAAATGGGTGGCCTCAGTGATTGCACGGTTGGCAGATCCCGAATGGGCAATAGTGCCAAAGTTGACAGCCACTGCGCGACTTTGGAAAAACACCCTCACACCTGAGGCAAAGTTTTGGTGGCAGATTGTTCTGTTCCGCATCCGTCCTACCCAGGCAGATAATTATTTGACTTCGGATAGAGCTGTTCTGGTGGCTGCACTTATGTCGCGGTATAAGATCAACATTGGAAGACTGGTAGCGGCAGATCTCCGGGAGAGAGCTACCCAACCAGCCACTTCGCTAATTCATCCATGTTTGCTCACATTCTTATGCCTACACGAGGGACCAGAACCCCTGCCCTTTATCGACCACAGTGTGATCGCCAGGAGTATCTATGACATCACAAAGGGCAGAGATGATATGTTAAGCCAAGGTACAATGCCATCTGCCTCGTCTTCTGATGTGCCAGAGGGGCTAACGGGATCAAATGTTTTACCCTTAGCTATCATGGGTGCTGAGGCAACTGCTGTGGGTCAGCCCACAGATTCTTAGGCTCCACCGACTGACTATGCTACACAGCCCATGCCAGCTCCAGCTCCACCTACTTCAGGTGGTCCTACCTCTTCCACTGGAGCGAGCCCAGCACCGGCTCAGCCCATACCAGGAGTCCCACCCGAACTTACGAGAAAAATGATTTTTAACCGGGAAAATTTTAGGGCAGTGGTCCTGCAAGCTGATAGGACAGATAGACAGGTCAAACAGCTCATGACCGAGCTGAAATTGTACACCAAAAGGGCTATTGATGCAGCGTTAAGGCCAATAAAAGAACAGATGGCTGATGACCACCTACAGATCCACTCTCGGATAGATGATATTGAGAACAGAATGACGGAGCTGACTAGGACACACCTCGCTGTGGAATTGGGCACTATTCGGAGTGAGTTGCGGACCCTAAATGATGATGTGCAGAAATTGAAGGTACAGGAAGTGGCTGTTGTGACGGACCAGATTCCGAAAGTACACACAGAGTTGGTACAGAGCTTATACTAGCTGGTACAGAGTCTACTCGGGGATGATGAGATCGAGGACGCGGTTGAGGAGGAGCAAGACGAGGAGTTGGAAGAGGATACCCACTCTTTGGCTAAAGGGAAGCGCAGGAGAGCCACGCCGGATGGTGAAAACCTCGAGCCCATTCTCAAGAGTCTTGATCCATTTGATGCTTTGCGCCCACAGAATGAGGAGGAGGAGCGGCAAACATTGAAGAAGACCAAACATGAGTCCCGGCTGGGTTCTGACACCACTGGAGCGACTTCTAGCTCAGCCCATCCCATTGAACCGGCTCACCATACTTCTTCTCCACCCACTGAGACTGGGATTTCTAGTGTTGGCCAGCCTGATACCACCATTTCTCCTACCTCCGAGGTTACCCAACCTCATGATGCTGCAGCAGATCCAAGCGCCTAGTGCGCTCCAGGGAGGCCCTCCGTTCTATTGATGGATTATATAGATGCCTTGAGGGAAATGCATGTTTCTTAGTTGGGGGTGTGGGTAATTGCTGGTATTGTTTTGGTATATCGGATATTGTTTGTTATTGTTTTTGTTTTTGTTGGTATTTTATCCTAAATTGTGATATTAAGTATGTGTTTAGGACAATTGTTATTGTTTTTGTTTTTGTTGGTATTGTTTTTATCCTAAATTGTGATATTAAGTATGTGTTTAGGACCCTCTTCGGCTGTTCTTTGCCTTGTGTTCTTTTCCCGAAGAATGTTATTTTTATGTTGAACCTGGCATGTTTAGGATGTTTAGTTAAGAGTAAAGTAATGATGACTTAAGTGGTGGTGGTCCGTGTTTTCTAGCATATATAAAAGTGTTTTTATGAGTCAATGATATCCCTCCGAAAAATAATTTGTGAGGTACATCAAGAATGGGTTGTTGATATTGACATGTATGGTTCTTTTAATGACATTGCAAATGAAGGGTGTCCATGTGTGTGAAATTTTCAAACGGAAGTGAAGTCAGAATATTTAAACAATCCTTATGCCATTGTGTTGTGAGTTCTTAGTTTCTATTTGTGTATGATGCTTGTAATCTAGAACTTGCTCGGTTGGTCGTGCGTGAATTCTAAGGAGAGTTTGATTGTGAAGTGATCTTAGGCTTTCTTTGTATTTACTCCAAAGCCTGTTTATCTTAAATGAGCCTAGCCCGTACAGAAAATGATCCATAGTCTCCCATTTTGAGCCTATAGACTTTTTCTTTGATTAGCTGTGAACTAACCTCCTTCCCTTCTGTGAATAAACCCATTTTGCACCAAGTCCCTCCTTGACACTAAAGAATGACAAATGAGGCTAAAAGCCTAAGTTGGGGGTGATAAGAGAAAGATGCGGATAATGAGGCTAAAAGCCTAAGTTGGGGTTGATAAGTGAAAGATGTGGAAAATAAGGCCAAAGGCCTGTTGGGGGTGATCGTGAGTATTGCGGGGCATGATTCAGTGTGGATATAAAAAAAGTATATATATAGATATGTACATGTATATAGATATATAAGTTCTAAATAAATCCATGCTGAAGCTGTAGGGTCAGAAATAAAAGGAAGAAAGGTGAATGAAGTCAAAATGAAGTATCTAGGAGGATGAGTCACCACTATCCAAATATTCATCCTACCCGTCCCTAAGCCAATGTTACAAGCCTAAAAAGTCCTAATGTGATCACAGTCGAACTGTTCAAAGTTGAAGGCATGGAAAATAAAGGCAAGCCTATTGTATGTGCACGCATGGTATGCAAATTTCTTTGTGAGTGTGAGTGTCTTTCTGTCTCTTTAGTCTTCTGTCCCATTTATTTTGTAAATGTGTGTTGGGACATTCTTTAGTCTATGTGAGGGCGTAAGGATTATAGATTGCAAAGTAACTGGCTTAAAAGTGATCAATGTTACAAGCCTAAAAAGTCCTAATGTGATCACAGTTGAACTATTCAAAGTTGAAGGCATGGAAAATAAAGGCAAGCCTATTGTATGTGCACGCATGGTATGCAAATTTCTTTGTGAGTGTGAGTGTCTTTCTGTCTCTTTAGTCTTCTGTCCCATTTATTTTGTAAATGTGTGTTGGGACATTCTTTAGTCTATGTGAGGGCGTAAGGATTATAGATTGCAAAGTAACTGGCTTTCCGGAAGTTGAAATTCATGTGCATAGAGACTCCCATACTATGATTGTGTCATTAATTGAGGTTGCATAGTGAATTGCAATTGTTCTGAAATGTGCGTCTTGTATCACAAATAGGAGGTGGATAAGAGCCCAATATTTTTCTTGGATTGAAGAGTCTGTGTTAGAAACACATGCCAAAACCACTGTAGTCATTCTTATTTTGCTAGATGTCGTGTGTTAGTAGGGAGTCTTACTGTAGTTGCTTGAGGACAAGCAAAAGCTTAAGTTGGGGGTGTTGATGTGCCGTGAATTTCGGCACATTTTATGCCTTTGTAACTAGAAGTGTTGCTTGTTTTTAAGTGTTTTACATTGTTTCTTATGTTATTTTGGTGTTTTGTAGGGTTGGTTGACTAAGGAACGAAAATGATAAGAAATGCTGAAAAAACGGACAACTTGGAGCAAAAGGACGGTCCGTAACGTGATCCGTACCAGAGAGGATAAGTGCCACTATAAAGGACGGTCCGTAACGTTTACCGTAAGCTGAGGAAAATTTCTAGAAAGTTACCTAAGTAGTGTCACAGGTTACGCCCAGAAGGACGGTCCGTAACTTAGGTTACGGGGCGTAACATCATGGCGTAACGCATTGGCCACTGAAGACTGAGGCCATGATACGCTGGAAGATCGCAAGAAGCCGTGACGGTTGACCTAATGAAGCTGACAAAGTACGAAACCGAAGGACGGATCGTAACCTGTGTTACGGTCCGTAACGATGCCGCGTAAGGGTGTTTTTGTCCAGAAACTTGGCACGATTTTTGGCCCTATAAATACTTAAAGATAGGGTTTTAATTGAGAATTCTGATTTTCTTTGGAGCATTAACTTTAGTCTTGAATATTTGAAGTGGTTGGAGCATTTAAAGCACCAACTTCACTTCCATTCCATATTGTATTAGCATCGTAAGTATATTATGTTAACTTTTAAGCTTTCTTTATTCACCAAAATGATGAGTAGCTAATTTTAATTCTAAGGTTGTGGATCCCATGATGGGTATTATGTGAATGGGTTTCTACTATTGATATATGCCTAATGGTTGTTAGTATTTATTCTATCTTTGTTCGTTAGCGTCGGGTAATGATTGCAAGCAGTAGCCTAAGCCATTATACTAACTTTTCTTGGGAAAGAGAATCAGTATTGGTAATATTGAATAACAATGACTTGGGGCGTTAACCCTCGTTTAATAGACTAACTTAGGGATAAGAACAAGTCTAAATTGGCATTATTGGTCGCTCTTCGATTTCAACTCTTTTACATTTGGAAAAATCATAAAGAGGAAATACGACCTAACTGTTGGGAAACATTAGGAAGTCCTTAAGAGATCAAGTGCATACTCTTAGAACAATCATTAGAAATATGTCACATTGAAACCTGAAGCATAATATCTAATCAAAATGGGGAACATAACCTTAGTCTCTCTCTCGCATTAAGTACAATTCAAGTCAAAGTATTCAATTACATTAATCAACAATTATTTCAAACTGTTCGGAATAGGATTAAAGCCTTTAAAGACTAGTATCGCATACAATTAGTACCCTTTTCTCTCCATATTCCCTGTGGGATTCGACCCCAACCTTGTTTGGGTTACTATATTTGACAACGTCCACTTTACGCCATTAATAGGTGTAATTTGAGCGTATCAGGTGTGCACTTCAATATTTTCAACTTGATCTAACTATCACTACTAAAAAAACTGCATTTTCCGACCTCAAAAAACCGAACTCAATTGAGGTTGGAAAATAACCGACCTCATGAGGTCGGTAAAGTCGTAATATTTATTTTTCGATATTTTTAAAAATAAACCGACCTCATGAGGTCGGTAATATTGTACCAAAATTTCAAAAAATAAAGTACCGACCTCTGTACGTCAGAAATTCATTTGATGCTAAATATTATAATTTTATTTTTAATTTAAAAGAATACCGACCTCATGAGGTCGGTATTCTTTTAAATTAAAAATAAAATTAAAAAATAATATACATACCGACCTCATGAGGTCGGTATAATTAGTCAAATAAAATAAAATACGTACAGACCCTTCATCGATCTTTCCCCTTTCTCTCTCTTTTCCTCTCACCTTCTCTCTCTCCCCTCTCTCTCTAACCCTAATAACGACGCTGCCAGTGACGGTCGCCGCCGTCTGCCATTGCCGTCGCCGTTCACGGCCTCTTCCCTTTCTCTCTCTTTTGATCTCACGTTTTCTCTCCCCCTCTCTCTAACCCTAATAACGCCGCATGCTAGTCACCGTCCCCGCCATATGCCGTTGCCATCGCCGGACTATCTTACAATTTGAGGTATGCTTTCTTGTTTTCTTCTTCAAAATTGCAGGTCAGATTTTGAACGACTATTCTTCTTCCTTGTTTCTTGGTTCTTTTGGTTACCCAGATCCTTATTCTTGTCTTGTTGGAATAAAATTGAGTTGTTGCGAGATACCATATAAATTGTTTGTAATCGACTACAAGGGTAGTTATTATAGTGGAAAGTGATTAAAATATTACATTGTCTTTTAGGTATATTTGGTTAATCTTATTTCGCGATTCTCTGCTTTTCTTGGGGTATCTATATTTTTGTTCTTTATTTTTACATTTCTATATGCAGAAGAGCTAGTAGGGAGATGAAGTAGATTTTGTTGAGAATCAACCATTATAGTATGATATGATTAGATATCAAGTGGGTTGCTACTTTTGTTGTTCTGTTATTTTTTACTTAGGTCTTTTGGCTTTATGAGATAATGTAGTTAAGTATATTTTTTTGCGTCTTTAGCAACTTTTTTCCTAATTTAATTGGTGATTATCAGGTTGGGTTTGCTCAAGTTTGTTGTTGATTTGCTATAGCTAGTTTCCTGAAATTTATGATTGGTTGGTTAAAAAATAATTGATCTTTTGCTCAATTTTTTGCAGTTGTCTATGAACAATTTGCATTTGGTAGAATGTTTGTTCATTTGGTTTTACAGAGATCAAGTGTCATTGTACACACATGTATAGCATACTAGTTGCCTATTGTGGAAGTGCACTAAAATGCTTTTAATGTTCAATTTTGGTGTTTGTTGGGGGGTGAAGTTGTTGGTGCAATGTATATCAAGTGTTTTTTGTCTGAGTTATTGTTTGAATGGGGATGATTATTTTGCATTTGATTGAATGTATGTTCATTTGGTTTTACAGAATGTGTCATTGTACAAAGATGTCTATTATGGAAGTGCACTAAGATGCTTTTAATGTTCCAACATTGTAAAATTTTGGTGTTACTCTTGAGAATTGACTGAATATATAGTATCAGTGGCGTATGAATGTACATGTTGGTAATTTTTTTCTTTCATCGATGAACAAAATTTAGAAGTTGAATGACTAGAAGATAGTCCTAGCGATATCATGTTCCCATCTATGTAGTATTACTTGGGGTACAAAATATTTCCAATTTCTAACCATCCTATCATTTTCTCTGAAGTATATACTTTAAGTATGCATTATGGAGAAAGTAGAGTAGGTAAAGAGTTTGGACACACCTCAGTGCATATCTTTGCTACTTTTAGAATGACTATATAATTAGATATGAGCTCACCTAATATCCCCATTGAAGCAGGAGAAGGATCTAAGGCAACAACACATGGAGCTGATACAGGACTATCCTTATTTAACTCCAACAAAATCTAATGTTGTTCTATAAGTTTACTTCTTTTGATTTGCCTCTTAGTCTTATTCTTCTTAACCATAGGACATTCTGGGTTTCAAATGTTCTTATTCATTAGTATCCATAACCTCCCTTTCAATCCAACAGTAGAGCTTCAAAAAGGATTTGGAGAAGATCAAATTGGCATACTTTAAACTACACAATGCTATCCAAATTCCAAAGCCACCATATATCTATAATCCCAAAATACAGTGCCTAATGTATATACTAGTTAATACTGAATACCCAACAAAAAACCATAACTAGAATAAGGTTAATTTCAGTGATCCATATTTCATTCATTCAATCACTAAATCCATTTAACCAATGATAACTCAAAAAATAAAATTTAACCAATGATAATATAATTGCCCTGGTTCTCTTCTACAAAAGCAGAGAAAACTGCATAGAAGAGGATAAAAAAAGGAAAGAGTACCCCAATATTTCAGAAATTTAACAAAGGATGTGCCCTAGAGTACCAGAGAAACTTCAAAGTACCAACATACTTGAGCTGAAAAGTTGTCCTGGTTTTCAATTAAACTAAAAGATGACTCATTTGTTCTGTATAATTGTTTGATATACAGAGGAAACACCTCTATTTGCTCTCTTTCCAATTGGTCTTGAACAATAAAGAAGTTAATTGTATGAGTTAAAGTGATGAAAACGAAATATCCAAGAACCCACAGTATCTTCACATAAATTCATGTTGCACCAAGATATTACTTGCGCGTATAGAGAAGTCTTATAACGGTTTGATCTTTTATAAGTTTGATTTTTTCATATTAAAAAAATCAAACCATTCTAAGATTTTTCAATACGCTTAAGTAATATGTTGGTGCCACATGCATTTATGTGAAGATACTGTGTGTTTCTTGGTTTTATCTCTAAGACACATATTACAGAATGGCTAATGAATTTTTTTTTTAGACTGGTAACATATGGCTAATGGAACTTTTTGAAAGAGAAGAAGTGGTTAGCTCTTTTTTTTTTTTTTTTTGTATAATTGCGCCAACACATTACTTGCACTACTAGTTTTGATCTTTTCCTAGCTTGAAGTTTGTTTTACTTGGGTTCTAGTTTAGAGTATGGTATACTAGATAGATTTGAATATGAGGTTCTTTAAGTAGCCAAATGTTTTGAACACAATTTCGCCCCTAAACTCAATGTTTCTAGATACGTTGTGTTTTGGGATTTTCCGTCATACACACAAAACACTTTTACAGAAATGCAGCCACAATGGAGAAAGAGGAACAAAAGAAACCAAGTAAACACAGGATATCACTTTCTTCCATCTCCATTTTCGGTTTGACTACTAGAAAATAAGCTCAAAAGATGGTTACTTCAAAAAAATCAACCAGAGAACTGAAAGGTCCTCACATTTCAATTCTGCCTAATATAATCTCAAAGCATTAACGATAGACAGATAACCATTAGAAGCAGTAAGAGTATAATTATCAATCAGCTTCCTTCGTAGTCAATAGCAAAATAACTATTCCTCAATCCCAAACAAGTTAGGATCGATTATATGAATCCTCAATGACCATATTTATTCCATAGTCAATATTTAGCTTAATGTTGTAACCTTAAATATCAGCTTACAACAATGCATAAATTATTTATTTGGAGCATTTTGAGCTCCCTCATCAGTGAGTTTTCTTCCTGGTACAATTTACACTAATTAATATCTCAAAACTTCATCTAATTAGTGATTCATCTAAGTGACCCTAATTATATTCAATTTACTAACTTTAAGAAAGCATTGTGCTACTAGATTAAGATTAAATTAGTTCAACCATAATCTCTAATGCCTACTGATAAGCATTGTTATTGATGAAGTTTTGAGCTCTGAACAAATAATTGTTTTAGGTTCTCTTTCTTAAATGCAACAGGTTTTCAAGAGAGTCCATTCTAATTTTCAGTTCATTATTTTTTCATACATAATTCATGTTTCACTACCTAACCAAACAGAATAACCTAGTTAGCTAGTTAATCTTGTTATAAACATTCGAGACAAGATATTTAAACTAAAGTTTTTCAGAATTTGATAGTTTTTTCTATTGAATACGAAATTTAAGTTGGTTGCTAATTTTACTTTTTTATTTCAGAATCAACATCAACATTCAAAGGCGGATGATGATGGGACTCACGTGTCAAACACACAAAGGCATGTTTGAATGTTAATGTTGTGGTGGATTTGTAGATTGTGTAAGTGTTTTGTGGATGTTTACGAGGGGTGAAGTAGTCTAATGTTGTAGACTGACTTAGTGTAGACTAGTTTAATGTTTTGTGGATGTTTACAAATGTTGAAGTAGTTTAATGTTGTTTTGATGTTTGCGAGGGGTGAAGTAGTCTAATGTTGTAGACTAACTTAATGTAGACTAGTTTAATGTTTTATGGATGTTTACAAATGTTGAAGTAATTTAATGTTGTTTTGATGTTTGCGAAGGTTGAAGTAGCTTAAGTCTCTTGTGAATGTTTGATTGATGTTTTTATTCAACTTTGAAGTAGTTTCAAATTAAATTTGATGTATTGGTGGTTGTAGTATATGTGTTGTAATAGTAGTTTAATGTTTTATGTATTTATAGTAGTTTGGTGTATTGTTGGCAGCTATTTGAGCAGGTTTTAGTTGAAAGTAAAATTATTTTCATCTTGACAGGGGAGCAGCTGGAAAAACTGCTAGGTGCTGCCATTTTTCTTGCAGGGTACCGACCTCATGAGGTCGGTTTTGGGGCCAGACACATATAAAATACCGACCTCATGAGGTCGGTAATTTGCAATTCCCTGGAAACTTTTGCAGAAAACCGACCTCATGAGGTCGATTTTCTGCAAAATTTTCCAGGGAATTGCATGAAGTCGGTTTTCTACAAAATATTTCCAGAAATTGCAAATTACCGACCTCATGAGGTCGGTTTTCTGCAAAAGTTTCCAGGGAATTGCAAATTACCGACCTCATGAGGTCGGTTTTTTGCAATTTTTTTCCAGAAATTACAAATTACCGACCTCATGAGGTCAGGTTTCTGCAAATATTTTGCAGAAACTGAGAAATACTGATCTCACGATAACTGAAATCTAAAACAATATATTATATATTCATATAACTTACTGACCTCAGGAGGTCGGTAAACTAATATCATTATATTATTAATATAATTTACCGACATAATGATGTCGGTATTTCATATAATTAATATCCGACTAAAACAATATTACCGACCTCATGAGGTCGGTTTTTGGCGACCTCATGAGGTCGGTAATATTTCCGACCCACTGTTTTCCGACCTAATTTTGAGGTCGGTTTTTGCCCAAACCGACCTCATGAGGTCGGAAATGACCCTTTTTTCAGGTCGGAAAATATAGTTTTTTTAGTAGTGTATATATACATGGGCTTCTAATTGATAATTATTCGTGATAAGGGTGAAGTTAAATATTTTGAATTCAAACTCAGTTTATTTGAATAAGGCTTTTGCTATTTTCAAGTGGCAAAGACTCCTATATGGCCTGTGTTGTAGTTTTCCAGCTTTTTATTTGAATTTCAGTTGCTATTTTCAAGTGGGTAAGACTCCTAGCCTTACCAACTTTACTTATTTGAATTTTGTTCTTTTACTCTTTATTAAAAGGTATACAGAAAACAAATAAGTATAAACAATATTACTTTTCCAGTTTCATGTATATATACTATGTTAGAACTCAAATCCAAAATATTTAATAGATGGAATCAAATTAGAAAATTTTATCTTTCAATATAATTTTAAGAAAACATGCTCTATGTTTTTATCTCAATTTGAAAAATCTTTATCTTTCATTTAAATTCAAATATTTTTAATCTTAGTTCTATTATTTTTATCTATTAACTCAATTTTTTTTTAATCCAAATTCAAAAATTTATTACAATTTTATTGAGTTTTTCCTAATTTTTGAAAATAAAAATTCTCATTAATTTACTTTTTAAAATACATTTCACCCTCACGGGTAAATATTTTTTAATGCTTAGGTTCAAATTTTGAAATCACGTAAGCTCAAATAACAACATAAATAGCTTTTATACTTCCTAAGATACTTACCTTCAAATTCAATTTAGTTTGAAAACTTATTTTATTTCTTTCTATTCAACCTAAATACATGTTCTTAGTGCTTATCTCCTAATTCAAATTTAAAACTTTAGCTTTTAAATTTGCTTTGTCCTAATTCCCATTAACTTTGTCTTAAATTTGCCAAGTGGCTTGTTATTAGCTTGCCACATTGCTTATACCTCTCCTATTTTATATACTAGTATTCGTACCCACGCGATGCGCGGCGGGTATCAAATGAAACTAATCATAGAAAATTATTATCTTATTTGTTTGACATAATAAAAAAATTATTATATATCATTAACATATTTAAATAAATTTGCGAAATATTAAATTATAATTTTACTTATTTGAACATATTCGATTATATTAATTTAACAAAACTCCAAATCTTTTTATGTTAACCTTGTTCATCATACAATCCAGATTAATTATTGATTTATGACATATAAAAGTTCATATCATCACAAAAGAATATAATTTTTAATGTGGTAATCGAATTTATTTATATCCAATATTTTTAATTTTGGTTCTATATTGAAAATATAATTTTCTTATAATATAATTTAAGATATTTTTAATTTCAAATGCTAATGAATCTTACACTCTAATAAGTTACTTCTTAAAAGTACTAAGGCAAACATTTTGAGTGAAGTATGGCAACAATTTATTCCCTCATTTTCTTTTTTACCATTTTCTCAATAAATAACATCATCTAATCACCTCCAATTTGCATGATCTCCCAACGTTTCAGTACTATTTCACTTATTCTATTACAACAATGGACCAACGAATAGTAGTGTATTTTATTTTATATCACTTCCCCAGATAAATGACCGTAATACTTTCAATATGAATGTTTATTTTAATTAATTAAAATCTCATATGTATTTAATTATATTTTAAAATTTTACTTTATTACTTGGAATTGTTTCATTATTCAATTCAATAAGTTCTATAATAATTCTATATTTTTACACTGAGTTATTAATTTTTTCCTACATCTGTAAGTTTTGGAACTTTCAAGTCTAAACTATGCATAATTATCTAATGCTTCTTTCTTACTGTAGTCTAAAGTATTATCGAATACTTCTAAGGATCCAAAAAGTCTGCATCAAAGTTTAACAAAAAATAGAAGATTATGACCTGTACACTGAAATGGAATATTATTATCAATGTTTTTTTTTTCCACCAGTATAACAGGAAAAATAACTAAGCAATATGACTTGCATTGTAAATTGAAATAGAAGATTCACAAAGAAGAGAACTTACTATATGATTTATCTGGAGATATCTATGAAAAGTTCAAGACGGTTAATTAATCTATGTAACAAAATGGTGGAGAAAATAACACAAATTAGAGCAAAAAATGTTACATCACATGAGATAGCCACATTCAATCATTCATTTGTACAGGAACTATACAAAATTCTTCATTCGACTCTCACAGAAAAGTCATGTCTCTGTCCTTTTTCATGACATTTTTATAGCACGAAATACGATGAAAACCAAAAAATAACTTGAAACAAACGGTGACTCTTTCAATCAATGTACAGATAAATTGATAGATACTTCTATTCTATTAAAAAGGAAAGAGTGAACAACAAAAATTAACTTAAACCCCATTTATTTAATTTGTAGCAGATACCAACTATTTTTATGAGTGTTAACCACATAGTAAA
This sequence comes from Lycium barbarum, assembly GCF_019175385.1. Lineage (NCBI taxonomy): Eukaryota > Viridiplantae > Streptophyta > Magnoliopsida > Solanales > Solanaceae > Lycium > Lycium barbarum. The sequence goes on along the minus strand of NC_083346.1, from coordinate 39,092,135 downwards.
TCTTGCTTAACCACATAGTAAATCTTGCATTTGGATAAATTCTTTGTATGCTTAAAATTATTAAGTATGTAACCTCCTTTTAAGTTATTCTCGTACATATCACAATTGATTTTATTTGTTTTTAAACCATATAATAATACACATCTCTAGTATATACTTACTAATTACTTAGTTTTGTTAAATTATAGCATATTACTGCAGAGTAGGAGAATTTAAAGTTGAACTCTCATACTCTTTAGTTGAATACTAATTATAGTTCATGATACATTTATGCGTGCGCTTTAATTATTTTAAAAATATTATACTTCAAACATATCTATTTTAAAAAAAACACTATGAGTCAGTAATCTATATTAAAGGAACTTTTACAGGAAAAAAAGGGTTTATTAATAAAAATACGAACACGAATGAAAGAACGGAGAATATATCATTCTGAAGCATATATCCAGCTTTAGTATGTGCTTGTGCATATTGTTGCTTGGTAGCAAAAAAATACCAAAAATGAAGTCTAAACATAAAAGGATTTTAATTGGGTATTCAATTTGCTGTAAGAATTGTCATCTAATTAATGAAACCACTAAAGTGTAGGACAATGATAAAGAATTAAAAAGGATATTTATCTTCAATTTAATTAATAGATAATTTATTTATTTAAGTAAAATCAAATTGCTTATAAGTAGGATAATGGTACAGAGTTTTAAAAAATAGTTATCATCAATTTAAATTCATATAAGATTTAATATTCAACAGATATTAAAATTGTTGATAAGTACAATGATTATAATGAAACAAAAAGTATTTATCTTCAATTTAACTCATAAATAATTTATTTTTTAACTCAATTCTTATTTAAATAATGATAAAAAGACTTCAAAAAAAATTATATTCAATTTAAGTTCATAAAAGGTTTATTTTAAATTCGAATTCAAATTGCAGATAAATATGATAATGAGAGAGAATTAGAAATTTATTTATCTTCAACTTAAAGTCTCAAAAATTATTTTTCAGCTCAAATTGCGGATAAGTTTTAAGTACAGCAAGCATGATATGTTCTGTTATTCTTTCATAAGCCATTCATTATTTCTTTCTTAATTCGATGACAATTCTAATTAATTTAATACGTTGTAAATATCTAATTTAATATAAACTGAAATGTGTGCTAAATTTCCATATATCTATATCGGATAAGATCAGCAAGTATACACAAATCCAGAAAAATAAATTTAATGAAAAAAATGGGTGAAGTATTCCACTTTAACATGGAATTAAGAGGCTAACACAGTTTTTTTTTTTTTTTTTTTGTGTGTCGATTACTACCTTTTAATATCTAATTAAATTGTATATTTTAATAAATAAAGATAATATAAAAATCTCCTTTTTATTTTGAGTTATTTATTTTTAAATATCACATTGTGGATTTTTTTTAGTATTTTAAAACTATATTCTTAGTCTTATAAAAAGTGTAAGGTTTCATTAATTTTTAAATTTATTCTTAATCTTATCTTTATCATTTTAATCGTCTAAAATGTAGGTAATCCAACTTATTGTCATGTTAATATCGTATCAAGATTTTGAATTAAAGAGTTGAAGTAATGACTAAAAATTTCGTGATCCAAGAAAGGAAATTTTGATGTTGCAAATATTTTATATATTCAAAGATTTTGAAAAACAAATAATACTGCAAAAAGACCGTATGTACGAAAAGTTAGAAGTTAACTTGATCTCCTTAACTTCTTCCCCTAAGAAGGAGATAAGAGCCAAAATTCTCGATTTGTTTCATACCTCCTCCATCTAATCCAAGTTTCATCGATTCATTTAATAGTGCGCTCGAAGTATATGTTTGTCGAGTATTTCAAAAAATAAGGAAATAACGAAAATTTGTCGCATAAAATTAAAATAATAATTCAAGCTTAAAGTAGAACTCATGTAGAGAAATAAATAAAAGATCACTAACACAGTGATTGGGCTTGCATATTTCATTCTTGCTCCAAAAGATAAAGCACCAACAAATGTGGCAAGAAAACTATAAACCTTCCAATAAAAAAGAAAAACAGTTCAGTTTTGATTGTACAAATCGAAGTAAATTTTTTTTTTTTTTTTGCTTTCATATGTGTTGTAGGCCTACCCTGTTCAGTTTCTTTGCTCTAATCTTCCACAACTCCTTCTTCCATAATGATCTTATTTCTCCATTTCTATAGCTATCTATGTTGGCAAACAGGCCTCTTGAAGAAGTCTTGTTCAGCTTCTACAACATCAATCAACAATAAATTAGAGATTTTCGGAATAGAAAACAGCTCTACAAAAACTAGGCTTTTAAACATATGTTAAATAAAAAGAATCGGAAAGAAAAAAACGAAACAATAAATAAGTTACTGTTTAACTTTTGAAAGTGCAAATCATCTTAACTCTAGCTAACTTTATATAGATGTATGGAAATATGGATAGATATTCAAGATAAGATGGATTCAAATTCAAAAAATCCCTGATAGAGTAAGACTCTATTTTTTGAAGTACTTAATCATTAATTATTTATGAATTCTGTCTATTATATTAATTATGTCTTTCTGTTTGAACTTCAAAACCAACATAACTATGAAGTGGTGAATTTTCTCCACTCTATTTATTTTTGTCCTTACCTTTTTTTTCCCTTACTGTATATGTAAAATATCATTAATAGTTCATTATTTTTTCCCAACAATATCATAACAATTTATCCAAAAAAATGCAACATATATATTATTTACATTTCGGATTATGATTATTATTCTTGAATGTCACGTGAGTTTAGTAGATGATTACTATAATCACTTTGATGATTATTATCTTGTGGATCTTATATATAATATTTGTTTTTAATAATTAACTTTAAGTTCAAATTTGTTTTTTTTTTTCCTTCAATTATCATGGAAAGTTAAAACATGTACTTTTTATTATATTTATTAAAAGAGAAAATTTAATTAATTCTGTTATACATCAAGTTTTTCTCACTTTAAATTTTATTTATCTGGAAAGTACATGTTTTATATTTTCTTGATAAGCTTAATTTATATAAATAAATAATAAAGAAGCTACGGTTGATAACTTACCGCAACTTAGAAATGTCATTTTCAAATCTAATGGCTATGGATTCTTCTTTATCGTTTAATTTAAAGTTAAAAGATTTTATCTTTCAATTTCAAATTTCAAATCTTCTAAATTTTAGTTTTTATTATACGTTATTACAGGAAAAAAAAAGATTGTCTTAAAATTTCCAAGTGGCTTGTTATTAGCCTGTCACTTGGCTTAACCACGTTGCTTGTACTTCTCCTATTATATATATATAGATATAGATATAGATATAGATATAGATACCCAACCTTCTACTTTTTGGTCTACAAATTCTAGATTCCACTTTTTTGTAAGACAAAAAGTAAGTCTCACACGACTTGTATCCGTTGCGTGAGAGTTGAGACACATAATAATGAAAAAATTAATATTCAAACAGTGATGAGAGAACGTTGGACAGAGAACTTACCTTTTACAGTTTACCACAGTGAAGAATGTTATTAGATAAATGTGAAAAATTGAACTTGAATGGTAAGAATATTTGTAGTAAAGTTTATGTTCAAGATATTTGAATTATTGTTTCATATTTGGTTTGATTTTACACAAATTTAACCAACTTTGCGTGTTGGGGGGTGGAGTAATTTTTTGATGTGTGGAAAAAATAGCTTAGCAAGAAATCTCACATTGACAACACACGACTACTGGAGCTTTAAGAAATCTCTTCTTCAATTAGTAAGCTTCATTTTTTTGGCTTTATAGTCTTATCAACTGCAGCCTAAGGCAGACATGAACACATTAACCTAGGGATGGAAATGGGGTAGGGCAAGTCAAAACACATTTTCAGAAAATTATAAAATAGGACAGGGCAAGGCAGGACGACTTTCAGCTGCACTAAAATACAAACTGAAAGCTTCTCATTTCTCAGCATAGTGTGGCACTTATATGCTATACTATGCCTCTTTATTTACGAATTTAATGTTTAGTAGTAATTGATATCATGAATTGAGAAATCTATGAAGTGTCTCACAAAAATATGACGTGGCATGTGAGACAAAGTAAAATTTCTCATCATGAATTATATAATTCATAGTTCAGACAGTATTTTAAATTTGAAAGCAATATTTACGCCGGCAACCAGCAAAATGAGATTGCGTATCAGTAACTTCTTAATATGTTATTCTTTTGTCCTTTTTCTTAATTTGTTTTTTATATTACTTTACTATTATATATAAGGGGTAATGTAATGAGTTTTGTAGTACTTAGTTACCTTGTAAATATTTGGTTGGCCCAACCAAATTGCTTTGCTCTTTCAAATTGTCCTTAGAGTTACTATTTATTGCTTCATGTATAAAAGTATATTTCAATAAATCAAGATACTTTGAAACCCTTTTTGTTAGCATATCTTTTTTCTATGTCTTATTTTTGGCCCTACTTTATTCAATTTTTACTTAGGTTTACACAATCAATTTTGTCAATATAATCAATTTTGAGCCCTTTAAAAATGCCAAAACAATTATTAATAGTGATGATGTCATCTAATAAAAATAACTATGCACAAAGATAATATAAAATGGTGATTATAATAACTTTGAAGAACTCATTTGGTACCGGAAGAGTACTCTATCGATCAAATTTTCTTTAGTAATTCTTAAATTACCATTAAATTTCTCTTGATCTTAATTTTAGTAAAACAAAAAAGGTTATTTTGAAAATATAAAGTTAGATTTAATGATTTAACACAACTATACAATATAAAATAAATTTTAATTTTTTTTAACAATTATTAGATTAAAATCTTGGAAAATAAAAGAAAAAGAACCTTTAAATTTTAATCAATTTGCTTAATTAAGTGGGACAGAAAAGAGAAAAGATGCTTACCAAGTGATCAACTCCTCAATCTCATAATTATTAAATATTCATAATCGCATCTTTCTTTTCTTGCAAACAATTTAATTTGTCAAAAATCATGTAATCCTTAATTGGTTGAGTAAGGAAGTTTTCTTTTAAGAATAAAGCATCAGTGAGTTAATGACAAACTAAATCAATTCTTAAACTTTGTTTCAAAGAATTCAATATATTTTGAATTTCTTCTAAACCATCGTCACATGAAATTATGAGTAGTTAATCAATGAATAGCAAAACATGCTATTCCTACCTCTAACTAGAAATTATATGCTCACAAATTCATAAATTATAAAAATGTCCTTTTCAATTTATGACTATAGTCAATTTGAAATCATTCTGCATACTTTAAATTATGTTACTAAACATCAAGTTATCTCTGTCTCTTTGATATCTGTTTATCCCAAGCAAACTTGCTTTCTTATAACAATTCTTTTAGTAAATTATCTAATTATATGATAAAAAAAAATTAACTAATGAATAATACATGATTAAGAAACGATCATTTTAAAAGAGTTGTGCCTAAGAAAAGTACATAATTTTTTTTAATTAAAAACATTATAAAGTGCATTATTATCTTGATCTTGGGTCCGGGCTCAGCACGAGCTTCACTGGACTAGTTAGTTAAATATGGGCTCAAGTGTTTTACTACAAATCAAATGGCCCCAATAACATACAATTATCTAGGTAATAGTCTAACTTTATTAGTAAACCATCGGCGGCCCCTTGGAGTTCGCGACTTAAGTGGGTCAAAAAAAATTTGAACCAAAATAACACAAAAAAAAGTTACAAAACTAAGTGTCACGCACAGAATCTGGGCGTGAAGTGTTTTACTACAAATCAAATGGCCCCAATAACATACAATTATCTAGGTAATAGTCTAACTTTATTAGTAAACCATCGGCGGCCCCTTGGAGTCCGCGACTTAAGTGAGTCAAAAAACATTTGGAACCAAAATAACACACAAAAAAAAAAAGTTACAAAACTAGGTGTCACGCACAAAATCTGTGCGTGAAAGGACCAAACTGTAACTTTTTGAGTTTGGTCCTTTCACGCACAGATTCTGTGCGTGAAAGAGGCTACCTTTTTTTTTTTAAAGCTATCAAAATCACGTTTTTTTTCATACTTTGGGCAAAGATTAGTCATGTTTCAAAACCTCTAAATATCAATATTTTATATAGGACTTAATATCTTTTTTTGCGTACAATAATGTCGGCTCATTACATCAAGTATAACTAAACGTTTGGATTATAGTTTTAGGGGTTCTAACGTGCCCTGAAGTAAGTTTTATTTGTTTGGAAACTTGTCTTCTTTAAGTTTTAAGTGTCATATTTTATAGGGTTTTGATCTAAGTGTCATATTTTATAGGGTTTGGATCGTCGTTTTAGGGGTTCTAACGTGCCCTGAAGTAAGTTTTCATTCTCTCGAAGCACTTTACAGCATGAGAACACGGCATGTGGTACGTTTACCACTTACCACAAGTGCATGTTCTTGTTGCCTCATAAACGGTATGCATGTTTACACCCTTATCGTTGTAATAACCCGTCCTAACTTCATACACACATCGAATGGGGTCATACTCGGTCATTTGGTGAAGCTAACATTTTTTTTATATAATGCTCCATCTTATTGGAGGGCTTTGGCATCCATGTCCCGCCTTCGGCTAATATTGCTCCGGCCTGCCTTGTCCTAACCACAAATCGCTCCACAACCTGCTTGAAAGTCATTCTCACCATTGCGGTGACAGGTAGTCCCCGAGCAGATTTCAGCAAGCCATTGAAAGACTCTGAGCTGTTTGTTGTGAGCATGCCCTCTCTTTTGCCACCATCAGCATGAAGCGTCCATTTTTCAATTTCAAGCTTCATCGACCAAACGTATGTGGGTTCACTAACTGCCCTGATCAGATCCATTTTTGCAGCCTATTTTCTTTGTTGATGCTCCATCGCAGCCCCCCACATCAATTTGTTTAGAGAGCCATTGTGAAACTTTGATTGTAGATTTTCCTTCAAGTGCCTTAAGCAATAGCGATGGTAAACAAGGGGAGGTTGCCACCCCGGTAAATTATCCATATTGTGCAATATGCCTTTATGACGATCAGACAACACGCATATGCCCGTACGATCCTTAATAACATGAGTCTTCAAATGGGTCAAAAAGACCCCCCATGTGTCGTTGCTCTCGTTAGCGGCAATTGCGAAAGCAAGAGGGAATATTGACCCATTGGCATCCTTTCCTACTGCAATTAGGAGCTTGATGTCGTATGCACCATATACATGTGTGCCATCTATGGATATCACTGGTCGGTAGTGAGCAAACCTATCAATACATGGTTTGAATGTCCAAAATACGAAGTTGAAAATTTTAACCACAATAAGCCGCCACTCTACAACAGTACCAGCATTAAAATGTTGTAGAGTCGCCACATACCTTGGCAGCGATTGAAAAGAGGTATGCCAATTTCCAACGATCATCTCAAAAGCGCGTCTACGCCCGAGAAATCCCTTTCTGTTGCTTATAGTTTTACCATATGCGGTTTGAACGTTTCTAATGCAATCTTTGATGGGGATCTTGCACAACTTTAAACAAACAACATTTAGTAATGATCTTTTAATTGATATAAGACATACTCCCTCTGTTTCAATTTGTTTGAACCTATTTCCTTTTTAGTCCGTGCCAAAATAAATGACCTCTTTCTTAATTTGGAAATAAATTCACTTTATGAATGATTTACGACCACACAAATTTTCAAGGCTTATTTTGAACCACAAGTTTCAAAAGTCTTCCCTCTTTCTTAAATGTCGTGCCTAGTCAAATGAGTTCATATAAATTGAAACGGAGGGAGCATAATGTACTAGGTAGGATAAGTTACCTTGGCGTTGCAGCAACGTCTTTAAGTAACACTTGAGCAATCATGTTTGTATCTAAATTTATAAATTATAATGATCTGCTCGATTGTCTTCCATATCACAAGTGTGTTTTTGGCGGAATTTGTGATAGCCCACATACCATCAGGCTTAACAATTCCCCGAAGCAACCACTCACAGCCTTGATACCGTCGTCTACAAACTAGCCTCCATATCTTTGTGTTTGACTGATCAACCTTAAACTCCCTCATGTCCTTAAAGCAATAAATTTTGACAGCCCGTTGCAACGCCTTTTTGGATGCGAACAACATTCTTTTTGCAAGGTAGTATTGATCTCTGTTGAGATCCTTTGGTTCAATCCAGGTTTTTAGGCGACTATGATCATCTTCTCTTGTGAAGACAAATGCATCATCACGACCTTGCAGGCTGTCAAGATAAGCACTATTGTTAGAATGCCACTGATTGGGCTTTCAGAAGTTGGGTTTTCCGCCATCGGTGGTGGTACGTGGTGGTGCATTGGTTTTTGTTGGTTTTGACTTTGAGGAATATTGTTGGTCATACCAACTTGAACATCATCATCATCAGTTACCTCTATATTATTAGCTATTTCATCGTCATCACTTGATGATGACTCATAATAATTTGGAAAATCTTCATTATCAAGTGGATTCCTCCTCCTACACGAAAAGTAACATGTTTTAAATACCAACATCATATATATATATATAAGGATTATTTAATATCAAGGTGATGAACTTACTGTTGTTCATAAGCATTGTCATGGTGTGGAGAATGATCAACTCCACCGAACTGAGAGGATTCACCAACATCCCTATTTGGTACCACTGGCGAGTTTTGAGAATAGTTCCTATAAAGATTTGAAAAATGGTTATTTACCAATTCATACAAAAAACACATGCTACTACACACAATAATAATATGAAAATGTATATTTACCAATTTTCATAAGCTTGATTAAATTGCTGGCTTAGATTTTTCAGTGACACTTGACCACTCAAAATGGCTCCATAAGAACTAAAGTCCCCAATAGTGTTACCATGAATAGGCTGGACTGGAGGGACTTCTTCTCGAGGTATCTTTTCAACATACATCTCAAGAACATTAATGGATACTAAATCATTATATTCTTCCGGCGATCCCAAATAATCACTCAAAGATTCATCGTCGTTGATATTGTGCATGCCATAACGCACTACACCGTTTGATATTATTTGTGGATATCTGCCTGTTATTGAGATTCCAAACTCAGTGGGTATAGTTTTCATTATTTTATGCAAGTAACTCACTAGTGTTTCATAATTTAAAGTTGTTCGAAATTTAACATGGGCATTTGGTTTGATACTATAACGAACGGAGTAATTGTCCTCAACGATATCTCCATCCCAAAATAATGAAACCCTAACAGTTGAAGCATTTTGAGACATTTTTTCTATGAACTTTGATATTTTTTTCAATGACTTGTGAAATTGATGAGTTTTTCACTCGTCCAATATTCATGTTAAATAGATTGCTGAAATTGTTATGTGTGGTGTGTTGTCAAATCAACACTTACATTGCGCATTAAAATGGTGAGCAATTCAAGTGAGAGTCATATTAAAACAGTCAAATAATGCAGCATTGTATTGTCAAATCAAGTCTTTATGTGTCATAGATTCCTGAAATTGTCATGCGTGGTGTGTTGTCAAATCAACACTTACATTGCGCATTAAAATGGTGCACAATACAAGTGAGAGTCATATTAAAACGGTCAAATAATGCAGCATTGTATTGTCAAATCAAGTCTTTATGTGTCATAAATTACTGAAATTGTCATGTGTGGTGTATTGTCAAATCAACACTTACATTGCGCATTAAAATGGTGCGCAATACAAGTGAGAGTCGTATTAAAATGGTCAAATAATGAAGCATTGTATTGTCAAATCAAGTCTTTATGTGTCTGTAACTACCCGTTTGGTCGTTTAGCACTTTTGGACTCTTTTTCATTAAAATACTTTTTTCGTAGCTTTAAATGGTATTCTTAACTTGCGGGGATAGGTGGCACGATTATATAATTGATGAATTTTTTTTTTTTGGAATATATTTATTTAATGTGTGTGAATGTATTATTATTATTATTATTATTATTATTATTATTATTATTATTATTAGTAGTAGTAGTAGTAGTAGTAGTAATATATAAAAAATATATATAGTTTGGGGTAGTCAGTTAATTAGTGGATAATGGGTCAGTATCATTTTACATAGACTGAATAATTAAGGACTTAAATATTTTTTTAGAAGGAAAGGAGTGGGCCAAGTCATCCCCTATTGCAGGCCACGTTTTGAGAGGTTATTAGGGATTGAAAGAATTGTTGGCTTTTCAAATTGATCAATTTTCTGAACAAAACAAAAGGGGTTCCCACCGTGAGGAGAATAGGCAGTACGTCTCCATCAAATTCTAGCTTCAGGTAGTAATTTCTTTCTTAATCCATAGCACCGTTTATTGGTTATTAGGAATTGATTTGTGAAGTTAGATATGATTAGGGTATAATTAGTCGATGATGAGGGTAATAATTAGGGAACCTAATGATTGAAGTAATTATTAGGGTAACCATGCACTTGCTTGTCCCTTTAGAAAATAAGTTGCAGGTTAATGTTTAGCTTTTAAAAGACGTTGGTTTTAGCCATTTGTACATATGCGTGCTGTAATCATTTAATTTGGGATAATATTACCTATTATGATTTCTCAAAATTTAAAGATACAAAGGAGAGATGTATTGTAAACAAAGGAACATTGTGTGACAAAAGAAAAGGTCCAGAAATATTTTTTTTGAAATGGAACATTGTGCTAGCGTGTAGTTGCTTAGTATAAAGCACTTGTTTGGCGTGTTGTGCATTTTGTGATGTATAATGATGTTGAACTTTTGCTTATCTAACAAAATTAGGGAGCTGAGTTGATGGGCAGATATGGGATCAATATATTGGTCTATGTACGTTTCGTTATTAAGAATGGAGGCACTGTGTCCGTATTCATTTCTTTTTTCCTTTTGGTTGTGAAATTCTAGTATGTCATCACGTTAAAATTTCAATTTTTATTTATTGAATCTATATGATTGAATATTAGGTGTATTGGGATATATGAATACCTTCAAATTCATTGTCTTTGAATTGTGAAAGTTGGATTTTTGTCCGAAGTTAAGTTATTGGGGTAATTAAAGGTTTCGAGTCCTAGTCCTAAGAATGGAGAATTAATGATTTGAGAGTCCATTTATGGATGAAATTGACCAATTTTAAAAATATATGATCATTAGATAATGGGTAAAATTATTTTTCAATAAAATTCCAATCTTGCCCTTGTCGGCCCAAGGCCACTTGTTGGGGTGCGTTTTTGGTTCGAATATAAATATAGCAATATGGGTGTCCTTAGATTCGTATTCTAACGTAGATCGCATGTTTTATAGATTTTGATCGTTCAGAGGCTCTACGCAAAGGGAAGGCATTAGTTTGATTGTTCGTGGCATCCGCTCGGCATTGAGGTAGGTTACGGTCTACTTTAGTTAGACTCTGATTAGAGAATCGTATGTAGTTGTAGAAAGTGACGGGGATAGCATGATAGGCCTTCGGGCATGAAGTGGAGGTGAATTCCAATTAGGTTGGTTTTGTCAGCTGTTATGTGGGCTTGTCGCCAAATGTGTTATTTCTGTGATTATCACTTGTTTGTATCTCCGTCACATACTAGTTCACTCATCACATGAAAATGAATGGTAATATTGATAATTGAACAGTGGACAGTAATATGACTTGTACTTGTTGATTTATATTGGTGATATTGTTGAGACTGATATCATGCATGGCATGCTTTCCATATTATTGTTGTGATGATTGGTGGGGTGAGTGTTTGAGAGACTCCGAGGTCTTTGCCAGAGATGGAGAGTGACAGAGAGACTCCGAGGTCTTTGCTGGAGATTGAGAGTGATTAATAGCCTCCGAGGTTTCTGCCGGAGAGCACGAGTGGTACATGGACCTCGCGGGTCCACCATGGGTCATGGCTTTGAGGCACTGCCCTTAGCATGTATGTACGAGAGTGGAGTGAGAGAGGTGACTGTTGCATTGCATTGCATTCATCCACTCATATATTTGACTGATCATTTGGTGAGTTATATCTGTCTTGGTTGATTTCATGATTCCTTTACACTTTACTTGTATATGATACGTGACCATACCTATTTGCTCTATATGCTACTTGTTGGTTTCAACTTATTCATGCGTTATCTAATCATTGTCGGCCTATGATGCTTACCGGTACGTGTTGTACTGATACTACTCTTGCTGCACTTTTGTTGAGTGCAGACTACGATCCAAGTTCCAGTTCTACACCCCGTGGCTGATACGCGAGGGTGACATCTTTCAGTCATTCAGGGTGAGCTACTTGGTCATCCGTGGCCCTTGAAGGACCTCCTCTATTTATTTCTGTTTTTGTATTCGACAGACAATATGTAGCATTTCGGAGGAGGAGATTAGGGCTGCTGAGACACAGCCTGGGGTCGCTGCTACTCCTGATTTTCAGGAGGCTGTATTTCGAGTGTTGGGGGTACTTTGACAGTTTGGCTCAGGCGGGCATGATTCCAGTTGCTCCAGATGGCTCGCAGACTAGGGTGGAAGGTCACACTCCCGATGCTACGGTTGCTCCAGGATTTCGGACATCGAGGGCATTGCCGGCAGCAGCAGTGGCTCCCCGTATTGATACTACTCCAGCGCCTGATTTTTCTCTAAGGCCTATGGATGGGCCAGTATTGACCAGTGAGGAGCGAAAATTGTTCGAGGGGTTTACCAAAATGTCTCCTCCTTGGTTCTATAGTACTCCCGGGGAGGATGCGTATGAGTTTATTGTTAGCTGCCATGAGATGCTTCATAAGTTGGGTTTAGTGGAGTCTCACGGGGTTGATTATGTTTCTTTCCAGTTAGTTGGGGATGCCAAGCAGTGGTGGAGATCGTATATGAAGTGTCGACCAATTGGGTCGCTACCTTTGACCTGGACCCAGTTCTACCAGGTATTCCTAGAAAAGTATGTCCCTCGTACTCTAAGAGACAACAGGAAGGACGAGTTTTCGACATTGGAGCAGCGGGGTAGGTCGGTTGCGGAGTATGAGACCAGATTTCTCGCTTTGTCCCGTTATGCGACGGCATTACTTCCCACTGAAGCTGAGAGAGTGAGGAGATTTGTGAAGGGTTTGGACCTTCCGCTTCGGTTGGAGACCTTACAGTTGGAGGCTTCTGGGGCCTCATTTCAGTCAGTAGTGGAGCATGCCAGGAGGGTTGAGTCAGAGATGGGTCGGGCACATAGTGGGGGTAGTGAAAAGAAAGCTCGTAGATTTGACAGTTTCAGAGGTACTATTAGAGGTGGGGGGACACCATGACAGGGTTCGTCATCATCCCTACAGCCGCCCCATCCAGTCATCACTACAGGCTTTAGCAGGTGGTCCTTCAGGTTATAGCGGGCACAATTCTGAGCAGACTTCCCGGGGTTCTTACTCTCGACCTTCAGACCGCGGAGGGTATTCTGGTTCATCTATGACAGTTCAGCAGCCTATAGCCAGAGGAGCATGTTTTGAGTGTGGTGGGATAGGGCATTACGCGAGAAAGTGTCCTAGGTCCAGGCAGGGTTCCAGAGTTCAGACATCTAGGCCTCCGGCACCGCCAGCTAGAGGAGGAGGATATTCTGGTAGAGAGGGTTCGCAGTCTGGCAGGGGCGGCCATCAGCCTAGCAGAGGTGGTCATCAGTCGGGTAGGGGCAGCGCTCAGTCAGTGAGAGGAGGATCTCAGGCAGGCCATGGTAGTCGTGGAGGCACACAGTCCGAGGGTGGACGTGCCCATTTCTATGCTTTTTCGGGTAGAACTGAGGCTGAGGCCTCTGATGTGGTTATCACAGGTATTATTTCGGTTTGTCACCGATCAACTTCTGTCTTATTTGATCCGGGTTCTACTTTCTCTTATGTGTCCACATATTTCTCTATGGGTCTGGATATGCTTTGTGATATGCTTGATGTACCTATTCGCGTCTCTACTCCTGTCGGAGATTCTGTGATAGTAGATCGGGTCTATAGGTCTTGTGTGGTCACATTTATGGGTTATGATACTTGGGTAGACTTGGTTATTTTGGATATGGTGGACTTTGATATTATTTTGGGCATGGACTGGTTGTCTCCCTATCATGCTATTTTAGACTGTCACGCCAAGACAGTCACGTTGGCCATGCCAGGTATTCCACGGTTAGAGTGGAAAGGTACTCGTAGTCCAGCACCTAAGAAGATCATATCATTTCTTCGGGCAAAAAAGTTAGTGGATAAGGGATGTTTAGCATATTTGGCTCATGTTCGGGATACTAGTGTGGATACCCCTTCCCTGGAGTCGGTGCCAGTTGTTTGTGAGTTCTCAGATGTTTTCCCCACAGATTTCCCCGGTATGCCGCCTGATCGAGATATTGACTTTTGCATTGACTTGGAGCCAGGCACCCGACCTATTTCTATTCCACCTTATCGGATGGCTCCGACGGAGTTGAGAGAGTTAAAGGAGCAGTTGCAAGACTTGTTGAGCAAAGGATTTATTAGACCTAGTGTTTCTCCCTGGGGTGCTCCCGTTCTGTTCGTGAAGAAGAAAGATGGTACCATGCGGATGTGTATCGATTATCGGTAATTGAACAAGGTTACAATCAGAAATAAGTATCCAATACCCCGCATTGATGACTTATTTGACCAGCTTCAGGGCGCATCGATTTTTTCTAAGATTGATTTGAGGTCAGGCTATCATCAGTTGAAGATTCGATCGGAGGATATTCCGAAGACCGCTTTTAGGACCCGTTATGGTCATTATGAGTTCTTGGTGATGTCTTTCGGGCTTACTAATGCCCCCGCAGCGTTCATGGATTTGATGAATGGGATCTTCAAGCCTTACTTAGATTCGTTCGTGATCGTATTTATTGATGACATCTTGGTGTACTCTCGGAGTAAGGAAGATCATGAGAAACATCTAAGGATCGTGCTTGGCCTGTTGAAGGAGAAGAAATTGTATGCCAAGTTTTCCAAGTGTGAGTTCTGGCTCAGTTCCGTGGCATTTTTGGGACATGTTGTGTCCAAGGACGGGATTATGGTTGATCCCAAGAAGATCGAGGCGGTTAGAGATTGGGCCAGGCCTACTTCGGTGACTGAGATTCGGAGCTTCGTGGGCCTTGCGAGTTATTATCGCCAATTTGTGAAGGGGTTTTCATCTATTGCTTCCCATTTGACTAGGTTGACTCAGAAGAATGTGCCTTTCCAGTGGTCCGATGAGTGTGAAGAGAGCTTTCAGAAGCTCAAGGCTTTATTGACTTCAGCCCCGATTTTGGCTTTACCTGTGGAGGGAAAGGACTTTACTGTTTATTGTGATGCTTCTCGGATTGGCTTGGGTTGTGTGCTGATGCAAGAGGGTAGGGTGATCGCGTATGCTTCGAGACAGTTGAAGGTTCACGAGAAAAACTACCCCACTCATGACTTAGAGTTGGCTGCAGTAGTCTTTGCTTTGATGATTTGGAGACATTACTTGTATGGAGTCCATTGTGAGGTGTTCACGGATCACCGTAGTCTTCAGCATGTGTTTAATCAGCGGGACCTAAATTCGAGGCAGCGTAGATGGATGGAGTTGCTTAAGGACTATGATATCACCATTCTTTATCATACGGGAAAGGCAAATGTGGTAGCTGATGCGTTGAGCCGAAAGGCAGTGAGTATGGGTAGCTTGGCGCGTTTGATTGTGGGAGAGCGTCCTTTAGCCATGGAGGTGCAGAGTTTGGCTAATAGTATGGTGAGACTCGATATTTCAGAACCTGGTAAGGTTCTAGCTTGTGTGGAGGCGAGGTCATCTCTTTTGGAGCAGATTAGGGCCCAGCAGTTTGAGGATGTGAAATTGTGCAAGATTCGGGATAAAGTGCTAAGTGGAGAAGCCAAAGAGGCTATTCTTGATGATGAGGGTGTTTTGAGGATTAAAGGGCGCATTTGCGCTCCTAGAGTTGGTGATTTGATTCCGTCGATCTTGAAAGAGGCTCATAGTTCCAGATACTCCATTCATCCAGGAGCAACAAAGATGTATCGTGACTTGAGGCAACACTATTGGTGGGGTCAAATGAAGGGAGACATTGTGGAGTTTGTTGCTCAGTGTTCGAATTGCCAGCAGGTTAAGTATGAGCACCAGAGACCAGGTGGTGTGCTTCAGAGGATGCCCATTCCCGAATGGAAATGGGAAAGGATTGCTATGGATTTCGTGGTTGGTCTTCCGAAGACTTTGGGCAAGTTTGATTCGATTTGGGTTATTGTGGATAGGTTGACTAAATCTGCGCACTTTATTCCGGTTCAGACTATTTGTAACGCGGAGAAGTTGGCTCGGATCTACATTCGAGAGATAGTGCGATTACATGGGGTGCCTATTTCCATCATTTCAGATAGAGGCACTCAGTTTACTTCCCATTTCTGGAGGACCTTGCAGAAGGAATTGGGAACTCAGTTAGATCTTAGTACCGCGATCCACCTGCAAACAGAGGGTCAGTCCGAGAGGACTATTCAAGTGCTTGAGGATATGTTGAGGGCTTGTGTTATTGATTTTGGTGGTCATTGGGACCAGTTCTTACCCTTGGCAGAGTTCGCGTACAATAATAGCTATCACTCTAGTATTGACATGGCGCCTTTCGAGGCTTTATATGGTAGGAGGTGTCGTTCTCCTATTGGGTGGTTTGATGCTTTTGAGGTTCGACCTTGGGGTACAGATTTGCTGAGGGAGTCTTTGGACAAGGTGAAACTTATTCAGGAAAAGCTTCTGGCAGCTCAGAGTAGGCAGAAGGAGTATGTTGACCGGAAGGTTCGTGATATGGAGTTCATGGTTGGTGAGCAGGTCCTATTGAAGGTTTCACCCATGAAGGGTGTGATGCGATTTGGGAGGAAGGGCAAGTTGAGCCCGATGTTTATTGGCCCTTTTGAGGTTCTTCGTCGTGTTGGCGAGGTGGCTTATGAGTTGGCTTTGCCACCAGGTTTGGCAGGTGTTCATCCGGTATTCCATGTTTCCATGCTGAAGAAGTACCATTCAGACGGGTCTTATATCATTCAATGGGATTCGGTACTACTAGATCAGAATTTATCCTTCGAGGAAGAGCCAGTAGCAATCCTAGATAGGCAAGTGAGAAAGTTAAGGTCCAAGGATATTGCTTCGGTCAAGGTGCAGTGGAAGCACCGTCCGGTTGAGGAGGCCACTTGGGAGACCGAGACGGATATGCGAAGTAGATATCCTCAGTTGTTTGACAGTTCAGGTACCCTTTTCTCCATCTTTTCCCTTATCGCTCGAGGATGAGCGATTGTTTGATTGGTATCTGATGTAACGACCCGTTTGGTCGTTTAGCACTTTTGGACTCTTTTTCATTAAAATACCTTTTTCGTAGCTTTAAATGGTATTCTTAACTTGTGGGGATAGGTGGCACGATTATATAATTGATGGATTTTTTATTTTTTTTGGAATATATTTATTTAATGTGTGTGAATGTATTATTATTATTATTAGTAGTAGTAGTAGTAGTAATATATATAAATATATATAGTTTGGGGTAGTCAGTTAATTAGTGGATAATGGGTCAGTATCATTTTACATAGACTGAATAATTAAGGACTTAAATATTTTTTTAGAAGGAAAGGAGTGGGCCAAGTCATCCCCTATTGCAGGCCACGTTTTGAGAGGTTATTAGGGATTGAAAGAATTGTTGGCTTTTCAAATTGATCAATTTTCTGAACAAAACAAAAGGGGTGCCCACCGTGAGAAGAATAGGTAGTACGTCTCCATCAAATTCTAGCTTCAGGTAGTAATTTCTTTCTTAATCCATAGCACCGTTTATTGGTTATTAGGAATTGATTTGTGAAGTTAGATATGATTAGGGTATAATTAGTCGATGATGAGGGTAATAATTAGGGAACCTAATGATTGAAGTAATTATTAGGGTAACCATGCACTTGCTTGTCCCTTTAGAAAATAAGTTGCAGGTTAATGTTTAGCTTTTAAAAGACGTTGGTTTCGGCCATTTGTACATATGCGTGCTGTAATCATTTAATTTGGGATAATATTACCTATTATGATTTCTCAAAATTTAAAGATACAAAGGAGAGATGTATTGTAAACAAAGGAACATTGTGTGACAAAAGAAAAGGTCTAGAAATATTCTTTTTGAAATGGAACATTGTGCTAGCGTGTAGTTGCTTAGTATAAAGCACTTGTTTGGCGTGTTGTGCATTTTGTGATGTATAATGATGTTGAACTTTTGCTTATCTAACAAAATTAGGGAGCTGAGTTGATGGGCAGATATGGGATCAATATATTGGTCTATGTACGTTTCGTTATTAAGAATGGAGGCACTGTGTCCGTATTCATTTCTTTTTTCCTTTTGGTTGTGAAATTCTAGTATGTCATCACGTTAAAATTTCAATTTTTATTTATTGAATCTATATGATTGAATATTAGGTGTATTGGGATATATGAATACCTTCAAATTCATTGTATTTGAATTGTGAAAGTTGGATTTTTGTCCGAAGTTAAGATATTGGGGTAATTAAAGGTTTCGAGTCCTAGTCCTAAGAAAGGAGAATTAATGATTTGAGAGTCTATTTATGGATGAAATTGACCAATTTTAAAAATATATGATCATTAGATAATGGGTAAAATTATTTTTCAATAAAATTCCAATCTTGCCCTTGTGGGCCCAAGGCCACTTGTTGGGGTGCGTTTTTGGTTCGAATATAAATATAGCAATATGGGTGTCCTTAGATTCGTATTCTAACGTAGATCGCATGTTTTATAGATTTTGATCGTTCAGAGGCTCTACGCAAAGGGAAGGCATTAGTTTGATTGTTCGTGGCATCCGCTCGGCATTGAGGTAGGTTACGGTCTACTTTAGTTAGACTCTGATTAGAGAATCGTATGTAGTTGTAGAAAGTGATGGGGATAGCATGACAGGCCTTCGGGCATGAAGTGGAGGTGAATTCCAATTAGGTTGGTTTTGTCAGCTGTTATGTGGGCTTGTCGCCAAATGTGTTATTTCTCTGATTATCACTTGTTTGTATCTCTGTCACATACTAGTTCACTCATCACATGAAAATGAATGGTAATATTGATAATTGAACAGTGGACAGTAATATGACTTGTACTTGTTGATTTATATTGGTGATATTGTTGAGACTGATATCATGCATGGCATGCTTTTCATATTATTGTTGTGATGATTGGTGGGGTGAGTGTTTGAGAGACTCCGAGGTATTTGCCGGAGATGGAGAGTGACAGAGAGACTCCGAGGTCTTTGCCGGAGATTGAGAGTGATTAATAGCCTCCGAGGTTTCTGCCGGAGAGCACGAGTGGTACATGGACCTCGCGGGTCCCCCATGGGTCATGGCTTTGAGGCACTGCCCTTAGCATGTGTGTACGAGAGTGGAGTGAGAGAGGTGACTGTTGCATTGCATTGCATTCATCCACTCATATATTTGACTGATCATTTGGTGAGTTATATTTGTCTTGGTTGATTTCATGATTCCTTTACACTTTACTTGTATATGATACGTGACCATACCTGTTTGCTCTGTATGCTACTTGTTGGTTTCAACTTCTTCATGCGTTATCTAATCATTGTCGGCCTATGATGCTTACCGGTACGTGTTGTACTGATACTACTCTTGCTGCACTTTTGTTGAGTGCAGACTACGATCCAAGTTCCAGTTCTACACCCCGTGGCTGATACGCGAGGGTGACATCTTTCAGTCATTCAGGGTGAGCTACTTGGTCATCCGTGGCCCTTGAAGGACCTCCTCTATTTATTTCTGTTTTTGTATTCGACAGACAATATGTAGCCTTCGGGTATTTTCAGACTTATATTCCGTACTATGTTAGCGCTCTTGTACCCTTTGACCAGATTTTGGGGTTGTCGTGACATTTCTAGTTTTGATAAGTATTTAAGACTTGATAACTTATTTTTATTTAATTTTTCGCTTATTTAACTTGTTATTAGTAATGTGGTTCGTCTACTCGGAGGGATAGTGTAGGTGCCACCACAATTCGCTAATTGGGTCGTGACAGTGTCATAGATTCCTGAAATTGTCATGCGCGGTGTGTTGTCAAATCAACACTTACATTGCGCATTAAAATGGTGTGCAATACAAGTGAGAGTCATATTAAAACGGTCAAATAATGAAGTACTATATATAACATGATTGACAATTTATAGAAGCATTCACATTAAAACGAGTTATCATGTCATTTTATACCCAATTTGGTAATCTTGATTGTATTACATGTTTTACCCCAGGAAACATATTTGAAGCAATGGGTAGGAAATAGGAACTAGATGATGATTTTTATTACTCAAATAACCCTAACAACAGATTCAATCGAGAATACAATAATAAAATGAGAGTAGCGTGTTAGGGCGGCTGCAGCGCTGTAGCAAAAGTTAGCGTCAGTAGGGCTTAAATGCCCAAAAAAACATGTTATGTCAATGCCTCGTGGAACTCCACAAGATTTTAATTTTGCTCTTAACCGTTTTCGCGAAGAGAATAATCGGATGCAAATACGTTACCTTAGGGTAGAATATGGTGTACATGATAGCACAAGATTTAGATCCAAGTGGGATTCGGATTGTGAGATGTCCGATGAAGATTAATATTTTTTTATATAAAGTAAGTAGGTATGGTCATAAAGACCCCCCCCCCCTCCCAACTAGGGGCACATGGGGGTTTCAAAATATATAAGTAGCCCTTTCTTTTGTTATTAGACTACAACATATTCAATGTCGAGTAATAGAAACACAGCTTGGTCTTTACTCCTTCCAAAAGAACCAAATAGCAGTGATGATGAGAGTTCAAATCATAGCAATTTTTTGAGTGATAACAGTGATTTCAAACTAGACGAGCTAAATCTCCACCTTCTTATAGAGCGTAATGATGATTTTTGTAGTGTGAAATATTCAAATTGCGAGAATATTATTGCGGTTTACGCCGAGAATGGTCACATCGGCTTGCCAAATCAGAACGTCTTGTTCGTGACTTGGAAAATCTCAACGCTCCAATCCCAATAAGGTACTAAATAACCATGCCTCGAGTAGGTCCAAAAACTTGCGAACTTGCAGTACAAAGGATTAGAAAAGAAAACAACAGAATATTGGCCAGACGTTGTAGATTTTACATGCTAAAGTTGGCCGAAGAACAAGCATCATCAATCGGTAGAGAACTAACATCTACTGGAAAAAAAATGTGTCTTAAGAAACCGCCAATATTTTTCTGAGGACGATATTGAGGACTTCTATTCTGATGAAGATTAGGGGTTATTTAAGTTCTTTTTAATTTCTGACACATGCGGTTAATTTGTATTGTTAGTTTATGATGAAGTCATCAATAAGAAAAAACATTAGTAAGTTTTTAATTTGCTTTGATTGTTTAAGTCTATTATTAATTTCTAGAGTTAATATTCCATAAAAAATTCAACAATAATAACTGCATTCACAAACATCGGGTTCTATAGCAAAGTTTGAGGTTTGGGAGCTTTGAGACATGTTTTTTTGGGGTGCGAAAGTGTGTTGAAGGGGTGAAAATGGAGGAAATAAAGGAGAAGAGTTCGCTGAAAAATGGCTAAGTGGGGGAGAGAAGGCACTCCATTGTTTTCCATGGAAGTTGGTTTGAACTCTTCAGCCTCTGGGTTAAGTGTTTTTTAGCTGAAATTGTTGTTGTCATTGCTAAAATAAGAACAACAAGAGAAAAAGAAAGAGAATATAATGAACTTTTACAAAATAGATGAAATGGTGTTGTATGGTATCAAAGGTTTAATTAATATTAATGGCTTTGTTAACTCGTGCTCGAATTTTCTATGTGACACGGATGAATATCTTCCGGTTGTTTTCTCTCCTCCGAGAAATGGTGCATCTAGCTTGACAAAGCCAATACCTATTGGCAAACTGGCTCTAGGTCCTCTGGTTTCTTCTTCCCCTGCTTCGCCCAATGATGACTAATTAGAGTCATTGTTGCTATATAAGTTGAGCCAAAATAACACTAACAAGTTTTCAAACAAACAAAACTTACTTCGGGGCACTTTAGAACCCTAAAACGATGATCCAAACGTTTAGGTGTTCTTAGTGTAACGAGCCGACATTATTGTACACAAAAAAAGATATTAAGTTCTATATAAAATATTGATATTTCGGCGTTTTAACATGACTAATCTTAAGTCAAAGTACGAAAAAAGGTCAATTTTTAAAAAAATTGGCCAAACAACAAAGGGGATGGTTTGTTACTCTTTCACGCACGAATTATGTGCGTGAAAGGACCAAACTGTAAAGTTAAAACTTTGGTCCTTTCACGCACAGAATTCGTGCATGAAACCTACTTATGTAAAATTTTTTTTTGTGTTAGTTTGATTTTTTTTTCCATACTAAAAAAGTCGCGGACTCCGGCCCCTTGTGGTCATTCTAATTTTTCACGTAGACACCTCAACTAAATGTTATTCTATTTAGACACCTATCGTCGGGCTAGATTGTGTCATTTAGACACTTTTTGCTGAGTTGGCAAATTGTGTGATCTTCACCCAAAACAGGCGCGTGAAGGGTTTAATTTTACAATTATTTTTATTTTTTATGTCTTCTTCTTCCTTCTCTTTCATTCCAGCACTTCCTCCACTATAAACCATCACCTTGCCACCGCAACACCACCACCAGACAAGTTTCCTGGCATAACAGTGATAATCAGAGAGGGGAGAGGGGAGGCGCCGCTTCAACGGCAAACGCCAGAGCAACACCAGAAAACAAACTCCGACAAAACTAAACAGTGAGAAATTACCTCAATTATGTCTTAAAATCCTCAAACCAAGAACGATGTTGATCTAAATTCTATCTCCATTGAAGAAGAAAGTTGAAGCTGCCATTGTTGAAGCTCAAAGCTTTGAATTGAATTTTCAGGTTGCCGCAAACAGGCTCCATTTTGAGTGGGTGATATCTCAAAAGAACCGGAACGTCGAGAGGAATTCGAATCCGAAATTTGGTGCTGTTTGGTTGAGATATGAGGTGTGTTTTGGTGGATTCATAGCAGCTATTATGAAGGAGATAACGAACAAAGTTAGAGCTAAAGCTAAACTTTGAAGGTGAATCTATTGGAACTGGAAAATCGATTCAATTGCAATTGCGTGAACCTGGAACATGAAGAAGAACATGGGTGCATTTCTGGATAAAAACATGAGGAATTTGCAGACGTCATTAACGTAACTTAAAGTTTCAAATTCGAAAATCGAATTTCTGCAAACGGGCTCCGTTTCGAATGAGCGTTATTTCAAATGATCGAGAACGTTGTGAGGAGCTCATATCTCGAATTTAAGGATTTTAGGACATAATTGAGGTATTTGGGTGGATTAAAGCAACAGATGTAGGTGGAAAAGGGAGAAGGAGGGGTGGGGTAGGTGGGGTGGGGTTTAGAAAATAGGTAACTTTATCTTTTTTTTTTGCTTGAAAAATAGTTTTTTCCTTATAATTTATTTTTAAATTATTATTTTGCACCCAAATGCCACATGTCCTATTTTAATTAGTCATTATGCCACGTCATTTGCGAGTGTATTATACCCGTTTTGCAATTTTAGCTGATTGTAAAAAAGTGTCAAATTAGAACAAATTTGATATAATTTGATTGTCTAAATGGAACAGGTGGCTGGCGATGGATTTGGCCAGGATTTTCCCCCCATCTTCTCCATGCAAGTCTTTGACATGATAATATTGCAATTTATTCTTTCAATCTATAAATTTTGGCAAATTCCAACTCATATTTTAGCGAACATTTCGAGTCAACATAATATATTTTTGGGGGGAGCAAGGACAATCACCTTTTAGCGATGTACTCTAATTTTTTTACAATTTCTCATATAATCCCAGGTAAAATAAGTATAGTATCCCCTTCAACAAAATATTATATTTTGTCTGTTTATTAAATTTTCTTATGTTAAGAAGTTTCTAGAACTCAAAAGTTGTTAAATCCTATTGGCTCTGTTGCTTTTATGTTTGCCCAACTAAAAACATGCAAACTGAAAATGGAGAAAAAAAAAAGAGTCTAACAGGGCGGGCCAAGTTGAAAAGAGGAATATTGTTAAACGGGACAAGGCAGGTTAAATTTGTGGCAGGTCAAGGCATTACCCGGCCCACCCTATTGTCATCCCTGCATTTAAGATAGTTTAATATTCCATAACCTTCATTTACATGACATCGTTTCAAAATATACAAGACGAGCCGCTAAACCAGAAGAGGGAGGGGGGGTGGGGTGGGGTTGGGTGCGGCAGAAGAGAGAAAAATGTAAACGCTTCTCTTCCTAGATATGGTGGTGTTTGGTTGATAATGGTCATGTACAACTGCACAAGTTTAGACCTTTTGACAATCAAAGTAGGAGTAACTACAAAATAAATGGCCATGTGAAACCATGCTCCTGCATATATCAAGCTCACTAGTCCTCCAATCAACTGCTAAAACAGAAGGCTTTTGTTAAATCAGGTGTCTTTCAGTGGTCATTAGGTTCTTCAACCAAGCAAAACTCCCCCGCAAGATGGCTCTAAAAAGAAAGCTGCTTCATCTTAATCACCAGATTCGCAGCCCTCTGACAGATATGCATTAGCAACCAGTTAAAACAGCATACTAGGTCGCACTCTTTCCATTTGGCATCATAGTATTCCTACTGGAATCCCGCTTTGGTCTGAAAACACCCCAGAGGTAGTACTTACCCTTAAATCCTGCCAATTGATTTTTTCAAGCAGCTTAACAATGAACCTCAGATAACAAAGGTAATGCAAACCTAGAAGACATGGTCATATTTAATCTGATACACCCTTAACTCAAAGTTTATATTGTCTCATTCGAGTTGGCACGCTTATAAAGGTAAATGTTGAATTTTATTTTATCATATTATACAAGTGGGTGCAAACTTCCTGGTAAATATTTTTTAGGAGAAATAATTTCCGTCAAATTTAAGAGATAGTTTTCAAAAAGAATTAACCCATTGGCAATATGTCAAGGTATAAGCCTTCGTCTTTGATAAGCACGAAAGATGCTTGTTTAATTTGTTTGCTTTGCTGAAAGGATATAATAAGAAACAACTCTCTAAAGAAACTGACTTGATCCAATATGAGCATAGTTGACTCTGCCCTGTGCTTTGGCTTGAGCAATGAACCATTTGAAGTCACCCTTTTCAAAGCCACAGGAAGGCGATGTCCCTCTGCCTAAACATTTTTTGGGAATTATACCTTCTGGAAATTCTAATTACCATATCTCCTATCAATCAACGACAAAAATTCTCCAAGTTTTCTTTAATTTTTTCCCCCGTGAAGTTAACTTCGCCATCAGTTTGAACTTTTACTAACATAGAAGTGGACCTGAAGTGCTTTTTTAGCACTACAATATAGACTAAATAATAAGAAGCACAAAAAAAGGGTCTCACTTTTAGCAAGCATATCATATTCAGGGGAAACCAAAATAGAAAGGATATGTAGACAGTGAAACAAAGGATAAAATAAAAACTCACTCCAGTATAGCATGGGCAGTTCTGTGGACGCGAAAACCAAAAGCTCAGAATTTGTTATGATTGTTCGTAGAGCAAGTTCTTCGGTGATCATGTGCTCCACCAACAGCTCGAACTCCTTTTCACATCTAAAGCAAGAAAAACAGGAGGATAACAAACCAAAATTTGATTTAAAAAAACCTGGTCAATGGTGAAAATATAAAAGTAATTACCTCGTGTCTAATGGAAAAAGAATACAATCTGATGTTATCATCACAGGGCTCTGACTTAGTGAAACTCTTAGGCCATATGTCAGATTTTAGAAGCATTTCCAGTTGAAGCAAAGCTGGAAACAAGCTTGCTTCTTCATAAACCTTTTGACATAGCTGGAAACAAGCTTGCTTCTTCATAAACCTTTTCACATGCTTTAACTGATAGGTGAGCTAAAAGTCCATCAAGCGTCTCATACTCTTTGTTCCATATGTTAAAACTACCCCTGTCAGATCAAGTCAGGTGAATTGCCTAAAACGTACTATTCCACGGGTTCCAAACTATCGGATGATTGGTTCCATTCAAACATTTATGCCACACATCAAGTCAGGTGATTTGCCTAAAACGAATACTAACTGAAAAAATGACACTAAAAGATTTGATTACTCAAAATGTAATTGCCAAAGATTTAATTCCTAACAATATACAACCAAATGACTGCAGGAATTTAGTGTTTAGGTGGAAATCGAGTAAATGGCATACCTCATATGGTCATCAACATCAGCATCTAAACTATCTGAATCCATGTTTGTGCTAGAATCTGCAACATCTTCAGCTTCCATGTCCTTCTCTAGAGCTGCAGCCCATTGATGAAGAGGATGCTGCGAGAGTAACGGCGGCATTTTCAACCAGATGTTTCAATTCCCAATGAGATTTTCTACAGTAAGCTTTCTCCTTACACAGAACTACCGGATAATTTTTGCACACTCTACAATTTAACAGATGGCTGCATAGCCCCCACCATCCGCTGTCACCTGGGCACGGTAAGCATTCAACATCCTGTACAAAGTAATTATCAATACAAGGATGAGACAAAAGAACCACCAAATGAATCGAACTAATGGGTAAGGACACACAAATCCATGGATGCGAATAGCTAAAGGAATTCATCATTCAGGCAACTGAGTGCTTGCCATATTCAATGTCTTTGGTGACATGGAATTATAACCCACTACTACCACCCCAACAGGGATAAATAGGAAACAAAATTAGAATTTTGGTTGCAAGTCTTTAGGCAGGCTACTTACAGGCTATGTTACTCGGACTCTCCAAAAATGCTGCCGCACCCGTATCGGATCCTCCAAAAATGCACTACTTCTGGAGGATCCGACACGCACCCATCAATAATTTTGAAGCGTCCGAGCAACATAGCTTATAGGGTAGATGTTTGGAATTTTGGATGCAAGTCTTTAACTATCTAACAACAGAAATTAGGAAAATATTAACAACAAGTGAACACCCCCATTTCCAGACCTTCTCCAATTGAAAACCCCCGCTGCACTTAAGGAGCCGTTTGGACATAATTTGAAATCATGATATGAAATCCGTGATTTGAGATCATGATGATTTGAAGTTGGAGTTTTGTTTGGACATACAATTTGAATTTTTTAAGTTGTATTTTCTCTCATGGACATAAAAAAAACCCCAAGTTATGAAAATCATCAAAACTTTTCCAATTCTTGTACAATCTTACCAAATGAGCAAATCATAGTTCACAACAAAATTAATACGCTACTAGAAGAACTTTCTAAAACATACAACATCAAGTGATCGAACTTTAGTTCAATAAAAAGGAAAATTGAACATGAGTTGTATAAGTAAACGCAGTTGGTAATGGTTGGTAAGAGTAAATTTGTTATAAATATACTACCAACTTACAGATCTTTTAATATTTGATATAAATTGTTGGTAAACAAGGCAGGTAAATATATCTACCAACTTATGGATATTTTCTTACAAAATATAAACTTATGGGTCAAGTTTTACAT
Source organism: Lycium barbarum (assembly GCF_019175385.1). Lineage (NCBI taxonomy): Eukaryota > Viridiplantae > Streptophyta > Magnoliopsida > Solanales > Solanaceae > Lycium > Lycium barbarum. Next base: position 39,064,724 of record NC_083346.1, on the reverse strand, counting down.
TTAAAATAATTTGAAATCATGATTTGGAATCCCAAATTATACCCTTTTGGAGAATTTGGGATTTGAAATCATAATATGAAGTTGAAGTTGAAATCTTATGCAAATTGCTTAAACAAACGCTGCTTTGAAATCAAATATGAAATCATGATTTCATATTGCATGGCCAAACGCCTACTAAGACTACAACTACAAGAAAAAGGATCATTTTCGACATATCTCTGTCCCCAACACCCAGCCAACAATGGAGCCACAATGCCTAGCTACCCAATCCAATGTAACTATCTTGAATGAGGCATCTTCTGTAGTAAACAGAAACCTATAATCTCAACTTTCTTGTTTTCGCGGAAGAGCTCAGAATCTAGATTGAGACAGCTCAAAGGAAAAAATAGTGTCATTTGTTCCTAACTAGCATATGCTTGGAGGGAACTATAGTAGCAGAAATGTTACATAGAGGAGTTTCGAACCTTAGTAGATTTTTGAACCTCAAAAAAGGGAAGATTCTTCTCTTACTTCTTTTTTTAATCTATACTAAAACGTGTATTGCTTACTATATGTTCTTCTGAATGTTATCCAGGTTCTATTCTTCCAACTTGATATTCCACACATTTCGTACAACTTGGAACATGGCAACAAGTCTGGCGAATTGACTACAAGGAATTTCAAGAATTAAAATATGGAGTTTACATGATTGATTTTTTTTTTTGCGATTAACCTGTAAATACATGCAACCTATTGACCGCAGGATTTAGTGTTTAGGTGGCTATCCAGTTAATGCATACCTCATACAGCATCTGAATTATTTGAATCGATGTCTCTGCCAAATCTTAAGCTCCGGGGAAGTAAGAGCAGCGTTGCATACCAGACATTTCAGCTCTAAACATAGTTTTTTTCACCAAGCTTCCTTCTGATACATAACTGCAAAATAATTTTTTGCATGCTTGAAGTTGACTGCATAGCATACACTATCTGCGGGAGCATGGTGAGCAGTAGACATCCATATAAAGTAATGAAACAAGACGGGAGACACCATGCAAATGAATCAAATTAATAGTTAATAAGGGCATCTAAAACCATGAAAATGTCGATGGGAATCTCTCTGATGCACCAATTTATTATGTGTTTCAAGCTCAAAAAAAAAAACATGAATTTTAATAACTAAAGGAATTCATTATTTATGGTTCGATGCTTACAAGGAATGACGCCCATCATAACCAGTCAAAAAGGGAAGGGGTGGGGGGGGGGGGGGGGGGTAGGGGTAGAAAAGAAAAGGCGCAGAATTTTGGTTGCCGCCATTTAATTGCTCCATCTAGCAGGAATATATATTCCTTTTTTTATCTTTCTGATATTTTAGATAGAAAAAAAAACAGGTAAAGCTCAACTCTTTTTTCTGATTCAAATGTCCATTAGTTGGACAGAAAAAGCAAAGAGACAACTGAAAATGAGGGATAGATTTAGGTAGAGGACAGGCAGATTCAAGATAATAATTTGTTAGGATTAATTACCTTTAGTATTGATGTGCATCGCGGGTTCTAATATTTGTTTTAGATAAGAAAAACAAAATAGGTAAAGCTCAACTCTTTTTTTTTTTTTTTTTTTTTTGGGAATGGTCCATCAGATTCTGATTTACAGATCAAAGGAGGGGTTCGGAATGGCCAAAAACAACTGAAATAGATAAGAAGAATCAACAGATAAAGTAACAACTTATACCAACACATGTGCACCCTCATTCTGCAGTCACCACATCCCTCTCCTATTTGAATGTTGCCCGTGTCAGCAACAACGATAAACTTAGCTGCCCAAATTCAATGCAAATAGAAACCAGGTTACTGTTTACAGGGCAGATTAAGATTTGGAAATATTAAAAAAAGGAAACAAACAAAATGTACCTTCTCCATAAAAGTTAGTTCCAACTCTGCCCTAGCAGCTGCCTTCACTTTGGCCATTGAAGAAATTCATTTGCTCAACGGACTCAGGCCAATGCATGTTAGTCACATGATGTGACCTCCCAACCAGCGTCTCATGGTTAGTTAGTGTTTAAATATGCAAACAGATACTCCAAAGGTACCTCAGTTCTGTAATTTTCCATCAATTTCACGCATAAGCAACGTGGAATTTTCAAGCACACGCCTACTTTCATAGATAATAGACCGGAACAATTCATGCTTAGGTCCTGGCTTATAGGACACAAGTTTAACAAGGGGATTTTTGATGTGCGATCTCTTGCACAACTCCTTTGCTGGCTGGACATGGTTCCACCAGAAGTCAGAAACTGCAATCTTCAAGAGTTGCCAATATTCTTCATCACGATACATCCTAAACAAACTGCTTCCTTTGGTAGTCCAAACATAATAGTCCATCCAGTCTCGATCCAATATTTCCATTAAACCTTGAGCTTGTGGAACATAATAAATGGGAATTCTTTTCCAAGGAGTCGCCTTAGTCATATCACCATTGAAGTACGGGCACTTGATCTCTAAAACCCCTCTGGATGGTAAATGATAAACAAACTTGTCAACCACACCATCTGCGGAAGCTCCAAGCCAGTCAACCCCCTTGTTCATTTCCCGATAGACGTTAAAATTAGTAAAAGAGATAGGATTTCCAGTAATTAGCTTATATCTTACAAGAGCCTCCTGTTCCTTGATGTTAGTCCAAGCTGTGGCATCATTACCCCAGAAGGGTTCAACCGCCCCAATTTTCTCCAACCAGAGTTGGCCTCTACGCTTAGGCCAAAAACCAACAGCTTGACCAAAAGTGCTAGCTGTAAGTTTATGCTTTCTCAATTCATTCCAATTCTTGTACCAATGCTGAAGACTAGCGGATTTATATATTTCATGAAAGTCGCAGGAAGAAAATCTCGAAGAAAGTTCAGCACTACTGCTGTTGTACCTAGGAAATTGGGAAAGAGAAACAACTATCTTCTTAATTTTGCTACAACACTTGTCATTTGATGTAGCAAAATGCATGACCTCCACTGCAAAACAAGAAAATGTTCAACTTTTCAGTATATCACCATATCTAAGGGGGAAAATGAGTTCTTGTTTTTAGTTAGTGGTCAAAAATACACCTAAACTACCCCATTTTCGCGAGTTTCATACCTTCCTAAACTATCACTCCCTTTGTATAAAAACACACCCCGATGCTGAGTTGGCCTCCACATGCCTGTGATCCATTGATTACAAATATTTGGTCAACTCAGCATCGAGACGTGTTTTAATATCGTTTAGGTATGTAAACAGAATAACGGAAAGTTGAGGTATGAAACTCACGAAAAAAGTGATAGTTTAGGTGTGTTTTTGATCATTAACTCTTTTTTTTTTCGTTTTGCAAGAATCAGAATGCGTGATAGAGAAACTTATGAATTATTTCTCATGGTCCTCCAAAAAAGTTCTCTATGCTGGTAAGGAGCTTAAACAGTTTAAAGGAATTGTCATATTTTCAATTCAAACAACACCCACAAGGATAATTTCAAGAAACAATCCAAGTAATACCCTCCTTAGGCCGTACCAAGAAAGTAATAACAAGTGCAAAGAATGAACAGAAAATTGGAAGATACAAAAATGCAAACAAACTCATGGACTCACCTTGCCAGTCTCCACACAGCAACAAAGATATTAACAATATATATATGCGCAAACGGAAGTAGAGGAAAGTAGTATTTAGAAAGTGGGAAGTAACAAGGGTTTAAGAAGAGCTCTCTCGGATTAGACAAGGGTTTAAGGTTTAGCTGTTACAAGTTTAGTCAAAATTATCCTCTGTTTTAATCCTTCAAATATATCTTTCAGCATCTCCAATCCCTTAAGTTTGTTAAAGTGAAACATCTTTGACTCAATTAACAAAATGAACTTAAAAACGTCTCAATTTAAGTATCTTAGGACCCGTTTGGCTATGAGAATTTTTCACTTTTTTCTGGAAAATTATTTCACTTTATTTGAAAATTAATGTTTGGCCATGAAAATTCCAAATACAACTTGAAGTTGTATTTGGAATTTGAAAAAGGGAAAAGGGTCAAATTTACCCTACAAGTATGGTTTATAGTTTAAATTTGCCCTCCATTAAAGTTTAGGATCAAATTTGCCCTCCCCGTTAGGATACTTGTTATATTTGCCCTTTTTTGGATGGAAGTGTGACTTGGACTAAAAAATTAGCCACGTAGACTCCCAACCCTAGTTATTTTAACCCATGACCCACGGTCCATTTACCCATCATATAAAATAATACAAACTTAATCCTTTTATTTTAGAAAAGAGAAAAGAGAGGGAACGAAAAGCTCTACTGCTGTCATTTAATAGTTGGATTTTGGAGGCAAGACACAAGCCAATTATCAGGATGCTTGAAGATATCAGGCTATAGGTAACACTTGTCCATTTTAGCTTGTCTATTTAGTTTTGACACATAAAACTAACACTTTAATATCGTGTAGGTAATGGACAAGTAGGTAGCCAATGAAAGTGAGGTACACAAATGGGCTACTTGTTATACCCTATTTTAACCGAGGAAAGTGAGGTACACAAATGGGCTACTTGTTATACCCTATTTTAGCCAATGAAAGTGAGGTACACAAATGGACTCAATTTAACAAATGGTGAAGGATACACAAATACAACTTATACAGATTTTAAGGAGTTGAAAGAGGGGATCATGCAAAGTTCAAGTTAAGACACTCTTTCATTCTCTCTTAAACAACACTGGATTTATACTTATTCCTTTTATCCTTTCCAAAACCAATTTTATCTTTTGCGCACAGAAACTGAAAACAGTTCAGTTCGATCCTCATGCTTTACACACACATATAACATAGATCTTATTTATCAAATGCTCAACAACAAACATATTCCTCCAACAATGAAATAGAGTCAAACACAGAGGTATACTTCACAGATTTGAGTCACATATGAACATACTAAGACTGCCAGATATCCATATACATCTTACAGGATGTTTTAGACTGCTGAAACCTAAAACAACACTTGATCACCCTGAATCAACTAGATCAAATTCTGGTTCTAAAAGCTAATATAATGCTGAAAATTCATGGGTTGAACTTTTAGACTCAAAACTATTTTTGGTAATATGAAATATTAAGACTAGCTGAAGTAAGGATAAGAACTTAACCAAAATAGAACTTTGAGAAGACATATATTGATATTCTGTCAAGTAACGACTCTTTCTCTTTCCTCTGCTCTTTCTCTCTCCTCTGCTCTCTTCCAGATCTGCCCACCCGCCACTCCGTCCGGCGACCATACGTCACCACTGTTCAGGTGACGCTGGCGACCAAGTAACACCGGCCACTTTTCCGGCTAGATTTACTTTTCTTCTCTCTTTCCTTTTCTTCTTCTCCTCTTCTTCTTCTCTTCTCTTTTTTTCCCCCTTTTTTTTTAATTTGCTCCTGGCGCTGCCAGTACACAGCTGCGCCATCGCCGACGACTTTTTCCGGCCAGCCCTCTCTTTCTCTCTCCTTTTCCCTTTTTCTTTTATTTCTCCTTTCTTCTTTTTTCCCTCCTATTCTCTTCTCCCTTTCAGGTATTTGTGAACATTTTTCCGGCAGTGAACAGTAACTCGACCGTGAACAGTATTTTTTGGCGACAACCAGGTTCAGTTCAACTGGATTTGGTACCTCCGGTTGTCATATCTGTAATTTTTCCATACACTTGTAGTTATAATTTGCTGACTTTAGACTTTTGAATAATTTATTAGTTCATACTTATTTTCGTGGCTTTAGTTAGTGATGGTAGACTAAGGTCATGTTCTCGTTCGGGGACGGGGGCGAGGGTTAGGAGGGGTAAGTGGGCTAAAGGAGCCTCTAGGTTGAGAGTAGGGTCTTGGAACATTGGGACGTTAACGGGGAAGTCCATAGAGCTAGTTAAGATTCTTAAGAAGAGGAAGATTAATATAGCTTGTGTCCAAGAGACTAAATGGGTAGGTCCTAAAGCTAAAGAGGTAGACGGGTATAAGCTATGGTTCTCTGGTAGGTCGAAGTATAGAAATGGGGTGGGAATTTTAGTAGATAGTGATTTAAGGGACCAGGTGGTAGAGGTTAGGAGAGCCACTGATAGGATGATGTCGATTAAAGTGGTCGTTGAAGGGCTCACTTTGAACATTATTAGTGCATATGCGCCGCAAGCGGGCTTAGGCGAGGAGGAGAAGAGGCGCTTTTGGGAGGATTTGGACGAACTAGTGGGAGGCATACCGCCTACTGAGAAGTTATTCGTGGGAGGTGATTTCAATGGGCACATCGGGCCTATTTCAGGAGGTTATGATGATGTGCATGGAGGCTTTGGCTTCGGGGACAGGAATAGAGGAGGAGTCTCACTTTTGGATTTTGCAAGAGCTTTCGGGTTGGTGATAGCCAATTCGAGTTTCCCAAAGAAGGAGGAGCACTTGGTAACCTTCCGTAGTTCAGTGGCTAAGACCCAAATAGACTTTTTACTCCTTAGGAAGGACGATAAAGGTCTATGCAAAGACTGTAAGGTCATTCCGAGCGACTATCTTACAACCCGACATAAGCTCTTGGTGATGGATTTAGGGATCAAGATGACGAGGAAGAAGAGGGTCGTGGATGACCGACTTAGGATCAGATGGGGGAGTTTGACCACGACTAGTGTCGTGGAGATGGGAGAGAAACTGAAGGTTATGGGGGCCTGGGATAGTAGTGGGGATGTGACAAGTATGTGGGATAGGACGGCTAGTTGCATTAGGGCGGTAGCAAGGGAGGTGTTGGGGGTCTCGACAGGTAGTCGTGGCCAGCATCGAGGGGACTGGTGGTGGAATGGAGAAGTTCAAGGGAAGGTGGAAGCAAAGAAGGTGGCGTATGCGAAGTTGATAGAAATCAAGGATGAGGTGGAGCAGTGGACGAATAGGGAACTTTATAAGATGGCGAGGAAGGAGGCGAAGTTGGCGGTTGCGACGGCAAAAATGGCAGCTTTTGAACGCCTTTATGCTGAACTAGAAGAGAAAGGAGGGGATCAGAAATTGTTCAGGCTAGCCAAGGCGAGGGAGAGAAAGGTACGTGATGTGGTTCAAGTGAAGTGCATCAAGGACGAGCATGGCAAAGTATTGGTAGAGGAGACTCTCATTAGACGGAGATGGCAGTCATACTTCTCCAAACTCTTAAATGAAGAAGGGGACAGAGACATTGTGTTGGGAGATTTAGAACATACAGGAAGGCGTCATGATTTTGGGTATTGCAGGAGTATTAAGGTTGAGGAGGTTAAGGGTGCTGTTCGTAGGATGCGCAGGGGAAGAGCCACCGGACCTGACGAGATTCCTGGGGAATTTTGGAAGAGTGCGGGCCCGGCAGGTTTGGAGTGGCTGACTAGGTTGTTTAATGTCATCTTTAAGACGGAAATGATGCCTGAAGAATGGAGGTCGAGTGTAATGGTCCCTCTATACAAGAACAAGGGAGATATCTAGAGTTGCAACAACTATAGAGGTATCAAGCTGCTAAGCCATACTATGAAAGTGTGGAAAAGGGTGGTGGAGATGAGGGTGAGGAAAGGCGTGTCTATTTCAGAGAATCAGTTCGGATTCATGCCGGGACGCTCAACTACAGAAGCCATCCATCTTGTGAGGAGACTGGTGGAGCAGTATAGGGAGAGGAAGAGGGACTTACACATGGTATTCATCGACCTAGAAAAGGCTTACGACAAAGTTCCAAGAGAGATCCTATGGAGATGCTTGGAGGCTAAAGGTGTACCTGTGGCGTACATTAGGGTGCTCAAGGACATGTATGAGGGAGCCAAAACCAGGGTAAGGACAGTAGGAGGAGACTCAGAGCACTTTCCAGTTGTGATAGGGTTGCATCAAGGATTAACTCTTAGTCCGTTTTTATTTGCCTTGGTGATGGATGGATTGACGCGGCAAATTCAAGGTGAGGTGCCATGGTGTATGCTTTTCACGGATGACATAGTCCTGATCGACGAGACTCGTAGCGGAGTTAACGCTAAGCTGGAGGATTGGAGACAAACTCTGGAGTCTAAAGGGTTTAAGCTGAGTAGGACCAAGACAGAGTACTTAGAGTGTAAGTTTAGTGAAGCACCTCAGGAGGCTGGCTTGGAAGTGAGGCTTGGTACCCATGTCACACATCGTATTGGGGCAGGGTGGATGAAATGGAGGCTTGCTTCCGGAGTACTATGTGACAAGAAGGTGCCACCACAACTTAAGGGCAAGTTCTACAAAGTGGTGGTTAGACCGACTATGTTGTATGGGGCGGAGTGTTGGCCAGTTAAGATTTCTCACGTTCAAAAGATGAAAGTTGCTGAGATGAGAATGTTGAGATGGATGTGTGGCCACACCAGGAGTGACAGGATTAGGAATGAGGATATTCGGGACAAGGTGGGAGTGGCCTCGGTGGAAGATAAGATGCGAGAAGCGAGAAGCGAGATTGAGATGGTTTGGGCATGTGAAGAGGAGAGACACAGATGCCCCAGTGCGGAGGTGTGAGAGGTTGGCCATGGATGGTTTCAGACGAGGTAGGGGGTAGGCCAAAGAAGTATTGGGGAGAGGTAATTAGACACTACATGACACAGTTACAGCTTCCCGAGGACATGACCTTAGATAGGAGGGTTTGGAGGACCCACATTAGGGTAGAAGGCTAGTAGATAGTCTCATTATCCTGTCTTATTAGTAGTCTCATTATCGTAGTATAATGTCTTGTGCTCTGATTTATGCTATTATCTCTTATTTCCTGTGCTTTGATTATTCTATGTTATCTGTGTCGCTTGCGTTACTTCATTTCCATATCGCTTTGAATCTCTTAGCCTTATCTGACCTCTTTTTATGTTTTTTATGTTTTTTATTGAGCCGAGGGTCTTTCGGAAACAGCCGTCCTACCTTGGTAGGAGTAAGGTCTGCGTACACTCTACCCTCCCCAGACCCCACGTGGTGGGATTTCACTGGGTTGTTGTTGTTGTTGTAACAAGTACTACAACAAACTCATTCAAAACTAAAAAAAAAAGGCCAATTACTTCTTTAGTTCCTAGGCAAAAGAGGAAGGAAAATCCGTGAACCATGATTAAAGAGACATCACTATTGCAGATTTGAAATTAGTATGAACTCGACTAGACAGGCATTCAGGAGCACAAACTAAACCAAACACAGCAATAGTATCCAGTACTGCCTGAACTAAACTAAGACACAATAAAGACTAAACTAATGACTAAACAGCAAACCATGACTAGATTTGACTATATTATACACTTTACTTGAATAACTTATACGATAACCAAGTTTTAGATTCAAACAAAACATTCATGTTCATACTAATATTATTCAAACAACATAATGAGGACCAGATTATCCATTAGACAACAGCAACATACTAAACCTAAATCAAACAAGAATTAAACCAACATGCCTAAATGTGCCTAAACTAGTAGCTGAACACATAATCTGACCGAATAGGAAGAGCAATTAACACAAACATGCATACACTAGTAATTCGGCACACATAACTATCAAGTAGGTAAAGTACTAAAATAAACTAGAAGGAAGGAAGCATCACCTTGTTCGGGTGTAGTGAACGGGGCTGTAAATCTCCGATCTACACTGGATTTCAAAGCAACAGCAGAATCGAAAGAGTAAACCCCTCATATTTCAAATGAATATATCCGAGATATAGTGATGAAAAATATAGATATTTCAAGGCGGCTGAAAAAGAACTCCCTCAAATGGGTAACAAAGTGAATATTTATAGTAGAATCCCTAGGGTTTGCTATGGTTCGAATTGGGCGGGATTTTCTGGTATAGTATTCAAATCGAGGCAAATGGACCGTTCAAATCTGAACGTTGAAAGTGTTTTTGAGCAGATGGTCACGTGATTCGATTCGGTGTTACCAAAAATAGTTCGACTATTCTCTGATTTTGAGGATCAATGTGTCTTGAAGTAAAAAGGGGAAAAACTTTTCTCTGTCAACGACAGAAGGCTCAGGCGTAGCGACAATTTCGGTGTGGAAATGGCATAGGCAAAACTGTCATGGCTAAAGGGAAGTAGGGTTTTGCTAAATGGGGCGGAGAGAGATGAAGGTGAGGAGAAAGGAGAGAGAGAGAGAGAGAGAGAGAGAGAGAGAGAGAGAGAGAGAGAAAGAGCAGGGTGCGGCGTTCTCTTTTCTTTAGGTTTAGGAGATGAAAATGACGACGTGGTCCGGGTTGGGTAGAAGAAGTGGGCTGGATCGGGTGAGTTGTTTAAAGGATGTGGGCTGATTTGTTTTAATGGATAATGGGCTTGATCGTTTGGACCGCGGATTGGAGCATATTGGTCCGAAATTAATCACAAGTATGGGCTCACTTTGAAATAAAACGTGGGCTGGTGGGATCCGAATTTTGGTCCTTTTCCATTGGAATAAACATGCAATCAGTAATTAATAGTAATAAGCTACAATTTAATGTTATAAATTTACTAATAATAGAGAAACTATAAATATATAGGTAAGGTAACAATAAAGTAGAAATATAGTCTAGGTTAATTTTACGATTAATAGCAATGTACGATGTATTAATAAATAATAATAATAATAATAATAATAATAATAATGTAGTGATAGTAAAAATAAGATATTTAAAGTATTAGAAACTCAAGAAAAAGAATGAATCGGAATAAAGGAGGGGAAAAATTGAGTGTCAACACTACTAACTACAGTCCTACAGCAGTAGAGCTTTACAAGGACTATGAGGTTATTGCTGAAAATTGTGAGGTCCATTTCAATGGTGATGTTGGGTATGAAGTGTCTGAGGGAATTGACACACATGTTGTGGACCCAACCTTGAAAAAATGCACCTATAAAGCAGTAGAGCTTTTCGTTCCTTCTCTTTTCTCTTTTTTAAAATAAAAGGATTAAGTTTGTATTATTTTATATGATGGGTAAACGGGTCATGGGTTAAAATAATTAAGTTTGGGAGTCTACGTGGCTAATGTTTTTAGTCCAAGTCTTTTTCCATCCAAAAAAAGGCAAATATAACAAGTATCCTAACGAGGAGGGCAAATTTGATCCCAAACTTTAATGGAGGACAAATTTAAACTATAAACCATACTTGGAGGGAAAATTTGACCCTTTTCCCTTTGAAAAACACCAAAAGTATTAGTTTTCACTTTCAATACATTCAAACAACCAAATATTCTTTGCAAAAACTATAACCAAACACAACTCCATCTTCAATTTCAATTTCAACTCCAACTTCAGAATTCCAAATAAAGTGAAAAATATTTAGTTTTCATGGCCAAACGCCTACTTAGTTTGATTAGGCACGAAGATTAAGAAGTAAAGAGAGACTTTTGAATCTTATGGTTCTAAATTAAATATGTATATAATGTACTAAAATGTTCTTTGAATCTTGTGATTATAAACTTGTCATTTAAGATGTTTGAATTGTCAACTTACTAAATATAGAAAGAGGCATTCTTTCTGGGACAGACCCAAAAAAAAAAAAAAAACACTTAAATTGGGATGGATGAAGTATAAAAACACGGCAAAAATTTGAGTGAAAAAACCCGGCCGACTTTCGTACCGACCGACTCAGTTGGTTTGACCCAATATTTTTTACTTTTTAAAATAAAAATAAAAATGACAGAGCTCGATCAGTTTATTTTAAAAATTTTGATGGGAGAAAGCATCGACTGAGCTGGTCGGGTTTTCGAAATAATTTTTTATTTTTTAGTAAACTCGAACGAGCTCAGTCGGTTATACCAGAAATGTTTTTGGTGAATATTTAAAACTACTTTCTTGTTAGTAATTAACCAACAACGAAATAAGTGCCAAGTTTATATATTAAAGAACTCGTGTTTCATTTTATTTGAGGTTTATAATATAAAGAAATGTTTTTGTTTTCTTAGGTTTATTTGATGAAAGGATTACCAGAAAAGAAAAGAAAACGAAAACAAAAGAATCCTAAGGATGCAACATAACCAATTGTTTAATGCGAACATCATTTTAGAAATATCATGAATTAATTATTACGAGATGGCCAAATAGATACGCAGCCTCTTAAAGTTGTCATAATTTTTTATTTTGACACTCCTATTAGACATTTTAACATCAATCAAAGTGTACCCACTAGACACAAATGAATGATGTGTAACAGTGTGTGTAGCTCACCTGCTCTAGGAGCGTGAAATGCCAAAAAAGTTCCTTTTTTTTTTCTCTTTCTTCTTCCTCTTTTCTCCTTCTACCTCTAGCGAGAAAACGCCATAAATAGTCCCTAAACTATGGCAGTAGGTCTAAAATGGTCCCTTAAATATACACTTACCGGTTTTAGTCCTTTAACTAATAAAAAACTTAACAAATTTGGTCTCCGTCCATTTTTCATACAAACAACGTACACAACCCATAAGACTATTGTTAAACATCCCCCACTTGTCTCTCTCTCCCTGTTACTTTTTTCTCGAAGTTTCTCTTGTGGAAAAAAACTCTAACCTCAACGTTTCAACATGATATTCTCGAGAGAAAGGAGACACAAGCCCTAATTTTATTCAATGGAGGAAAACTGAGGCTGGAGACCATTTGGTGGAATTAAAGAAGAAAATAAAGTTGAAATCGAGAAACAGAAAGCGAGGATGGCTGGGAGTAAAAGTAAATTGATATGGCGAAAAAGGATGTTGACAGATATATGCTTGATCTTGATTATAAATTGTTGCGCAATCGCGTATCTGATCTTTTCGCGAATTACTTGAAGTTGGATAGGTGAACACTTTCATCAAAATGGTGTCCTTCTTTAGATTCATCTTTCGATAGGCGGACACTTTCATGTGAGACCATTGCAAGGAAGGTTTTTCCAAAGGATTCGTAGTACGACGGAATTGAAGATGCACATAACGCGCATAGGCGGATCCAAGATTTAAACTTTAGGGGTTCAACCTTTTAAGATTCTTCATTATATTTAAAAAGTTATGGGTTCATGTCTACTATTTATTGCGATTTGACAATTTTTTACACATAAATTTATGCTTCGTGTTGAAAGCTATGGGTACATACGCCCCTGATTATGCGTACAGAGTGAGGGATCGTTTAAGGAAGCAAGTTCTGGGGGTGAAGAAGACGAGCAACAGTGGGTAACTGGGAATAGAGGGTTAAGGTAAAATAGAGTTTCTATCTTTTCTGAATTTCATAATCCTTTTCATATAATATATGGGTCCAAACGCCATGTGTTATTATGTTATTCGTTATTTTTCCACATCAGTAGCATGTGTACTTTGTGTCCGTATTAGAGAGGTGCTCATAGACACACTTTATACTTACAATAAGTGTCTAATAGGAAAAAACTTTAGTTGAGGTGCCAAAATGAAAAATTGTGACAACTTTAAAGGGGCCACATATGCATTTGACCTTACGAGATAGAGCAAAAAAGAGAAAATTTATCTATCTACATAGAATAGGAGAGGCAAAAGCATGGTAAGATGACAAGTGTCGTCACTACAAAAATTAAAATTTAAAAATATAAATAAAAAAGCCGCAACAGTTAAAAAAACTGCAATTAGCAAATTATTCAGCAAAATAAAAAATTAAATTTTTTGCAGGGGCATATTCCTTGGCAAAATTAAAAATTGAAACAGTGACATCAAGTGGCACGTTCTCGAACACAAACAGTTTTAGAGCCTCATATTATATGATATTATTCCGCATGCTAGCGTCCTTTGTTTGCTCACCCTGCTTTCAATTATGTTGGATCGGAAATGTAGCAATACACATTTTTAGCGGAACTTTGAATCAGATGTAGAAATACACTTTTTAGCTCTTGAATGAAATAGAAATATAAGTTACCAACTATAAAATCATCTTATTGAATCCCAATTCACGTATGCTACAATTCTGACCCTTGATGTAGTTCTGGCTGTTGGAGCAACCATTGTTGAATTATAAACCAAAAAAAAAATATAATTCATTGTGCTTGATGAGATTTGGTGTAAATAACATGATTTGGTGACAGATATATCCTTACGTGAGCCTCTGAAAGGACATATCCACAAAAATAGGCTCCAAAAGGACATATACATACGTGCGCGCGAAGATTTGCTTGAACACAAACAGTGTCAGAGCCTCCGAAACTGTTATGTCTTTGAGGCATAACTTAGAACTACTGAAGTTATTCCTTAACGCATAACTTTTGCGAAATTTCTACCTTGCGAAAATTGTTATTTTTTTACTGAGCTGGGGTTCGAACCCAAAACCTCGAGGTATTTTCAGCCACTTTTTTAGGCGAAGGGCAAAAATTAAAAATCACCAATTTGAGGGGCAAAACTTACGGACCACCCCAAAATAGGGGCAATCATGCAAATTGCCCGAATATAACATCTACTGATTCCGTTTGATTCTAAGTGGTGTTTTAGCTTGGGCACATCCCTAAAGAAAATTACTCACTTCTAAAAAGTAATAAGTGTTTTTACTAACTTACCCTTAATTAAATATCTTGAAAAAGAAACAGTTGTTTAATGATTTCTTGGTTACGTAAAACCTCATTTATTTAAATAAGAGTAAATTAAAAGAAAAAAAATTAGCGTCTTCTTGATTTTGTGAAACACCATTTAATTTGAAACAAAAATGACAAGATAAAATCACCACTTATTATGTAACGGAGGGAGTACGTATTATATGGACAAATAGGAAATTACTAGGCTAGAAGAACATATTAGGTTGTATTCATACAAATCTCAAGGATATGCAAGATCAGCTTCCATAGCTACTTCCCTCATTTAGTAGAAACAAACTAAACAATTTCCTCTTCTCTATTATCAATTACAGAATGTAAAGAAGGAAAAGGAAGGAAAAAAACTCTTTACATTTGAACTCTTGCAAATGAAGATATACTAGTACTAGATATTGAAGTGAAGGGGCAGTCTAGTGCACAAAGCATCCCGCTCTGGCAGTGATGTAGACAACCTACCCTAATACAAGCATTAGTGGCTATTTTCACGGCTCGAACCCCTGACCTATACGACAACTTTACCTTTGATCCAAGGTTCCCCTTCAAGAGGAAAAAGAGATTAAGAAAAAAAGAACGATTTTGGTACTTATAGAAGGCCTACAACTGGTGAATGTGCAAAGATTAACTTGTCTTTGTTAGCAGTACTAGTACCATTATAACCCCAACTCTGGCAAATGCTTTTCCTTCTTGGTTTTGCCTCTCCAAGCATTGTTATAATGTCTCTCATTGATGGCCTTTCTTTGGGAAGCTTAGCAGTGCAAAGAAGTGCAATCTTTAGGACAAGAAGCATCTCTTCATGTACATGTTTACATTGGCCAGCTACATCAGCATCTAATGCTTCTTCTGATGCCTTGTTGTTTACTTTCCTTCTAACCCATTCTACAATGTCAATCGATTGATCTCCGAACGAACTGTCTAATGGCATTTTTCCAGTCACAAGCTCCAAAAGCACCACCCCATAGCTGTATATGTCGCTCTTCTCATCAACCTTCAATGTGTATCCGTATTCTGCCAAAACAACAGAAAAAGGAAAATGAGACGATATGAATTGAAATGAATTTTCTTGTTAGTGGTATCATCGGAAAATTAAATCTACCTGGTGCTATATAGCCATATGATCCTGCCACCATAGAAACAGTCTCATTCTTGTGAAGCATCATCCTTGCCAAGCCAAAATCTGCAATTCTTGCCTCAAAATCTGAATCTAGGAGAATGTTGCTTGACTTGACATCGCGATGTATGACTGGTGGATGGCAATCATGGTGAAGATACGCGAGGCCATGAGCAACACCGAGGGCAACATTGTATCTCGACAACCAATCTACGAGCATTGTTCCAGCTTCTTTTCCATGCAAAGCAGCACCAAGATTTCCATTAGGCATGTATTCAGATAACATCATGACATCAGTCTCATTGTGAAGATAGCCTAATAGCCTAACAATGTTCCTGTGACGAAGCTTCCCTAAAAGATCTACCTCTGCAAAGAGATCATCTCCTGCTTCAATGTCTCCATCTGATGATCTCCATAACTTTTTAACTGCTACAACAGAATGCGGCCTCTGAGTCTCAGCCTTGTAGACAATGCCATTGCCACCAATGCCTACCACATTTGACTCTTTTAGGCAAGCCAGAATATCAGTACTTGTGAAGTTAAGCCTCTGGAATGCTACAAGCCTCCAAGGCCATTCTGAGTTGTTCTTGTTGAACCCAAAATCTTTGAAAAAGCTGTTGCACAAGTACCATCTGTTGTACATCAATCTCCCTGCTAGAACAATGATTCCAACAGCTAAGATAACCGAGATTCCAACAATGAATCCCATGATTATGTGATTGACATGATGAGTCTTTGAAGCCGTGACGGTGAGACGACTTTGAGAACACGGTGGAAGTATGCCACCACAAAGACCAGCATTTCCTATCAGATCATTGGGATTAATGGTCATGAGTATCCCATTTATTGGAACTGGACCCTCAAGCTTGTTGTAGGATAGATTAAGCATTTCTAGAGCTGGAGAGCTACCAAAGTCTATTGGTATTTTTCCAACTAAGGAGTTGTTTGATAAATCAAGAATAGATAAAGTTGGCAATGTGGCAATGTGAATTGGGATTTCACCACTGAATTGGTTGTTTCTTAGATTAAGATTCACTAGCTTTTCACATGAAGCAATACTCTGAGGAATTTTCCCTGAGAAATGGTTGCTTGAAAGATCAAGCAAAGATAGGGAAGGACAATCTTGGAATTGGTCAGGAATGTTTCCTTTAAGATTGTTATTGGAGACTATAAAGGTTTGCAGGCTAGGAATGGACAAAATGCTAGAAGGCAAAGATGATTCAAGGTGGTTCGAGGAGACATCGATAAAAGAAAGAGTAGTAGACAGAGTGAAATCCACAGGAATTTCACCAGTGAGATTGTTTTTAGCCAATTCCAATCTTTGGAGGATAGGAAGTGTTCCAAAGCCAATCGGAATTATGCCCGAAAGAAGATTATTTTGGATTCTAACTCGGACGAGTGAAGAACAATTAGAGAGGCCTAATGGGATTGGTCCAGAGAAGGAATTGTTAAAGAGAATGAGCTTTGTTAAATTGCCAGAATCACACAAGCCAGGAGGGATCTCACCTGTCAGGGAATTCGAAGAAACATCTAACCATTGCAAGGGAGAATTTTTTCCAAGATTCACTGGCAAAGTTCCATTTAAAGAATTTTGCCATAGTTCAAGAATCTCAAGATTTTCTAACTCACCAAGCTTGGTTGGAATGGGACCAGTTAAGTTATTGCACATGAGATTTAGCAGCTGCAAATTCTTCAAACCTGCTAACTCATTTGGAATCTCCCCAGAAATGTTGTTGTTAGAAAGATCCAAGTAAACTAAAGATGTGATATTTCCAATTTCAGCTGGAATCTTCCCTTCAATACTGTTTTGATACAAGTAAACTGTGGTCAGGTTCTTCAGCTTACCTAATTCAGCTGGAATTTGACCACTTAAAGTGCCAACAGCTAAGTCAAGATACTGAAGGTTACTTAAGTTACCAAACTCAGCTGGAATAGAACCTTCAAATTGATTGTATCCAAGAATTATAGTCTCCACAGCATTCAACTCACCAAGCTCCCGAGGGATCTCTCCGGAAAGATTATTCCCAGATAGGCCAAAAAACTTCAAATTCTGCAGATTCTTGAAAGATACAGGTATTGAACCTTTGAAAAAACTCCCTCGAAAATCCATGACTTCGAGCAACGTGGCATTTCCAAGATCCTCAGGGAGAAACCCCTCAAAGTTATTGCTAGAAGCATCGAGATATCTCAAGCCAATAGCCATTCCAAGACCAGCAGGAAACTTGCCAACAAAGTTGTTTTGGCTCACATCAATGCTCTTTAAAGAAGTGAAATTGGCTAACGACTTTGGCAATGAAGTGGAGAAATCATTGCAGCAAAGATTGAGTGAAGATAGACTTTCCAGCCTTTGAATTTGATCTGAAACAATGCCACTGAGATTCATGTTTGACAAGTCAAGTTTCTCTATATAGCTTTTGGAGTTGCAAAAGACACCACTCCATTTACAATGATCAAGAAAACTTGATGAGCTTCCATTCCAATCTTTGAGGTGATCCATTGGATCAACAAGACTGGACTTTATAGCTAACAATGTAGAAACTTCATCCCCATTTGATGAAACAAACAAGAAAAACAACAAGCAAAAAAGATGAATACTTTTCATGGTTTGATCTTTTCTATTTTCGCTCTTTGGTTCCTCTCAGGTCAGTTTTGCAACATTCATTTTGGTTCTTGGGAACAAACTTGTATGGAAGTTATCAAAATAACTTATACTATTTGACAAGACATTGAAAAGTACTAATCAGTTAGTTATTATGATTAACTAAAAATGGGACCCATATCTATCTGTATGCATGTTATTTTTTTCTTATCTTTCATTTAGTAAGAATGTAATGATTAGACACTAATGGAGGGGGATTAATAGTTAATTAATTAATAAAATTGAGAGTTCGTGAAGTCTTGGGAAATGGGATCAGAACCAGCTATGGATTTGTACCTAATGACTTGTAATGTTTTTGGAGTTATTTAGAATGGAATCGACATTAAAACATGGCAAGGAATGTGTTCTCAGTGATTTATTTACGAAAAACATACACTTGTTTATGGTTGTTTTGTACTTTTTCTCATAATTGATCGAAGGTCAAACTATTAATTCTGAATGACAGTTTCTTTTCTCTTCTTTTTAATCTTTATCATTAAAATTTACTACTGATATATAGACTGCCTTTTCAGTTTCTGTCAGTGCATTTGGTCTGTTTGGAAGAGAGTTGTGGGGTGCATTGTTTAATCAAATTTTTGTTTTCTTATTTTAGACCAAGGAATTTCTAAATTCTACTTTTAGTTACTTCTGTTTAAGTGAATTGTGAAGGACAAGATTATTTGGAGTCAAACTATAAGCAACAATGAATTTTGCTAGTTATCAACATTTTCTACCATGTGTTAGATCTATTATTACAACATATATCTATGTGAGTTTGGATATGGGATTATAGAGGTTTAAGACTTTATTATTTGTCCCAAATTGATATTTTTTTAGTTCTATTTTTAAGCCATCGACCTAATTTTTGTACATAGAATATTGATTTTTTTAAAAAAATTATTTATATATATATATATATATATATTTGTGATTTTGCTCGACTAATAAAACTATCAGATGACACACATGAGTGTCTCCGCCACTAACATACGTTGAGAGTAAGAAGCAATATGTACGCTTTCTAATGTATGTTGTATATCAAATTTTTGTTTTCAGAATTAAAACTTCTTATTTCTTCACATTTCAAGCAACCCCACAACTAAATACATCTTTTGAAAAGGTATCTGATCGAATTAAACATATTTGAGAAAGTAAATAAGGTCTTAAGGTTAAATCTTATTCTAATTTCATCGACACTTTCAAAAAATAACAGACCGCAACTACCAATACTGAAACGAGAAAAAAAAACTTTATAAATGCCAATTTCTTTTTCATCCGTCGTTAAAGTGGTAGAGTGGGAATTATGAAGCATTATACTGAAAAACAAATATGAAATGAACGAAATCAAGTGGAATCCAAAAAGAAAAAGAAAATAAGTAATAATAATCAAATGGCAAAAATGCATTCGAATCTCTACATGTTAGGGCATGTAAAATGGTTGGAAGTATCTCTCTTCATTAGTCCCTTTTTAAATAACATTCTCACATATAAAATAATTTGTAATAACCACTATATGCAAAACTAGAGAGAGAAAATTAATGAGTGTCCAGTCCATAAAAATAGCATTCTTCCAAATAATGAAATGGCAAAAATTTGCAGGTTTACTTGGTAATCACATGGACCCATCTGGCAAAGTGAACCTTCTTTAATAGTAGTATATAATACTTCGTTTTATTTACATAATAATATTAAGGGAAACTTACCTAAATGTACAACTTGGCCATCTAGTTTATCAAACACAGTCAAAGTATACACTGCTTATACACTTCGGCTGTATAGACGGTGTATAAGTATGTATATTATATGTATATATATTTGTATATCATATGTATAGATATTATAGACGTATAGTATATGTATATTTAGTATATTTTATATGCTATCTCTACACTGTGTACATATTTTGTGAACTAGATGGCCGAACGGTATTTGGCCGTAATATTTCCTAATATTAATAATAGCAAAAAGGAAAATTTTAAAACAATATAGAGAGAGTACTGAAAAGGTTGATATGTGTGATATGATATGTTAATAAATTAAATAAATCTCTCTCTCTCTGAAAAAAAGGGTAGGAAACCATGTGAAGAGGACCTGAAGTTGCAGTTGCAGCTTCCTCTTGGAAATGAATTGAATGAAACTATGCATTATCCCATGCATTATTGGAGGGGACACTTACTAGACCCACATTTGCCACACTCAAACAACTAGTGCATTTTAAAGGGGAGAAAAATAAGAGAAAATACAAAAGAACCGTCATCTTCAAAAGATCAAGAAAATCAAACTTTTTAATTTTTTCCAATTGATAAAAACATATTATGCTATTATTGAAGCAATAGTTAGAATCCATGAGGTGGAGCCTTAGGTGCCCCACATGGCTTTTACACCAAAGCCACTATCAAGATTTCATCATTGAACCAATTATATGAAATATATGTATATATGCTTTCTAGTAATTCCTTTTTCTTCTCTTTAACCTTCTTTTTGCTTTTCAGCATTACTCTTGTAGTATCACAAGCTTTAAACATATAGTAGCAACTTGAACTCATATAATCATCAATATAGAAGTGGAAAATTGCGTTAAAAGACTATTAAACCTTATACTGCATGTGCCCAGTTCAATTAGACTATTCTTATCATCAGTGGCGGAACCAGAAATTTTACTAAGGGGTGTTAAAATATAAATAAGTAAAGGTGGTTCAACACATAGTATATATACATAAAAAGAAATTTTTATGTATTTACACAGTGTAATTTTTTTGCGAAGGGGTGTCTGTGACACCTCTTGGATGCATGTGGCTCCGCCACTGCTTATCAT
Source organism: Lycium barbarum (assembly GCF_019175385.1). Lineage (NCBI taxonomy): Eukaryota > Viridiplantae > Streptophyta > Magnoliopsida > Solanales > Solanaceae > Lycium > Lycium barbarum. The sequence continues at coordinate 39,043,748 of NC_083346.1, read as the reverse complement.
TCAATAGCATATGAATACCGTATATCTTGAAAAAAAATTCTACAAAACTCATGTAAACACTAAAAAGTTAATTGGATTTTCTAGGTCCGATTACATATATGGGTTTAAATTAAATCTCAGTCCATTTGGCTTGAGCTATTAATTTGAAATTTACAAGTTTAATAAGTTCATTTTATTAGTTTCAAGTCCAAGGTCTACTTCAAATGGAGGTTCAAACTCATGTAACGTACTCAAGTGACATGACATGTCCAATCAAATTCAAGGCCAAGAAAATCGCGGAACATGTAAAATTGTAGTTTTTAAGCTCTAAATTGTAAAAGAACCTACCCTTCATCTCTTACTCTTGAATTCGGTTCTTGCAAACTGCAAAATCAACTATGGTGATAGCCTTAAGAAAGAATAACCACGAGTCATATGCAATAACATCTACATTTATGCATATGCTGAACGCGATCACACTGGTTCGGTGACTCACACTAAGTTCAAGGCTAGCACAAATCGGAGCACTTCATCTCATATGGGGAAAAGCGGCACACCAGGATAGCCAAATATGCAAGGCCCTTAAGGGGCGGGTGATAAAGAAAGAAGGAAAAGTTAATCAGCTTGTTTGGCGGGGTAGGTAGATTTTCTTATAATCTTTTTAAGGGACAATGTGAAAATACACTCATGCCGTTACACAAATGGTGCAAATATATTATTTTTTGATGATAGAATTAAAAAAAAAAAATATTTAGCATGTTTTTTTGATTTAAAAAAAATGTCACGTAACTTTTTTTTTTTTTTAAAGAAGTCTACCGGTAGACTTATTTTTTAAAGCCACACGGTAATTTTTTTCTATTGGATTAGGTCTGGTTCGTTTGAAAAATGGTAGACATTTTTTTTAAAGCCAAGGAGATATTCATTTTAAACGAATCAGACAATCTACTAGAATTTGTTTTTGTCTTGTGGTTATAAAAAATAAGTCTACCTTAGACTTATTTTTTTAAAGTCCCGTGACATTTTATTAAATCGAAATTAAGCTAATAATTATTTTTTTTAAAAACTATGTCAGCAAAAAAAGTATATTTGCATCATTTGTGTGATAACCGGAGTATATTTACACCATTTATGTGTTAGGGGTGTACATACAACACATTTTTATCGAATATATGTGCTCTAAATCGCAAAATTGAGGGGTATATGCAGCTTTGCAATTTTAAAAAGGAACTCAAATATCGATAATTTTCTAACTGAAAGATCAAGAACAATCGAGATCTAATTAACAAGATTGAATGCACAAAGGAATACTAAGATTTAAATTCGTGATACATTAAAACATGCTGCGACATAGTTTTTTAAAGAACGTTTAATGGAACCAACTGTTCATTATTTGCCAACATTTTTTAATTATAGGAAGGAAGATGGATAAAGAAAATGAATACGTAATACTAGGAGTCCGCAACTTAAATGATCCCAACAGGGGGATTTTGATCCAAAACAACCACAAAAAAAAAGTTACAAAAATGTCATTTACGCACTAGACTTAACTGTAACGGCTACAGTTAAGTCTTATTGTGCACTACTTTTGTGCGCAATAGGGGTTAGTATTAGATTTATTTTCTCCACACTTTGTATAATTTCGAAGTTTTGAAATTCACATTTTTTCATACTTTGACCAAAGATTAGTCATGTCTCAAAACTTCGGAATATCAATACTTTATATAGAACCTAATATCTTTTTCTGCGAATAATAATGTAGGCTCAATACATCAAGTATACCTAAACGTTTGGATCATCGTTTTAGGGGTTGTAAAGTACCCCGAAGTAAATTTTGTTTGGAAACTTGTTATCGTTAGGTTTAAGTGTTTTATTTTATAAAGTTTTGATTTAATTGTTTTATTATTTAGTCAAGGCATTACTTTATTTCAAATATGTCGAGATTTTTTTCATAATTAATTTAGGACGTCGCATGAGTTATTAATAAACGATAATAAAGACTAAGATAACTAATTATCATTATTAAAATAATACCAAAAAAATATAATATTAACATAAAATGTACAATTTATTTACACATACATAATCTCTAATGGGTCCCATATGTGGGAGCCTTTAGAGTAACCTTAGGCCTAAGGCTATCCCCACCACCCCCACCACCCTTACCATCATCTCCACCCCCCTTCTTCCTCTTAATAATAGGACGCTCTATGTCATGATCATCCCCCTTCCCTTCCTTGCGCCCTTGAGCATAATTTGCTTCTTCTTGGGTTTACATGCGCTATGTACGATCAGAATCTCATCAGCATCAGGAGACGAGTCCATCTCATCAGGAGACGGGTCCACAGGTGCAGAAGGATAAACCTGAAATAATAGATAAACAACTAATATTAATTTTAATTTAGATTTAATTAATACTGTAACGGTTCGCTTTTTACGCGGGTTTAGGGCATAAAAGGCTACTACGAACTCGTTGGTGCTCGTTCGGACTTCGTTTTAAAAGAGTCGCCACCTAATTTTTAGGAAATTAGAAAAAACGATTTTGAAAGGTTTATTCAAATACAGTGAAAAATCCTTCGTAATCCAGAGTTCTAAGTAAGGGTTCTGATGATCCCCTGGGGAAGGTGTTAGGCACTCCAATATTAAGGATCCGTAGAATACGGTTGACCTTCGAGCTTCAATTTGTGATTATGTATGAACTGCTTATGTTTTGTTTAGTTTCCTGTATAAAAATACTGTCGTGGCATATCATTTTGGTTTTAAAAGAGTTAAACAAATTCCCTTTAAGTAAGGGTACTTTGAGTTCAGATTTAAAATATCTAGATAAAAATAGTTTGTCCTTTTACTTATAAGTATGTTGGGTATATCCCATCTAAAACTAATGCCACGTATTTGTATGTAAGAAAAATATATATGTACAGTCTTTATTTAATTCATGCATTATCCACATTTTATCTCTTCAGTCAACCATATCCTCAGAAATATTTTCCCAAACTCGGATTTTAAAGGGAATTCCACTTATTTGAATTCATTGAGTTGGGTCTTAGCCCAAATGTTTCTTTTACTTTCTTTTCTCAGATTTTTCAAATTAAAAACACTTTTAAAGAGGTATTCAGAAATAATCAACTTTTTGCAAGAAACATATACTTTCACTTTTATTTGTTTTAATCAAGTGGAATACAACTCTTTCATCATTTGGATACAGTTTTGAAACATCGTCTACCCAAATCCTAGGTTCTAACCTGTAGGGGTTTCAATATCTATACAAATGTATTTGCATGTTCGCATAGAAAATAATGTAAAACTATATTACAAGAAGGGGAAGAAAAGTTTAGCTTTTTACGGCCTTGGGCCCAAATCATTCAGCAGCCTTGTTCTCGTTCTTCTATGCTCTTCTTGTCCTTCATCCGAGCCGTCGGGCCTTCAACTTTACTTCACTTCCGTTTTTGCTAGACTCTTACCTCACATACCCATATTAATTAGTTGTACCTCACAAGAATGAAATGAAAATAGTTAGTCAATTGATACGCCACCCCATAGGGCGACGTTTATGAATATGATTAATAATATCCCTCGGATTCGTATCAAACTTTGGGAGCTTTGATTACGGGGGCTCAGACTCACGGTTCCGAATATGGCAAAGGAACCCGAATCATGTCGCGGCTGCGAATTAGTGACCATTCTAATTGCCTTGCCAGGAACATGTCGGTTCCTACCTCGTGATATCAATGTGAGAATCATCCTTGCCCAAACCGAGGGATAACCTTTTCGGACTAGGCGTGGCCTCAATTTTATTTTATTTTCATTAGCCCTAGTATAGTATTGAGTTCAAATCAGTGAGGCTTTTAAAGTGTAGCATCTGTTCTTTTTCAGCAAAATACCAGAAATGATAGCAGCTGTTCTATAATAGCTTTCAGACAACTAGCCAAAGGTGTAGCAACAACAGGCTAAACAAACGCAGCACCAGTGGCACGAAACTGAGCAAAATGCTGCAGCAATGGTCTCAAAACCAAGAGAGGGCATCTTTCAGCCCAAATTAGCAATTCATGGCAATAGACCTATTAGCAACAGGATGGCAACAATATCTCAAGGAATGCAGCAACCCATCAAGAAAACATAACATCGGCTTTCTCAAAGTGCAGCAATTGTTCTTGGAACCAGCAGAATAGTCATACATAACAACAGCTAATGACAAAGTGCAACAGCTTATCAACAAAACAAGTGTAGTATCTATTTCCCTCAACACATTGGTTCAACCAACAAGTAGCAACCATCAAGTTACAGCAGGCTCAAGGATATAACATAGCAACATGATGGTAGAAACATTTTAAGGAGTGCAACCAACCCATCAAGAAAACATAATATTTGGCCTCAAAACTAGAAATGCAGCAGATCTGCTTTGAATGCAGTAAGAACAAACAGCAGCAATGGATCAAGTGTAACCTTCTTAAAAAAACACCCTCATAATTCACTACTAAAAAAAGGGGAAAAACCGATGACGAAAACCGACGGCCAGCGTCGGTTTTTTTAATGAAACCGACGGGAAACCGACCCTTTAAGGTTCGTCGATTTTCATAGCCTCGCTTTTTGAAAAACGACGAACCACGTCGGTTTTTTCCGACGGACTGCGTCGGTTACGTAGTCCGTCGGGTTTTATTCAATAATTTTAAAAAAAAAAAAAAAACCGACGGACAGAGTCGGTTTCATTAATTTCTGATTTTTTATCTTATATAAAAATAATATATATTTTAAGAAAAAAACGATGCGCTGCGTCGGTTTTTTATATTTTTTTTTATTTTAATTAAAAAACTGACACAGTGTGTCGATTTTTTCATAAAATTTAAGAATTAATTTCCAGAAAACCGACGGACAGAGTCGGTTTTCTGGAAAATTTCCTGCATGCAAATCATGCATTTTCTGCAACCACACCTGCACAGAAACCAGTACCAAAAGCTGCTCAAAACTAGCAATAAAATGCTCCAAATCAATTCTAAAAGAGCTACAACACATAAAATCACCCTAAGTAGTAATAAAACACATCAGACACTATCTAAACACATCAAATACAATTTAAATAGACCTTAAAAGTTCAAAAATATTTAAATGTCCAACCAAAATTACCATTAACTAATTTTAACATAAGTCCATTATTAAATCCAAACTACTACAACTGATCATCCGGTGTCCGGGCTACGTAATCACCGTCATCATCATCTTCTGGGTCGGAGGGGGGGGGGGGGGGGCGGGGAGAAGGGGGCACACCAAATTGTCCACATGCAATGTGGCTTTTAACTTGTGCCATTAGCGATTCAAGGCTCGCTTTCATGGTGTTACTTTCCTCAACTCTTTTTGCCTCAGTCTCAGCTAATTTCTTATTAAGTTCAGCAATTTGTTGCGCCATAGCTGCGACCTGAACACCATCAACTCCCTCGGCTTGTCGAGAAGACCCTTCACCTCGCAATCCTGACCGAAGGCGACTTAAGTTGTTCCTTGGGCCTAGACCGTACGCTCTACCCTTTTGTACTCCCTCAACTGATCTACACCAAAAATCTATCTCTAATTCCGGTGGAGGACGACTCGGATGCTCACGCTGAGTTTGGTTGTACTGGTCCACATCATTCATAAATTGCGTCTGTATATTAAAAAATGAAACTTAGTATATAACGAATATATCATAATTAAACTTATATCTAATTACTTAAATAATAAAATTATCACTTACATAGGAATTACGAGCCTTGTCCTCAACCCATACGGTCGGATCCGACTCCTGCTTCTTCTTTTTTGTGTGGGTCTTTAGGAATAGCTGATCCTGAGTTGGCATCTGTCCCGTAGCTTTTTTTGCAAAATAAAATAAAATTAAACATAAAATTAATAGCTCAATAATGATATATTGATCGTAGGTAACTTTAAAAGTATAAAATTACATACCATTGTCCTAGCCACGTGCCCCTGACTTCTTGCACCCGCAGTGTGCAAAGACCCACCTTTCTGGGATGCACTGGCAGCCTTTGCCTGCTCAGACTTGGCGATAAACTCAGGAGTTCACCAATATGCCTTAAGTTTCTCCCACTGTTCAGCGTTTAGCCATTGGGGCATCCTCATATACCTTCTAGCCCTCGAAAACCAATCAGACAACCTTGCACTCCCCTTCCTCTCAAAGTTTGCAGCAACCCTATCATTGTCCATTGGATCCTATGTACAATACATCTGCAAATCAAATAGCTAATGTTAGATGATTTATATAAAACTAAATTCAAGTTATTAAATGTATAATAAGATGCATACATTAAACTCTCTAAACATAGCTTGTCGAGTATCATATGGGATTTCACCCCATGAAGTATAAAAATGATCGCCATAAAGCCTCCGAACAACATCCAGCAAGACTTTTGTAGTGTCGTGATCTGGATAGAACCTCCAGTTAAAAAATTTAATGCATATTAGATTAAGATGAAAAAAAACTTTAGGAAAACTTAATAAAAGACAATCTTACCCAACTCCCTCAGGCATGATGAAAATCCGACCCATCGCATCTCTATCTCCCGGATGTAAACCATGATATATCGGTGCCTGTATAGGAGCCGGTGCAGATGGCAGTGACTCAGGCTTAGAGCTGCTATCTCTAAGGCGCAAATTATATACACTTGGAGGTGTACCATTTGGAGAAGGAGAAGGAGACAAAGTGGCTGATGTGCTAGGAGATCTGCCACGTGGTGGGCAATACATAGGTATAGGTATAGAAGTAGGATAGGTAAATGATGTCAGCTGAGGTGGTGCCGGCTGAAAGACCCACTGACCAGACTGGGCCTGCATAGAAGAGCCAGGCATAAAAAAAGAAGGCGGAGTAGACTGCATATGTGGAGCGGACGGAATGGACTGACTACTAGTAGCTGTAGGATCTATTGGTATTTTATCTTTTCTCTTACTAGTACCTCCAGCTCTATCTCTACCTCTACCTTGATCACTACCACCTGATGACATCTGCATACATAAAATTAATAACTCAATAATGATATATTGATCGTAGGTAAAAATTTAACAAGTATAGAATTGTGTTATTATCAAGTATAGAATAAACTAACATGCAACTAGTTATCCTCCCACTCATCCTTGCTTGTTTCATTTTCATCAGATGATTCTTCCTCATCGCTTGTTTCAGGTCCATCGGTCGATTCTTCCTCGACATTTTCTATGATAGTTACATCATCTTCATCAACTTCTTCTAATATGTGTTGAGGATGTTCCAAACTATTTTCTAACTCTGTGTCAACCGTTTGATGAACAATGGGTACATCATTTTGATACGCCACATCTAATGCATTATCGACCTCAATCCTCCCCACAGGCTTAGTCTTTATAACCACCCACCAATCAGCCTTATCCCTACGCAAAGGATATGGAGCATAATACACTTGCTTAGCATTTTGTGCAATTATAAAGGGATCATAGCGATTGTATTGTCTTGTGTGTTTGACTTCAATTACGTTATGTTGACGATTCACCCTTGTACCTCTTTGGCTTGGATCAAACCACTTGCACCGAAATAATGTTATCCTCTTCTTAGGGTAACTTGGATACTTAAGTTGTATGATCTCCTGCAGCACACTGTAATAATCAACAGTTACACCGCTACCATCAGCATCGCCTTTAATGCACACTCCACTATTATTTGTCTTCTTATATTGAGAAACGTCTTCGGTTTGAAACTTGTAGCCATTAACAATGTACTTTTTCATTGTCCTAACTTCATTGCCTGGTCCAAGAGCTATATCTTTCACAAATTGGTAATGTTCTCCTGTATGATAAACCTATATAATAAGGAGGAAAATTAAAATTCAATAACTTCTATGTAGCCTACATTTAATTGAAATTATGCAATGAATTTCCACACTTACAAAATCGTACAGCCAATGGGAAAACTTAGAATATATGGCTTCATCGCCCTCAAGTTCTACGAAGTAACTGCTCGACATATGCAAGATTTTCATTAGTTTCACCCTTATCAGTTACCCATTTAATTCAGTAACATAATTCGACACTCACCAAATATATACTTAAATTTCAGGGCAATTGAGCAAAACATGTGTCACAGCTGATTGCCTCTCCATACTATTCAGGGTTCGTTTTGGAGGCGTTTTAGAACGTCGTCGTGGTTGATTAAAGATGGACATTGGTGGGTAGTTATGATCAACCCCACCCTCATCATTACGGTTGGGCCTATTTCTCATACACGACACTTGCTCTCCGAAATAATATGAACAAAAATGCGTCGTTTCCTTTGCAAGATACGCTTCACAAATAGATCCTTCAATCTTAGATCTTTGCTTAGCCAATTTTTTGCATTTGCCAATGGTCCTGCACACATGTTTAATATCAATAGGAATAGTAATTAGTTAACAAAATATTGTTAAAGAAAGAGCTAGTAAGTTTGGTTACTTACCTCTCGAAAGGATACATACACCTAGTTTGAACCGGGCCTCCAAGGCGCGCCTCTTGTACAAGATGAATGGGAAGATGTTCCATCACATCAAAAAATCCACATGGAAAGATCTTCTCGAGCTTAGTTGTAATGACTGGTATATTCTGTTCCATTCTTTGAAGGTTTTCTACCGTCAAAGTGTTAGAACATAAATCCTTGAAGAACAAACTTATCTCTGTGATTGGTTTCCATATTATTTCCGGTAGGCGGCTAAATGCAATAAGAATCAAAGTTTCCATGAAAACATGGCAATCATGACTTTTCATACCAATCAATTTTCCTTCATTCAGATCAGCACGCTTGTCAAAATTAAACGCATACCCCTCTGGCATCCGCAAATTCTTAACCCATTAACAAATCTGTCGTTTCTCCTCCAAAGTGAATGAAAAACTAGCCTTGGGCTTGAACACTTTATTATTCGCTAACTCTTGCAAGTTCATTTCAGGGCGCCTACAATATTCCTTTAGGTCTAATCTAGCTTTTGGGTTATCTTTTGTCTTGCCTTTAACATCCATAACAGTGTTGAACATATTATCAAAGTAATTTTTTTCAATATGCATCACATCAAGATTATGCCGTAGAAGATTATCCTTCCAATACGGTAACTCCCAGAATATTCTCTGTTTAGTCCAATTATGTTCAACACCATAACCAGGTAGTCTATAAGGGGCAACTTCTGCGACCTTAGGCAAGTGACAAACCCTCCCCCAAATTTCTTCTCCTGACAATGTTCGAGGTGGGGGATCATTTTCAGTTTTATTCTTTCTAAATGCTTGTTTCATTTTCCTGAATTGGTGATCCATAGGCAAGAATTGACGATGACAATCAAACCATGAATTTTTGTGGCCATGTTTTAAAGTGAAAGCTTTACTAGTTTCCATGCAATAAGGACAAGCAAGCTTTCCAGCAGTCATTTTTGACACCCAATTTTGTCCCTCCTTTATTTAATTTTATTTACTCGGGCGTCTAAATTTACTGACAAGCTAAATATTTTATTTTCACTACTATTATTTGCGCTACTTTTATTTTCAACATTACGAGCATTACTTTATCATAAATTTTAAATGTTCGTCATCGTTTCATTTTTTCTGGTTTGGAATCGTTAAATTAATTACAAGACAACACTTTGTAAAATCTTTATTTTTCTACATATTAATTATTAATTGTCTTTACATAGTATATGTTGTACTAGTTATTAATTTAGAAGCCCAAAGATAATTAATATGGAGGAGGAATTTCAGCAAAATAAATTGCCCAAATGACTGAGCTTAATCTGTATGAAGTCCAAATAATTAGCCCACTACTTTAACCCAATACCCGGTCCAGCCCAACACATTACCCGATCCGGCCCAATTCCCTTATTCTTTTATCCTAATCCCTTCTTTTCTATTTTCCTTCTCTAGCCCCCCCCCCCCCCCCCATTTCTTTTCTCTCTCTCTCTCACACCCCTTCCACATCGTCTCCCTCACGTTCCTCTCCACCACACCTGCTCCCTGCCACTTCCACCACGTCTGTCCCCCACGCCTCTGCTCCCCACTTCCTCTTGTTCCCCACACCGATCGTCTCTCTCCCACGCTCCTCTCTTCACTTTAACACAAACAAAACCCTATAAAATGTGATCCGAAAGTTGAAAAAAATGAGGGAAAAAAGGAGGAACGGAGCATTTTTTAGGAGAAGGGATTATTCAGTGTTGGGAGACCATCTTCCAAACTTGAATCGGTTTTTCGGTGAACTTTAGCCGCGGGGGACTGAAGATTGTTTTAGAAAAAGGGGATTGAGAGGATTTGAGGGGATTTTCGGTATTTTGGGGGGGATTTATCAGATTTCTGAGGAAGGGGATTCAGCGTCATCGTTTCGAATTCAAGAATACGAAAATTCAGAGGTCTTTGGTAGTCATTGCTAGAATCTGAAGATCATTTTGAAGTTCGAATAGTTCGTCGTAGTCGAGTTTAGATTCGTGACCACGACGCCCAGTTCACTGCACCTAGAAAAGGTATTCCCTACCGTCTTATGGCTTTTATTAGTTTTATTGTTTGATTTGTGGATTAGTCTGTTTGATAGTTTTCTTGTTAATTTTATGGATTAGTCTATTTCATTTGGCGTTTAGAGTGATCAGTGTGTTTTAAGTCTGAGGGTTATTTGGTGTTTCTGGGTAGTTAATGTTGTTTTGATATGAGTCCTAAATAGTGAAGTCTTGTGTTAATCCATCATTGTGTTTCTCTGTCTATGTTGTTTAGAGTATTGCATTTATCATAATGGTAAAGGTTCCGGCTGACTCAAACAGCTTCAAAATGCATGAATGATGATCTGATCTTGCAAAATTTGACCCCTGCAGGTCATTCTAGTGTTTGTTCTCGTTTGTGTTTTGGTCCCTAGGCATTGAGCAGTATATGGCCCCCTTTAGATTAGTTGATTTGATCATACGATGCCCACTATAATTTGTTTAGCCTCTTGTGTTAGGAGGATCATTAGTCTATACTTACGAATGTGGTCAGATTCTTTTAGTGTTCCTGTGAGCTTACAATCTTGTATCATCTACTGTTAATTTAGTTTTAATGTCTTCTGCCTATGCTACATGTTAAAATAAGTCATCTTCCTTTATGGTTTTTGGTAAAACATGGGTTTAACTTTGCAACTTGGATCATGCCTTATAATTCCTCTTATCTGAATTGCCTGGGGTCACTTATTTGTATGTTCATGTTCTACAAGCTTCTTAATCATTGTTTTGTTGTCATACTTAGATTCTGTTTAAACCCCCCTGCATTATAGTAGTTGTCGAATCCATGAAGTTTACAATTTTGCTTGTCCAATCTCTGAGCCTGTCAGCTTGATCTAGCAGCCTGCACATGTGTGAAACAAGTTTGATATCTTAACTTTCCTAGTCTAAACCAGAATGATTCTTATCCTATCATATAAATATGATGGTATGTGTCGTCTTGACTATTCATCTACCCTAATTCAGGTATAAACTCAATAAGTGAAATTGTGTTTAAGTAAGTTAGTACTCCCCCTGATACTGTTTCTGTTTGCTGAAAGGGATACCAGACATCTCCATTTACCATGTTTGTCATTGCCTCATGCTTGCCTTGCATTCCTATGTCTCATGTCACCTTAGCTTAAAATGTGATCATGAATCATGTCCATCTATGCCTACCTCATAATTGTGAATACAATGTTTATCATGAACCAAAAATACTAATCTTGCACTGCTTGCATTACACTGCCCTCAGCTCTGAAACCTGATTTCCTTAGATCACATCTTATCTTTTCTCGCTTCACATTGTTTTAAGTTTCCCTGCCTGTGACCAAAACTGAAATTGCTCCATTTATTTTGGGCCTACTTTATTCATTTCTTTTGTTACTTGGATACATTATTGAGCTGCTACACTTGTTTAATCTCTTTTCTTGTTGTTTGCTTGGAAGTCGTCAATACACTAATTATAAGCAGTCACTGATTAATTAAGAGTGGTTAACAGATTGCTTCTATGTTCCATATGAATGTGCATATATGGAATATACTAGATATACCTAGTACGTATATGAGTTATTAATTTGTCCCCTGTTGTTGGATTTCATAATTAAAACAAGGAAGTTTCAATTTGCTGAAGTTGTTGCTTCCTTACTGGGATTTAGCATCCCCCTGCCTTGAATGAAATTTATTTGCCATGGTTTTCATGCATGATGTTGTCTTCCTGTGTTTGTATAAAATTAGTTAAGTTCTCTCTCTCTTCCTTGGTATGTTATAAAGGTCTAAAAGGAACTGAAAACTAGGAGACAGATTGGAGGAATAGAATATCTAAATCAGTGGGGAATAAGTGTTGGTTAATGAGTAGGTGTTATCATGCATTTGGTTTGGTACAGCTATCAAGTGTAACTTAGCTCTAGGTTTCTGGTAAGCTGTCACTGCACTTTGAGGCAAATAGTTGCTGTATTAAAATAAGGCATTTTGGTGAGAAATAGGTACAATTGCTTGGGCTGAATCCTGTCACATTTTGATCCTACATGATAGCATTAGCAAAATGCTGCACTTTAAGATTTAATTGCCTATTGATGCCTTGATGAAACTTGTTGCATTTGGCTGCTACAATTTGATATTAATACTATACTAAGTGAACCACTGGTTTAAAAGGAAACAAATGCTTTCATTTGATGAGAATGTGGCGTTAAACCTAGCTGCTACTGTTTCGAAATATCTATATTTGAGTTTTTTCCATGTTTAGCATAATCAGCTGGTTAGAATATTTTCAATACACCTACGATTGCTTCAATTTTGTTAAGGTAGTGAGGCTGTATACCTATGCATACATAAGGTATACTTCAAATATACATAGAATATATACGCTCTGTTGATTTGTTTGAGTTTACATCTTACATGTTTAACGTTATCCATTGATCGTATACTAATCCTTTGCTTTCGTTTTTTATGCATGACCATCGTATGTGAGTCCGAGAGATTTGTTCATCCCCGCACTCGGAGTTGGGCTAAAAGACCAACATAAAATTCTCCCTTGTCCTTCCCTGTCCGCAGCCAATTAAGAAGATAAAAATCTGGGCTAAGCCCAATAGCAACAGTAACGCAGCAGCAGCCCCTGGAAATGGGCTGAGCCCATTTAACCTATTTGCTCCTCCATTTTATTTATTTTTTTGTGCATCTAATTCATGTTGTATGACTAACACTTTTGCTTGTTAATGCCTTAGCGGAATCAGTGAGGTTTAGTTTTAATAATGGGTAGTTAATTCAAAGAGAACTAACAATTAGCTCCATGGGTTTCCTTTTCCTTTTTATGATTATTTATAGTATCTATAATATTTTTTAGAATAATTGACTTTCAAAATAGCATGATTGCATATTTTGGTTAAAGGAATCATAATCTATGCTTACTATCTTAGAAGTTTAAAACGTCACAAATCTTACACTAACGTTAGCTTATTCTAAGAAATAAAAGGCAAATTAGTTTCAACGGAATAACTTTTTCACCTTAGTTCCTTTCTAACACTTGAAATACATATTTGAATTAATAGTCTTTCTATAAAATTTTATTAAATAACTCTTTTAAAATTTGTTAATCATTTTCTCCAAATACATATAAACATTACACATCCTGCTTCTTTTAGCTCATTTGTGACTAAACTCTTTTATGCGACTATTACTTTTCTACAAGTTTATTTTAAATAACATTCTATTACTATCTATAACTTTAGCAATACTTACAAGATATTTTCTTAAATATTTACATCTACATTTTAGCCTTAATTAATTAACATAAGTCCGGTCGGTTAACCATTGTTAATGGGTCTTAAAGGATGCCTAATACCTTCCCTTTAGACTAATTGAACACTTACCTAGAATCTTAAGTTTCGCAGACTTTTAAAAACAGAGTTAACTCTAAAATAACTTTAATAAACTCTAGGTATCCTAATTCACCATAAATAATTAGGTGGCGACTCCTTAAAAAGAAATAATAAACAAAAAATAGGAATCACCAATATGTTGTACTTCTAATTTAACCCGGTTAAAATGGGGTATGACAGTCATCCAACCAGACAACATCCCATACGCTGGAAAATCGTTAATAGTCCACATCAAAGAAGCACGTATATTGAAATTGCTCTTAGTTGATATATCATATGTCACTACACCTTCACACCACAATTGTTTTAACTTATCAATCAAAGGTTGTAGATAGACATCAATCAAAACTTTTGGATTATGAGGACCAGGGATAACACAATTTAGGAATATATAGGGACTTGCCATACAGATCTCAGGCGGTAGATTATATGGAGTAAGAAATATAGGCCAACAAGAATAGGGTGCAGCCGAAACAGAGTATGGTGTGAAACCATCCGCACACAAACCCAAACGAATGTTTCTTGGTTCACTAGCAAAATCAGGATAAGTTCTATCAAAATGTTTCCACGCTTCTCCATCCGATGGATGACACATAACACTAGGTGGCCTTCTATTTTCGCTGTGCCATCTCATGTGAGGAGCAGAACTCGGCGATGCAAACAACGTCTTTAACCTAGGTATAATAGGTGAATAATGCATCGCCTTAATTGGAACCGTCTTCCCACTAGGTGTCCGCTTATAACGCGCATGTCCACATATTTTACATTCATTTAAATCAGCATCTTGCTTATAGAACAACATACAACCGTTTGGAAAACAATGAAATTCTATCATTCGACAATCCTAATTTGGAAACCAATCTCTTTGCTTCATAGTAACTCTTAGGTATGTTGAATTCTGGACTAACTAGTTCCCCTACAAGCTTAATCATTGAGTCTATAGCAGCTTCAGCAACAGTCCAATCTGATTTGATGTTCATCATTCTAACTGCAACAGACAACTTAGAATGCTGACTCCTTACCTAAAGTGGATGACTAGCCTCTTCTAATTCTTGATAGAAGCGCATTGCTTCTTCATTAGGAGGTTCCTCAAAATTTTGCTCAGGTTCAAACCCAGACTGTACGCCAAAAGCATCATTAACCATATCATTAACTCTATCATATTGGACATGACTATATTCCTGCGACACACTACTTTCACCGACAACCATATTGTAAAATATACCATTGACCCCAACAGTCTCTCCATGATCAGTCCAAACATAATATTTCTGCTTAAACCCACGACTATATAAATGAACCCTAACCACTTCCGGTTTCAAATACTTCATACACCGGCAACGAGAACAAGGACACCTAATTACCCCTTCATTTTGAAAAGGGTGAAGTGTCATTGCATGTGTGATAAACCCATCAACACCTTCAACAAATTCATCATGTACACCCACACGATTACTATTATTCATATTATACATCCACATACGATCCATCTACAAAAATATACCCACAAATTATTGAGGTTATAGAAATATATTATAACTTAAGAATTCTAACTTAAAATATAACTTAAGAAAACACAATCCCAACCACTTCTAACTTTGAATTCTCAATAACAATTCTAACTTTAATAATTTATAAATTCTAACTTTAATATAATTTTGAAAAGCACAATCCCAACTAATTCTAACTTTGAATTCTCAATAACAATTCTAACTTTAATAACTTATGGATTCTAACTTTAATTCTAAAAATCGAAAAGTAAATCTAGTCAAATAAAGTCTACATTTTAGTTTTGAGGTTATAGAAATATTACAACTTAATAATTCTAACATAACTTAATAATTCTAACTTTGAAAAGCACAATTCCAACCAATTCTAAAAATTGAAAAGTAAATCTAGAGAAATAAAATCTACATTTTAGTATTGAGGTTATAGAAATACTATAACTTAACAATTCTAACTTTGAAAAGCACAATCTCAATCAATTCTAATTTGGAATGATCAATAACAATTCTAATAACTTATGGAATTCTAACAATAAGCACAATCCAACAACAACAACAAAAACAACTAGTCAAATAATTAAAGTTTATATTTTTGCACATATTCAACATCAATAATATTACAAAGAATGATAACTAAGCTAACACAAATACATTGACAAAGAACATGAAATATAGCACAATCTCAAGCCAAAAAAAAAAAAAAAAGACAAGTAAACTAGTCAAATAATGTTTACATTTTTTTCACAAATTCAACATTAATAACATTGCAAATGATGTTTAACAAAGCTAAATAGACTAGCATTAGGCCTAAAATCTACAAATAAAACTAAAATTAAAAGAATTTTAAATGCCCTAATTTAAGAGAAACTAACCTCAATTTCTTAACTTCAAAATGGGTTTGGGGTAGGTAGGGACGGGCTGCGCAGGCAGCGGCGCTGGGCGGCGGGTAGGGTTTGGGGGAATGGGGGTTTTAATTTGGAAGAGGAGCAGAAATGGGTATAAAACCCGTCTACTATCATTTTAAAGAAAAACCGACAGAAAAAACTGACCCTGTCCGTCGGTTTTTTCCGCACGTTTAACTAGATTTTGACCCAAAAATATTTTTTGAAAAAAAGAAACCGACCCTGTCCGTCGGTTTCTTCAAAAAAAAATTGTTTATTATTTTTTTAAAAAAAAATGAATTGTATATTATTTATAATATTTTTAAAATAAAACCGACGTCGTCCTTCGCTTTTATATTAATTAATATTATTATTATTATTATTTTTAATGAAACCGACGTGGGATGTCGGTTTATTTTGGCAGAAATATATTTTCAAAATTCTGCCAAAAAAACCGACGTCATCCGTCGGTTTTCTAATTAAAATAATTAAAAAAAATAGAAATACAAAAAACCGACGCAGTGAGTCGGTTTTGTGAACCGACGCAGTTTGTCCGTCGATTTTTAGCAGTTTTTAGTAGTGATTCAACCAATACATCACCCTCCAAATAAGGTGCAACTACTCAAGAATACAACAGGTCATGCCAAACCACATAACAACAAAGAAGTGCCAACACTTCCCGGCTTCAGAGGTGCAGCAGAAACTCAACTCAGGCAGGCAACAATACATCCCTCAGAGCAACAGCAAATTAAGCAGCTTAGGAGGCACAACAACTCACAAATACAACAGCCATGCTATTAGAATGCGTAGCAGCCAATTCGCTTCAAATGTGACTCAAAAACTAACAGCAAGCAATAGCCATTTCCCTTCAAGTTTAGCAGCAACTCAAGGGCATTTGGGATTTTGAAAATCCCCAAGTCATGCAAAGAAAGAGAGGGATAAAGAAGAATGAGTATCCAGAGGTGGTTTCCAGCAAAACAGTAACAAAAAGAAATAAAAGTATCATTGCTTAGTCTTGGTTCAAAACTGGGCAGAATGACAAAGGGGTGGAGTTCCCAAGATCACCAACAATAAATGGCTTCATCCATGTTTAGCTCATAACTCAACCAAGAGTTTCCAAGGATTCACAATAAAACAACCAACTAGTCTTTTGAAATTAGAACACTGGAAGAACTTGATTTATCTAAGATATATTTTAAGGTACAGCCTTGGCAAATAACAGGAACAACATGCACTCAAAACAGTTTAATACATAGGATTTTAGCAACTAGCAAACCAACATGGGGAAAGGAATGTATTAACTCAGCATAATTCTCAAGGGATAAATAAACTTTCAGAACTGACCACAAACATATAAAAACAAGACATCAGATTTAAGGACTAAAGCAAGGAAAGGGGTTACCACCATCCATATTCCAATGTCGCACAAGATCAAAAGGTTTCTAGAACCTTAGGCAGGGCAAACTATTGGAGGAGGCTAAACCGAACCCAAATCTTGCCTTGTCTTTCAGCCGGCAAAGCAATATATCAAAGGATTCAAGCAAACAAGACTCTTGAAAGGACCAGCTTGGTCAAGACTTGAACACCACATAGAAAGGCTAACTAATTTTACAAAAAAAGACATTTCCCATCTTCAAATGCAGAAAAGGAACAACTTATTACTGAAAACTCTAGAGAAGAAAATAGATTCATATTTGTACTTAAGCATTTTTTAGAAAGAAAGGGAACCTACCAAAACTGAATCTAGTCATATGTTGGGTTAAAACATTTAGAGTTAAAAAGGACATTAGTGGAAGACTTTTCTTTACAGAGGAAGTCCAGATTAGCAAATAGGTATGGTCTCTAATGTGTTCAAAAGTATTTCTAATGACTCTGCTTATCAGTTTGTCAAATAAAGGAAAATAAACCACCCCAACATTACTTGATAATAAACTCCATGTCACTTAATGAATACAACCAACACTCAAGTGACAACAAATTGCAGTTACTGAGTCTAAATTCTCAAAGCTAAATACATAGATATGATGGTTTATTGCTGAGTTAGGCCATGTTTCAGTATTTCTTGAGTACAACATCAGCTAGGTGTCTTAAGACACTTTTTTAAGACACTATTTGAACTTCAAACCAACACCAAAACAATATTTGAGCCCCAGAGGATAGGTTACATGTCACGACCCAACTAAAGGGCCATGACGGACACCTGGAGCTAACCTACCGAGTACCTCTAAACATACATCTCATAATCATTTCTAGGTAGGCCATAAGCTAGCTCATATAGGAGCCTTTATGAACTCCGCTGGTAAAGCTCCTAAGGGTCAGGTCCGTCTACCTATCTAACTGCGGGCATGAACGCAGCATCCACAAGAAAGGACATCAGTACGAGTAATGTACTGAGTATGTAAGGCATGAAGATAACATAAGAAGAAATATGGAACATAATATAAGATAAAGTTAACCTGTACATTTGATTGCCTCGTAGGGCGGATATCATGCATGCTTAGCTTTATTTTAAAAAAAAAACATTTCTCATACATATGTAACATAATCATTAGCCCGCGTCCGGGGTAACCATCTCACGCCGCCCACTAGTGGTGACTGCCTGGCCATGTAGGCACGGTGTTATTATCATATCCATAAGCCGCCCACTACGCCCACCGTAGTGGTGTCTGCCCGGCCAACTAGGCCCTGTGTAGTCATACATATACATATACATAAAGCATGCATGAAAGCCCAAATAGAAGCTACAACTCTATCGGAGTGACGTAAGGTCGGTAACCTCCGATTATCTTATGGGACGATTATCATCGCTATATCTCACCTTGAAGGAACAATTATCATAAGGTGAGAACAATAATGAATAAATGAAGAGAGTCATGAAATAAACTCAATAATCTCATGATAGCATTAAAACCATAAACTTTGGAGTTTCTAGAAATATGATCGTCATCATCATCATCATTATCATAAAACATACTCATCTTTAGCATCATAAGAACTCTGAGAATCAAGAATCTCTAGCTTTTGGGAATAAGGACATTATGGGAAACATATATGGGTTCACAGGAAAGGAATCATGCCTTTGGAAAGAAAGGGACTAGTCGTAACATACCTGATTAATCTTCTACTACTTAACGCTTATTCTCCCGATCTTGTAAATCTACATTCAAGAGAAATCATACATTCAAGAGAAATCATACTACCGATAGACTTATCTTCATATGCCTATCTTAAGTCTTTAAATCAAACTCCTTTAGAATCTGCTAAAATTCGGGCAGCATCTCCCCTATTTATATCCCTAGCCCGAAATCACAATACCAACAACCAACACAATAACACCAACGCCAATAACATCATTATCAATATCAAAATATTCCATAAAACATCCCACACGATGTTTATTCAATTTCTCAACCAACATATTTGGTATACGATCATTTAATAGCTCTCCTTTTGTAAATAAGCCTAAATCAATATCAATAAACGAAGATTCATACCTTAATCTCGCTAGAACCGCAATACCTTTAATATTCACCTTGAATTCTGGCCAAGATTCACTGCAATACAATATTATAATCGCAACTATATGTTGTTCGAATCGAAATCCGTAGATTATACTTGATTTGGGCTAAAATTTGATGAATGGAAGTTGGAGGAAAGTTTCCAGAAATTTGGAGAGGTTTGGAGTGTTTTTGGATGGAAAATGAGGGGGTAAGCCCCTTTTTATAATGTTCCAGAGTCTGCCTGAACCGACCTAAAAATTACTCAGTGCGTTTGCGCCTCCTTAGGGCGCGTTCGCGCTGAGTTGACCCTCAGTCTTCTGTGTGTTCGCGCCACCTCCAGGCGCGTTCTCGCAGAGTAAATTCCTGCTATGGCAGTCTGTCTTAAAATGCTCATAACGGTTGATTTCGATGTCAGATCGATGTGCGGTTTGTTGCGTTGGAAACTAGACTTCCCGAACTTCAATTTAGGCTTTTGCTTGGCTCCAAAACTCCTCATATACTAAAGGATATTCTTTCCCCAAGTTGGACCAACATTGCCCCTCATATTTTCTCCAAAGCCCAACAAACTTAATTTCCTTGATTCACTTGCCCTCCAATCCTTCTGTAGCTTATTATATGAACTTAAACCATCATAACCATAAGATAAGCGCATATAATCTCATATATCCTTGGAGGTAACTCCAATGTCCGCAATTGAACAACTAACACCTAGCGAATCTCAATGTACAAAACTTACGAGGTGTAACACTACATCTATTTCTCTCTCAATTCTAGCAAGCTATAACTTTTAGCAATTACAAATCTAAGTTTAAAATCTCACTTACTGAAGGTATCAAATAAGACTTTAGAGGCAGATGCTTGAAGTTTTAACCTTGGAATGGAACTCCTTAAGACTGTTCATTGATATATAATGTAGGTTAAGGAACTGCTTAAGTCTTCTATGTTAGAGCTTCAAAACACAAAGAAGAAACAAAGCAGATTTAGGCATGCTCAAACACATTTCAAAACAACTTCTTCTTTATTTAAACACTCCACCATACTAGCCCATTACAGGCATGCTGGGTAGGGAAACAGATTTCAATCTTGATTATGGTATTCAGCAAAGAACAACACAAGTTTAAAGAACTTTTTGAACATGTCTCAAGAGTTTAATCATGTTAAGACACATAACCTCATACAAATAGTAGCATAACACCCAGACTAACACGTGTCTTTTAAGTTATTCCCAGAACATGACAGCTAAGAGAAACCATTTGGACTTATCAACACCTAGATCAAACTAGCTGGGTCTTTTTTGTTGGAGCTTCAACACTAAGGATGGAACAAGGCGGATTTAAGAAATTTCAAACATGTCTTGGCCACAACCTCTTCGTAAACCAAATCCCGCATCAGATTAATCTTTATTAGCAACAGGTCATTTGGTAAGACTCCAACTTTAAACACATAGGTTCTTTCAAACAAAGCAAGGAAAAAAGCACATGGTACCCTAACTCACCAATTTCCAACTCTCTAATCAAACTCAAACAAGAAAGGGACTGCATAAAAAGGGGATTCATGTTTTAAGGGTGGAACAGATTCCTCTAAGGATCTTTTTAATCTTATCCAGTGAATTTCCAGCCATAATGAGTGGAGAACAAGAAACCTCATAAATTAACACAAATGATGAAAGAGCAGAATGCTGCCTATGTGATATACCAACATAGACCAACTCGTACAATTCAAATATAGTTGGGTATACAGGGAGTATACACCTGATATACCTGAAGTATATAGCAGTTGTATACCCTGGTATACTGGCAGGATACCAAACATGTGAAGTCATGCTCTAGAAAACCACACCATTTCCTTTCGAACAATCAAGGACCCCCATATACACTCATAATACAAGACACAACTAGCACTTCCAATCAGATGAGCAAACAAGATAGGCAATCATATTCTTTGCAAACTTAAGTCCAAGGATGTTGTAAGCTTTTGAAACTAAACATTCAATAGTCCAAAAGGGTAACCATAGGCAAATTCTCATATTACAGGGTAGTAGACCAATTAGAATATAAGTTCTACAAATTTAGGCCATACTTTCCTTCATGCACTGACTCAGATTTATGTGCACCATTTCTTGCATCAGCAAATGTGAGGTGCACTAAACAATGAAATACACTTTTTGAAAATAGAATAGGGCATTAAAGCCATGCTTTTCAAGAGGAGTCAAGGCATGTCATTACACACTATAACTAGGTTATAAGGAAGCTTAATAGGATTCCTACTAGATGTTCATACTTCACACAGAGCATATGAGTTCATATTAAGGAATAATAGCAATGTTAAATGTATACAAATTATATTTTAAGCATTTAAGACACTTTCATTAGCCAATCAGTGAGACTGCCACAACAAGTTTAACATATTATAGCTCAATTTATGACATCCCAGCAGTGAGGAGAATAATGAGTTTAAGATCATAGCATTTTAGTTTTTCATAGATTCAAACAACTTGTCACGGAATTTAAATTATAAGGTCGTGCGAGAGGAACAAACAGTGTCTTAGCTTAATCCAGGGACATGAAAATACCAGTTTAAATTCATTATCAAATTGCTTGAGTGCATTTTAACAATAAGATAGACAAGGGTGACCGCACACAAAATCTTGACTACAAGTTCAGGGAACCAATTTGCATACCCTTTCATCTTTTCACATGAACCGGATTCAAAGTTGAGTTAAGAATCATATTCAAGTAAAATCATTTATCAAGGAATTATTATCAACACAGAGTTATTTATAACACTATTAGAGTCGGCTATCCTACAGGTGAATCCTCTGATCAAACCATTAACTAAACTAAGCATAAACAAATGTGATAAACTAAACATAAGCAAGACTGAACAGAAATCCATACTGAGAACTAAGTAGATCATATATAGTTTGATTAGCATATTAGCCTAAAACCTCAACTAAATAAGACTAGACTGATACACATATAAACACATAGTATGTTATACACACACAAACATACAGAATGCTAGAACTTAAAACCACAGGAAAGGAGTTTACCTTTTTCGGAGCAGCGACGGGGACGACGAGAGACGACAAACTACCTTTCCCACGAATCGATTTTCGACGAATGGAAATGACTTCTAAAAATTAAAGTACAAGCTCGAACTTCCTCGAAACTCAAGGCTTTCGCCGAGCTTCTAAGTGTTCGAACTCTTGAGGGTTGTCAAAATCCCCATTGTGGGTGTACAAACCTATTGGCCATGTTAATTCTAAAAAAATCTCTCCCTTTGAAATGAAGAGAAGGGTTTCTATTTATAGAACCCAAAATGTTCAGACCGTTTAAATTGGAGATTCAAAAATACCAAACTTACAAGACAAGGTAGGCAATATCAGTTGAAAATTGAAAAGAAAAAGTACACATTCCCGTTGAAGACAAGCTGGATGCGTACGTTTGTACATAGACCCCTTAGGGTTCTGCCCGTTTGAAGGAAATTAGAGGGTCCTTTTTTTTGTCGTTCCCTTTTTCTCTTCTTTTACTGAAGTAGGGGAAAGGGGGGAGGGGTTTAAAGGAAGCGGGCCGGGTCAGTCCCTTTTGGGCTGGACCAGGCCAAGTTTAAGAATAGGGCCAAATTTTGTGTATATTCCCCACATATACGTAATGTATATCATTAGTGTATACATGCGTATATATGGGGTATATATACAATATTTTAAGACACTATTAAATACCACAAATGTAAAATAAAAGTATTTTCATTTTTCTCAAATTATTTTGATTAAAACCAAGCTATATTCCCCAAAACATAATTAAACTCTTATTTTAACATTTAATTCAACCAAAATAAATTGCTTATTACTTGATTAATTCAAATCCCTCGACTTTCATGGAGTAGAACACTAAATGATGACGGATTGTAAATGCTTAAAAACTAATAACTCGTAATTAACTATTTTTGGAGAAAACATAAATGAAAATAAACAAATACTCTTGTATTCTCTTGAAAACATGCTAAAAATGTAAAAATGACACGCGATTGTTCTTTTGCTGGTGTTTTGCCAAACGTAATGGCAAACTGACACTGGGATAATTTTGTAAAATTGATTTGACATGTAAAACACATATTCTACTTCGTTTATAATCCAGGGACTCCAAGTAATTAAGCAAAACTATCGGAGGTAAAAAATTAGGTGTCAACAAATACATCATCTTTTGGAAAAATAAACCTGAGTGTCGACGGGCTCCTGAGAGGGCTTCTGAGATGGCTGATGAGAGGGTTCCTGAGCTGGCTCCTCAGTGGTCTCCCAAGAGGGCTCCTGAGCGGACCCCAGATCCGGAGCTGTTGATAGTGCCAGAGCTGGAGCTGGATCCTAAGAAATGGGAAATTTTATAATAATTAGTATAAGTATTTTAATTTTTTAAAATAAATATTTTAAACACTTACATCTAGGATCTGAAACATGTCAAATTCCATGAATGCGTAGTCGTACTCCAGCTCCTTGCCACCCTATAGATCACGAACTGGTCGCTCACCCCGTAGATCTCGAACTAGCGGCTGTGCAGACACTGATGCCTCTACTGATCCCCAGTCTATGTCATCTGAATATAGTTGCGCTAGCGTATATAGTGGTGTCAACGGTCGGTAAGAAGTAGACGAGAGCTCTAAAGCCGACGGATGCTGCTAGGCTGGAGCGGGAACGGTAGCAGGCTCGTTAGGTTCACATACTAGACAAAGGCCTCCACCGCCACCACCTCGTCCACCAGCCCCTAGGCCATCAGCCTATCTGGCCCCACCCCCTCTGTCCCTACCCCCTCTGACACCCCCTCCTTCTTCCACCACCTCTATCACTATTGTCTCCACGAGTACAACCGCGACCACCAGCTGCCTGAAACGGGATCTCTGGAACACGCTCATGGATACGACCGAGCTCTTGTGATTGTCGCAAGCTACTAACGGCTAGCTCAACGATTCGGGCTGCAAATCTCGTTGTCTCGAGGGAATCCATTTGGTCCATGCCCACCCAGCGTATCGTCTGTATGGTCCGTAGTTGCATTTGTTTGCAAATATTAATGATTGAATAAATTTGTAACGTAATATATAAGAAGATTAATTAAGTATAAGTAAGGTAAACTTACCAGCGCCTCATACTGTCCCGCGAGTGCTGCTTATCCTCGGCCATCTGGATGACGTGTCTCGGCGTTGCCAATCAAGCTACGTGTGATCTGTCGGTACCACTCCATGTACTCTAGGATCAGAGTCGTATGTCCGACCACCGCTAGCGTCCCCATCCTATGATGCCAACGCTGGATCTACTCCTGCATAAAGGCCAAGTATGCAAAAGTGAAGGTCGCACGCTCGTCCCATTTATAGTGGTCGTGCTCTCAAAGAACCGGCTCAAGTATATCCTATACATGCCCGAACTATCATAAGACACGGTGGGGCGCGTGATCCTCAACAATATCCATGTGTATTAACGGAAACCGCGACCTCCATATGGGCTCACCAGCCCTACAAAACGTCGATGATTGAGGTTCTTCAATGTATAACCGGTGTCCATCTACATGTAGTTCATACATGACCTCCACATCCTGAAGCATAATAGTGGCCTCACCAGTGCGAAGATGAAATATGTAGGTCTCCGGTCGCCATTGCTCAACCATGGCCGTCACAAGAGCCCTATCCTACTGTACCGGGCCAGCAGCGACGCAATGGTAGATACCGTCCCGATAAAGTATATCTAAGACGCGAGGATGTGGGGGCCGAGCCCCTAAAAGATTCCACTCATGTTCCACCTTATAGGGACGGAACAACATACTGAAATCTATCACCTCATCCCATAATAGCTGGGACCTATAAATAGCATGTAGATGAAGTACTTATGGGTCGAAGGGCCCCGGATGAAGGTTGTGATCCACGGAGGTGTCGTATCTATATTAATAATTTTTAATTAATCATTAACATGTAATATTAATTATGTAATCATTTATCGAAAAATTATACTAACTAATTAATCCTTTAACGGGAAATTATATTAACTATCTAAATTTGCGAATTAATGATTATACCAACTACAATTAACTACCTAATATTATATTAAGGATATTTTTAATCCTAAACTACAGATGTTCAATCCTAAACTAAGGATTAACTATTTCTAATTAATAACTAACAATTAGATAATTAACCAATAAATATACTATTAGGAGATTAGTATATTTTCTTATAATCTAACAATTAACAAATAACTAAAAATTAACAAATAATTAATAATTAACTAATCAGATAATTAACAAAAAAAAATAAAAAATAATGAAAAAAGGGGCTGGGCAGTGCGCGGACAGCCCCCATTGCACACAAAAAAATTGCGTATTTTTTTTGCGTAATTTGCGACTATCAAACATTAATCATGCTTAGGATAATAATATATTTAACAATATAATTAGCAAATTCATAGTAAAATACCTAGTGTAACGACCTGTTTGGTCGTCATAGTCTTTCTAGTACTTTTGACCCTTCTCCGAGCTTGTTTAGCTAACATTTTACCCAAGGGGATCATTGACATGATTCCCGAGGTAGTTGGATATGATTTGTGTGACTTTTGAGAAATTCGGGCTTAAAGCAAAAAAAGAGTTGACTCAAATTTGACTTTTGGGAAAACGAACGGTTTTCGAGAATTCATCAATTTCGAGAGGTCCTGATGGTCTTTTAAACTTGTGTGTATATTCAATTCGGTTCCCAATGCGCTAGGGTGCATTTTGGGACTTGGGTTAGGAAGTTGGTTTTGAGGTATCGGGAGTTGACTCGATCAACGAGACCTCCGTTCAGAATTCGGAGGCCACGAGTGCGTTCGTAGCGTGTTTTTATGTATGTCTGCATATATGGTATGTGAGTAGATGGCCTCGGGTGATAGTCGGAATTTCGAGTTGAGATTGTGAAACTTAGGGGATTCTGGTGTCTGGTGCCCGCTGTGGCGGCACCAGGATCGCGGCAGCTACACCAGGATCGCGACAGCGGTACCGCTCCAATGGTAGCCCTTCCGCTGTAGCGGCCATGTGAAATTGGACAGGACCGCCAAAGCGACACTGCCGAAGCGATCGAGTGGGCGTGGAAGCGATGTCGGGTAGTTAGATTCATTAAATGAGTGTTAAAATCCGTAAGTTGCTCGTTCATTACCATTTCGAAAATAGAGCTATTTGGAGCATTTCTCGGGGGAAATCATTATGGTAAGTTCCTTCACTTTTCTTTCCATTCCATGATTACATTATCACCTCGGGAATCCATTATCATGCTAATTTCATTAAGAGCTTGAGGATTAAAAGAGGGTTCAACGGGTTCTTCTTTTTAGGCTATTAAATCTTGATTTATTGATTGGGTTAGCTTCATTAAGCTTGAAATTGATGATTAGAATCTATTATTGCATGATCCTTTCCTAATTAGTGGCTAATTTATGGAATTAGAATTTAGGGTTCATACCTAAATTTGGGGGTTTTGCCTCGAATCCAATTTAAGTGATTTGTTAGTTCTCCTAGCTTATAATTGATGGGAATTAATCACCTAGAACATTAATATCATGTTGAGACTATAGATTCCTTATTCCATCTTTCTAGTTCATAAACCCTGTTTCATAGGTTGGGATTTGGGTCTTGAATAGAAATAAGGCTTGAATGATATTTCTTCTTGATTCTAATGTCATGATTCGGATATGTTTAGACTTCCATTATCTCGAGGCTCAAGGAAGAAAAAGACTAAGATTTGATCATTGGAGACCTTGTAGTTCGGCTCACCAAGTAGGTTATGGTTTACCTTATGGTGAGACTTCAATTAGCAAAACGTATGTTTAGATGATATTGTCTGAGAATTCATGTAAGCCTTCGGGTGTGAAGTTGGGTTGGATATTGTCTTAGGTTGGGCCTTGTGATTTGAGGGCTAGCCACCCTGTTGTGTTGATTTACTTATCTTGTTCTATTTACTTATTGGCTCGTTGCCACGTTGAGACATTGAGAAATTGTGATTAGTGATATATTATGAATATGATATTGCGATACTTTACTTGATCGGTATTGAGATGAGATTGTGATTTCATTGTGGCTTATTATGTAGCCTTATTATTTTTATTACTTACGTGCCCTGTGTGGTATTTATTGGGATTGAATTAGTTGCTGATATTACATTGCATCGTATTCAGACTCATTTCCATGATTTATTGATATTGCATGGTTATGGTACTGATGATGATAAGTGAGAGAGTGTAGCCTCCGAGGTTTCTGCCGGAGAGCATAAGAGAAAGATGAGAGTCTGTGATCCGAGATCATTTACCAGAGCTGACTGAGTGTACGTTGCCCGAGCTTTCTTTTCGGGAAAGAATGAGTGTACGATGCTCGAGGTTTCTTGCCGGGATCGAGAGAGTGCTCGTGATTCGAGGTCACTTTTCGGAGTGAGTGGTACATGGACTTCGTAGGTCCCTCATGGGTTGTGCTGTTGAGATGTGATGTTCCATCATCGGAGTACATGTGTGCGGTGCATATGCATCACATTCATGCTACATACATTATTGCATTACATTGTATATTTTGGTTTCTTATGATATGTTGTGATACGATTGTGATATACTGGTTCAGAATGATTATATTGAGACTTGGCACAATTGGGCTTAGATGCTATAACATAGGTGATGACTTGTTGTGATATGACTGTGATGTACTGGTTCGGATCGATTATACTGAGACTTGGCAGGTTTGGGCTTAGATGCTATAACATAGGTGATGACTTTTTGTGATATGATTGTGATGCACTGGTTTGGATCGATTATACTGAGACTTGGCACAGTTGTGTTTAGATGCTATAACATAGGTGATGACTGGTACTGTGGATATGAATTCGTGTTGATTTGTACTTGTTGGTCTATGTGTTTATCTTGTTTTTTTGTCTTTATATAGGTTAGTTAGTCTTAGTCGGCCTATGATACCTACCAGTACTAGTTGTTTGTATTGACCTGCACTTGCTGCATTCTTTTTATGAATGCAGAGTACTAGGTGGGATCGACCTCTACTCCTCGTAGCTGATATTCGAGGATTGCTGATTCAAGTCTTGTAGGGTGAGCACTAGGACGTTCGATGCCCGAAGACTCTTTCTTTTATTGTGTGTTTATTTCCATCTTGAGACATGATTTTTGAGACTTTATTACTATTATTCAGACTTATAGTATTTAGTTAGATGCTCTTGTATAACCAGACCAGATATTGGGGCATATTCCATTTACTTCCATATTTTCTTACATTATTATCGTGAGACTTACGTTATTCTATCTACTTCCGCTTTATTTATGTTTTTTTGTTATTGGGATAAGGGCTCGCCTACCGAGGTGGAAAAGATAAGTGCCCGCACCACTTAGTGAAAATGGGTCGTGATAAGTTGGTCCTAGGTTACCCGGTCTATAATACAAGAGCATGTCTAGTAGAGTCACATGGATCGGTACGATTAGCTCTGTACTTATCTGCGAGAGGCGATAGGTCATTTAGGAAACTTCTATTTCTTTCATTCTTTCGTACTACTTTATTCTAATTGGTATCTGGAACAATTGAATTGGAATCTGATTCTTATCTCTTCTCTCACTGATGGTGAGGACTCAAGCCACGATAGCCCGAAATCAAATGCCAGAGCCAGCAGCTACGGCTGGCACCAGGGAACAAGCGACAGTTAGAGGACGCTGTCGAGCTAGAGGCCGCTAGGCTGCACCAGCCATAGGTAGGGCTCCTGCGGTAGGGCAGCGGCTTGAGAGATCTCCGTCTCCAGAGCCTGAGGTTCAGTAGGTTCGAGACTGGGCCATCGGGGATGATGTGGCTCCGGCACGGGCATACCCCGAGGCCACTTCAGAGCAGATGATGCAGGATACTATGGCTCATGTTCTACTCACTTGGATGCCCAGCAGGCTGCCGCTTGTATTACTTCTTCGGGTGGAGGATCATAGACTGGAGGTGAGGCGCAGGCTCCTGAGTAGAGGCAGACCCGTGGAGCGCATCTTGTTGCGGCTGTAGCTCAACGTATGGATGCAGTGCCGGCCTCGGGAGATGACTTTAGACCCGTGGCAGGCCCTGTTATGACTTTGACCGATCAGGAGCTAGTAGGGAGATTCAGGAAGATGGAGCCGCTAAGATTAGCTGGTATTTTTGGAGAGGATGCATATGAGTTTATATTAGACATGCACGAGTTGTTGCACAGGATGGGTATTTTTGAGACCCACGGGGTCGATTATATGTCATACCAGTTTCGCAGAGTCGCGAAGACCTGGTGGAGGCACTTCATTTCTTGCAGACTAGATGGTTCTCCTCTACTTACTTGGACACTATTTTATCAGGTCTTCCTTGAGAAGTATGTGCCCCGAGCTTTGAGAGAGGCACGTAGAGATGAGTTCCTTCACTTGCAGCAGAGGGGATTGTCTGTTGATGCTTATGTGACTCGCTATTTGTATTTGGCCAGTTATTCAGCACCCCTGATTCCTACTGAGCCCGACAAGATTCGACAATTTATTGGTGGGCTTATTATTTCTTTTCAAATGTCATGTCTTCAGTTTGAGGCCATGTGTTCTTCCTTCCAGTCTATTGTTGAGCATGCTTCTTTAGTCGACGCTGCTCAGGCCCGCGCATTTGGAGGGGTTAGAAAGAAAAGGCAACAACAATTTGAGGGTTATGGTGGTTCCAGCTCAAGGGGCGCCAGACAGTCTTTGAGGCAGTATCAGTCTATTCTAGCCGCCTTGTACAGTCAGCATTGCAGGCTTTTTCTAGTGGGCCATCCAAGCAGAGAGTTTCTGTGAGCTCATATTCTCGACCAGCAGACAGAATTGTGCCAGCTGGGTCTTCAGTTTCGGTTCATCAGACTCCGCCTCCTAAGGCTTGTTTTACGTGTGGAGCGCTTGGTCATTATGCTCGAGATTGTCCACGACCCAGAGGACCCCGATAGCTTCAGGTAGTCGAGGTGGTGCTTCTTCAAGAGGCGGTGCTCAGTCAGGCCGCGGTGGTCCACAAATTTCTAGGGGTGGGTCCCAAGCCAGTAGAGGTGGGTCCTAGATTTTGAGAGGTGGATCACAGTCTGGTCGTGGTAGGGACCAATATTATTCATTCCCAGGTAGACTAGAGGCGGAGGCCTCAGATGCGGTTTTTTCAGCTACCGTTTCTATCTGACATAGAGCAACATTTGTATTATTTAATCCTAAATCCACTTATTCATATGTGTCTGCATATCGTGTTGGTTGTTGGGACTTGACTTGTGGTAGCATAGCGGTATCTATTCATGTGCCTACTCTAGTCGGAGATTCTGTTGTGGTTGATCGAGTCTATAGGTCGTGCTTGGTTACTTTTCTGGGTTATGACACGTGGGTAGACTAGATGGTACTTGACATTGTGGATTTTGATATTATTTTTGGTATGACCTGGTGTTGACACCTAATTTTGGCTCGCCGTACTTGAAATTAACGTTTCGGGGGGCCTTGATTCGTTAAAGAGCACGAAATAGCATTTTGACACAGTTTTGCATTTTCCAACAATTTATCAGTAATTATCCTTATTTTAGGAATTTTATCAATTTATTGTCATTTTTAAGAATCATTCTTTTTGCATATGTACAGCGTAATACTACCATTTTGTGCAATTAATAATTGTTTCTTTATTTTATAACAGTACATTTTTGTATCTTATACATTAATATTTATATTTTATACTTACGTTATTATTTATACATGTATTAGTTAACTATATTTTAGTACAGTCCGTCAGTGTAGAGAAAATCTGAGTAGTTAATTCTTAAACGCAGAGTAAGAACTCAATCAAGTCAAGGTCTTGTCACTTTTTAAAAAGGTGACATTTGAAGTGGTATGTTCAGTTAAAAAAACTAATTTTTTTTACGTTCTACATTGTTTACAGTTTTGACCGAAGCAGGTGCTATTCATTTATCCCTAGTGTAAATATTGAGCATTGTTTCATCTGTACCAGTTGTTGTCAGCCTATCTTTTGCAGGCTAACCACTCTATCAAATCTTTGTTTTGTCTGTTTATTCTAGTTTCAATTAATATAGCTTATATTGTTTGTTTCTTATATGTAGGGACTGATTGATGCAGTAAAGAATATACTGCCTGAAGCACATCAGAGATTTTGTGTAAAGCACATTGAGGCAAATTGGTGCAAAAGGTGGAGTAAAGGTGAGTTGAAAAAGCCTCTGTGGTAGGGTGCATGGTCCTCCTATGCTGAGGAGTTTGGAGACCAACTTGAACAGATGAAGCAGTTGGATGAACCTGCTGCAAAGGACTTAATCAGCAAGTATCCTCCAGAAACATGGTGTAGAGCTTATCTTGATACAGTCTGTAAGAATCAAGGAGTGGACAACAATTTTACTGAGTCATTCAATTCTTGGATACTTGAAGCAAGGTATAAGCCCATCATTGGGATGTTGGATGACATAAGGATTAAGGTGATGAATAGGTTGAGAGAGAATGATGAATTTGTGAATAAGTGGTATAGTTTGGTCAGTCCTAATATAATGAAGTTGTATAATGAGTATTTGAAAATATCCCAAGTGTGCAAGGTCAATGGAAATGGGGACAGTGGATATGAGGTAACAGAGGGACACGATAGGCATGTTGTGAATTTGAGGCAAAAGAGGTGTACTTGTAGGACATGGGATCTTACTGGAATCCCATGTCCACATGCAATCAAGGCCATGATTCACAAGAAAATTGATAGTATTTCTGAGATACATTGGTATCATAGCAAAGAGGCATTCAAGCTAGCATACAAACACAAGTTGCAGCCTGTTAGGGGTGCCAATTCTGGAATGTTGACCCTTCTCAGGCTATGGAACCACCTGCTTTCGTCAAACTTGCTGGCAGACCCAGGATTAAGAGGGATAGAGGGAAAGATGAGGCCCTTAAGAGGGAAGGTGGATGGAAGCTTTCAAGGAAAGGTAGAGTGATGACTTGTAGCAATTGCAGAGAGCCAAATCATAATGTTAGGGGCTGTGACAAGGTAAATTAACACATCTATTAACTGTTGTGTATCTTATTTTAGTATAATTAACTGTTTTCTAATGTTTTTTTTTTTTTTTGCCTTTTTGTAGCCAAAGAAAGGCAAGCAGCAAGCTAAGAAAAAGCAGCCCGCTAGGAGCAAAATGAGGCAGACTAGGGGCTTAGTTGATGAAGATGAAAATTCCCAAGTTCAAGAAGAAATCAACTTAACAGCCCCCCAACCAACCCAAGACAGTCAGCCCATGCCTACTCCAATGCATTATAGGCATGCTTCTAGTAGCAGCAGCACCCCATTTCCTAACTTTGAATATCCTTTAGTTGAGGAAGATGATGAAGACCCTTTTCTAAGGCCTAAAGTGATTTCTGAATTTTCCACAAGACTTCAAATGAGGCAAAAAACACAAGAACCAACTGGAAGAAGGGCAATAAGCTTTAGAGGTGACCACAATGGTGTTAGTGAGGCAACTAATCTTCCAGTCTCATTAACAAGCTTAACTTGGCAAGGGAATAATGCAGTTACTACCAACCAGCTGGAGGCTCAAGTTCAAGAGAGGATTGGGAAGTTGAATCCAAGAAGGGGATCTAACAGTTGATTTAGCTTTGTGAAATGTTAGTTTTTTGTGAATTATGGTGATGTATTTACTGCTTAAGACAGTACTCTTAATTTGTTAATTATGTAATGGTCAAACTAAATGGATGCCACATTATGACTTAGGGTGTGGTTTTTGGGGTTGTAGTATGGCATCCATATAACTATTGGCTTATTTTGTATTGTGGTTGACAGTTTATTTAGCATATTTATGGTGTATGAAATGTGCAGCAGTTTTGTTGAATTGAATTATGTTTAGTTGAAATGTGCAGTTGCTTAGTTTCTGTCAAGTTGTGATGTTGATAATGTGCAGAAACTGCATTTTCTGAGATGTTGTGTAGTTCTGAAAATGTGCAGAAACTGTCCAGTTGTGTAGTTAAAAATGTGCAGAAAATGCAGTTGAAATATACAGTTGCGTAGTTGAAAATGCGCAGAAACTGCAGTTGTGTAGTTGAAAATGTGCAGAAACTGCAGTTTTATAGTTGAAAAGTTGAAAATATGCAGAAACTGCAGTTTTGTAGTTGAAAATGTGCAGAAACTGCAGTTTTGTAGTTCAAAATGTGCAGAAATTGCAGTTTTGTAGTTGAAAATGTGCAGAAACTGCAGTTTTGTAATTAAAAATGTGAAACTGTCCAGTTTGTAGTTAAAAATGTGCAGAAACTGCAGTTGAAATATGCAGTTGTGCGGTTGAAATACAAGCATTTCTTTTGTTCTTTTTGGTTTCTTTTGTTCTTCCAACAAAGGGCCTTTTGGAAGGTTATATCTATTTATAAGCACCAAATTCATCACTGCCATAATTAAAAGAGACAATAGCATTATGAGCAATAACAAGTTGTCAAGCCATCTTGGCATCATGAAACTTTTCCTTTTGGCAGTACCATTTTTTAAAGGCTGTCATTAGTTTTTTCCATATGGAAAGAGTATATTTTTTTCTTTACCTTTCATTACATATATTTCTTCTCACTGACATTAGTTCCCTAGAAAAATTTTATCAGTGCTAATTCAACAAATTCTTCACTATTCTCAGTCATAAAGGTAAGAAAGGAGTAAAATGAGAAAGTTTCCTCTATAACATAAGTCTGCTGCAAGAATTACTTAAAAATATATCACAATTCAAACTACCTTACAAACCAACACTTCTACTCCTAAACATCATCATCTACCTAAACAAGCCTTTCACTTCTACTACTAGAACAAGCATAATTCATCCCAAATTAGCGACAAAAAATCCAACTAATACGGCCAATGAAATCATAAACAACATCTTCAACTTTAACATCTTCTCTTCCAATTCCCTTGATTTGTTCACTTGGGAGTTGTTTATAGCCTCCAAGGTATCGACCTTTTTCTTCAAGTTGTCTCTTTCAAGCTTAACAACATTCAACGACTCTCTAAAATTGTCCATTTTCACCGTAGTCACTTCCAATTTACCCTTCAAATCACTTATTTCCAACAAATCATTGTCCGGAAAATTATCTAGCCACTCCCAAAAACCATAGTTTTCAGCCTGTCCAAACCAATAAAAATACGAAAAAATTATCAACACTTGAATTGAAACATCAAACCAAAATTCTGGACAAATAATTCAATAATAACACTTACTTGAGGTTTAGGACACTTATAGAATTTCCTACCAGGATTTGAAGGTGTTTTCGAATTGAAACAACGAGCAATTTCACCACAGTGACAGATCTTTGTTGAATTACAACTAATTTCAGACATTGTAAGCCTTCAATCACTGAAAATTGAAGGTGGGATCAACAATGGAGTGATGTCAAAGTTCTTTCTTCAAATCAGTTTTCACCGCTTCAAATACAGTGGAATTCATCTTTTGATGATTATCAATATCCAAAAAAACACGACACTTCCAATATCTCAGCAACTTCACTAAAATCAAGGCTTAAAACATTAGGCATTAATTAAAATATCATTAAGCAATCATCTTTCAAGCCATTTCAGTTCATATCTTCTTCATATTTGTATCCCATCTGAACCCATTTGGCCCTACTTAAATACTTTCTTGCCCAAAACCATTAAGTCAAATGAAAACAAAAGAAATGAGTAAGAAAGGCAAGAGAAAGATACATACCTAAAGAACAATGGAGGAAAGAACCATACCTGAAATAGAGAGAGGTGTTCGGCGGTGGGTGAGTTCGGCGGCGAGTTGCTGTAGAGAAAGGTGTTCGGCGGTGAGTGAGTTCGGCGGCAAGTTGCTATAGAGAGGGTTCAGAGACGGTATATTTTAGAGAGAGAGATTGTAGGTCTGATTTAGGGTTATTTGGGTAGAGAGATGTATTATTAACGTGTTTGGTGATTTAATTTAGTTGGGTCGGATCCGATTTTAATTGACCCAGATGAAAAAGGGGCTTAATGGGTTGGCCACTGTCAGCTTGACACGTGGCACTCCGTTAAACACAAGGGTATATTTGTTCCAAACTATAACGGTAAGGGTATTAATATCCCCAAAGTATAACGAAGGGCATAGATAAACTATTTTTCAAAGTTCAGGGGTAATTTTGGCCCTTTTCCGTATACTAAAAGATATCCTTTCCTCAAGTAGGGCCAAAATTGCCCCTCATATTTTCCCCAAAGTCCAACAAACTTAATTTTCTAGATTCACTTGCCCTCCAATCCTTCCATAACTTATTATATGGACTTAAAACCTCGTAACCGTGAGATAAGTGCATACAATCTCATATATCCTAGTGAGTCCTCCAGGATCTACACTTAACACGACTAATACCTAATAGATTTCACGTACAAACTACGAGGTATAACATGTGACGTCCCTGATTCTAACCTTAAATGTTTTGACTGTTGATTGTGCCTCTAGGAGGTAATTGATGAGAATTGAAGTTGATACTCCGAAAGGTATGTTTCCTTCCTTACTGATATTGATAGACTTTGATATAAGAACTTGAGCTAGATATTACAGGTAATTGTGATCGCTCTGTGAGGCATTGGATGTGTTTTCTGGGCCGTGTGCAGAAATGAGGCAGTAAAAAGTATAGAGAAAACTCTACCGAAATTTTTACAAATTGAATTGTTTGAATGTCTATGCTATAGAGAAAGAATGAAGGGAAATTGTGACAGTCAAATGTTTGGTAAGTTATGATTGAATGGACAATTATGAGACGCTTTCAAAGAGAAGTTTTAGAATGATTTTAATTTAATTCAAGGGAAGAACCCTGTAGGGGGAAATGATTAGTAATTAAAGGAACTGGAATGAGTTGCATTCGAGATTTCGGAGAATTGAGACTCATTGAAGCTATAGGGAATGTTGAGACTCGTCAAAGTGACTGTCACAGTTAAGTCCTATTGCGCACTAATTTTGTGTGCAAAAGGTACTATTGTTCCTTCTTGTTTTTTTGGGCCGTTATTTTTTTTCAAAGGCCCAAAATGTGGGTCATTTAAGTTGCGGATTCGTAATACTAGGTATGCCAAAAACATATCATGTTTTTTATTAAATAGATCAATTTTCCTCCTTTATTCTCGTATTTGTACAAGTTCATACATGACTCTATATAATATCTGAGCTTTTTCAAGAAATAAACTTAGGCATATCCCACAATTAACTAAGTACTATTTACTTGTAGCTAGTTGCACTAATATGGAACTAATCACAAGTTGCTTATCATTTCATGTCATGAAGTTCATGAACGTTAGACTAAGCCTTAATTATGTCATCAATGTTGGAAATATTAACAATATCAATCAGAAAAATGAACAAAAGGATAGAATCAAGTTATCATACGAACGGTGCGTCGTGGCAAGCCACTGCCTTGAAGGCGATCTCGGACCGACTGTGGTGCAAATAGTTTAGCCCAGTCACTCCCCAAGGCTCCACAGCACTTCCAAACATGTGCACTAGTGGCTGGAAGTTTGGAGTTTCACAAAATCAGTTGCCCAGAAACAACTCAAGAGGAGAAAATGAGGAGAAATTTTCTGTGTCACCAATTCACCTAGAAGATGAGTTTATGTAGGCTGAAAATTTGAAGGGTCAAAGAAGGACTTAATGAGTAATTAACCCGGTCATTGCAGAGGACTTAATGACCATTAACCTGGTCATTTAAACCATCCAATGAATCAGTCATTAAAGAGAATTGAAGAGGAGAAGGATAATTTATTTATTCTTTGCATTACACAGAGTTATTTTCAACAATTCCCCACTAATGCAAAGATAAAGAGTAAGAACAATTCTGGATAAAAGGAAGGAAAATGTACTTAAGTGTCAATATCTTTCAATTTAAATTGACTCGTAGTGAAATGAGGCAACAACTAATATTCACAAAGTGAAGTACTCTTGAACCGAATGGACATAAGTTGAGACCCCCACAACACATATTATATCCTTATTTTATGCAAACTCTGCGCTACTAACACAGTGATGCACCAAACTTCAGGTCTCATGAATGCTCTAGAAAAACAGCTAAGTTTTTCATAAAAGGCGGTCAAACCTTTACACTCACGTAGGTATTCCATCAAGTCTATCTTCAACAGAGACTACCAAAAGGCTATGGAATCATTAAGAGCAAAATAAGCTCAACCTTTCTCATATCAAGCGGTGAACCCATCCAATGCTTCTCAATAGCACCATCGTAACGAGTTATGAAACCATTAAGAGTAAAACTAAAGTAAATCCATCAAGTGCATCTCAAATGCATCCCACAACGGGCTATGGATTAAGAGTAAAACTCAACCTCACAAAACACTACCACATGCCATAGGGATAGGAAATTTAGTGTATATTGACGGCCTATATGGCTTCGTTTGATCACATTCCACCGTATTACCTCAATTCATGGGATTTAGCCCTATCCCTCTCGATGTTTCAAGGATTATTCTCTTTGCCAAATTCTTGGTTAAAGGATCTGCCAAATTTTTATTTCTCTCAGACCTTACAAATCTCAAGGAATTAACACCAAGCTTCAACAATTGCTTGACAACATCATGTCTAACGCAAATGTGTCCCTTTTTTTCAATTGTACACACTACTCTTGGCAATTTCAATTGCCCCATGTGAGTCAAAATGTAAAGGAACTAGTGTAGCTTGTTCCCCCACTATGGCACTTCTGCCAATGTTAAAGATAAAAATCATCATATACAAATAATAACATGTGAATTATTTCAAGACTAATATATGCACTTGCAATATTCTTTTTAAAGCATTCTCAAATATGCAAATCACATTTTTTATGATGAATATTTTTCCCCATTTCATCAATCCCCACTATTTTGAAAATCTAATAAAATATTGTACTAGCGAAAATGTATCATACATTAATCAAGAATTTTTAGGTAAAAGATAATCTTACCTTTTCATCTCTTGAGATTGATAGGTAGAAATGTTTTACCTTTTCAACTCACAACATAGCTTGCGTAAAACTTCTACCTTGATATCTGTTGATTTTTCAATTCTTCATCACCTTGACATCCACAAAAAAAGATGTAATATATTTTTCCACCTCTACTAACTATGTTCTTGAAATCAGGCAAGTTCGAATGCACTAGTTCAACCAACTTTTTTTGGCTACTAGTGATAGTCTTATAAGGCCTAGTGATAGTCTTATAAGGCCTTTTGCTATGTTTTGCTTCTACACAAATTGGGCACTTAGAAAATTCATCAACATTCATCGCAGGAATTAATCTATATTTCTAAGTCTTTAAACAGAAGCAATATTAACATGACCTGGCCTACCTATCACAAATCAATAGGCTTAGCAATATAAACATAATTGAGAGTATTTCATTATTAATGATCTCTTAAAGTCTAGAAAAATTCACATTTTTAGTTATCGAACATACTTCACAAGAGATATTAAAATTATCATAAAGGTTCACCAACCTTAAAATAATATTTAAATGTTAATAATATTTATCTACATGGTCAAAAAATTGTATAACAACTTTCAAGTGTAGATATGATCCTCCCAATTTAAATAATTCATATCATTTTACAACTTGAAATTAAACTCCACATGATCTTACACGCAACATATTTATTTTAAAAAATAATGTGATGAGATCGCAAATAATCACAAGCATATGATATATGCTAGTCCAACATTTAGTATGCATTTTAAGATCACATTAAAATTGATATCTACCCAAATCACTTATGTCATCAGTATTTAATAAGAAACACAAGGGAAGATTCATAAATAAATAAGAGTGGAGTTGTAAGAAAATAGAATCCGATTTTTGTCACTTTCTTTTCTTGCACTTTGAAATTGTCATTGTCTTTCCAGTGAAATATGACAATTTCCATTTCCAAAGAAAATTATTGTTGTCTCAGGTTTGTGTCCGTTCAAATCCTTCTCTGTCCCATAGCTAGTCTCGCTGCCCATCATTTTCATTATTATTATTATAATTAGCATGTCTCCAAAAGTTATTTGATGAAGCTAACTGCACATGAAATTAAACAACGATTTCGAAGTGAACATCTCAGTAATAAAATTACTTCACGAACAAGAGCACTGTATGAAGCCAATATTTTCCTTCAATCAAAAGCTCACAACTTTGATAAATCGGGAATAATTAACCTATTTCTTGTCAATTCATACCCACTAAATAATGTACTTTAATTTAACATTATAATTTAATATTAGAATGTCATGCTTCAACACATACATGAGTTCCTTTAGATATATATATATATATATATATATATATATATATATATATATAACACCCATTCGATCAATTTTCATTATCATGATAAGCAACAAATGTTTTGAAATAAATATTAGAATACTTGCCAGAAATTCTTTTTAGCGCTACATTCACAATGTTGTCTCAAACAAATTGTTCTTTATTAATCATCATCCAATCACAAGATTTATCTTTTTCCATGGCTATTAGACTTGACAATAACAATTCATCAACGCAGAAGTGTCCGTTTAATTCGTAACAGAAAACTCACAAGAGGTTTTGTAACCACTCAACCTCATTGTCAGTCAATTTAATAATACAAACTCATATTCCATGATAAATTCAGCTATTATTTTTTCTCTCTTCAAAATCGAGTGGCATAACATTATAAAACACCCCCACACTTTTAAATATTTCAGTCTAAGAAATAATATTTTTAAAATTCAAAAGAGATTTTTCCAGTCTCGTAAGGTATCCTATCCTCTCTTTTTTAAAAAAAATATTATTGTGGCACACAATTTTATACACCAAAATGTCTTAGAGACAAAATAAGAATTTGCCTTAATATGTTTTCTCGCCAAAGAAAAGAACTTTGAAAAATATAAATAATATAGGTGTCGATCCCTCCAACTGATTATAGGAAAAGTTAATAGCCACATAAAGTATGCAATCCAAGTAACATTCTTCACCATGATAATAGTCATTCAATCACCTTAATTCCAAGTAACAGTTTGACCACGTTAAGACCATATACTGTAATTATTTCAAGATTTGACCATTTTGAACAATAAAACCCATTTAAATCACAAAAATTTAAATTTAATAATATGAATCTTGACATTATTTTCTCAACATAAGAAAAAACTTAACCTTGCATTTTCTCAATAAAAGGAGAATCTGACGTATCCAAGTCTAACATGCCATAAGTCATAATAATTGATGAGTCGTGAAATTACGCGATATTCGACGCTAATTCCTTAAGATTTTGTGACTCCTTAAGCACTTTTGTTGTTACTTTTTGTGTTTTTATGTTGTTTTGTAGGAAAAGATGCCCGGAGAGCATAAAAGAGCAAAATGGATCAAAATAGACCAAAATGGAACAAAATAGAGCAAAACAAGCCAAGTAGCTGAAATGAGTGATCGGAAGAAACCAAGTGAAAAGAAAGTCAAAAAGAGGTCAAACTGGACATTTTTGCAAAACTGTCAAAACTGGACAGTTTTGCAAAAACGGGACAGATTTGCAAAACTGTCAAAAGTGGACAGTTTTGCAAAAACGGACAGAATTGCAAAAACAGAAATATGGGGGCAGATTTTGACATTTTTTGGACTTGGAAAAATTGGGGAGAGCTACAAAAGAGAGGCTAGGGCAAAACATTTTCCATCTTTGGTCATTTTGCAAGTTTTGGAGGCTAGGGTTGTCACCTACACCATTGGAGGAGAAGATTGGAGCACTTTAATGAGATAATTCTTAAACCTTTCTTCAATTCCTTGTTTTGTATTGAATATTTTAGTGTGTAGTATTTCATTTCTAGACTTGAATCTTGTTTATGAAACTATTCTTGATTAAAGTTTGGATTGAAACTCTTGTTTTGCTTATGTATTGAATGATTTTTATTGCTATTGAAGTGGGTCTTTGTTGATTTAATTAATCTCATTCTTGAATGTTTCCAAAGGGAGTAGCTAACCCTAGGACTCACCCATTTACTTAGATTGAGCTTGGAAGAGGAAATCTAGGTTGGGAAAGATTAGTTAACAAGAATTTGGGTCATTAAACTCATCTAATAACTTGAGCTCGGAAGAGGATAGTTACTTGAGGTTAAATTGATTGTGCTTAATATCACACTCTAAGGCTTGGAAAAGCTTAGAGTGAAATTCATTGATTTGGTTGGAAGACTTTCAATGAGATTTTAGAAATCATTATCTATTAACATAAACCCGCTCTTAGTTGTAAAATCGTGAAATACATTGGATCGTTACTTGAGTGTAATTTCCTTTGCATCCAACTTGTGGCCATTGATCATTTTATTCGCTTTCTAGGTTAGTTTACATTTCTGCATTAGTTATAATCTTTCTCAAAAACCAAAATATTATCCATCGTTTGGCTTTAGCGTAGTTGGTGAAAGTTCCTTACTTTCTTAATCGCCTATCATATTGTTCCCTGTGGGATCGACCCCGACTCATAGTTGGGTAAATGTATTGCATACGACCGTGTACACTTTCTCTTTGAGGAGTGTATTTGGACGTTATCAATAATCAGTCAAGTAAACAAAGTACTAATGTTGTCATCTTAATTATCTTTCAAAATATGTATACCTCTGAGAACTCCCATAAATAAAACGGATTAATCAAGTCCCAACATTTTCATCTATAACTTGAAAAATATTAGGCACAAATAAACTATGGTTACAATATTCATTGCTCAAAAAAAAAAAATTAGGTTGACACAACATTATCATACTCAAATAAAACGTTCACTCCAATTTTTTCCAAATACAAGTTTAAGAAGAACTCCATAAAAGAATCATTCTTCTTCAACTTGGGTGACACAAAATAAACTTTGTTAGCATAAATCTGCTTAGTAGCACAAGAGTCTAACACTCGATCTCCTGCATTAGCCACAAGATTCATTTGAGGAATGACCTCAACAATTATTTCATCTGCTTACTCAAAATTATTCATGTCAAAATTTCTCACTTTTTTAGACAAAACAGATTTCTCATTTTTTTTTTCATGACCACGTTCTTAGAGAGAAAATAAAAGTATTTTACCTTTCATCACCAAAATATGTATAGAATTATTTTACCTCTCCATATGCTACTGATCAATATTGTATAAAATAAATCGCTTTCAAATTGTTGGAAATATTAACAATATCAATCAGAAAAATGAACAAAAGGATAGAGTCAACTTATCAGATGAAAGCTGCGTCGTGGAAAGTCATTACCTTGAAAGCGATTTCGGACCAACTGTGGGGCAAATCGTTTAGCTCGATCGCTCCCCAAGGTTCCACATCACTTCCAAACACTTGCACTAGTGGTTGGAAGTTTAGAGTTGCACAAAACTAATTGCCCAGAAACAACTCAAAAGGAGAAAATAAGGAGAAAGAATTTTCTGTGTGTCAACAATTCTCCAAGAAGATGGGTTTATAGGCTGAAAATTTGAAGGGTCAAAGAAGGACTTAATGAGCCATTAACCCGACCATTAAAAGATGACTTAATGACCATTAACCTAGTCATTTAAACCAGTCAATAAATCAGTCATTAAAGATAATTGAAGAGGAGAAAGATAACTTATTTATTCTTTGCATTGCACAAAGTTATTTTCAACAATCAACTACTAATTTAGCCTTTTACTGATATCAACAAGCAATGTATATAAAGTAGAACAAATTCAAAACTCCTAAACCTGCAATAAGATAGTAATAATTCTCAACTCTACCAGCATTAATATTCTTTATTAACCAATCTGGATGTCCCTGTCCCCCTGTAATTGTTGGCAAAATATTCACTAATAAA
This sequence comes from Lycium barbarum, assembly GCF_019175385.1. NCBI lineage: Eukaryota > Viridiplantae > Streptophyta > Magnoliopsida > Solanales > Solanaceae > Lycium > Lycium barbarum. The sequence continues at coordinate 39,000,291 of NC_083346.1, read as the reverse complement.
CTGCTTAAATAACTTGGACCATTCATTGTGCAAGAAAACATAGAATTAACCACAATGCTCATATTTTTAGTAAACTCCTTGTTATAAAAATAGAATATGACTTATGAGTAACCTAGAAAATATTGTACGTTTGGAAAACCGTATTAAACTCTAATGGTGATTGTAATCATATTTTCTAGATGCTGACCCTTATGATTGAAACATATGGATGAACTCATTTGCAGCCCATCTTGACGACCTAAACGAAATGGCAAATGTAGTAATTTCATTCAAAATTCATATAATTGAATTTGATAATCAATCCTACTTTATTGACTTATAATGTGGATGTGGGCCACCATATCCTTGGTCTAGGCTAAGCCCATATGTCATGTGACTTGATCCAATAAAATCTTAAGTGTTCACAATAATATGAAAAATATCTTAAAATCAATCAGTTTGACAGTCCTTAACCTATTCGATTCAGACCAAAAACCTATCTTTACTGTAGTGAAAACTCATGAGTACAATTCGAAGAAAAATATTAGTTGAAAACCAATCAAAAAATGTAGCATCCTTTGAGGACAATTTCACTATTTTCATAGGTACTTGTAGTACATCTAACACTTGATCATTAAGTTCAATATTTCAAGTTGATTTGATTTGAAGGATAATAACAGGAGCATGAAATATCAGTTCCTAACCATTTTAGAGTTAGTACGGCCATTATGAAAGAACACTACATGCCCCATCGACCCTTCTTTTGCCTTAAATTGACTCTAATAAACTCTTGATTGAATAATAAACCCATCTTCCTATAACGGGTCATTTGCACTTTTGGCCGTATTTTCGCCCTCAAGGGAAACAATTATTTCGTGAGCCATAACTTTATATTTTGTATCATAATATTCACAAGTTATGCCCACGTACTTATGCCCCGCTAGACTTAAGTTTGATTGCTAAGGACAAAAATTAAAAACCACCCCATTGAAGGACGAACAATGCCAATTTCTTCCCCTGAAAAGTCTTAATGGATTGGGTTTTGAATTCAGCTCTTGACATGCAACTTTTTTCATTTTTTTGCGCAGATTTCCCTTCAAGGGCACTGGTCTTTTATTTTCCCCCCTCAAATTCTGGTCTTTAATTTTTATCATTCGCCTAATATTCTGAGATAATTAATTGTTGGTCTTTAACTTTTATCCAAATAGGTTTAATTTTGCTACGAAACTCTGCTTTGCGAATTTTTTATTTTTTGATTGAGCCGGATACAAACCCCAAACCTCAGATTATTTGGCGAAAGACAAAACTTAAAAACCATCAATTTGAGGAATTAAAGACCACCCCTGAATAAGGCCAATCGTGCAAATTGCCCAACTTTTTTCATGAGAAAAGAGCCCACTTATTATTCATCCTAATCCAAAGGTTGGTTCCTTGCCGAACTGTACCTTTTTTTTTTTTTTTGACCTTCTAGTAGCTCCTCTTCCAACTGGCAAATCACTACCAAACCCCCCCCACACGCCCTTTCTTCCTAAAACCCACTCTGCCAGGGGCGGATGCAGCCTATGTTTAGGGGTGTCATTCGACACCATTTCGACGATATATATATATATATATATATATATATATATATATATATATATATATATATATAATTTGAAAATCTAGAATACTTGTAGATATAATATAAATGACACTGCTTGACTCTTCGTGGCTCACTGGTTGGGCCCCTCAATAGTGCAGCAATCTGCTTGAGTTCTAGCCGGACCAAGAAATATATTGTGTTTTACTTTTTTAGCTTTTTCATAAGCTCTTAGCCTTTTGTCTAAAAAATCAATGCCGCTAATAAAGGGTCGAACTCTTTGTTTAAAGTTGTAGTAATTTACTTGAATTATATTTTATTAATATGATTTGAATAGCTTTTCTATTAATATAATGTTGTTATAGCTATTTATTCATTTGTTTATCTTTTTAAATGTCGACACTGCTTACAAAAAATTCTGCGTACACCACTGCACTCTGCTCGTCCTTCCATAATACATATCGAATGTAGAATACTAACAAACACTAAAAAAAAAAATCCAACTTCATTTCTAATCCCAAATTTTATAAATTCCCAGAAATAAAACCTTCCTCATATATGTCTAAACAATTAGTTTTATACTAATATTAGAATTTTTTTTTAATTATTATCTATACTATATTAAAAGCACAAAGAGCCTTAGAAATATTGATTGAACTTTTTGCCCTTCATTAAAAGACTGTACAATAGACAAAATAGTCATTTACTCTTTTCCACAAATTAATCTACATAAATATTAATAATATATATCAATTATTTTTCTAATATGTAAGACTTTAAATTCAATTAGAGTTATGAATATTTCCTTATTTAAACTATTCTTAATCTATTTTATTCCTTCTAAAGAGTATCTATTTGAATAGGAATCAATTTTATATATATTTTGAATAAACAAATATATAGTACGTTAATGCAGCTAACAAATTGTACCTTTTCTCGCTTATGTTTAATGACCTTTCCTAAAATTTCTTACCTTTTTCATGCAATTAATAATAGAAGAATATCCTTATATGGAGATTTTATGCAACACGTTATTAGTGATGATATTACTTCTGCCATATTTTCTCTTCCTTTTTGTTTCAGCTACAATTATTCATCCTCTTGTATTTTCTTTGCCTCCTTTGCACTACTTCTGAATTTATATGATTAGAAATTTCCCGCAATATGAAGGCATACGCACTTCAAGAATTCTCTTGAGGTAATTCTTGAGATAAATTTTTTTCTTAATCACATAAATTCTCTCTTATTCTATATATGCATCTCAATTCTCAATATCTACTGCTTCGCCTTAATAAAATATCGTTTGCCTTTTTTACCCTTTAAAAATATAATCACACTAGACAAAATAGTAATTTAACTATTTTCCTAATATTTAGGATTTTGAAATCAACTAAAAGTTTAATTATTAAATATTTCCTTATTTAAATTATGGAAGAAGTCCTAATAATTTAATTTCAAAATTCATTAAGAGTTACCTTAATCTTCTGGATTGGGGAATAACTATAGATACAAGACTTTGTTCTAAATATGGGTTGGAAAGGAGTATATGCCTCCTTAAAAGTATTTTATAATTTTATAAAAGGAGTCTAAAAGATTTCTAAAATAATTTCTTTTTTGAGAAAGTAAAATGAAAACTAACACTAAATTAAATTACTAGAAAGGAAAAACAAAGAAAAAAAATAGTTCTGCATCTTGGCACTTTGAAATATTGGGAATAACTTTTTCCCATTCTGAAGCTGCCCCAAGGATTGTGTAGTGAGACACATTCAATGACTTTAAACATTTATTATCAATGTGTTCGTTATATGTAAAATAATTTAAATTTTAGTGAAATGAGCTTATGCATGTATTCCTACTGATCAATGATATTGATTGAATTATTTGTCTTTCATTAAAAGACTCTATGATAGACAAAACTGGTATTTACTAGTTTTCTCAAATTATTGTCTAATTATTTTTATAATATTTTACCTATTTTTGAGTCTTTTTTGGTTTTGGAAACCCGCCGTTATTTTTGGAGTCCTCTTTTCTTTGGTAATTTTGTTTTTTTTGTTTTTTACCATTATTTTTGGCAAACTAATACCTATCAGGAGTCTCTTTTACTTAATATTTAGTGATATATTTAATTTGATCCCTAAATTTAGGTTTTCTTCCCATACCTTTTAACTTTAGAAGTCCTTTTTTTTTTCTCCTTATTGTCGTGACTTTTTTTCAGCAAGAAGATAAATGTTTGGTTCTTTCTTTAAGTAAATAAAATAATTTCATATTGAATAAAAATTGTAATATCAAAGAGTTTACTTATAGTTATAATATGGGACTCAAAATTAATCAAGAATTTGTCGACTAGGATTTTGTACATCACCGGCACTACATATGGCAACTATACCTATTCGGTAATGGATCCTAACTAAGTAATGAATCTATATTCTGTATAAATAAAAAGGTTTGCTTATTATGATTTTTACATATAATTTGCATCAATTGTTGTTTGATATCATGATTTCTGCCTGCCTCTCTGTCTTTTTTTCTCATGTGTAGTAGACTTTTTATGCCTTTGATAAAGAAAAACTTACAAGGAAGAGAAATATAAAAGAACGGAAAAGTAAGGACAATGAGACATGAGGAGATTTCTTCAACTACAGACATTTAACTTAAATTGCAATGAAAATTTTACCTTATTAATATATTACCTTATATGTAATGTAATGAATCATAAGAAATTGAATCCTTTGAATTATTTTTTTATAGCAATATATTACTTCGGTCAGAAATCAATTGATATGAGAATTTTCAAGTGAAAAAGAACACAACTATCAACAGGAATTGTCGGATGAGCAAATTAATCGACTTACCAACAGTAAATAAAAGAATTTAGCTACGAGCAATTTAATAACTGATTAATGACGAAGCTTGTAGCTAAGTCCATTTTTTTTTTTGAAACATTTGTTGTCAAATGAGGTACGCGTTTTGTCACGCTACCCTAAACTAGTTACTACTATATATAAGGGGCAATGCAATGAGTTTTGTAGTACTTAATTACATTGTAACTATTTGATTGGTCCAATCAGATTGGTTTGCTCTTTCAAATTGTCCTTAGAGTTGCTATTTATTACTTCATGTATCAAAGTATATTCCAATAAATCAAGATACTTTGAAATCCTTTTTGATAGCATATCTTTTTTCTATGTCTTATTTTTGCCCCTACTTTATTTCATTTTTACTTAGGTTGACACAATCAATTTGGTCAATATAATCAATTTTGAGCCCTTTAAAAGTGCTAAAACATTTGTTAATAGTGATGATGTGATCTAATAAAAATAATTATGCACAAAGATAATCTAAAATGGTGATGATAGTAACTTTGAAGAACTCATTTGGTACCGGAAGAGTACTCTATCGATCAAATTTTATTTAGTAATTCTTAAATTACCATTAAATTTTTCTTGATCTTATTTTTAGTAAACAAAAAAAATTATATTGAAAATATAAAGTCAGATTTAATGATTTAACACAACTATACAATAGAAAATAAATGTCTCAATAGTGATGACTCATGAGGGCCCCGCGAAGTCCATGTACCAGTCACTCCGCACACAGCCCAGAGATGACTTCCACAACATCAGCCACTCCGCACACAACCCAGAGATGACTTCCACAACACTAGTCACTCCGCACACAACACAAAGATGACTTCCATCTTTCACTTTCACATCATACGTTTCCATAATCTTTTTCCATCAATTTATCCATTGGGATCACATCACATTATGCAGGATGAAATGCATGCATGAATGTCGAATTCATGTGTGATCATAGGGATGAATAACCATAACAACATTTGTAAATCAACTACTAATACAAATTTATCCCCAAACATGTGCAATACCATGTCCCGAACAATTTTCCTTCGGACCACATAGGTAACATCAATAATATATGCATTAGATGACATATGACATATGCATGTAGCAAGCACCACAATAAGAAGTCTCGGATGTTTCACTTTCTCACTCATTAGCTTTAATATCAAATCATGTAGAATGTGTATGAACGATGTGCATGATATCAATATCAAGTGTAAATCATAATCAAATCTCATTCATGCCTCTACATAAGCACACATCACAATACCAATCCTATATTGTTTTTCTTCCTTTATCTATGATAAGTGAAAAGATAGGTGAGAGATGAATGCATCACAAAAAACAACGTTGTAAACGGGCAACAAGAAGGCTTAACATGCTTTCTCCGTCAATAACTAACTTCTACATATGCTTCGATAATTGAAGTCTAACCCAAAAGTAAGCCGTAACCTACCTCGATGCCGAGCTTATGCCACGAACCGTCAAATGTGAGCCTTGCCCTTCTGAAGAGCCTCTGAATACTCACAGTCTAGTCATTATCGAAATATAAGTCAGAAACGGGGTTAACGGTACCCATATTGCTATACATTCGTTCCAATTGAAAATCAACTATAGAAAAGAGAGAAATCAGACTCACATGGGTAAAACGGGTATTTTAAGAGTGAAATAGGTAACCCAACGTTCTAGAAGTTCAATTATACTCTTCAATTGCTAATTAAGCTCAATTATAGATCAATTTCATCATTCAAGAGAAGACTCCAATTTAGGCATAAACCCTAGTTTCCCATGATCAATTCCTCAACCCAAGTTAGAGATTCAAGCTTATTATTTACTAACTCACAAGATTCCATGATTAGAATATCAAGATATATCAAATAAACTCATATTCATAGCCTAAAATTCAATTAACAAACTTAAGGTTTATGACTCATCTTCTCCAACTAGCTTTACTAGATTCCACTATAGATTCTAGCTTTAGGAAGGTTAATAGACATGAACAAGGTGAAGGAGACTTACCCCAAGATGAATCAACTTTTAATACACTTCAAATCACCCTTGAGCCACTTAGAGAATAGATTTTGGGAATGAGTAATGAATGGTTCGAATTAGGGCATTTAATGATTCTGATACTGCGATTCACGCTCCAGCGGAAGGGCTTCCGCTTCCGTGGACTCGCCTCAGCGGAGGACCATCCACGGAGGCAGATCTTAGTAAAATGACAAGAATTCCGCACTTGCAGACCAAGCCTCGCTGAGGCGGGTTCGCTGGGGCGAGACACCAGAACCAGCAAAATTTTAGTTTTTCACCAAGTTTCACCCTAAATCCCGACATCCACCCAAAACCTCCCAGATATAAAACATATATGCACACATACGTAACAACACGCTACGAACTCACTCGCAGCCTTGGAATTTCCATCGGAGGTCTATGTGACGGGGTCAACCCCCAACAGCCCAAAACCAACTTCCCAACCGATAGCCCAAAATACTTTCGAGTGCCTCGAGAACCGAACTAAATACCCCCACCAAGTTATAATCGACCCTCTGGACCTCACGGAATCGTCGGATTTTTGGAAAAGGTCCGTTTAACCAAAAGTCAACTATTGGTCAAAGGTTTTTCACTTTAAGGCTCTAATTCTCATAACTCACAATAAAACTCGCCTGATTACCTCGGGAACTGTGCCGCCATCCCGCGAGTCAAAATCATACTAACAGGGCTCGAGGAAGGGTCAATGGGAGTAAATGGGTCAAAAGTGCAATAACGACCAAACGGATCGTTACACATGGCCACTATTGGTCAAAGGTTTTTCACTTTAAGGCTCTAATTCTCATAACTCACAATAAAACTCGCCCGATTACCTCGGAAACTGTGCCGCCATCCCGCTGGTCAAAATCATACTAACAGGGCTCGAGGAAGGGCGAATGGGAGTAAATGGGTCAAAAGTGCAATAACTACCAAACGGATCGTTACACATGCCCACCCTACTTCCAAGTGGCAAATCACTACCAACCACCCCCCTCCCCCAACCAACCAACACACACACCCCCACTTTCTTGCCTTTTCCTTTCTTCCAAAACCAAAAATTCACTCCATGTTGAATGTAGAATACTACAAACACTAAAAAGTTTCCAACATCATTTTCAATCCCAACTTTTATAAATCCCCCACAAATAAAACCTGCCCCCTTCTTGCTAATAGACTCCCAAAAATCTCAAACCCAGTATTTATTTTTTACCATTCTTATATTACTAATATATATAAATTGTATATTTAACTGTATATTTGGACACGATATTCAATATTTTTCTTATAAGTACCGCATACCGTATTGCATATTATATTTGTTCAGAATGCATATCAAACACACCATAATATCAAAAGCTTGATAGAACAATTTCAATTTATAATTGGTATCTACCGCACCATTCCGACCCTACTTCCAGGTGGCAAATCACTACCAAACCCCGCACACTCCCTTTGTTTCCTTCCAAAACCAAAAATCCAGTCTGCTATACAGAATGTAGAATACTACAAACCACTCAAAACTTTTCCAATCCCAAATTTCATAAATCCCCAAAATTTATAAACCTTGCCATATATATGCGCTTCTTATTATTATTATCGCCTCTTTTTCTTGTTAATAAACTACCAAACCCATTATTCAATTTCTCCAATTTGGGATCGAGGGTAAGTCATAGAATGGCTTCTAACAAGTTTCCAATAGAGGAAAGTGGTGTGGGTATAGCAAGGAGATGTTGGATCAAGTTCAAGAAAGAGTCTACTTTTGCACTTTACACTCCTTTTGTTGTTTGTTTGGCTTCTGGTACACTGAATCTTGATACTTTCCGACATTACATTGCTCAGGATGTTCATTTCCTTAAGGCATTTGTTCAAGCGTTAGTTCTTTCACTCTCTCACTCCTTTTTTCTGGATTATTATATGTTGTTTTAGAAAATGTTTCAGTAATTGTTTGATTTTCTTCTGGTACTGTAATCTTTGATGGGTCATAACAACATACCCCGACAAGTGGAGTTTGGGGACGGTAGGATGTAGGCGGACCCCTACCTTTGTGGGGTGGAGAGGCTGGCAGGATTGCAGGAAAATAATAAGGAGAAGCGGAGAGGAGGCTAGCCCCTTCCCGTTTTCACATGAAGTGCCACTACAAACTAATCTTCTAGCCTAAGACTGGACCTCCATCCTTCCTATCTAAGAGTCACGTCCTTAGTAAGCTGAAGCTGTGGCATGTCCTGTTTAATCAGTTCTTTTTCAGCCTACCTCTACCTCTCCTAACTCCTGTTATAGCCAACCTCTCAGCTCTTACACCTCCTTATTCCTCTTCACATGTCCGAACCATCTCAGGCTCACTTCCCTCATCTTGTCCCTCACAGAGGCCACTCCCACCTTGCCCGGTATAACTTTGCTCCTAATCATATCTCTCCTATTATGCCCGCACATCCATTTGAGCATCCTCGTCTCCACTACATTCATCTTCTTGACTGGCCAACACTCTTGTTTGAAATTATAAATTGTTGTAGAATTTATTTCAGTAATTATGTATGTTTTTCTTCTTTCTGGTACTCTAATCTTTGGCCGGTGGAAATGATGTATGAGTAAATGTTAAATAACTCGCTTTGTCATTTGTGTTTATTTGGGGGTTTTATTTTTTATTTTTTTCTTATAAGTACTCCCTTTTAACAAAACGGGACGGGATAGGCCTAAAATTACGCGGAAGGAAGTGGTCTCAAAAGACCAGCAAATGCTTGGTATCTATAAAGACTTAGCTAAAGATAGGGCACAATGGAAGAAAGATTATCCATATAGGTGATAGCTACTAGTTGAGGATAGGTTTTATATATAATTTTTAACATATTTTTCACTTTTATTACCCCACCTGTGGGATTATACTGGGTATGTTGTTGTATTTTTCATTTTTATTTTATTTATTATGTTGATGATATGATATGAGCTTAAATAAAGAAATGAAGATCCATATTGCCTACCCCAACTTGTTTGGGACTGAGGCGTAGTTATTGTTGTATTACTTTGTTTATTCCGTTGCTTACGAAAATTCAGAAAGAGCCGCCTTTGTTGTATAACCTTTTTTTTCCTCTCCTGGCGAATAAGGACTTACGGAATGGATTTTAGTTTCTTGACATTATTTTCTGGGAGGTAACAAATAAAAAGATAGAGAATGGCAATTTAACCTTTGAAAGAATAGTGGCTTAGTCTATTTACACAGAAGAGTATCTTAATTTTGTTAGTTGCTCAAATGTACTAGAAGTAGTACCTTAAATCTCTATCCAAAATGTAAAGAAGTATGAAATTCATTATTCCTTGGGTGATTTCCAATTTGCAGCCTGGGTATTGTAAGTGAATTACTTTACCTTTAAACTCATTGGGAATGTTTGCTAGAATTTCGGCATGTTCAGGTAAAATAAAGCATTAAAGTTGTGGAGGGGAAAAATATATATGAAAATAATGTTTTTCCGGTTAAGTGAAGAAAAAGGAAAAAAGAAATAAGCACTAGCCGAATAGTCTTTTCATACTCTGCTTCTTTGGCTTTTTTCGAATTTCTCTTGTATCAACCTTTAATTCCTCTTTGATGCTAGCTGTAATTTTAAAGGGACAAGTCAATAATCTGTCTTGATTCTTTTCGACAAGTATGAAGTTAAAACTTCTAAAAGAACCTCATGTTGGTTGTTCTTTTGTTTTCCTATTTGTTTCCTCTCTTATTTTTTACAGGATTCCTTTTACCTCCACTTAATGGTATAGATTTTTTTTCCTTGAAGTATCTTCATCCAGACTATCCGTTATGTTGGTGCTTTGTTTTTTTGGCAGAAGTCTGGGTAGTCAGTCAAGTCTCAAGGGTGAAGTAATCCCTATCCATAGTATAGGGAGTGTGAAATGGATTTTCCTTATTCCCATTTTTAGATCTCGTTTGGTTAATGAATTCTATGTACTTTTTCTTTTAATGAACTTCTTCTATGCAACATTGTTTTGCTAGAGATGCAGGATTTTGGGGTCTAGTGGTTTTGGTGCTCTATGTTTGGACAAATGATAGATTTTTGGGGTTAATAAGATCTGCTTTTGCATGGGCTTTGGTGGCCGTGTAACATGTTTTTTTTTTCCATGCCTTCTGCTAAGAAGTTTGTTAAGTAATATTTATGAAACAAATTGCAGGTATGAAGCTGCAGAAGAGTGTACTGACGATGACGATGCGAAGGTTGGCATTAGTGAATTGCGGAAGAATGTTACTGAAGAACTTAAAATGCATGATGCAGTTTTAAAAGTAAGATATGAGTCTCTAACCTAACTTCTTTTCCATTAAATTTAAGTTTCTCACTCTCCATTTTGAGATTAGGATTGCCATGACTGAGCATTTAACTTAGATCCTTGTTTTGAATGCACTGGTAAAGGGATGTGGGATCCTTTTTCCCATTTATGTTGTCCGTTCAATTTGCTTTTGCAAATGTTACCATTATCAAAAAAAAAAAAATTGCTTTTGCAACCAAACAAATAATCAGGTTTTTAACGGCATGAGCTTTTGCTAAGTTGCTAGCCATGAATGGAGCATAACTGTGTTAATCTTGATTAGGCTCGTTGCAAAGGAATGTGATATGCATAATTCTCTTCCTTAGTTTATTTGTGAGTAAATTCATATCTCTCAACTAGTTCATTTATCTTGAAACTTACAGGGATTTCGCTGCCAGGGAGAACTTTAATGTATAAATTACTTTAATTGTGAACTTATAATTGTGCTGGCTTAAGTCACCATCTCCAACTTTAGCTTTTGCATCATCACCATTCAAAATATTTCCAGCGCATTTGTTAAATTCAATCTGGCTTCATCAGTGTATTAAGAGCCTAACTAATCTATCTTTCAACCTCGAAAAGTTTAGTAGCCTAGAAGGCGCTATAAACATTTGCGCACAACTTAGTGAAATGGATTCTCTCATATTTCATTCAGGAGTATATTATGTGGACCAGGTATGGTTGTCAGATGTGGATGTGAGGTTGTGCATTTTTTAAACCATTTTTATTTAGGATGTAGGGGTGTGGACGGAATATTTATGCACGAGTGTGAGGATACAGCTATCAGTCAATTAATCAATCAATTGAGCCTTAATCCCAAATAAAGTTGGGACAGCTATGTGAATCCTCTATAATCATTCTGCACATAATATTACTTTCCTAAGAAATAATTGTTTGTAAAGCAAGTTACTGGTTAGATATAACTACAGGGTTTCTAAATCTTACAATTCTCTACACTTTTGTACAACTAATTAGCACAAAACTATCTCTATATGCATATGGTAGTTGACTATCTAACAAATCTGTTTGATGTAAGGTGTGAATGATCTTGTAGATGTCAAAATATCTTGTCTATGTTGGGACTTTGAGGTCTCAATACATAATGTGGTTGTCAATATATATTGAAGTACTTTTAAAATATTGTTTTCCAGTGAATTCTACTTAGACATCTTGGGTACGTAAGGGTGCAGTATACAGGGAGAGCTTAGTGGGCATAGCAGTTGTCAAGAAAACGATATAGTTTGACTAGTGCGAAGAAGAAAGTATTACAAGAGTGGAGGAAACAAAGAAGAGAATGGGTTACCATGATTCAGTTATTTGATAAGTTTGTTCCTAGTTTACCCGGTACATGTGCTGGTACACTTTTGACAAAACAAGCCTTAAGTCGGTCAAATTATATACTCGGTCTAACATATGCGTGTATAATCAACGTCATCCACTTCTTTGTGCTAGTCTATATATTTTAATAAGGAAGAACAGTTATACTTCCATCCATCTAACTACTTAATGATCTTTCAATAGTTGGATGCCAAAAAGTAAGAGCTTCTTAGTTAACCTTTCAAGGATATCCTTATCGATACAAAGGTCGGGTTACTATCACCGACTTATGAAACTGGAAGGATTGGTGCTAATACTTGCTACCCTGGCATTTGAAACCTTTCGAGCCTGAATTTTTGGAAGACTCAAGAGTGGTGAGGTCTCTAAAACCTGAAGTATTTCAAGCAAGAAGACAATCAAAAAACATTGGAAATGGGAGATTACTAATTTACAGTTTACAGTAGTCCTCCCCTCCTTTCCCAGTAACCTACCTCCACAATACATAAATGTTGTTGTAGATCCTTGTAGGTTTAGCTCGGAGAAGCTCATGCCTCATTGTGGATTTCATCTTTCTAGGGCACTATATTGCTGGATATCAAATGCATTTTAGGAAAAAAAGGTTTCTCATTCTCAGTCTTCTTGGTCCACATATGATTATTTATTTCTTTTACTTTGGGTTTTATGTAAGTACATAAAGCATTTATGTACATGAGCTCATAATAGTGGTTGCCAGCCAAAGAAAGTGCTGTTCTTTCATAAGGCAGTCCGGTGCAAGTTTCCCGTGTTCCCGCAGGGTCTGGGGAAGGGCCGCACCCCAGGGGTATAATATAGGCAACCTACCGTGACGCAAGTAACAGCGGCTGATCCACCGCTCAAACCCCTTGGCTCGAGCCCCCTGAGCCATAGGTCACACGGAGACAACTTTTTCGTTGCTCCTGGGCTCCCCTTCAAATGATTGTTCTTTCATAATTAGGTAATTCCTTAAATCAGTTCCTCACTATTTTCGGAAAGAAAAAATCAATTTCTGACTATTTCTTTTGGTCCCAAATTCATCGTCTTCCTTTAGTTTTTCTTTCATATTCCTTTTTTTCTTGATGAAGTAAGTGGTTTCAATAAATGGCATCAATAAGATGCAAAAAGTACATAATTTTGAAATTTTAAGCTTACAAAAAATTATAGCTAGCTTTCTTTCATATTCCTCTTTTTACCAGATAATTAACTTATTGAAAGGTATAAATAGAGGCTACAAATAAAGATAATAGGATGTACTTAAGATTAATAAAAGAGAATTTTAAACATAAACGCATCTCTTTACCTTTTCCTTCGAGTCATCTGAAATGATGCTTGCTTCCTTTGAAAGAAAATTTTGCCTTATTAAAATGGTGCTTAATTTTCACACTTCTAGAATAGGTAATTTTGACTTTTAATATTACTGAGAAAAACAACTGTCTTATCCTATAAAGACATGATTTGGAGATGAACCTAAAATCTGCATAGGCATTTGAAATGAGCATAAACCATAGTTATACGGGATACTTTTCCCTTGGATCACTAAGGTCTTCTTGAAGTTAATGGGCTGTGAAGGACATGTGTTGAAAATTGGTTATGCATTGGGTAGAACTTAATGCTGATGAATAGTCAATGCATATTGGTATTCTTGTGAGTTATGGCAAAGAATGAATAAGATATGCTGCTCCCTTTTCAGATGCTGCTCCCTTTTAAGAGAGGAAAATTCTGAATGAATGGACCAATGGCACTATCTGCAGACTGTTAGTTTATCTGTACTATCATGGCAAGCTTCTTGATTACCCAAGAAGTTTCCTGCTTTACTTCAGCAATGGCACAATGTCCATGGTTAATGGTCAACTGATTGATCATTGTGGATTCACAGTAGCTAATATTTGAGCTGCCAAGATGTATATGTAGTCCGGATGTATTATATATCTAAGCACTTCACACATTGCACACATGATAGCTACATATTGTGTTATATCTTGATTTCTGTTTGGTAAACAAATTCTCATTATCTTTCTGGAGTGTAACTAATTTGGCAAGGAAGCTAAGATGTGCCTTTTCTGATAGGTGATAGCAACTGCTGTTAAAAGTTAATGATTATGATATTGCATCTTATGTCCTATGTATCAAAGAACATTCGAAACTCTCTTTATGCATATAAAGTTGTCTTCTTGCTTGGGAAAATAAATCATTTCACAATCACTTCTGTAGGAGTGGGGCATTGATCTGGTCAAGGAGTGCACTCTTAACCCTGCAACGGCCAAGTACACAGGTTTTTTATCAGCTACAGCTTCAGGAAAGGTTGAAGGTGTAAAAGCTGCTAAACTGGCCACACCATTTGAGAGAACGAAGTTGGCAGCTTATACTTTAGGTGCTATGACTCCTTGCATGAGACTTTATGCCTACATTGGTAAGGAGCTGCAAGCGTTCCTTGAGGGAGAGAAAGTTCATCCATACAAGAAATGGATTGACAGTTATGCCTCTGAAGGTTTCCAGGTGTGTGGCTGTTTATTCCTTACTCGTCAAATTCAGCTTATGAAATATATTTATGACATAACCCGCATTTTACTTAACTGAACTGGAGTATGTTGTTTGTTGAACAATAGGCATCAGCTCTACAAACAGAGGACTTGTTGGATAAACTGAGTGTCTCTTTGACAGGCGAGGAGCTTGACATCATTGAAAAGCTTTATCATCGAGCAATGAAACTTGAAATTGAGTTCTTCTTAGCCCAGCCACTTGTTCGGAACGCTATCATACCTTTGTCAAAAGTTCACAACCCTGCTGAACACCGGCTAACAATATTTTCTGATTTCGATTTGACATGCACTGTTGTTGATTCTTCTGCTATCTTGGCTGAAATTGCAATTATAACAGCACCAAAATCTGATCAAAATCGACCCGAGAATCAAATTGCGAGGATGTCGTCGGCTGATTTAAGGAATACATGGGGAGATCTTTCTAAGCAGTACACCGAAGAGTATGAGCAATGTATAGAGAAGATGTTACTTACTGAAAAAGGTAACACTGTTTTCTTAATCTTTTGATGTTTACCAACCTCCCTATGTCATAATATTGCTGAACAGCTGGAATGAACTTGTTCTAAGAATCTTACTTTTACAGCGGAAAAGTTTGATTATGGAAAACTGCGTAGAACACTTGAGCAACTTTCTGATTTTGAGAAAAGGGCGAATAGTAGGGTGGTTGAATCTGGGGTACTGAAAGGTCTGAACCTTGAAGACATTAAACGAGCTGGGCAGCGATTGATTCTCCAGGATGGTTGCACCAACTTTTTCCAGAGTGTAATAAGAAATGAGAATCTGAATTCAGACATTCATGTCCTCTCCTATTGCTGGTGTGCTGACCTTATTAGGTCTTCCTTTTCATCAGGTATTTGCTAATGACAACTAAGTAAAATGGAACTTCAGTTTGAACATGTGTGCATTAGTCATCATATTTCAGTTGGATGCGCTAGATCTGCGAAAATTATTGGTGTCTGGTTGATTATTATGGTCTGTCTATCTTTTCAGCACTAGTCGAATGTTTTCTGCTTCCTTAGTTGCACCTAGATATGTAAGGAACTGAATGTTTTTAGGTTGCTAAGTGACATTTGTCCGTCTTCGTCATGCCAATCGTGCTTCCACCTGCTATTCGTTTCTTGTACCATGGGGAAGGAAACAGTTTTCTAATGAAAGAGAAGAAAGAAGGGGGGAAAATGGAAAAGGGAGTGGAGGATCAAGCTGATCTTTCCTTGTTTTTCAAATTTACCATGCTTTACCCTGTTCTTATTTCGTGTCGTGCATTCTCTTCCCTTTTTGAGTTATCTTTTCCTCTTAAGTTTAGAGATCTTAATATTGTCAATGGTCTCTTCATATAGTCTGGAAGAGAAGTTTTGGTGTGCTCTTTTTTATTTGTGCTATAGTTGAAGTTGAGGGTCTTACTGGACTGTTACCCTTTTCATTTGTAATTCTGCAATGCTTTTAGTGGGTAGTTTCCAATGTGGTGTTAGCTTTTTGGCTCATCAAAATGTTATCTTTTTCCTACCTTGTGTTGAACAGGGGGCATAGATGATCTGGATGTACATGCCAATGAGTTTATGTTTCAAGAATCTCTATCCACTGGTGAAATTGTTATGAAAGTTGAATCTCCCATTGACAAGGTTCAAGCGTTCAGTAAAATTCTAATGAACTGTGGCAACGACAAAAAGAATCTGACAGTATATATTGGGGATTCAGTTGGCGACTTACTTTGCTTGCTGGAAGCAGATGTTGGGATTGTGCTTGGTTCGAGCTCAAGTCTAAGGAGGGTGGGGAATCATTTTGGTGTTTCTTTTGTTCCTCTTTTTGCAGGTGTTGTCCAGAAACAGAAGATGTGTGCTGGGGTAGACTCATCAAGTTGGAAGGGACTTTCTGGTGTCCTCTATACTGCCTCTAGCTGGGCTGAGATCCATGCTTTTGTATTGGGATCATAAATCTTCAAGTTACATATTCATCATGCTAATTAGGAGGACATGAGAAAAACCTTACATAGTATATATATCAATACATACAGCTTTGTGGCTAGTTTTATTGCAGGCCACAGATCACTTCTGTTCCCATTTTGTTTTTCTACAGGCCACAGAAATGTAAATGTGATTCATTTGGCTGGAGATTTTATATGAGTACAGCAAATGTTATTAAATGTTGGTGGCTACTCTGTTCTACTGAATTTGTTTTGGTTACTTCTAGGGTCATACTTTTTGGTAAATGTCCTTTTTCAGATGAGCAACGTGGACAATGGTTTTGAAGCCAGGTGATTTACAGCTTCTCGCTGTCTATTTTTTTTAGAGAGGCTGCTTGGATTGTATTTTAGTAATCTAAAATCATTTTGATCCCACTTTTAGCCAAGGATTTATCGAAAACAGCTTCTCTACCCCACAAAAATAGAGGTAAGGTACGCGTAAATCGTATCCTCCCCAGACTCCACTCGTGGGATTACACTGGGCATGTTGTTGTAAACTCTTCTTGACTCTGCAGCTATTGGAAACGATTATTGTTGGTTCTAATGAGGTGTTCATGTGCTTTCCGTGCGCACATAATTTTTGAGCTACCACATTAAACAATGCGAAGGTCGTAGTACCCTTGAATTAGTTTGAAGTGGTAATAGGCCTCAATTAAGCCCAATTTCATGTTGACCAAGTAAGGGCAATTGGCGCGAATGCCCCTCTTTTGGGCTGGTCTTTAGATTTTGCCCCTCAAAATGGTGGTCTTTAATTATCGCTCTTCCGAGCAAAAGCAACATAGTAAAAAGACATTATTACCCCTAACCGTTACATATAAAAACAAATATCGTTATTCTCAAATCCTTCCCTTCTTTCATATCGTTAATCTAGCCCAACTTCGTTCCCAATTTTTCACATTATTCAAATCGTTGTTTCAAGCCAGATTTCTCAATTGATTTTGCTGCTACAACATCAGTAAAAGGTACAAATTTTAATTCAACTCAATTTAACGATTTTATTGAGTTTAGATTGTTAATATTTGAAAAAAATCATCTTCTACGACCTGATTATTAAGAAACAGATGACATACAACTCAAATTGAACATTGCGCATGATAAAATTAATCAGCAAAATAGAATTGATTGGACTTATTGCTTTGTTCTGATTTTAATTACTTTATACCTTAATTAAATTAGCATACACTGCTTATTTACTTGAAATTGTAATTATAGTAAATTCAATTTAAATCAGGCAATGCTTATCGATTTAAACTTGAATTAAGGCAAACTGTGTACAAATTTAGAACAAGTATGCCGGAGGAGGCAAAAGTTCAATTTACAAAAGAGTAGAGTATGCCGTTACCGGCAATGTTCTGAACCAATTTCATAACAAGTATGCCGGAGAAGGCAAAAGTTCTAGTTTATATAGAAGTATAAATTAGTCCAGTTGCGTCAATCCTCTAATTGGAATAACTGTTCCAGGCATTTGATTTAAATTGGATGAAGGTAGAGGATGTTTTCATTTTTTTTTAACCAAAAACAGTTACTGCATTATCATCAGCAAACAAAAAGTGCTTATGCCGGAGGAGGCAAAAGTTCAATTTACAAAAGAGTAGAGTATGTCGTTACCGGCAATGTTCTGAACCAATTTCATAACAAGTATGCCGGAGAAGGCAAAAGTTCTGGTTTATATAGAAGTATAAATTAGTCCAGTTGCGTCAATCCTCTAATTGGAATAACTGTTGCAGGCATTTGATTTAAATTGGATGAAGGTAGAGGAGGTTTTCATTTTTTTTATTTTTTTTAACCAAAAACAGTTACTGCATTATCATCAGCAAAACAAAAAGTGCTTATGCCGGAGGAGGCAAAAGTTCAATTTACAAAAAAGTATAGTATGCCGTTACTGGCAATGTTCTGAACCAATTTCATAACAAGTATGCCGGAGAAGGCAAAAATTCTAGTTTATATAGAAGTATAAATTAGTCCAGTTGCGTCAATCCTCTAATTGGAATAACTGTTGCAGGCATTTGATTTAAATTGGATGAAGGTAGAGGAGGTTTTCATTTTTTTTTAACCAAAAACAGTTACTGCATTATGTTAAGCAAAACAAAAAGTACTTATGCCGGAGGAGACAAAAGTACAATTTACAAAGTAGTAGAGTATGCCGTTACAGGCAAAGTTCTGAACAAGTATGCCGGAGAAGGCAATACTTCTGTTTAGAAGCCATTAAAGTAAAATTCTACAAACCTAAAGAAACTTACACTTCATTAACATACATTTAAATATATATATATATATATATATATGTCCACAAAACATAAAATCCTAACTTCATAAGTACCGAACTACCATCATCAGTTCTAATTTCATGTGTACCCATTCCAAATTTCCCCATCGTCAATTTGGCCAGTGTGCTGGAATAACCTCTGCCTTACAAATCGTAATTCTTTTCGCAGATCATCATTTTCTCTACTTAGAGCACCGTAAAGAGCCCTCAGAAAATTTATGTCTCTTTTGATATCAACAATTTCATGAGTAATTTGCAAATTTGCAATATTAGGATGGATTTCGTTATGAAGATGGGCATGTTCATGTGCTTGCCCGTGGCCGCCATTAACATGTACAATATGTTGATTTTGGTTCATTTTGTATGTATTTATATCTGGTTTTCAGAAGTAAAGTGTTTTTTTTTCCTTCTTCCAAAAGTTGTGTTGGTTTTTATAGAAGTATAAATTAGTCCATTTTAAATTGGAATAACTGTTGCATGGATTTGATTTAAATTGGATAAAGACAGAGGAGGTTTTTCAGTTTCATGAAAATAACTGTTGCAATTTCATTGGAATAACTGCTGCAGAAACAGTTACTCCATTTTTGAAGAATGCTGGTAGCGGCAGAACTTCTGTTTACAAAATGGTAGAGTATGCCGTTTCAAGCATACTTCATGATTTTACATACAAAGTCTGCTGGGAAGGGCAGAACTTAAATTTTCAAAACTAACAACTTAAATACATTTCATTTTGGTTTTTTCTCAAGTGAATCTCTCTTTATGCAGGAAGTTTAACAAAAAAATGACACCAAGATGCATCTACGTAGCCTTCAACGGCAAATGGGACGCCACCTACAATTATGTTAATCATGAAACCAAA
This sequence comes from Lycium barbarum, assembly GCF_019175385.1. Classification (NCBI taxonomy): domain Eukaryota; kingdom Viridiplantae; phylum Streptophyta; class Magnoliopsida; order Solanales; family Solanaceae; genus Lycium; species Lycium barbarum. The sequence goes on along the minus strand of NC_083346.1, from coordinate 38,980,600 downwards.
CTAATACTTGTCAATGATGGTGTAAATTTTCAACAATTCACTCAACAGATATTTGCGGGGCATACACAAGATACTCAGCAAAAAGAGGCCAACATATGGTTTGACACCAGTGAGAAAACATCCAAAGGGATGCGTGTAACAAACGACATTGATCTTCACACTTGCTTGTAGGTGCTCAACAACAATGACAACTTCAGAAATTCCCGTTTCATATTAGAGTTCAATTCAGCTGATGCGGAGAACAACCCATTACAAGAACATCATAATGACTCTATCCTAATGAAAGAAGGACAAACCATAGAGGAAATTGACAGACAACTCTGCATTGCTTATGAAGAAGACATGTCTGAAGTTGGATTGGATGACGAACAACACAACCCTATTGGACATAACCTTGGGATTCCACATGAGCAGAGCGAGATAGTAACTCCTAACCAGACACCTCAGCAGCTACAATGGCAACCGCCAAACATTGAGCAAGTTGTAAACAATGACCTTTCTCAGCATCCAACTTCAATGAATGTTGTATCACTTACTCCGAGCATGACAGTTGAAGAGACACAAACACAGCCATGCAACAAAATAAAGACACTAAAGAGGAAGAGGATACAAAATGATACACAAATTTTGACACCTAGTGCATCGGTTGATCAAATAGAAGTTGGCATTTTATTCAAAGACAAAGATACCGTGAAAAAGTGCATGAATAACATTGCAATTACTCGTCATCAACAATACTGTTACGTCCCGTATTTTTATACATTGGGACAACCCGGATTAACTATGATAAATTAAGGCCAAGACTATTCCGGGATTTGAAGTCGGGACTTTTGACCTTTGATTTTATTTTGAGACATAAGTTGTGTATGAAATTGTTAGCTTGAACACTTAGGAAAAATTGGGACCATAATTCATAAATTTGGAAATTAAAACTCTTGCATAAAAAAAAAAAAAAGGGAAGATGTGTGGATTGAAGTGGTCCCCACACATTGTTGTGGCCAATTTTAATTGGTCCAACACATGTGTGGGCCCAAAGACAATAAGAGATATTTTAAGGGGACTTAAAAGATGACCACTTAGTCATCTTTCTCTCATTTCACATTCCCACACTTAGAAAATAAAGCAAGAAGTTGAGGAACCAAAACCATGGCTCACGGCCAAGACCATGGAAAACCAAATCCAAATCAAGCCCCTCTAAAAATATTTCTTGGGTACAAATCAACTAATTAGAGGTCCCTAAGTAACTTGGAAGCATTGTTGGAGTGATCAAGTCTTTCATTTAAGAGATTTGCAAACCCTAGCCTATTGGTGGATTGAAGAAGAAAGGTGAGATCTAATCTTGTTTTTGAGTTATAAATGTTGTATGCATATTATAGTATGTCAATATGGATGAAAAATCATGAAATGTAGTATGTTGGAAGTTGGGTCGTGTATGGTGTGTGAAGTTGTGTAAATGGGTGTTGTGACTAAGTGAAGAATTAACTCTATTTAGTATGTTGATTGTTGTAGGGTGAAGAAATGAATGAGAACTATCGATGTATGTATATAGGTGGGTATGTAGCCGTGTATATGGCCTCCAATTTGTAGCAAAGAATGAATTAATATCGCTTAGCGTCGAAATGGTTGTTGTGATGACTTTTGTGTTGGAAATGAGCAATTAATAACTCAAGATTGATGTTGAGAATTTGTGGGCTGTTTTGAGGTTAGTTGTGCGTTTGACGTAAGTTGTATATTTTATGAAAATCATATCGTTCTATTGTGGATTGTGATACAAAACATGACTTGAAAATGAGGAAAGTGAAAAAAAAAAAAAAGGGGGTTGCTCGGCTAAGGGGACTGTTTTCGGGCAACATAGAGAAAAATTCTTGGCTTGTTGGAAAAATTATGTGAATTGTTTAGAATGTTCTTGAATGTTGTTAGTATGGATTTGGGTTAATAATCGAATGTACGAACGATATTGTGGCCTGAAAGTAAGCCGTTGAAACGAATATTTGGAAAGTTGTTGAAAGATGTAAAAGAGAGCTATTACTGTTGTTTTGCCTTTCGAATTGATTATTGATGTTGCTAGGTTGGTTATTGTGGTTGTTGTTGTTGATTTTGAGCGAGATAAATTCTCGGGATGGCCTATTTATAGGGGAAGTGCTGCCGAATTTTCTGTAGAATTTAATGATTAGTTGGAAAGAATGGCTCAAGTGCCCTTAACTAATGTTTGGTATTCGTTGGCGTATTTGTAGACCTTGGGGAGCCCGAGGCGTGGATTGGAAATTTACTTTAGATTGGATATTTTGGAAGGGCGTACGAGGTATGTAAAGTAATCCTCCTTCTTCGGCATGCCTTAGTTAAAATAGGCTATGATATAAGCCTCGAGGAAACTCTATTCTCACAATCCGAGCATGTTTATGAATCGCATTTGTTCTTTGGCATCCTTGCCTTGTCATGGCAAAACATTGATCCTTATGTACTTGGAATCCATAATTTGTAAAGATTACATGAAAGCTGATTTTTGTTTTAAAGTTCATTCTTTAGCGATTTCAAAACTTCAAACGCCCATAATTTCCTCAGAAAAGCTCGGATTGCTTTGAAAATTTCGTAGGAGTTTGTATGATATAAAATGAGTATGTTTTTCATAGGCGGGCTCAGTTCGGGTCTATACTCGTCCGTGGGTCCCGCGACGCCCTTTATGTAAATTCGACAACTTTGAATCAAAAAGTGATAATTATCATTCCGATTTCGAATATGACTATTTTACTTATCCTTCGGATTTATAATAATGATTTTATGCATATGATTCCTCACTACTCCGCTCGTGCCTACTATGATATCGTTCGCCGGTTCCCGGGCCGGTTCTATTGTCGTGCGCTTTTTGATACATTCCGGTGTTATGCTGTGTTTATGGTTCACCGTGCTCCTCGCTCGAGGGCCGGGTTCCACTTATGTTTGGCGTTATGCTGTGTTTGGCGTTATGCTGTGTTGTGATGTGTGACGGGGATTCGGAGATTTGAAACTTTCTGGTGTTATGCTGTGTTGTGGCGCCATCGACAGGCGGGCGACCACATTTTCCAGTGCCCTATGCATAATTTATACTTTGGAAATAAACATTTTGATATGTATTATTTTCTATATATCTGATTCGATTATTATTCAGATTTATTTCTGTACCTTCTGCTTTGCATACTCAGTACATATTTCGTACTGACCCCCTTCTCCGGGGGCTGCGTTTCATGCCCGCAGGTACAGACGCACAGCCTGGTGATCCACCTGTTTAGGACACCCTTTCTGCTATTCGGAGTGCTCCTCTCTTTCCGGAGCTTATACTTTTGGTATATATATTTATTAGTGCATTTGTATATATTCGTTCATGGGTACGGCGGGGCCCTGTCCCGTCATATGATTTTGTCGGTCTGTTTAGAGGTCTGTGGACATGTTTGTGGGTTGGGGTCTTTCTGTATAGATGTATGTACATGTCGTTTGGGCGATCCCATACGCCGAGGCGGCCGGTCCGCATATGTTGTTTGAGCGATCCTATACGCCGAGGCGGCCGGTCCGCATATGTTTATATATTGCTTGGTTAGCCCTGTGTGGCTTTTGTTGGTATTTTCTGCGTGCAGGGTATATTGGATAGTCCGTAAAACAAAGGAAACTCTGCCGAAATTTTCTGGAAATTACCTAAATTTGAAATAAAGTCTTGTCGGCTTCCGCCATATACTAGAATGAGTTGATAGAAATTGGAGATAATATTTGATAGATGGGTTCGGGTGCCCAGATCGGTCACTAGTCACGGCCTACGGGGTTGGGTCGTGACAGAAGTGGTATCAGAGCGGTTTGTCCTCGGAGTGTCCACAGATCGTGTCTAGTAGAGTCTTGTTTATCGGTGTGTTGTGCACCACATCTATAAACAGGAGGCTACAGGACATTTAGGATGTTGTCTTTTCTTCTGATCTTAGATCGTGCGATAGAACCGTGCTATTAGGATGATTCTGTTTTGATCTGTTGTTGTTTTTCTTTCAGTGATGCCTCCGAAAAAGGCGACGGCCGCCCAGAAGAAAAAGGGCGTAGTAGGAGAGACCAGCCGGGCTCAGAAGGGTACTCGGACCCTTGCTCAGATGATGCGTGATATTACGTCCCGGCCAGCCGACTCTGCTACGTCTTCATCGTCAGAGGAGTCTGGAGCAGCTTCACCATTAGCTCCAGGGGCTTCAGCTCCCGCGCCTCCAGCTCCTCAGCCAGGGGCGGAGGACAGGACACTGAGAGAGGCTGTGCAGTTATTGACCACTCTGGTAGCGGGACAGGCTCGCAGACGCGGGCGGAGAGATGATGATGATGACGATAGGCGTGACAGCCTGAGGGTTCGAGAGTTTCTATTATGTGGCCCTCCAGAGTTTTACGGGTCTAAGCCCGACGAGGACCCCCATGACTTTATTCGGGGGATGCGGCGCTCACTAGATTTGGTCAGGGCTTCAGAGACTGAGTCTGTTGAGTTGGCTTCGCATAGACTACGGGATGTCGCTGCTCACTGGTATGAGTCCTGGGAGCTATCTAGGGGTGAGGGTGCTTCCCCAGCTACTTGGGACGAGTTCGTGGCTGCTTTTACCCGCCACTTTTTACCCCCAGAGTTACGGCGGGCGCGGGTTGACCGATTTTTACATCTGCAGCAGAGGGGTCGGAGTGTTCGTGAGTATAATATGGAGTTTGATTCTCTGGCCCGGTACGCACCTACCATAGTAGCAGATATGGCCGATCGGATGCACAGATACGTGATGGGGTTAGACCGCTACTTGATTGATGGCTGTATGGCGGTGGCATTGCAGACAGACATGGATATTGCCCGACTACAGGCTTATGCTCTGGGTATGGAGGACCGACATAGAGCTGATTATTCCAGCAGAGATCGGGACAGGAGGCCGCCCAAGAGGGCCAGGTCCGCTGGGTATTCTGGGGAGCCTCAAGGCGGGCAGCCTACACAGTATGTTAGACAGTCTTCTCATCCAGCGCAGAGTGCGCCCCCGCAGCCTACCGGAGAGGGATTTGATAGTGCCAGATACTCAGGAGCAGGCCAGAGCTCCAGGGCTCCAGGTTCACAGGTGAGCCGAGGTTCCAGCCAGGCGAGGCCACCTATGCCTCGGTGTTCGTATTGTGGGAGATCTCATCCAGGAGAGTGCTACCGAGCTACGGGAGCCTGTTTTTCTTGCGGCCGTCAGGGCCATATGATGCGTGATTGTCCAATGGCAAGTGGTTCTGGTAGTACAGTTCAGCCGACGGGATCAGCTGCGGGTTCATCTTCTACTCCCTCAGCCATGCGCCCTGCGGGACGAGGTATGCCGGTACAGGCGGGTCGCGGTCGAGGCCGTGGCGGTGCTTCAGGTTCTAGCGGTCCCTCGAACCGCATATATGCGTTGGCCAGCCGACAGGACCAGGAGGCGCCACCAGGTGTGGTTACAGGTGATTTGAATTTTTAAATTCGTTACATTGTTTGGTAAGAAATTGATATATGCTATTCAAAAAGAAACTCCCCCGAATTTGAGTAAGATCCGTAGCATTAAATCCAACATTCGAGGACGAATGTTCTTAAGGGGGGGAGGATGTTACGTCCCGTATTTTTATACATTGGGACAACCCGGATTAACTATGATAAATTAAGGCCAAGACTATTCCGGGATTTGAAGTCGGGACTTTTGACCTTTGATTTTATTTTGAGACATAAGTTGTGTATGAAATTGTTAGCTTGAACACTTAGGAAAAATTGGGACCATAATTCATAAATTTGGAAATTAAAACTCTTGCATAAAAAAAAAAAAAGGGAAGATGTGTGGATTGAAGTGGTCCCCACACATTGTTGTGGCCAATTTTAATTGGTCCAACACATGTGTGGGCCCAAAGACAATAAGAGATATTTTAAGGGGACTTAAAAGATGACCACTTAGTCATCTTTCTCTCATTTCACATTCCCACACTTAGAAAATAAAGCAAGAAGTTGAGGAACCAAAACCATGGCTCACGGCCAAGACCATGGAAAACCAAATCCAAATCAAGCCCCTCTAAAAATATTTCTTGGGTACAAATCAACTAATTAGAGGTCCCTAAGTAACTTGGAAGCATTGTTGGAGTGATCAAGTCTTTCATTTAAGAGATTTGCAAACCCTAGCCTATTGGTGGATTGAAGAAGAAAGGTGAGATCTAATCTTGTTTTTGAGTTATAAATGTTGTATGCATATTATAGTATGTCAATATGGATGAAAAATCATGAAATGTAGTATGTTGGAAGTTGGGTCGTGTATGGTGTGTGAAGTTGTGTAAATGGGTGTTGTGACTAAGTGAAGAATTAACTCTATTTAGTATGTTGATTGTTGTAGGGTGAAGAAATGAATGAGAACTATCGATGTATGTATATAGGTGGGTATGTAGCCGTGTATATGGCCTCCAATTTGTAGCAAAGAATGAATTAATATCGCTTAGCGTCGAAATGGTTGTTGTGATGACTTTTGTGTTGGAAATGAGCAATTAATAACTCAAGATTGATGTTGAGAATTTGTGGGCTGTTTTGAGGTTAGTTGTGCGTTTGACGTAAGTTGTATATTTTATGAAAATCATATCGTTCTATTGTGGATTGTGATACAAAACATGACTTGAAAATGAGGAAAGTGAAAAAAAAAAAAGGGGGTTGCTCGGCTAAGGGGACTGTTTTCGGGCAACATAGAGAAAAATTCTTGGCTTGTTGGAAAAATTATGTGAATTGTTTAGAATGTTCTTGAATGTTGTTAGTATGGATTTGGGTTAATAATCGAATGTACGAACGATATTGTGGCCTGAAAGTAAGCCGTTGAAACGAATATTTGGAAAGTTGTTGAAAGATGTAAAAGAGAGCTATTACTGTTGTTTTGCCTTTCGAATTGATTATTGATGTTGCTAGGTTGGTTATTGTGGTTGTTGTTGTTGATTTTGAGCGAGATAAATTCTCGGGATGGCCTATTTATAGGGGAAGTGCTGCCGAATTTTCTGTAGAATTTAATGATTAGTTGGAAAGAATGGCTCAAGTGCCCTTAACTAATGTTTGGTATTCGTTGGCGTATTTGTAGACCTTGGGGAGCCCGAGGCGTGGATTGGAAATTTACTTTAGATTGGCTATTTTGGAAGGGCGTACGAGGTATGTAAAGTAATCCTCCTTCTTCGGCATGCCTTAGTTAAAATAGGCTATGATATAAGCCTCGAGGAAACTCTATTCTCACAATCCGAGCATGTTTATGAATCGCATTTGTTCTTTGGCATCCTTGCCTTGTCATGGCAAAACATTGATCCTTATGTACTTGGAATCCATAATTTGTAAAGATTACATGAAAGCTGATTTTTGTTTTAAAGTTCATTCTTTAGCGATTTCAAAACTTCAAACGCCCATAATTTCCTCAGAAAAGCTCGGATTGCTTTGAAATTTTCGTAGGAGTTTGTATGATATAAAATGAGTATGTTTTTCATAGGCGGGCTCAGTTCGGGTCTATACTCGTCCGTGGGTCCCGCGACGCCCTTTATGTAAATTCGACAACTTTGAATCAAAAAGTGATAATTATCATTCCGATTTCGAATATGACTATTTTACTTATCCTTCGGATTTATAATAATGATTTTATGCATATGATTCCTCACTACTCCGCTCGTGCCTACTATGATATCGTTCGCCGGTTCCCGGGCCGGTTCTATTGTCGTGCGCTTTTTGATACATTCCGGTGTTATGCTGTGTTTATGGTTCACCGTGCTCCTCGCTCGAGGGCCGGGTTCCACTTATGTTTGGCGTTATGCTGTGTTTGGCGTTATGCTGTGTTGTGATGTGTGACGGGGATTCGGAGATTTGAAACTTTCTGGTGTTATGCTGTGTTGTGGCGCCATCGACAGGCGGGCGACCACATTTTCCAGTGCCCTATGCATAATTTATACTTTGGAAATAAACATTTTGATATGTATTATTTTCTATATATCTGATTCGATTATTATTCAGATTTATTTCTGTACCTTCTGCTTTGCATACTCAGTACATATTTCGTACTGACCCCCTTCTCCGGGGGCTGCGTTTCATGCCCGCAGGTACAGACGCACAGCCTGGTGATCCACCTGTTTAGGACACCCTTTCTGCTATTCGGAGTGCTCCTCTCTTTCCGGAGCTTATACTTTTGGTATATATATTTATTAGTGCATTTGTATATATTCGTTCATGGGTACGGCGGGGCCCTGTCCCGTCATATGATTTTGTCGGTCTGTTTAGAGGTCTGTGGACATGTTTGTGGGTTGGGGTCTTTCTGTATAGATGTATGTACATGTCGTTTGGGCGATCCCATACGCCGAGGCGGCCGGTCCGCATATGTTGTTTGGGCGATCCTATACGCCGAGGCGGCCGGTCCGCATATGTTTATATATTGCTTGGTTAGCCCTGTGTGGCTTTTGTTGGTATTTTCTGCGTGCAGGGTATATTGGATAGTCCGTAAAACAAAGGAAACTCTGCCGAAATTTTCTGGAAATTACCTAAATTTGAAATAAAGTCTTGTCGGCTTCCGCCATATACTAGAATGAGTTGATAGAAATTGGAGATAATATTTGATAGATGGGTTCGGGTGCCCAGATCGGTCACTAGTCACGGCCTACGGGGTTGGGTCGTGACAAATACAAGGTAGAAAAGTCATGCACGCAACGGTATTACATCAGATGTGTTGATCCAACCTGCATTTGGCGTTTCCACAGTTCAAGGTTCAGAGGATCAGAACTTTTCAAAGTAGTTAACTTTGAAAAGAGACATAGTTGTTCAATAAATTTCATCACCTCTGACATGAGAAATGCAACTTCAAAAGTCATAGCGGAATACATTACAGACCTAGTACACCATACACTACAAGAGATAACACCCAAATTTGTCATTGAAGAAATGAGAAGCAGATATGGCTTGCACATTGGTTACCACAAAGCATGGCGTTCCCTCCAACACGCTTATAATGTCATAAGAGGAAGCCCAGAAAATAACTACACACTTCTACCGCAATATCTTCATATGATGAAATTAAGAAATCCTGGAACAGTTGCTAACATCAAATGGACCGCTGACAATAAGTTTAAGTATGCTTTTTTCGCTTATGGAGCATCAATTGAGGGTTGGAAACACTGCAGACCAGTAATGATGGTGGATGCAACCTTCTTGAAATCAAAATACCGCGGTGTGCTCATGATAGCAGTAGCAAAAGATGGAAAAAACAGTATATTTCCTCTTGCATTTGGTATTGCAGACTCTGAGAATAATGAATCCTACAGGTGGTTCTTCAGACACGTGAAAAAGGTGTTTGGCACGCGCAAAGACCTATCAATTATTTCCGATCGCCACGCATCAATTGCAACTGTAATCAAAGAACTGTATCCAGATACCCAACATGGAATATGCATCTACCACATGGAGAAGAACTTGCAGAAATATTTCCCATCCGAAGCGATCCTATCACTGTTCTACAATGCAGCAACTACCTACAAACAGGCAGAGTTTCGTACCTATATGTCACAGATACAACAAATCGACCCAAAAGCTGCAGAATACATAGAAGAAGAACCACCGAAAAGATGGGCACGTTCATTCCACACCAACAGGCGTTACAACATGCTCACAACAAACAATGTAGAGACAATGAATTCTGTATTGAGAAAAGCAAGGGAGTTGCCAATAATGGCATGTATTGATTACATCTAGAACAAGCTGCAAAATTGGTTTTACCAGAGAAAATTGGATGCAACAGGACCGTCCCATGACCTGACATGTTGGGCTGAAAAGATTCTGCTTGAAAAGATAAGTAGAGGCTTCACAATGAAAGTAAGTACATTTTACCAACACACACTTCAATATTAGTTTGGTGAGCAATGCATAGTATAATTTTAACCAAACACAAAAGTTATGCTGGATAAAGGAAGAACTATGACCCTATTTTTATACTTCGTTCTGCCGGAAGGGGCAGACTCTTATTTTAACTAGCATGGAATTATGCCGGTAAGGGCATAACTATGACACGTTTTTATGCTCACAATGAAAGTAAGTAGATTTTACCAACACACACTTCAATCTTAGTTTTATAAGCAATGTATAGTTTAAAATTAACTAAACACAAAAGTTATGCTGGACAAAGGAACAACTATGACCCTATTTTATACTTAGTTCTGCCGGAAGGGGCAGAATCTTATTTTCACTGTACAGGAAGTATGCCGGAAAGGGCATAGCTCTCACATAATCTCAAAATTGCCACAAAAAATATCACTCATTTATATTGTCAATTTCCACAGGTAGAAAACATAACTCCCGTCAAATTTGTTGTGAAAGATGAAGGATATCAATACAATGTAGACCTGAAGAATATGACTTGTGAGTGCTTGGAGTTCCAAACTGACGAGTTACCGTGCACACATGCCATGACAGTTATAGACAAAAGAAGTTTGCCAAAATCTACATACTGTGCGGACTGGTTCAAGAAACAAGCCTGCCAAGAGACATACAAAGGTGAAATACTATCAGTTGGAAATCAAGACTCATGGATTATTCCACAAAACATTATGGATATTAAAATAACGCCGCCTGATGTTAAAATAAGACCTGGAAGAAAACAAACAAAAAGATATCGCCCAAGAAGAGAATTGACAAAGTACACATACAGATGTGGTAGATGCAAGTTCTTTGGACACACTAGGGCAACCTGTAACCACAGTCCAGCTCTCAATCCATATTCAAGAAGATACAGGAAGAGGAAATTGTCATCCTAACATCACACTCTTATACATGGTTTATATGAATTTATTTTATGATTCTTGACGCATAATGCACACTCTGCCTGAAAGAAATGACAAAACTTTGGTATTACTAAGACTGAGACTTCAAGCATCTTATCACACATTTATTCTTCTGTCCATTCTTTCTTTTATTATTTTCTTTTACTAAGTTGTTATCTTCTTGTTGCTGATAATAAAAAACTATATAATAGCAAGAGATAAATGTCCCTACATGAAAACTACAATTCTCTACCATAAAACATTGAGGAAAAAGAAAAAAAATCATCAACTTTAATTATCCAGTTTTATAATTTATGCCTCCTGTGGCAGGTATAACAGTTTTTGCCGGGAAAATAAAATTGGTATCTCAAAGACTACATCCTGGTAAGTTTAATAGATGTATGCCTTGGGACATAACAATATTGTTTCTCTCTGTTGTTTTCATGTTTTACATTTATGCCGGAACCGGCAGGTCTTCCGCTTACAAAATAAATAAGTATGCCGTTAGGGGCATACTTATGTGCTTTGTTGTTTATAAAATGTTTTAAAATGCTGGAAAATTGGATAAAACATTCAGCACAATACAATTAACACTAAGTAAAACATTTCATTCATTCATACAAATATTGGAGAGGAAAAAAAAGGAAAAAAAAAAACAACAACATAGACTAAAAATAAAAATTCATTCATACTAAAACAACAATTATGGCGTCTCAACTAATCCCAATAAAATGCGTTCTGACTGTTCAAAAAAGTTAAAAGGTTTTGTCTTTGTTGCTGGTTGTAGCAAGTTCTCTGAACTTAATTTCTGCCGGAAAGGGTGGAACTTCTGTTCATAAAATGAGAAACTATGCCGACCCCGGCAAACTCCTATTAAATAACCACCATAAATTTGGTTTTCAACAAAATAACAGCTTTCTGTCACAAATAATCCTCAATAAATGCATTTTGGCTGGTCAATAACTTCAAAGGGTTTGTCTTTGTTGCTGGTTATGACAAGTTTTCTGAACTTAAATTCTTGGGCAGAACTTCTATTTACATAATGAGAAACTATCTCGACCCTAGCAAACTTCTATTACATAACAACCATGAAGTTGTGATGGAAAGGGTATAACTTGGATTTTCAATAAAATAACAGCTTTTATGAACAGAGAAGTTGAGATTAAAAATGAACACCATCAAATTACAAAGGGGCTTAAAGTTGAAATTTATAACACAAACAAACTGTACAATCTTATAACATTTACAAAAAACACAAGGGCGCACGAAAAAAAATAAAATTATATAGTGCAAAAATAACTAAGACAAACTATTTTTTTGCTTTCTTCACAGATCTTGCTCTTTTTCATGTCATACTCACACTCCATATCGTTATGCTCATGATAATCACTTCCAGCTGTATCTGGTGGCGTGTCATAACCCTTTTTCAGCTTATCTTTCCCATGACAAACCAAATTGATTGACCACTCTTTCATGTAGTCCATCAAACCAGAACCATCCCAATCAGCAGGATTTTGACCGCTAATCAGCATATCAGCAAACTTGATCAAAAAACGACCACAATTATAGTCTTTGAAAGTCATAAAAGAGAGATGTTTTAGAACAATAGAAAAGCAAAAACAATAAAAAAAAATAAAAATCAACAAAAAACAACGGAAAAAGCTAAAAAATATAAGAATGAAACGTACGATCCTTGCTTTGGACAGGCAGCCCAGGTATATGTCAGATTACTGAAGTTATTGTATGATGGCCTGAATAATTGAAAATCATTGACCATCAACAACTTAGGGATCATACCACAGTAGGCCTAGACAATGCGAACCAAATGATTATCATTATGATTGAGTGAGTTATAAACTACCAATTTACGCTCATCAATCATGAAAACAACAAGTACATAGTGAGAAATTGCTTTAGAATCATCATATCCTGGGCGAATAAGAATTAATACCCTGTCGACATTCTCCCATGATATACCACATTTTCCTCTTCGCCCATACACAATATTACTCAGCAAAAATGCATAATCACTGCCGCCAGCAAACCAGTGGTAATTAACCGGGTCTTCGTAGTATCTATTGATGTCAAATTGCACAAGCTGATCAAACATCATATCTACGGTTGTGTACTTAACAACATTGGCAGCTGGAGGATGATACATCATTTTCTTCCTCAAATAATATAGCATCACATCAATATGCTGTGTTAAGGAAAAAAAAATAGTGATTCAGCGATAAACAAAAAAAAAAAAGGAAGCAAGAAGCAATAACTAATAGAAAAATAAGAAAAGAAAAAGTAAAAGACAATCACGAACATCATCATTAAGCGCATAGACATCATGGTACAGCTCCAAAAAAAAACATCCTATATTTTGGCTTAAAATCACCCAACTGATAAATTTCACTGAGTTGGTTCAACTTTGCAGGATACATTACCTCGTCTTCAGCCCTGATTAAAGAAAAGGGAACAAAAATTACAAAAATACAGGCAGAAGTTTGGTTCACAGAAAGGGAAATTTATGAACAAGTTTTGAATAATATGCCGGAAGGGGCAAACCTTATGCTTGAAAAAGGAAAAAGTATGCCGGAAGGGGCAAAAATACAGAGATTGTACTTAAAAGACTGAAAAATAAAAAAACATAAACCCAAAATAAGGAAGAAAAATGCAAGAAAGCACACACATAACTAACAACTTACCTAGTAGGTCGAAAGTTACTTGGTGGAAGATTTCGAGGATTGATAAATTTTTTCCAAAAGTTCACAGCAACTTTGCTTTTGATGTAATGGAATGGGCACATCCTTCTGTACTCTTCATTCCAGTCACTTTCGTCCTTCCGTGACCCAAAAGGAAGATCATTACGTGCAGAATATAGCATCCATCCGGGCGCCGGGGCATCACCCACTGCTTTCCTTTTTCTCTGGCACCTTGTCTTCAAGGAAGATAGCACTTCCGCCACTTCAACAATAGGTTCTTCTTCAGCAAGAGGATGGGTTTGAATAACAGTACTCTCTTTGACAGCGGAAGAAGCGACATTTGCAATATCTTCAAAGGACACATATCGAAAATTGTCCTCCATTCCTTGAGAGTTATGACCCTTTCCATCAACAACAGCAGATTCCCTTGGTGTGGTGACTACCGCGTCTGCATTGGCAGGTTCGGTCCTCAATGGCTCAACCGTTTTAATAGGCTCGGGCATAACACCAATATGAGGAACAACAGCGCGTTCATCACCCTCTTTAGAAACTTGAGCTTCAGGTGTTTCACATCTTATAGGCTCAAGATTTTCAACTGTTGTTTGCTTAAGATTTTGAGGCATATCTCCTTTTGGTGGAGATACGTTAGATTCTTCATGATTGGCGTCACGAAGCTGTTCACCGCCCAATTGTTCCTCCACAACAACCTACATAAAGTAACAAATTAAGAAATACAACATCCATTATCGAAGCAAAAATATTAAAATAAAAAATTAACAAATTCTGCAAGTGGTAAAAGATTGAAAATTATGTCAAAACAGGCAGAAGTTAGGTTCACAAAAAGAAAAATTTATCAACAAGTTTTGAAAAATATGCCGGAAGGGGCAAACCTTATGCTTGAAAAAGGGAAAAGTATGCCGGAAGGGGCAAGATTTAAGTTTCAAAAAGTAAAGTTATGCCGGAGTGGGCAGAAAATAACTTTCTAAAAGATATGAGTATGCCGAAGGAGGCATAACATGAGTTTGCAAAATAAAATGTGAAAGTATGCCGGAAGGGGCAAGAGCTAAGTTTCAAAAAGTAAAATTATGCCGGTGTAGGCAGAAATATAACTTTGCAAAAAAGGTAGTATGCTAGAGTAGGCAGAACATGAGTTTGAAATAAAAGGGGGGATTATGCCAGGAGGGGCAAAAGTATCATTTGCATAAGCAAAACAAAAAAAGAGCACACAAAGTGTTAACTGCCAGAAAAGTGTGCCAGGCAACTTAGGTTTAGAAAACAACAAAGTATAAATGTAAAATTACCGAAGGCAATTCAGCCTCAACGTTTTCATTTGCATTTAGAGATTGAACTTGTTCAACATCTGTCTCCATAGGACATGTCACATTTGCTTGGCCTTCTCCAAAAACATGTTCAAATGCATTGTCCCTATCAGTTGCCACATTTGTAGATTGAGGACCATCCAGAAGCCATAGATTAGGGGAAGCTTCTACATCTTGTACTGTCTTGTGTAATTTTCTTCTCTCGTAAAACCGGATTTTACCTCCCAACTCTGTCTCATCAAAGGTTCTTTCACTAGAAACGGCTTGCACATCTTCCATCTGAATTTCTTGATTACTTTCAGCCTCAACATTAGACAAATCAACACCAAACGAGCTGCCCCCTCGTCTCCGATGGCAGTTTCAGCATCCCAAAATGCTTGTTCAATATCAGCAATATCTTCACCAACATGAGACTGCACCGATCTTCTTCGTTGGACAACGGAAGATTTCTCAACATTTTTACGAGACCTGGCTTGTTTAGTTTTCCTTTTAGCAGCAGCACTTTTACGAACAGATCTCATACTCTTGCGTCTACCCTTTTCAATATGACAAGGAGAATCAACATGCCGACGAACATTTTCAGCATCAAGAGCAGTTTGGGATTCAAAATTTAATCCTACTTTTTGCAGAGCAGAAATCAGCTGATCCATCCGGACCTTCTCCTGCTGTTGATTATTCAAAATCCTATCCAATTTAACATCACAAACATTTTCCAGGAACTGTGAAAATAAACAAATACAACAAAGTGTTAAACTCAAGAGAAAAAAAAAAGAACAAAACCTTTAGAGGAAAAACAGACATGAACGATGAGAAATACCTCAATGCGACGCTCTAGAGAAGAGCTTTCAGTAGATTTGCCAGCAATATTGGCATCTTCAGATTCATTTCCATCACCACTTGAATTGTCCGGAGATTCATCAACCACCCCTTTACCTCACTATTGAAATAAAATCCATACAACAATAAATAATAATTACATCAAAACAGAAAAAGAAAACCACATTAAAAGTTGACACGAAAAGTAAAGGGCAATAAACACCATTACCTTTCCTCTCGTGTACTCTTTGGATACAACCAATTTCTTGCCATCATTGAAATGTGGAGATTTATTACTGACATACGACAACATCAGAGGTTCACGACAATCGCCAATAATTTCAACATATTGTCTGCGATAGTCATTGAACCTAGACCAAACCCAAACGCTAAAGCCATAAACAAAACCAATAACACCATAATCAATGGTATGTCTGTTTATCCCTTGCTTATATATTGATTTGAAACACCTCAGGAGTTCAGCAAAACACAAAGACCCCCAATTAAACTGCTCAAACAATTCACTGTCCTCTATGTGTACAATATGCTGCCACAATACCTTCTTATCAATTCTACCGCCCAATAAAACACGACCAAGAATGTATACCTCTGCTAGCATCACCGCATCAAGGTCATCTTCAAAATCTACATTTTCAGCACTCATCACATTCTTTAAATCCCTCATTTCCAAATTCCTTTTACCATCTTCAACACCAAAATATCTTCTTAAAAGACGACTGCCATTGGTTTTGTTATATTTAGCATAGAAAGATCTAGGAGGTTCAGTAATTGATAATCCAGTAACTCTCTTAAATGATTGGTCTGTAAATGTCACAAGTTTATCTTGTATATTAAAATGCATTTCATTTGTTTCAGAACACTGAACTTCCGACAACAACATAAAATTCACCAAGATACCCGACATTTTTATATTATGTAATTCCATAAATTTCCCAAAAGGCCGATTCTTCAAAATTACCAACTGTTCTTTTGTAAGAAATTTCTCAACAAATTTAACAAACTTTTCATCCCCTCGCCATACAGCACTGATGCGTGTGTCTGTCCACTCTTCCGGAGGAATATAATAGTCAGCAACTTGTCCAAATTGACGTCTCATGATTTAGCACACTGACATGAACAAAACATAAAATACAATCAGGAAAAAAAGAGGAAAAAAACACATAGAAAACATTACCAAAAAATAAATTAACACAATGCATTACGAAAAAAGGTGAAAGAATAAAAAGAAAAAAAAAACAGAAAACCCTATTCAAATAAAATACAGACACAAACAATTGAAGGAAATAACTTATCCACAAGTAATAACATAGTAACTAATAACTTACAGATAAAATTGAAACCCCACTAAGAGAAATCAATCAAAAAATTGATAAAGATGATATAGGAAACGTGACAAAGCAACTGCCTTCTTTAGCTTTATAATGAACAAATGAAAAGAAAAAGTAAAATACAAGAAGAGCGGGCAAATATATATTGAACAATTTTTTTTTAAAACTGCACACGTGCTAACCACGTGACAAAACTTATGCCGAACGAGGCATAATGTAAGTGTGCTAAGAATAAAAGTTTGCCGTTGTGGGCATAACTGTGTGGCTTTATATAGAAGTTCAAATTAGTCGATTTTAAATTGAAATAACTATTGAAACGATTGGATTTCAATTGAATGAGGATACAGGGAGTTTTTCAATTTTTGTTTTTTTAAAAAAACACAAAACAGTTAGTGAAATTTGAATTGAAGTAACTGTTGTAATTATTGACAAAAATACAAAGAGTTTTTCAATTTTTTTTTTTAAACAAAAGAATTAATACATTTTCAATTGGAAGTAACTGTAGCACTACCTCTTACAGATATTTGGAATAAGAGTCACTTTTTCATTATATTTTTTATTTCTAGAAAAAAAAAGTGTTACTACCAATTTAGAAGTATGCCGGAAGGGGCATAACTTCTGTTCACAACGGGCAAAAGTATGCCGGAGGCGGCAAGCTCACTTGGCTTGACTTTTACATATTAAGCTCTTTGGATTTCAGTTGGATCAGGATACAACAGATTTTGCATTTTTTTTTTATAACCAAAACAGTTAGTGAAATTTGAATTGGAGTAACTGTTGGAACTATTGACAAAAATACAAAGAATTTTTTAGCTATATATATATATATATATTTAAAACAAAACAATTAATACATTAATTGGAAGTAACTGTAGCACTTATTCGAGATGTTTTGGAACAAGAGTCACTTTTTAATTATCTTTTTTATTTTTAGGAAAAAAGTTACTCCCATCTTAGAAGTATGCCGGAAGGGGCAGAACTTCTGTTTATAAATAGCAAAAGTATGCCGGTTAAGGCAGACTATAATAAAGTACAATTTGAAAAAGTGAAGCTTCATTATATGTACAGAAATGAAAAACCAATTTACGTATACATCATTCGAAAAAGGGGAAAACATAATAACATAACATTTGCCTTAAATAACAACAAAAAATCAATTCACTTTCCTAACTCTTCTACAGTACAGTATATATCAGTCCCAGAACTCAACCGTTTCTCAACTGGAGTACTGCTCGGTGTAAGCAAACACCAATTAGGATAACCATCATCTTCTTTGTTTCCATCTTCGCATCTCGGACGTTTTATACAATCTTCAACAACAGCTGCTACTTCATTTACATTTTGTGATGCTTCATTAGAAGAAAACACATAATCTCCGCATTGAAAAACATCATTAATTGTAGCAACTTCTTTAAGTGCTTCTTTTTTTGCGCGGTCTTCATTTTCTTTCACAAATTCCTTTTCAAACTGAGAAAGAGTTTGAGTTTTATCAAACAGTTGACTTGATGAAAAAATAGCAGCATCACAGAGCATATCGAGCATGGGAGAGGTCACATTTTTCGTAGACCTTACTTTACAAAGCATATTCTCCATACGTTCCTACAAATCTTTTCCAAGATGTGCATCTAACTTCACCTCATCATTCACTGAATAACCTAAATCAGGTTGTCTTTTACCAGATGCACAAGCTTTACAAGATTGTTTTCGCTATGCAATCGAACTAAACTTTCAACACAATGCATCACATAATCAAATTTACTTTCCAAACTGTCAAACCTACTTTCTAAACAAGTTCTTTTAGCACTTTCAGAAGCTGCTACACATGACTTTGTTTCATCATGTACACGAACTAAGCTATCCACAGCATTAATCGCACCAACAAATTTTTTATCCAATTCTTCGAAACGGCTATCCAAAGACTACAAAACAAGGAAAAAAAAATTTAAACAAAGAAGAAAAGAAAATGAGAATAAACAAAAACAACGAATGCGACATGCAAAGTATACATATCATATTAAAAAACTCAAAAATAAAAAAATAAAAAGCCATACCTTTACTTGATTGACAATTGTAGATCGTTCATCATCAAGTTGCTTCTTCACACTAGATAAAACACCCTGTATAACAAATCAATAAAACAACACATTACTTTGATGTCATTAAATTAATGTTGAACAAGTATGATGGACCCGACAGAAGTGAAGTCTAAAAATGAAAACAGTATGCCGGTAGGGGCAGAATTGAAATATGAAAGGAGAAATGTATGCCGGAAGGGGCAAATTTTAAGTTTGCAAAACCAAAAGGTATGCCTCAAGGGGCATAAACTTTCATTTCCAAAATCAAAACAGAGAAGACTGCTAAAATGTGTTACCTACTAAAATAAGTCTGAAAATGAAAACAGTATGCCGGTAGGGGCAGAATTGAAATATGAAAGGAGAAATGTATGCCGGAAGGGGCAGATTTTAAGTTTGCAAAACTAAAAAGTATGCCTCAAGGGGCATAAACTTTCATTTCCATAACCAAAACAGAGAAGACTAAAAAATGTGTTACCTACTAAAATAAGTCTCAAAATGAGAACAGTATGCCGGTAGGGGCAAAACTGAAATATGAAAGAAGAAATATATGCCGGAAGGGGCAGATTCTAAGTTTGCAAAACCGAACAGTATGCCGGTAGGGGAAGAACTAAAATATGAAAGGAGAAAAGTATGCCTCAAGGAGCATAAACTTTCATTTCCATAACCAAAACAGAGAAGACTACAAAAATGTCTCCTACTAAAATACTCTACCAGAAGGCCTCTAACTCAGAATTCAGTTAAATAACCAAAAACACAAAAGGCAAACTACAACTTACATCAACTATCTGAGAAGTAAGTTAAGATGGCAAAACCGCACTGGAAGAACAAGAGCCTGAATCATCAGGAAATTTAAGTGCAACTGGATAATCTAACATCTCTTGTTCCGTACCAACAATAACAACATGGACAATAAATTTCTTGAAGCTCTATAACACAATATAAACACATCAATTAGACAAAAACACAAAAAATAACAAGAGGGAAAAAGAACCAAGAAAAAGAAGCATCAACAAAAAGGAAACACATACTTTTTCAGCATGGAAGAAATTATCAGTAATAACTTTATAATCAACTTGCTTTGAAGGACCCCAAGACAACATACGAGGAGACTTCAGACCATGAAAACTTGAAAACCCTCGAAAGATAGGGAAAACCTTCAACAGCCACACATTTAAAGCGTAAGGGAAACCACTAATCATATAACGTGTAGATGGCATGCTCTTGAAAGTCTTCACACAACCACGAATCGGCCGTACCAACCAATTAAAACTAAGAGAACCCCAAGGATAAGACACTCGAAGACTGTCATCATCAATTATCTTCATTAGATGACCTTTAACAACACATTTCTCGTTACGACCTGTTGCTCCCAAACGCACACGCAAGTATACGTGGTCGTACAAGTAATATAGACTGTTAAGTCCAGATATCGATCCCTCAGAGACTTAGATTCTACTGTTAAACTAATTCAAATCCAGTTGAAACTATTCAAGAAAGTGAAAATCAAGATTGTTTGTGGTACTAAACTAAAATTGAAAAGTAAACAATTTGCGATGGGTGTTTTTGGGACTGGGACTATGTCGACAAAGATTGTAAGAAATTTCAGATGAGAGAAAGATCTAGGGTTATGGCTTTCGACAATCCAGTTGATCTTCAGACAATTCCACCTATTTTCTTTCCTTTTTCAATTCTCGTTCTCTTTTCATTTATTTATTCCACCATTCCTTGTATATATTCAATGATTAAATTATTGTAATCCCTCCATTCAAGTGCTTGTTTCTTTATTTATTGTTCTCAATTTCAACACTTTGCATCTAATTTTGGTCCAAGTTTCTTCATCTTCACACCGTGTTATTCCTACAAAATAAAATATAATATTAAGCACAACTCATTACAATTAATACTCAAAAGACAATTAAAAGTACTAAAATGTGAGGCAACTAATAGCTAAATATATGCAACTTTAGGCCAGCATCACCACCCCACACTTAAACTCTTGCTCGTCCTCGAGTAAACACAAACCAACACCAAACTACACTTCTAGCTCAACTCATTCAAACAGGTCTTCAACGGGATTCGGCTAGTATGACTATCTCAAAAGAAATTTTTCAAAGCCAAAACAATAAGCCAAGTTGCGAAAGCCATGCCAAAGATTTAAAACCCTCATTTTTAGCACCAAGGTCCACCTTCCTAAAAAAAACACTTCAATTTTAAAACCAATTGACCCAACGACACCACTTTAAAGCATGTAAGCAACCTTATGATCAAGAAATCAACACTTCACCACTCTATTGCTAATTATGTGCCCTCACCAAAATAAAGTAGTCCATATCTCTCAAGAACCACATATGTTTAAATCAATGGACCTAAAATCAATAAGTACGCTCACTCTCACAAATAATATCACATGTAAAATACGACATACCATAAGCTTGCCCGTAGTGTAACTACTCCACTAATACAAGTAAGATGAACCTAGAATCAAGTAGGACTTCAAGGGTTGTAATGTAGGCTAAGGGACGGGTAGGAATTATTTGGATAATAGTGACTAACCTCCCTAAGCACTTTAATACATTATACATTCGTCATTCTTGCACGCTTTCTTTATTAGCCCTTATTCGATACCAACCAACCTTTAAGTTTCTCCCAATTCACCCCATTTTCTTTGTTTAAGCACCACTCTTTTTAAAATCACACAAGTTAGAAGGGAAACTTTTTTGCTACATTTTTTTTCTGTCTTTTTCAGATTTTTTTTTTTTTTTTTTTTTCAATTCCCAACTAACACGTGAATTAGTTCTGTTCATTCGGTGCTCCCATTGTCTTCCTAGATTACAATTAACAACCATTTCCCCTCTTTTCGCCTCCCAACTCCCATTATGCATGTAAATTGATTAAAGTGCTTCTGGAGTGTTTTGGATCAAATATCGAGTGCTATAGAACGAAGGGGTAAGGCTAATTAACTGCTATCAAAGAAAAGGTTAAAGGTTCAACGGGGTTAACTAGGGTGTTATTTGCGAGTTGGTGGGATAACTTTTTAGACTTTTTAGTGACTAATCAAAGAAACGCCTCTATCACTTTCTAGGCTCAACCAAACTTCATTTCGCTTTGTGAACACGCAGGGCAAGTTCTAGACGTCAATACCAAACATGGATTCAAATGCAAAACCTTACTCGCACATGGCACACAATCAACGCAAGAGGGATCTAGTTGTCCCTCGAATCAAACAACAATGACAATCAACAATGCCAAGTGGGTCATACGAGTCAAACAAAAACCATTTTTAAGTGCTTTCAAGAAAAGTGATACAATTTCACGGCATGTTTTCACAAAAAAAAAATAAAAAATTCAAGATCACTCATATGTCAATACTTCACCTAACCCGTGCACCTAGCATTTGAATACACCTATCCTAAGGACTAATTTTTCCTCAAGCAGGTTGTCATCCACCCGTCATCAGGAAAAGCCCTTTCTATGACTAAAGAAAATAAATCTACCTACGCCCGGTTCAAAGGCCCCCCCTCGGGAAAGAACCGAGACCATAAGAAAACCAAAGGGGGTGGATGATGAATGCCTGCTAATGAGGGACTTAAGAAGCTATCAAAGAAAAATAAAGAAACTAAAATCTTTTTGAAAATTTTCCAACTTTTTCTAATTTTTTTTTCGACACTAAGATGCAAAAAAAAAAAAAAAATCCTAAGGCATACTAATCATCATCCGCAACCTCAAAACATGTTGTTACAAACCAGGGACGTATTTTCCCACCCCACACTTAAAATTATGCAATGCCCTCAATGCATATATATTTGAAAACAAAGCGTAAGCAAGGTAAGAAATACTCCCTGGGGCCCACTAGGGCCTAGCTAGCAACATGCTCTCATCATCAAGGGGCGAATGACCCCACACTTAAAACTCTGGCATGCTCCTCCGCTTTAAACTTTTGGGTACTCAGACTTCCCCTAATCGTCGTGGCACGACATGAATCAACTTTTTCCTCCACCTCGAACTTATGAATTTCACCCCTAATTTTGCATCCAATTTTCTATCACGCTTCTAGGGCGGTGGTGTGAAAATAAAGAAACCAATCAATAGATATCGTTTCTTGAACTTCTTGGCCCTTAAGTGAGGAATGTCGCTTTGTCTTTTCGGTGTGGCAAATTTCAGGATGTAAGGCTCTTGTTTCTCATCTCTACAATTCTTCATCGGCGTGGAGGGCTCGATTTCCATGTCGTCAACCAAACATAATGTAGAAAAGTGTTTAGAATGAGGACCAACACGCCCCAACTCTAGAACTGCATTATTTTTGACATCCTCACTTTTGTACACTTCCTCAACAATGACATCATCAACAAAGATTCGATCGAATGGTTGGAGTTCCTCTATCTGCTCCACATGCAGGCCACTATCCAAGGTAATATGTAGTTGGGCATCAGACACCTCAACCTTGTTATTCATTTGTGCCTGCAAGCCATGGATATCTGAGCCAAATTGGTCTATCTCTTGTCCGAGCTCAGTTCTACCTTCTATCAGTTGTGTATCCATGTTTGTAAGACCATCACGGAGAAACCCATGAAATTTCATTTGTTGACCTTGTTCTGTTAGCCAAGATTGACTCACTATCTCTGCTTCTTCAAAGCTATCTACTTGTGGGAACTCACTCTCTTCTTCTGTTTGAGGTTCGTCTTGAGTATTGGCTAAGCCTATAACTTGTAGATCATTACATGTTTCGGCCTCGACCTGCATCTCTGTGAGGTTGGCACGAATCCTCTCTATGGCTTTCCACATTTCTGCGTTTTGCTCTCTCATTAATGCATCATACTCCATCATTTGCTCCCCTATTTGCTTCATCATATCGCTAACCCGAGCAAGACTTTCCGCATCCTCCACTTCGTTACTACTGTCAACATCACAAATAACAGGAGAATCATAATATGGGCTCGGGGATGGGGAGTGAGAGTTAGGACAACCATTCCAATGACCGTCTTGACCACCACATATATTACAAATATTCCACTCAAAAGATTGGGAAGGTGCACACAACCCATTCCCGGAAATATTTTGACAGTGTTGCCACAAGTGGGGTCCTCCACAAATCAAACAAGGATCACCAAAATAGGAACAACCAATATTCGACCAATTTTTACTCCAAGATGCCATATCAAGCAAACTAACAAAAATATTAAATTAAAAATAAAATAAAATAATAATAAATAAATGAAAACTTGAATAGAAATTCAAAAAACCAAATTAGAAAAACAGTAATACTGCTAAGTCCCCGGCAACGGCGCCAAAAACTTGTTGCTCCCAAACGCACACGCAAGTATACGTGGTCGTACAAGTAATATAGACTGTTAAGTCCAGATATCGATCCCTCAGAGACTTAGATTCTACTGTTAAACTAATTCAAATCCAGTTGAAACTATTCAAGAAAGTGAAAATCAAGATTGTTTGTGGTACTAAACTAAAATTGAAAAGTAAACAATTTGCGATGGGTGTTTTTGGGACTGGGATTACGTCGACAAAGATTGTAAGAAATTTCAGATGAGAGAAAGATCTAGGGTTATGGCTTTCGACAATCCAGTTGATTTTCAGACAATTCCACCTATTTTCTTTCCTTTTTCAATTCTCGTGCTCTTTTCATTTATTTATTCCACCATTCCTTGTATATATTCAATGATTAAATTATTGTAATCCCTCCATTCAAGTGCTTGTTTCTTTATTTATTGTTCTCAATTTCAACACTTTGCATCTAATTTTGGTCCAAGTTTCTTCATCTTCACACCGTGTTATTCCTACAAAATAAAATATAATATTAAGCACAACTCATTACAATTAATACACAAAAGACAATTAAAAGTACTAAAATGTGAGACAACTAATAGCTAAATATATGCAACTTTAAGCCAACATCACGACCCAACAAAACCCTCTCCATTATATAGACCTCAGCAAGTCTAACAGGATCACTAGATCTTTCCTAAAAACCACTAGTACGATTACTTGACTTGATCTGTAAGAAACTCTTGAGATCACACAACCTTATTCTATCCTGATTTGGAAAATAAAGTCTCAATAATCTATTTGGTCTGGTAGACACAACACTAAAATCGCCAACACAAGAATCTAAACCAGTAATAAGACGGAAAGACTCGGAATCAAATACACACACGCGATCAAATATCTTAAACTTTAACGCACTATCATTACTAGATGAAAGTTGCGATAAGATCAAGCAATGGAAAATACTATCACTCAGGTGGACATCAACCAAATCCATAAACTGTCCAAACACACCTTTTTTCAACAAGTCCAATTGAGAGACACTCAAAAAGGACAAAATCAAACTCCGAAAATGAAAATCACCACTCCACATGCCACCTCCTTCAACCCAGTGTTCAAACTTAACCAAGGGATGTTCCTCCTATAAAAGAAAAATTAATGTCAACAGAAACCAAGAATTTACATAAGAATAAACCAAAAATGAGAATGAAAATAATTAACATATACCATAATAA
Organism: Lycium barbarum; assembly: GCF_019175385.1. Taxonomy (NCBI): domain Eukaryota; kingdom Viridiplantae; phylum Streptophyta; class Magnoliopsida; order Solanales; family Solanaceae; genus Lycium; species Lycium barbarum. The sequence continues at coordinate 38,955,063 of NC_083346.1, read as the reverse complement.
AAAATCAGCCCCTAGACCGGTACACAAATACCTGCATAATAGAAGAAAGAACCAAAACACATAAGATTGCATAAAAAGCCAACATTATTAACAAAACAACACCAAAAACACATAAGATTGCATAAAAACCAAAATTATTAACAAGACAACACCAAAAAACCAAGACACACATAAATTAACTTAATTCATGAAGTTATGCCGGAACAGGCATAACTTTATGCCGGAACCGACATAACTTCAGTTTCAAAAACCAAGAACTCTGCCAGACCCGGCATATGTTGCCTCAGACAAACACAGTCTTCATGAAAACACAGGTTACTAAATAAAAAAAAAACACCAAAAATCTTAAACTAAAGTTTATAATCAGGAAAACATATAAACTTTCATAAAAACCAACATTATTAACAAAAAAAAAAAAAACACCAAAAAATCAAAACACATACAAACTAACTTAAATCACGAAATTATGCCGAAATAGGCATAAGTTCAGTTTCAAAAAACAAAAATTCTGCTGGAACATGCATATGCCGCCTCGCACAAACACACTCTTCACAAAAACCAGATTATTAAACAAAAACAACAGCAACAACATAAAACAACTGTTCACAGGCAAAACTTCAAAGATTCAACAAAGAGAAAACCAAAACGCATATCAAAATCAATTAAAACATATTACGACATTCAAAAAACTAAAATATATACATAAGGAACGAAACTAAAGTTCAAAAAATCATACAGACACTTTAACAAAACACTATAATTTTAAATATCAATTAAATATAAAAAACGACGAAGACAAAGATATCAATTCAACAAACAACAATTTAACATAAAAACAAATATTGAAACGAGCAAAAGATCCAAATTCGTACCTAAATTTTAGAACAGATAAGACAGACACAAAACAGAGGAGGAACGAAGAGGCAAAAAAAGAAAAGAAAAGGGCAAATGACAAAATAGAAAGGGTTTTAATGGGGTAAGGGTAATTTCGTCAAAAAACTTTCATTAAACAGGCGGCAGGGCAAAAATTATAGAAGGCATAAATGAGGGGCCAAATATAAAGACTAGCCCAAAAGAAGAGCACTCCGTGCAAAAAAAAGACCAAGTAATTACTACTTCATTAGACAAACATGTCAAAACTATGTAATTACAATTCTACGGTGGCTTTCCTAATTTTGGGCTCAGATGCAGTTTATACTTACTAATTTGCTTATTTTATAAAATTAGTTGCGAGTATCATTTTATTGTCTTTGCATCCTTTTCCCCAACTTTCAGACAAAACTGCTTAAAGCTACAGGCTGGTGATTTTGTTTTTGTAATATATCAACAGTAAAGAAAAACAACACTCCCTCCGTTCTCATTTTATATGAAGGTGTTTAACTTGACATAAAATTTAAGAAATAAATGAAGACTTTTGAAACTTGTGATTCAAAATAAATCATAGAAATTTATGTGGTTAGAAATCATTTTATTAAAAGTAAATTTAAAGTTGAATTTGAACTAAATATAAAACGGTGTCAATTTTTCTGAGAATGACTAAAAAAGAAATAGTTTCATATAAATTGGACGGAGGGAGTACTCTTTTGAAAATCTTACAATAAATAGCTCAAACCACAACCTTAAGCCGTGCAGAATTTCTCTATGCAGTGGCAATACTCTTAAACTCCAGCACAATATTTAATTGTCAGCCATTGAAGGAGCTTGAAGCTCAAATTCAAAATTTTGGTTTTCACAAGTGGGTTCCTTTTCGTATGAGTGTTATTTTAAAAGATTGGGAATATATTAAGAAGTTCATACCTGAAATTTGAGATAATTTGGTGAAGTTTCTGAGTGATTTTGATGAAGATTTACAAATGGATTAACATGAAGATGATAGACAGTTTTTTCATTTCTATTTATTCTTATACGCCACATGATAATTTTTAAATGCAAAAATAAGGCAAATAATTTTTTAATTTGTTAAATATAGATCTGTTAAGAAAGGGGGAAATATGCACTATTTGTATAATGATTATGCCCCACCTTTCTTAACGAGGGAATATTAATTCTAAATCACATATCTCTTTTTCTATTTTGGAATCTTTCTTTCCTCAGTGCGTCAGTGTCCACTTCTTGACACACTCATTCCCAATCAAGACTTACCATTGATGGATTTCAAGCTCCTCTCTTTTCTCATCTTCAACTACTGCTTAATCAATTCATTCAATCTATGCATCTCTTCCATTCCCTAAAGAAGCTCTCCCATCCAAGTCAGGCTACCTCACCATCAATTCCACCACCAACTCTGCCATTTTCTACAAGTTCTACGAAGCCCGAAATCTTACCTGACCTCTCTCTAAAACTCCAGTTCTCATTTGGCTCCAAGGTGGACCTGGATGCTCTTCTAGGCTTGGAAACTTCTATGAGCTAGGCCCTTGGCGCGTGTCATCTTCTCACAGCCAAAACGTCGTGCTCAAGCCTAATCGTGGATCCTGGAATCGGATTTTTGGCCTTCTTTTTCTTGATAATCCCATTGGCGTTGGATTTAGCATTGCTTCTACACCTGAGGAAATCCCGAGGAACCAGAAAGATGTCGCTAAGCACCTGTATATCGCAATCAAGAAGTTTATCAAGCTAAACGCATTGTTCAAGGATCGACCTATTTACATCACTGGCGAGAGTTATGCTGGTAAATATGTGCCAGCAATTGGATATCATGTAAAGGGCAGCCCGGTGCACTAAGCTCCCGCTATGTGCGGGGTCCGGGGAAGGGCCGGACCACAAGAGTCTATTGTACGCAGCCTTACCTTGCATTTCTGCAAGAGGCTGTTTCCACGGCTCTCATGTATTGAAGAAAAATGCTCAGTTGCCTGTTCATAGTAAGGTGATTAATTTGGTTGGTGTTGTTATTGGGAATGGACTAACTGATCCAGTAAGCCATATGGAAACTCATGCTGCAAATGCATATTATTTTGGATTGATAAATGACAAGCAAAGGAGCCAGTTAGAGTCACTTCAAACAAAGGCTATTTCATTGGCAAAGAATGGTAATTGGAGTGAAGCAACAAATGCTAGAAGTGAAGTCTTGAATACATTACAAGACATGACTGGAATGCCAACTTTGTACAACATTGAAAGGCACAACCCATACCAAAACCTAGCTAAGTTTTTGAACCACGTCGAGGTAAAGAAGGCATTAGGAGTGAACCAAAGGATCATTTTCAATGTGTGCAGTAAGGTGGTGGGGGAAGCATTGCATGAGGATTTGATGAAGAGTGTGAAGTACATGGCGGAGTATCTCGTCAAGAACACTAAAGTTTTGTTGTATGAAGGTCAGTTGGATTTGAGAGTTGGCTTAGTTTCAACCGAGGCGTGGTTGAAGAGAATGAAGTGGGAGGGAATTAACAAGTTCTTGGAAGCAGATAGGAAAGTTTGGAGAGTAAATGGTGAGCTAGCAGGTTATGTGCAGAAATGGGGCAACTTAAGTCATGTTGTAGTATTGGGTGCTGGGCATTTGGTTCCACATGATCAGCCATTGAATTCTCAAGCTATGATTGAAGATTGGGTTCTTGAAAAGGGAATTTTTGCTAGTGATATTCAAATTGAGAATTTGACCACCAATTTGGCTGATGTGTTATAGGATCTAACATAATTTAACAAGATCAGCTGTGAGATAGAGTTGGTTGGATTTGAAGTAATAGTTGCATTGTCAGTGATCGGGGTCCATCGGAAACAACCTCTTTACCCCACAAGGTAGGGGGTAAGGTCTGCGTACATCTTACCCTCCCCAGACCCCACTTGTGGGATTACATTGGGTATGTTGTTGTCGTCGTCTTTGGATCTAACAAGGTTGTACTTGTTTTTTATAACTTTGTTAAAGATCATATGTTGGTCCTCCAAGTGGGTTGCAAAGAGCTAAAATCTTGTCACTGAGTTAAAGCACTTTTAAGGATCTTTATTTGTGATTTCATTGATCCTCTATTTTGATCTCATGATCATAGCTAATTAGCTCCTTCGACTCAGGTCCTGGATTTTCTTGAATTAATTCAATTACAATTACAGGATCACATATTGACATGAACCTTTTTTCTGTATGACTTCAACTATCTTACTTGTACTTCATTTTGCTTTGCTTATTCAATTGTGCCTAAATGATTATGGACTATAATTTTCTTTAGGAAAAGATAAATAAACGAGTAATTTGTAGTTCGGCTAAGACGAAAAGAAATTCTCTATGTACTGTAAAATTATTCTAATCGTTTGGAGGAAAATAATATTAGTCATCGGCATGTTGTAAATCAATCGTTAGAACGCTGTTAGCTTGCATCTGCCTCTGTACAAAATCATACTGGTGCGTTGGTTTATTTATTAGAATAGAATATTATTAAGCTGGGCTTTTATGGTTAGGTGGGTGGAATTCAGGCTTGGTTAGGTGGGTGGAATTCAGGCTAAGTCGAATTTAGGGTCTCCATTTAAGCTAATAGTCGTAATGTATAGAATTTTACAAGTTTAGTCGCTTTGTAATAAACTTCAGCCATTCGTGAGAGAAGTTGCCAAAATTTGTGTATCAAGTTAATTAACAATAAACTTCTGACATTTTATTTGAAATTGAAAAATTATTGGCAAGACATAATTGAATGTCTGAACTTCAGTGACTTACGACATAAATGTCTGATGTTAATCTTGTCAAAACTCGACTTCGTACATGTATGTATGTCCGAAGTTTGTCTTTATAGTACCCAACTTAGGAGCATTGTGTTTGTAGTACCTAGCTTAAGTAGTTAGTTATCTGAAGTTGTTACCCTATGTTAATAACAAGAGAAAAGGCCATAAATAGTCTTTTATCTATCGAAGTAGGTCTAAAATGGTCCCTTAACTATACACTTACTGGTTTTAGTCCTTTAACTATCCAAAAACTTATCAAATTTGATCTCTGTCTATTTTTTTTATACAAACAGCGTACAAACTCATAAACCTTCGTGAGATTAATCGTTAAACCATTCCTGAGACCTATATTTCTCTCTCCCTGCTTCTTTTTCCTCAAGTTCCTCTTGTTAAAAAAAAAAAAAAAAGCATTCTGGCACTGGTGTCCCTCTCGAGTCTCTAAAATTCGAAAAGACAAACTCAGGCACAAAATTTCTGTAACCATTCTTCTCAAACACTACTAAAAAAAAAAAAAAAACACTACTAAAAAACTGGTAAAAACCGACGGAAAAAAATCGATGGAAAAAACTGACGGAAAGACCGACGGATTCCGTCATTTTTTTCAATAATATTTTTAAATCTTTTTTTTAAGAAAGCGTCAGTAATTTTTTGCACAAAAATGTGCGAAAAAATATAATTATGTTTTATATTATTTTCTAAAATAAACCGATGGAGTCCGTCGGTTTTTTATTTTTATTTTTTTATAAAAAAAACTGACAGAGACGGACTCCGTTAGTTTTTAGAGCGAAAAAATAGTATAAATTAAATCAATGTAAGTATATGAACAAAAAATATCAGTGGCCTAGTGGTAAAGCCCTTTAATGCAAAGGAACATACCCGGGTTCAATTCCAAGTTCCTACATTTCATTCTTTAATTTTCAAAAAAAAAAAAAAAAAAACCGACGCGAGACCATCGGTTTTTTTAATTTTTTTTAACAAAACCGACGGAATGGGTCGGTTTTCCGTCGGTTACGAAACGCGAGAGAGAACTTGAGGAAAAAAGTGGAGGTTAAAGAATGAACTTGAGGAAAAAGAAGCATAGAGAGAGAAATATAGGTCCGAGGAATGGTTTAACGATTAATCTCACGAAGGTTTATGAGTTTGTACTCTGTTTGTATAAAAAAATAGATGGAGATCAAATTTGATAAGTTTTTTGATAGTTAAAGGACTAAAACCGATAAGTGTATAGTTGAGGGATCATTTTAGACCTACTCCCATAGATAAGGGACTATTTATGACCTTTTCTCGATTAAACTGGGCTTTTATGGTTAGGTGGGTGGAATTCAGGCTAAGTGCATTGATAGTCGAATTTAGGGTCTCCATTTAAGCTATAGTCGTAATGTATAGAATTTTACAAGTTTAGTCGCTTTGTAATAAACTTCAGCCATTCGTGAGAGAAGTTGCCAAAATTTGTGTATCAAGTTAATTAGCAATAAACTTCTGACATTTTATTTGAAATTGAAAAATTATTGGCAAGACATAATTGAATGTCTGAACTTCAGTGACTTACGACATAAATGTCTGATGTTAATCTTGTCAAAACTCGACTTCGTACATGTATGTATGTCCGAAGTTTGTCTTTATAGTACAGCATTGTGTTTGTAGTACCTAGCTTAAGTAGTTAGTTATCTGAAGTTGTTACCCTATGTTAATAACAAGAGAAAAGGCCATAAATAGTCTTTTATCTATGGAAGTAGGTCTAAAATGGTCCCTTAACTATACACTTACTGGTTTTAGTCCTTTAACTATCCAAAAACTTATCAAATTTGATCTCTGTCTATTTTTTTTATACAAACAGCGTACAAACTCATAAACCTTCGTGAGATTAATCGTTAAACCATTCCTGAGACCTATATTTCTCTCTCCCTGCTTCTTTTTCCTCAAGTTCCTCTTGTTAAAAAAAAAAAAAAGAGCATTCTGGCACTGGTGTCCCTCTCGAGTCTCTAAAATTCGAAAAGACAAACTCAGGCACAAAATTTCTGTAACCATTCTTCTCAAACACTACTAAAAAAAAAAAAAAACACTACTAAAAAACTGGTAAAAACCGACGGAAAAAAATCGATGGAAAAAACTGACGGAAAGACCGACGGATTCCGTCATTTTTTTCAATAATATTTTTAAATCTTTTTTTTAAGAAAGCGTCAGTAATATTTTGCACAAAAATGTGCGAAAAAATATAATTATTTTTTATATTATTTTCTAAAATAAACCGATGGAGTCCGTCGGTTTTTTATTTTTATTTTTTTATAAAACAAACTGACAGAGACGGACTCCGTTAGTTTTTAGAGCGAAAAAACAGTATAAATTAAATCAATGTAAGTATATGAACAAAAAATACCAGTGGTCTAGTGGTAAAGCCCTTTAATGCCAAGGAACATACCCGGGTTCAATTCCAAGTTCCTACATTTCATTCTTTAATTTTCAAAAAAAAAAAAAAAAAAAACCGACGCGAGACCATCGGTTTTTTTAATTTTTTTTAACAAAACCGACGGAATGGGTCGGTTTTCCGTCGGTTTTAACCGACGCAGTCCGTCGGTTACGAAACGCGAGAGAGAACTTGAGGAAAAAAGTGGAGGTTAAAGAATGAACTTGAGGAAAAAGAAGCATAGAGAGAGAAATATAGGTCCGAGGAATGGTTTAACGATTAATCTCACGAAGGTTTATGAGTTTGTACTCTGTTTGTATAAAAAAATAGATGGAGATCAAATTTGATAAGTTTTTGGATAGTTAAAGGACTAAAACCGATAAGTGTATAGTTGATGGATCATTTTAGACCTACTCGCATAGATAAGGGACTATTTATGACCTTTTCTCGATTAAACTGGGCTTTTATGGTTAGGTGGGTGGAATTCAGGCTAAGTGCATTGATAGTCGAATTTAGGGTCTCCATTTAAGCTATAGTCGTAATGTATAGAATTTTACAAGTTTAGTCGCTTTGTAATAAACTTCAGCCATTCGTGAGAGAAGTTGCCAAAATTTGTGTATCAAGTTAATTAGCAATAAACTTCTGACATTTTATTTGAAATTTAAAAATTATTGGCAAGACATAATTGAATGTCTGAACTTCAGTGACTTACGACATAAATGTCTGATGTTAATCTTGTCAAAACTCGACTTCGTACATGTATGTATGTCCGAAGTTTGTCTTTATAGTACAGCATTGTGTTTGTAGTACCTAGCTTAAGTAGTTAGTTATCTGAAGTTGTTACCCTATGTTAATAACAAGAGAAAAGGCCATAAATAGTCTTTTATCTATGGAAGTAGGTCTAAAATGGTCCCTTAACTATACACTTACTGGTTTTAGTCCTTTAACTATCCAAAAACTTATCAAATTTGATCTCTGTCTATTTTTTTTATACAAACAGCGTACAAACTCATAAACCTTCGTGAGATTAATCGTTAAACCATTCCTGAGACCTATATTTCTCTCTCCCTGCTTCTTTTTCCTCAAGTTCCTCTTGTTAAAAAAAAAAAAGAGCATTCTGGCACTGGTGTCCCTCTCGAGTCTCTAAAATTCGAAAAGACAAACTCAGGCACAAAATTTCTGTAACCATTCTTCTCAAACACTACTAAAAAAAAAAAAAAAAACACTACTAAAAAACTGGTAAAAACCGACGGAAAAAAATCGATGGAAAAAACTAACGGAAAGACCGACGGATTCCGTCATTTTTTTCAATAATATTTTTAAATCTTTTTTTTAAGAAAGCGTCAGTAATTTTTTGCACACAAATGTGCGAAAAAATATAATTATTTTTTATATTATTTTCTAAAATAAACCGATGGAGTCCGTCGGTTTTTTATTTTTATTTTTTTATAAAAAAAACTGACAGAGACGGACTCCGTTAGTTTTTAGAGCGAAAAAACAGTATAAATTAAATCAATGTAAGTATATGAACAAAAAATATCAGTGGTCTAGTGGTAAAGCCCTTTAATGCCAAGGAACATACCCGGGTTCAATTTCAAGTTCCTACATTTCATTCTTTAATTTTCAAAAAAAAAAACCGACGCGAGACCATCGGTTTTTTTAACAAAACCGACGGAATGGGTCGGTTTTCCGTCGGTTTTAACCGACGCAGTCCGTCGGTTACGAAACGCGAGAGAGAACTTGAGGAAAAAAGTGGAGGTTAAAGAATGAACTTGAGGAAAAAGAAGCATAGAGAGAGAAATATAGGTCCGAGGAATGGTTTAACGATTAATCTCACGAAGGTTTATGAGTTTGTACTCGGTTTGTATAAAAAAATAGATGGAGATCAAATTTGATAAGTTTTTGGATAGTTAAAGGACTAAAACCGATAAGTGTATAGTTGAGGGATCATTTTAGACCTACTCTCATAGATAAGGGACTATTTATGACCTTTTCTCGATTAAACTGGGCTTTTATGGTTAGGTGGGTGGAATTCAGGCTAAGTGCATTGATAGTCGAATTTAGGGTCTCCATTTAAGCTATAGTCGTAATGTATAGAATTTTACAAGTTTAGTCGCTTTGTAATAAACTTCAGCCATTCGTGAGAGAAGTTGCCAAAATTTGTGTATCAAGTTAATTAGCAATAAACTTCTGACATTTTATTTGAAATTGAAAAATTATTGGCAAGACATAATTGAATGTCTGAACTTCAGTGACTTACGACATAAATGTCTGATGTTAATCTTGTCAAAACACGACTTCGTACATGTATGTATGTCCGAAGTTTGTCTTTATAGTACCCAACTTAGGAGCATTGTGTTTGTAGTACCTAGCTTAAGTAGTTAATTATCTGAAGTTGTTACCCTATGTTAATAACAAGAGAAAAGGCCATAAATAGTCTTTTATCTATGGAAGTAGGTCTAAAATGGCCCCTTAACTATACACTTACTGGTTCTAGTCCTTTAACTATCCAAAAACTTATCAAATTTGATCTCTGTCTATTTTTTTAATACAAACAGCGTACAAACTCATAAACCTTCGTGAGATTAATCGTTAAACCATTCCTGAGACCTATATTTCTCTCTCCCTGCTTCTTTTTCCTCAAGTTCCTCTTGTTAAAAAAAAAAAAAAAGAGCATTCTGGCACTGGTGTCCCTCTCGAGTCTCTAAAATTCGAAAAGACAAACTCATGCACAAAATTTCTGTAACCATTCTTCTCAAACACTACTAAAAAAAAAAAAAAAAAAACACTACTAAAAAACTGGTAAAAACCGACGGAAAAAAATCGATGGAAAAAACTGACGGAAAGACCGACGGATTCCGTCATTTTTTTCAATAATATTTTTAAATATGTTTTTTAAGAAAGCGTCAGTAATTTTTTGCACAAACATGTGCGAAAAAATATAATTTTTTTTATATTATTTTCTAAAATAAACCGATGGAGTCCGTCGGTTTTTTATTTTTATTTTTTTATAAAAAAAACTGACAGAGACGGACTCCGTTAGTTTTTAGAGCGAAAAAACAGTATAAATTAAATCAATGTAAGTATATGAACAAAAAATATCAGTGGTCTAGTGGTAAAACCCTTTAATGCCAAGGAACATACCCGGGTTCAATTCCAAGTTCCTACATTTCATTCTTTAATTTTCAAAAAAAAAAAAAAAAAAAAAACCGACGCGAGACCATCGGTTTTTTTAATTTTTTTTAACAAAACCGACGGAATGGGTCGGTTTTCCGTCGGTTTTAACCGACGCAGTCCGTCGGTTACGAAACGCGAGAGAGAACTTGAGGAAAAAAGTGGAGGTTAAAGAATGAACTTGAGGAAAAAGAAGCATAGAGAGAGAAATATAGGTCCGAGGAATGGTTTAACGATTAATCTCACGAAGTTTTATGAGTTTGTACTCTGTTTGTATAAAAAAATAGATGGAGATCAAATTTGATAAGTTTTTGGATAGTTAAAGGACTAAAACCGATAAGTGTATAGTTGAGGGATCATTTTAGACCTACACCCATAGATAAGGGACTATTTATGACCATTTCTCGATTAAACTGGGCTTTTGTGGTAAGGTGGGTGGAATTCAGGCTAAGTGCATTGATAGTCGAATTTAGGGTCTCCATTTAAGCTATAGTCGTAATGTATAGAATTTTACAAGTTTAGTCGCTTTGTAATAAACTTCAGCCATTCGTGAGAGAAGTTGCCAAAATTTGTGTATCAAGTTAATTAGCAATAAACTTCTGACATTTTATTTGAAATTGAAAAATTATTGGCAAGACATAATTGAATGTCTGAACTTCAGTGACTTACGACATAAATGTCTGATGTTAATCTTGTCAAAACTCGACTTCGTACATGTATGTATGTCCGAAGTTTGTCTTTATAGTACAGCATTGTGTTTGTAGTACCTAGCTTAAGTAGTTAGTTATCTGAAGTTGTTACCCTATGTTAATAACAAGAGAAAAGGCCATAAATAGTCTTTTATCTATGGAAGTAGGTCTAAAATGGTCGCTTAACTATACACTTACTGGTTTTAGTCCTTTAACTATCCAAAAACTTATCAAATTTGATCTCTGTCTATTTTTTTTATACAAACAGCGTACAAACTCATAAACCTTCGTGAGATTAATCGTTAAACCATTCCTGAGACCTATATTTCTCTCTCCCTGCTTCTTTTTCCTCAAGTTCCTCTTGTTAAAAAAAAAAAAAAAGAGCATTCTGGCACTGGTGTCCCTCTCGAGTCTCTAAAATTCGAAAAGACAAACTCAGGCACAAAATTTCTGTAACCATTCTTCTCAAACACTACTAAAAAAAAAAAAAACACTACTAAAAAACTGGTAAAAACCGACGGAAAAAAATCGATGGAAAAAACTGACGGAAAGACCGACGGATTCCGTCATTTTTTTCAATAATATTTTTAAATCTTTTTTTTAAGAAAGCGTCAGTAATTTTTTGCACAAAAATGTGCGAAAAAATATAATTATGTTTTATATTATTTTCTAAAATAAACCGATGGAGTCCGTCGGTTTTTTATTTTTATTTTTTTATAAAAAAAACTGACAGAGACGGACTCCGTTAGTTTTTAGAGGGAAAAAACAGTATAAATTAAATCAATGTAAGTATATGAACAAAAAATATCAGTGGTCTAGTGGTAAAGCCCTTTAATGCCAAGGAACATACCCGGGTTCAATTCCAAGTTCCTACATTTCATTCTTTAATTTTCAAAAAAAAAAAAAAAAAAACCGACGCGAGACCATCGGTTTTTTTATTTTTTTTTAACAAAACCGACGGAATGGGTCGGTTTTCCGTCGGTTTTAACCGACGCAGTCCGTCGGTTACGAAACGCGAGAGAGAACTTGAGGAAAAAAGTGGAGGTTAAAGAATGAACTTGAGGAAAAAGAAGCATAGAGAGAGAAATATAGGTCCGAGGAATGGTTTAACGATTAATCTCACGAAGGTTTATGAGTTTGTACTCTGTTTGTATAAAAAAATAGATGGAGATCAAATTTGATAAGTTTTTGGATAGTTAAAGGACTAAAACCGATAAGTGTATAGTTGAGGGATCATTTTAGACCTACTCGCATAGATAAGGGACTATTTATGACCTTTTCTCGATTAAACTGGGCTTTTATGGTTAGGTGGGTGGAATTCAGGCTAAGTGCATTGATAGTCGAATTTAGGGTCTCCATTTAAGCTATAGTCGTAATGTATAGAATTTTACAAGTTTAGTCGCTTTGTAATAAACTTCAGCCATTCGTGAGAGAAGTTGCCAAAATTTGTGTATCAAGTTAATTAGCAATAAACTTCTGACATTTTATTTGAAATTGAAAAATTATTGGCAAGACATAATTGAATGTCTGAACTTCAGTGACTTACGACATAAATGTCTGATGTTAATCTTGTCAAAACTCGACTTCGTACATGTATGTATGTCCGAAGTTTGTCTTTATAGTACAGCATTGTGTTTGTAGTACCTAGCTTAAGTAGTTAGTTATCTGAAGTTGTTACCCTATGTTAATAACAAGAGAAAAGGCCATAAATAGTCTTTTATCTATGGAAGTAGGTCTAAAATGGTCCCTTAACTATACACTTACTGGTTTTAGTCCTTTAACTATCCAAAAACTTATCAAATTTGATCTCTGTCTATTTTTTTTATACAAACAGCGTACAAACTCATAAACCTTCGTGAGATTAATCGTTAAACCATTCCTGAGACCTATATTTCTCTCTCCCTGCTTCTTTTTCCTCAAGTTCCTCTTGTTAAAAAAAAAAAAGAGCATTCTGGCACTGGTGTCCCTCTCGAGTCTCTAAAATTCGAAAAGACAAACTCAGGCACAAAATTTCTGTAACCATTCTTCTCAAACACTACTAAAAAAAAAAAAAAAACACTACTAAAAAACTGGTAAAAACCGACGGAAAAAAATCGATGGAAAAAACTGACGGAAAGACCGACGGATTCCGTCATTTTTTTCAATAATATTTTTAAATCTTTTTTTTAAGAAAGCGTCAGTAATTTTTTGCACAAAAATGTGCGAAAAAATATAATTATGTTTTATATTATTTTCTAAAATAAACCGATGGAGTCCGTCGGTTTTTTATTTTTATTTTTTTATAAAATAAACTGACAGAGACGGACTCCGTTAGTTTTTAGAGCGAAAAAACAGTATAAATTAAATCAATGTAAGTGTATGAACAAAAAATATCAGTGGTCTAGTGGTAAAGCCCTTTAATGCCAAGGAACATACCCGGGTTCAATTCCAAGTTCCTACATTTCATTCTTTAATTTTCAAAAAAAAAAAAAAAAAAAAACCGACGCGAGACCATCGGTTTTTTTAATTTTTTTTAACAAAACCGACGGAATGGGTCGGTTTTCCGTCGGTTTTAACCGATGCAGTCCGTCTGTTACGAAACGCGAGAGAGAACTTGAGGAAAAAAGTGGAGGTTAAAGAATGAACTTGAGGAAAAAGAAGCATAGAGAGAGAAATATAGGTCCGAGGAATGGTTTAACGATTAATCTCACGAAGGTTTATGAGTTTGTACTCTGTTTGTATAAAAAAATAGATGGAGATCAAATTTGATAAGTTTTTGGATAGTTAAAGGACTAAAACCGATAAGTGTATAGTTGAGGGATCATTTTAGACCTACTCTCATAGATAAGGGACTATTTATGACCTTTTCTCGATTAAACTGGGCTTTTATGGTTAGGTGGGTGGAATTCAGGCTAAGTGCATTGATAGTCGAATTTAGGGTCTCCATTTAAGCTATAGTCGTAATGTATAGAATTTTACAAGTTTAGTCGCTTTGTAATAAACTTCAGCCATTCGTGAGGGAAGTTGCCAAAATTTGTGTATCAAGTTAATTAGCAATAAACTTCTGACATTTTATTTGAAATTGAAAAATTATTGGCAAGACATAATTGAATGTCTGAACTTCAGTGACTTACGACATAAATGTCTGATGTTAATCTTGTCAAAACTCGACTTCGTACATGTATGTATGTCCGAAGTTTGTCTTTATAGTACAGCATTGTGTTTGTAGTACCTAGCTTAAGTAGTTAGTTATCTGAAGTTGTTACCCTATGTTAATAACAAGAGAAAAGGCCATAAATAGTCTTTTATCTATGGAAGTAGGTCTAAAATGGTCGCTTAACTATACACTTACTGGTTTTAGTCCTTTAACTATCCAAAAACTTATCAAATTTGATCTCTGTCTATTTTTTTTATACAAACAGCGTACAAACTCATAAACCTTCGTGAGATTAATCGTTAAACCATTCCTGAGACCTATATTTCTCTCTCCCTGCTTCTTTTTCCTCAAGTTCCTCTTGATAAAAAAAAAAAAAAAGAGCATTCTGGCACTGGTGTCCCTCTCGAGTCTCTAAAATTCGAAAAGACAAACTCAGGCACAAAATTTCTGTAACCATTCTTCTCAAACACTACTAAAAAAAAAAAAACACTACTAAAAAACTGGTAAAAACCGACGGAAAAAAATCGATGGAAAAAACTGACGGAAAGACCGACGGATTCCGTCATTTTTTTCAATAATATTTTTAAATCTTTTTTTTAAGAAAGCGTCAGTAATTTTTTGCACAAAAATGTGCGAAAAAATATAATTATGTTTTATATTATTTTCTAAAATAAACCGATGGAGTCCGTCGGTTTTTTATTTTTATTTTTTTATAAAAAAAACTGACAGAGACGGACTCCGTTAGTTTTTAGAGGGAAAAAACAGTATAAATTAAATCAATGTAAGTATATGAACAAAAAATATCAGTGGTCTAGTGGTAAATCCCTTTAATGCCAAGGAACATACCCGGGTTCAATTCCAAGTTCCTACATTTCATTCTTTAATTTTCAAAAAAAAAAAAAAAAAAAACCGACGCGAGACCATCGGTTTTTTTATTGTTTTTTAACAAAACCGACGGAATGGGTCGGTTTTAACCGACGCAGTCCGTCGGTTACGAAACGCGAGAGAGATCTTGAGGAAAAAAGTGGAGGTTAAAGAATGAACTTGAGGAAAAAGAAGCATAGAGAGAGAAATATAGGTCCGAGGAATGGTTTAACGATTAATCTCACGAAAGTTTATGAGTTTGTACTCTGTTTGTATAAAAAAATAGATGGAGATCAAATTTGATAAGTTTTTGGATAGTTAAAGGACTAAACCGATAAGTGTATAGTTGAGGGATCATTTTAGACCTACTCCCATAGATAAGGGACTATTTATGACCATTTCTCGATTAAACTGGGCTTTTATGGTTAGGTGGGTGGAATTCAGGCTAAGTGCATTGATAGTCGAATTTAGGGTCTCCATTTAAGCTATAGTCGTAATGTATAGAATTTTACAAGTTTAGTCGCTTTGTAATAAACTTCAGCCATTCGTGAGAGAAGTTGCCAAAATTTGTGTATCAAGTTAATTAGCAATAAACTTCTGACATTTTATTTGAAATTGAAAAATTATTGGCAAGACATAATTGAATGTCTGAACTTCAGTGACTTACGACATAAATGTCTGATGTTAATCTTGTCAAAACTCGACTTCGTACATGTATGTATGTGCGAAGTTTGTCTTTATAGTACCCAACTTAGGAGCATTGTGTTTGTAGTACCTAGCTTAAGTAGTTAATTATCTGAAGTTGTTACCCTATGTTAATAACAAGAGAAAAGGCCATAAATAGTCTTTTATCTATGGAAGTAGGTCTAAAATGGTCCCTTAACTATACACTTACTGGTTCTAGTCCTTTAACTATCCAAAAACTTATCAAATTTGATCTCTGTCTATTTTTTTTATACAAACAGCGTACAAACTCATAAACCTTCGTGAGATTAATCGTTAAACCATTCCTGAGACCTATATTTCTCTCTCCCTGCTTCTTTTTCCTCAAGTTCCTCTTGTTAAAAAAAAAAAAAAAAAAGCATTCTGGCACTGGTGTCCCTCTCGAGTCTCTAAAATTCGAAAAGACAAACTCAGGCACAAAATTTCTGTAACCATTCTTCTCAAACACTACTAAAAAAAAAAAAAAAACACTACTAAAAAACTGGTAAAAACCGACGGAAAAAAATCGATGGAAAAAACTGACGGAAAGACCGACGGATTCCGTCATTTTTTTCAATAATATTTTTAAATCTTTTTTTTAAGAAAGCGTCAGTAATTTTTTGCACAAACATGTGCGAAAAAATATAATTTTTTTTATATTATTTTCTAAAATAAACCGATGGAGTCCGTCGGTTTTTTATTTTTATTTTTTTATAAAAAAAACTGACAGAGACGGACTCCGTTAGTTTTTAGAGCGAAAAAACAGTATAAATTAAATCAATGTAAGTATATGAACAAAAAATATCAGTGGTCTAGTGGTAAAACCCTTTAATGCCAAGGAACATACCCGGGTTCAATTCCAAGTTCCTACATTTCATTCTTTAATTTTCAAAAAAAAAAAAAAAAAAAAAACCGACGCGAGACCATCGGTTTTTTTAATTTTTTTTAACAAAACCGACGGAATGGGTCGGTTTTCCGTCGGTTTTAACCGACGCAGTCCGTCGGTTACGAAACGCGAGAGAGAACTTGAGGAAAAAAGTGGAGGTTAAAGAATGAACTTGAGGAAAAAGAAGCATAGAGAGAGAAATATAGGTCCGAGGAATGGTTTAACGATTAATCTCACGAAGTTTTATGAGTTTGTACTCTGTTTGTATAAAACAATAGATGGAGATCAAATTTGATAAGTTTTTGGATAGTTAAAGGACTAAAACCGATAAGTGTATAGTTGAGGGATCATTTTAGACCTACTCCCATAGATAAGGGACTATTTATGACCATTTCTCGATTAAACTGGGCTTTTGTGGTTAGGTGGGTGGAATTCAGGCTAAGTGCATTGATAGTCGAATTTAGGGTCTCCATTTAAGCTATAGTCGTAATGTATAGAATTTTACAAGTTTAGTCGCTTTGTAATAAACTTCAGCCATTCGTGAGAGAAGTTGCCAAAATTTGTGTATCAAGTTAATTAGCAATAAACTTCTGACATTTTATTTGAAATTGAAAAATTATTGGCAAGACATAATTGAATGTCTGAACTTCAGTGACTTACGACATAAATGTCTGATGTTAATCTTGTCAAAACTCGACTTCGTACATGTATGTATGTCCGAAGTTTGTCTTTATAGTACAGCATTGTGTTTGTAGTACCTAGCTTAAGTAGTTAGTTATCTGAAGTTGTTACCCTATGTTAATAACAAGAGAAAAGGCCATAAATAGTCTTTTATCTATGGAAGTAGGTCTAAAATGGTCCCTTAACTATACACTTACTGGTTTTAGTCCTTTAACTATCCAAAAACTTATCAAATTTGATCTCTGTCTATTTTTTTTATACAAACAGCGTACAAACTCATAAACCTTCGTGAGATTAATCGTTAAACCATTCCTGAGACCTATATTTCTCTCTCCCTGCTTCTTTTTCCTCAAGTTCCTCTTGTTAAAAAAAAAAAAAAAAGAGCATTCTGGCACTGGTGTCCCTCTCGAGTCTCTAAAATTCGAAAAGACAAACTCAGGCACAAAATTTCTGTAACCATTCTTCTCAAACACTACTAAAAAACTGGTAAAAACCGACGGAAAAAAATCGATGGAAAAAACTGACGGAAAGACCGACGGATTCCGTCATTTTTTTCAATAATATTTTTAAATCTTTTTTTTAAGAAAGCGTCAGTAATTGTTTGCACAAAAATGTGCGAAAAAATATAATTATTTTTTATATTATTTTCTAAAATAAACCGATGGAGTCCGTCGGTTTTTTATTTTTATTTTTTTATAAAAAACACTGACAGAGACGGACTCCGTTAGTTTTTAGAGCGAAAAAACAGTATAAATTAAATCAATGTAAGTATATGAACAAAAAATATCAGTGGTCTAGTGGTAAAGCCCTTTAATGCCAAGGAACATACCCGGGTTCAATTCCAAGTTCCTACATTTCATTCTTTAATTTTCAAAAAAAAAAAAAAAAAAAAAAACCGACGCTAGACCATCGGTTTTTTTAATTTTTTTTAACAAAACCGACGGAATGGGTCGGTTTTCCGTCGGTTTTAACCGACGCAGTCCGTCGGTTACGAAACGCGAGAGAGAACTTGAGGAAAAAAGTGGAGGTTAAAGAATGAACTTGAGGAAAAAGAAGCATAGAGAGAGAAATATAGGTCCGAGGAATGGTTTAACGATTAATCTCACGAAGGTTTATGAGTTTGTACTCTGTTTGTATAAAAAAATAGATGGAGATCAAATTTGATAAGTTTTTGGATAGTTAAAGGACTAAAACCGATAAGTGTATAGTTGAGGGATCATTTTAGACCTACTCCCATAGATAAGAGACTATTTATGACCTTTTCTCGATTAAACTGGGCTTTTATGGTTTGGTGGGTGGAATTCAGGCTAAGTGCATTGATAGTCGAATTTAGGGTCTCCATTTAAGCTATAGTCGTAATGTATAGAATTTTACAAGTTTAGTCGCTTTGTAATAAACTTCAGCCATTCGTGAGAGAAGTTGCCAAAATTTGTGTATAAAGTTAATTAGCAACAAACTTCTGACATTTTATTTGAAATTGAAGAATTATTGGCAAGACATAATTGAATGTCTGAACTTCAGTGACTTAAGACATAAATGTCTGATGTTAGTCTTGTCAAAACTCGACTTCGTACATGTATGTATGTCTGAAGTTTGTCTTTATAGTATTCAACTTAAGAGCATTGTGTTTGTGGTACCTAGCTTAAGTAGTTAGTTATCTGAAGTTGTTACCCTATGTTAATAACAATACCAATCAATCAACTTGAAAATAAGTAGATAATCAGAGTAAAATTAATTATTAATTAAAAAAAGTAAATTTTCATTCAAAAAGGAGCGAAAAATTGATGTAAATTGTCATCACTTATCTTTCTTATGTTTATTGCAATGAAAATCTATGATACATTATCAGTAACTCATAGTAATTTTTAATGTTATACGTGTTAACGGGGAGAAAGAAATGAGATGAAGAATAGGAGCAAGAGGTTTGTCTGAATTTGTTTATATATGCTACTAATAATTTTTTAAAAAAAACCTGATGTAGATAAATACGTGTTTAAATAGACCACCAAGTGTAATTGCTACGTGGAATTCACCACATTATGGAGAGGCTTGGGCAAGACACGTCCACCCCACACCCCCCCCCCCCCCCCCCCCCGGTTCCCCGGTGTAGCTCTTTAATTATTGTTTTCAAATTTAATGTGAAAAAAGGCTCTATTTATTACTACTATATATAAGTGGGAATCAAAAGTTTTGTAGTCCTCACATTAAATTTTAATCCAATGAAACTTTTAGATGTGGCTTTTGTGTCTTTTTCCTTATTGCATATTCTTACTTTTACAATTTTTTTTTTATAACATTTCACTTGGACCTTTGTAATTGGTTAATGTAATAATAACTTTTTATGAATTTATTTTTGTGTCTTTTTTTCTTTTCTTATGGCATATTCTTATTTTACAATTATTCTTTTTTTTATGACATTTCACTTGGGCCTTTGTCATTGGTTAATGTTATAGTAACTTTTTATGAATTTATTTTTTGCTCCTTATTAACTTATTTTTACTCATCTCAAAATAACCCCACTTGTGGGATTTTTATTGTTGTGTAGATGATTCTAGAAGATGAAAACATGAGTTTTGTTAATACATGTGAAAATAAAATATATTATTAAAATCTTAAATGAGTTCAAGATAAGCGCAAAATGAGTTTGAAGCAGGGCGGAGCTAGAGTGTCAACAATGGTTTCGATCGAACCCAGTAGCTTTGGTCCACAAGCTTTGTATTTAAATGATAAGTTATTAATTTAGTACTGAATAACTTAAAAAATAAGAATTCAGAACCCATAAATTTCATATGTTGGCTCTACATCTTAATTGAAGTAAATAATTTCGTTAAGATTGAAAGTTAAAATGTTTAAGAGTAAGCCCGGGCCTCATGAAACTAGTATAATATGCTAAGCAAATGGCATATGTGCCATTGCAATAAAAGCAACAATATTGAAGATCATAGAAATATGAAAAAAATAAAAAAAAATCATTTAAAAAAAAAAGACATCTTTCTTTTTAACGATAGAAATATCAATTTCAAATTAAACTATTCAAATTTTTATATTAATAAATAAAGTTCTTTACAACAATATTCAAAGTAATGTATTACAAATACATTGTTAACATCTTTTTAACTAGAATTGGTTTTTATCAAAATAAATACTCCATTTGTCCCAATTTATGTGAAGGGGTTCAGGATATTTCTTTTTTAACTTTAAAGTAAGATCTAAAAAAAAAAAAAAAAAAAAAAAACTGAAACTAACTACATAGATTTTGATTTAGAATCATTAATTATCTAGCTTTGTATGATGAGGCCAAGCCAATTATTGCCGAAATACGTAGCTCAAGACCCACAAAAGTGAGAAGAAAACTTTTTTTTTTTTTGAAATTTTCCCTTTTATATATAGGGATTTCCGAAATCACGAAATTATATTGTCATTGCGGTCCAAAATGGTTGGGCCCACTGAAAAGCTCTCTTTTCTCTCCTAAAACCCTACACGCAAACCCTAATTTTTTCTTAGCCGCCACTGGAGAGATGACCACCACGGGCACTGGTCAGTCGTCTCAGCCGACTGGCCAGGTTTATACCACTCACAACACTACCATGGACATTGTTCATGCACCACCGGAATTACCCAAACTCAAGTATAATGATTTTTTCAAACCTACTACTATGAATCCCATGCAGAACCCTCACCCTACGTCAAATATTACTTTGAAACCTATTTCATATTGCAATGGAGTACCAGTCTTACGTTGGAAACAAAAAGAAGTGGAGCAAATGGAACTGATGCAAAAGCTACAATATGCTGTTATTGGTAAGTTTTCTTATGGCTGGCCAGAGATGGAGGAATTAAGGACCATAATTTTAGCACAATGTGGGATTAAGGGTTAGTGTGAAATTGGCTTGTTTAGGAAATAACATGTATTGATACGTTTATCTTTTATGGAAGACTTTATAAATATGTGCTCGAAGAGGGCCTATTATATTCAATCGAGGGATGGATATTTCAAAAGAGGCCTCTAATCTATGATACAAAATTTAAGATTGATGAAGAAACTTAAAAAGTGATTGCTTGGATCTCTTTTCCTGATTTGATGCCAACTTTTTTTTGTAAAAGAATCCTTGTTTTCACTTGCTTCTGTTGTTGGAATTCCTTTGCATTTGGATAAGGCAATTGATAATAGAACAAGACCTATCTGTGCACGAGTTAAGGTGTTGATTGATTTATTGGCAAATATCCCCTCTTTTGTGAATATAGAAATTTAAGATGAGCAAACACAGGAGATTAGGGTGGACAAGGTGAAGATTTGATATGATTATTTACCAAAATACTGTTATGAATGTAAACTGCAAGGCCATTGTGAAGATGAATGTTGGACCTTGCATCCTGAGTTAGCATATCATGATGAAGAGGTCATTATCTATGAGAATCAGGAGAAAGGAAAAAAAGTGATTATGAATGATGATAATGTTACTAATCAGGTAACAACAGTTAAGAAGGAAAGGGAAAATAATTCTGAGAAGGGTAAAGAAGAAATGACAAATGAAGTGGCTCAAACTGTTAAACCTGGGAAGAAATGGAAGAACAATTATCATAACAGAAGAAGGTTTAATGCAAGAATGCTTTCTAGTGGAAAGGTGCTTGGAGATCCTGGAAATTGGAATGTTGTTAAAGATAGTAGAGTTTTGGAGATTCCATCTTCACCAAAGGTTTCAGATCAGACCAGTGAGAAGGATCAACAAAAAGGACAACATATATAGAGGTGATTACTCACAACAAGTTTGATGAGAGGAACAGACCATAGATGACAATAATGTGAATAAGGATACTCAGAATGAGACACTAGATAATGTTGTAGAGAAGAATACTACAAAGGTGTCTCAAGAAAAACTTGAGAACAAAGAAGTTCAAAAAAAGATGGTGGAGTGTGATGTAGAGGTGAATGTTGAAAAGGTGTCTCAAGGAAATTTTGATAATGAGTGGATTCTGCGATAGAAGTTCATGCTGGTGATGGGGATACTGATGGAATGTTTACATTCTTGGTGAATAATGGAGAAGATAACATTTATGTATCACATGAAATTACAAGTGAGGATGTCATTGATCATTTGATAGTGGATGCTCAATCACAAGAAGGATGTGCACATGACAAAAGATCTGCAGGAATCAAAGAACATGAGAGATCTTCTGATGAATTGCAGTTTGGTTCAGATACAGAAATAATTGCTCTTAATGCACATGATGATAATGCCCGTCTGGAGGAAGATTCAGAGGTTTTAAACTGTATCACACAAGTGGAGAATGATAAGGGAACTAAGCTGATGGAGGAGGATCAACTGCATAAAAGGACAAATGATCAGGCTTTAATTCCATTTCCACAAGATCAGCAGGTCACTAAATTAAGGGGAAATTCTCCTGTGAGAGAATTACATGATCTGGTGACTCACAATATTGATGATATAGTGGTCACAACAAATACAGTAAGTGAGAAAGCTACAGATAACATGTGCATTGAAGATGCAGAAGCAGTTTCTATAGTATTTGAACAAGTTACAAAAGAAGCAGGATTGTCACCTAAATCTCAAGTGAAAAGTACAAGGAATTCCAAGAAGCAAGGGGCTCAGGAGGTACAACCTGTAAGAGTGCTGCCAAAGAGGGGTGCCAAATCTAACTTTAAATGATGTTGAAGACTCTTTTCTGGAATATTAGATCAGTGAATACTCAGAAAGCGTTCCATAGAGTGCAAATGCTTCATAAACACCACAAGGTCTTTCTGATAGCCTTAATGGAAACTTTCCAACAACTTAGACATATTCATCAGTACAGGAGAAGGCTGGGCATGGAGTATGCTGATTTTAACTGCAATGGCAAAATTTGGTTCTTTGTGAATGACAATATTGATGTTGGAATCTTGGAGGATACTGAGCAACAGGTAACCATACAATTGTACTTTCAAGAGCTGGATAGATCTATGGTTGTCACTATTGTATATGCAAAATGTGATGTTATAGAGAAACTTTCATTATGGGATAATTTGTACTGTAGGGCTGATGGTATATCAACCCCTTGGTTGATTGGTGGGGACTCTTATGTTATTATGAATGAGGAGGGGAAAATTGGTGGTTTTCCAGTTTTTCCACAAGAATATGAAGATTTTGCATTTTGTATTAACTCATGTAAATTATCTGAGGTAAGCTTTAAAGGTAGTCCATTTACATAGTGGAATGGAAGAACTGATGGTGAGTGTATTTTTAAAAGACTTAACATAATTCTTTCTAATGAGTACTTTCAGAATTGTTTTGGACACATAGAGGTTGATCATATATCCAGAACTGGATCAGATCATGCCCCTATGTTGTTATCTTGTGGATATCAAGTATAACAATTTATCAAACCTTTCATATTCTTAAGGTTTTGGATTGCTCATGAAGATTTTCAAGAAGTTGCGAAGCAAACTGGCAAGCTGATAACAATCTTGATGTGTTGAGATCCTTTAAGCAGAAAATGAAAAATGTTAAATCATTATTATCAAGCTGGAGTAAGCAGACTTTTGGGGATATTTTCAAGCAGATGTGTATTAGGGAGGATATATTAAGGGTGAAAGAGAAGTTATTTGAGGATAATCTTTCAGAGCGGAATAGAATGGTATTACAAAGAGCACAAGCTGAGTTGAAGAAGTACCTGCACTATGAAGAAGAGTTTTTGAGACAAAAATATGGTTTTGACTGTTTTTCTGAAGGAGACATAAATTCAAGATTCTTTCACAATATTGTTAATGTTAGGAGGAAGAGAACACATATTAGAAGAATCCAGAATGGTGAGGGGAATTGAATTGATGGCACAGATAATCTTGTAGCAGAAGCAATCTCTTTCTACCAAATATAGTTTGCTCAGGAGGTTGATTTTTCTATATTGAACCATATTCCTCCAATGGTTTCTCAGGAGGACAATGATCTTATTTGTAATATGCCATCTATAGAAGAAGTGAAACGTGTTGTTTTTGAGCTGGCTGGTGACAGTGCAAGTGGTCCTGATAGGCTGACAAGTGCTTTCTATCAATCTTGTTGGGAACCTGTTGGTGTGGATGTTTTCAAGGTGGTGACAGCCTTTTATGATGGTCATACTCTTCCAAAATCAATAACACACACTAATATAGTGTTGTTACCAAAGAACAATGTGATTGAAACCTTTTCAGACATGAGACCTATCAACCTTAGAAACTTTATTAATAAGGTAATATCTAGGGTGATACATAAAAAGATGGAGAAGGTGTTGCCTAAGTTGATTTCTGCCAATCAGTCAGGCTTTGTCAAGGGTAGAAATATCACTGAGAATGTATTATTTACACAGGAAGTTGTATCTGATATCAGACATAGAGAAAAATGTTATATCCCGCATTTTGCGCATTCGGATAATTCAAGACAATTGCGGGAGGCTGAGAGCAAGCCTATATTTTTAAACCTTGATTAGCACACAAGTTGTTTATAAGAGTTATGGATGCGGAAATATTGAGGAAGACTAAGGGTAAAATTGGAAATTTGGAGAAATAGTTTTCATGAATTACAAGAATTAGTCACAAAGTAATTGGGCTTGGAAAATCAAAAAAAAAAAAAAAAAGAGAAGAAGAGGCCCCACATAGGGGTGGCCGGCCATAGAGAGAGGCTCAAGGCCCATGTAAATTTAATCCAAGTAATTAAAAGAGAGGGCCATCATTTATCCTCTCATTTTCAAGAACCTTCAAGAAAAGAAAATAGAGAGCAAAGAAAACAAGGGGTTCGGCCATGACCATGGAAAATTGAAGTCTTCAATTTTGATCCCAAAAAATATTTTCTCCTAGCGTTCCTACTAATTCAAGGGTCCTCTTCAACGTGGCATAATCGTTGAAACAAGAAAACCGCTCTTTGTCGCAAAATCACAACTCTAGCTAAGTGGAGAAGTTGAGAGGAAAAGGTAAGATTTAATCCTCTATTATACGTTATGGAAGGTTTGTTTATGTTGTAGTATGTAGAAATAGATGGAAACCATGAAAACCATACATGTTGGGGTTTGGCCGTGTGGTGTATATGTTGTGTAGGAAAGATGAACAAAATTTTATGTAGCAATTTGATTGTTGTTGATATGTATTTTATGATGAAAATGAGAATTTGATGATTCAAATTGATGTTGGAATTGTTACGGGCTGATTTGGAAGCCAACGTGACTTTGGTGTCGTTTCTTTAATTGTGAGAATAATGTTGTTAATATGTGTGTTGTTGGGATAGTTCATGAATTTGGAAACAAGAAATGCATTGAAATTATTCCTAGGGAAGTTGGGGAGTTTTCGGGTGAAGTGTGGTATGTTGGTAGAATTGTTGAATATTGTGTAGGTTATTTGAAGTGTTCTTGAATCGTATTTGAATGGTCTCGGATTAGTAATGAATATATGAGCGTTGATATTGGCGTGAATGTACGTAGTTGAATTGAATATTGATGAACTATGTGGAGAAGAAGGTTACTAATGTTATAATGCGTTCTAAATTGATTGTGATGTTACTAGTATGGTTGTTGGTATGGTTGTTGATGTTTTGGCCGAGTTAAATTCTCGGGGATGTTGAATTTATAGGGGAGATGCTGCCCAAATTTCCGTAGAAAAGTGTTACTTTAAGATCTAACTCCTAAGGGCTTATGGTTAATGTTTGGTATTTGTGACCAATTGTAGATTTTGGGAAGTTCGGGACTTGAGTTTGGATTAGCGTAAGAAGCGAATAAGGTATGTAAAGCTCTACCTTTCTTTCTTTTGGCATGTCCTAGTCATAATAGACTATGATACGAGTCTTGGGGAAAACTCCATTCTTAGAAATCCGAGCATAATTATGACCCTTATTCATTTCAATGTAATTGAATTATGAACCCTATGCTTTGATATGTTTTGATGAAAAATAGCTTAAACACTTTTTACTTCTAAAAGAGTCTTGTGCCATAAAACGTCCATAACTTTTACAAATAGAATCGGATTACCTCGAAACGTTCGTAGATGACTTCATAAGGCCTAATGTTCGTAATTTATGTACGCCACCTCGACTTGATCCGAGGTGGGCCCACAATTCCCGAATCCTTCTTATATTGTTCTATTTGACCCATTTCCGTACGATAATTAAAAGAAACCTTGGTTATTGTTCCGACTACTAAACGATAGTTGTTTTAACTATTCCATTGAATCCTATGATATATTTTGATATGTACAAACGATCGCAGAAGTCTTGCTTTGACATAATCCGTCGTAACATCCGAAAGGTACGTACTATGACTACCGTCTGATTCCTTTTCCAAATGACCTGTCGTTCGGATCATTCTGTCGAGTCTTTGTAAATATTTATGATGCATACAGTTTCTCACTACTCTACTCGTGGGTGCCTCAATGCTTCCTTCACTGAGCCCGGGCCAGGATATGTCATCACGTGTATTCCACTGCATTGTTCGCCGTGCCTCGATGTGAGGGGGCAGGTATGACATGTACATGGGTTCTGGAGTATGATGTGCCATGTACATATATTCTGATATTTGATGATATGATATGATGTGATATGGCCATCTGATATGTTATGATATGTTACGGAGCTATTCCCTACTCTGGAGTATGATGTGTTGTGGCGCTAGTGACGGGGTGGCGACCACATTCTGTTCACCGAGTCCCATAATGGGGCCGGATATGGCATATGTTCTGACATGCATTACCTATGTTTTATGAGTAAGCATTTTTGATACTCCGGTTATTGCACTTATTTTCTGTACTCCCTGTTCAGATTATGATTCTGTTTATTGTATCTCATGCTTTACATACTCAGTACCTATTCCGTACTGATCCCCTTTCTTCGGGGGCTGCGTTTCATGTCGCGCAGGTACACCCAGATGATGTGATGTTATTATAGAGGATGTTCCAGCAGAGTTGGCAAGCTCCATTTCCTCCTGGAGTGTTGCCGAGTCAGAGTTTGCACGTTATGCTTTTTCTGGATTGATGTTAGAGACTTTGCAGACAGAGTCGTGGGTACAGTATGTCAGTTGTGTAAGCGGCTTCATCAGCCGATATGTCATTCTGTATTATGTGTTAAATTCTATATGATCACAGATTCTGTTTGATTTGGAAAGCATCGAAAAAGAATATTTTGAGAGTTTATTATGTAGTTTATCTTTATTTGATTTAAAAGTCTAATAAGATTATGTGTGCCCTAAAGGTCTGTGGGTTCGCTCGGCTCCGGATGTGGGGCCGGGTGCCCATCACACCCTAGTGGAGTTAGGTTGTGACAGAAAACCAGCAAATGTGGTCATTAAACTTGATATGACCAAAACATATGATAGAGTTTCATGGTTATTTTTAACTAGGGTCCTAAGGAGGATGGGATTTGCTGAACAATGTATTGATTTGATCTGGAGATTGTTAGCCAACAATTGATATTTTGTGCTCATCAATGGTCAGGCTCATGGTTCTTCAAGGGGTGTCAAGCAAGGGGACCTTTTGTCACCTGCACTGTTTATCTTGGTTGCAGAGGCTCTTTCTAGATCTTTGAATTCTTTATTTGATAACAAGGATTTCAAAGGTTATCGAATGCCTAAATAGAGTGTCAATCTTAATCATCTAGCTTATGCAGATGATACCATTATCTTTGCTTCTGCTGATCCAAATTCATTACAGATGATTATGAAGACTCTGAGGGACTATGAAAGCATATCTGGTCAACTAATTAATAAGAGAAAGAGTTCTTTCTACATGTTTTCTACGGTTTATAGTAATCTGGTTCAACAGGTTGCAGCAATCATAGATTTCTCTAGAGGTGCTTTTCCTTTTATGTATCTTGGATGTCCCATTTCTCATGCAAGGAAAAGAAAAAATGATTTCTCTGAACTGATCAAGAAGGTGAAAGACAAACTACAAGCATGGAAGTGTAAATTACTATCACCTGGTGGAAAAGTTGTTTTGATCACAAGTGTCCTTCAAAGCATTCCAATACATTTGTTGTCTGCTATAAAACCGCCAAAATGTGTCATCAAGGAACCGCATCAAGTATTTGCTAAGTTTTTCTGGAGCAACAAATAAGATATTAAATCAAGACATTGGTCTGCTTGGTTGAAAATGTGTTTGCCAAAGAATGAAGGTGGACTGGGATTTAGATCCTTGTTTGATGTGTCAAAGGCTCTATGTCCAAAACTATGGTGGAGATTTAGAACTACTAATTCTCTTTGGGCTAATTTCATGTGGAACAAGTACTGTAAGAAGCAATATCCTCAGTATATGCAGTGGAAGGGGGTACACAAGTCTGGAAAATGGTTCTAGAGGCAAGGGACAACATTGAACAAGAGATTTGGTGGGAAACTAAAACTGGTACTTGTTGACGCCAAATTTTTGACCTTCCATAATTTATTTTAATTACCCAGAGTCCTTGGATATCAAACAGAGTGAAATATGTATTTTTAGAAGTCAAAATGATTTTTATAAAGTTGTTTAGATAATATTTTAAGATTTTTATTTGGTAAAATAATTTTTACAATATTATAAATCATTTAGAAATTAATTTGCATATTTTCACAATTATGATATATTTTCTAAAATTAACCAAGAGAAAAATAATTTACAACAATTATTTATTTAATTGTCTAAATTTTTAAAATTGATAAATCGACAATCGTCAATTAATAAGCATTTTACTCTGTTTAATTCAAGGAATTTTATTAATTAAACAAAATAATCATTTTTACCCCTCAAATCTTAAATTTTGCATATTCAATTTGTTAAAATTCATCATAATTAATCAATTGTTTAACCTTGGTTAATTCCATAAATTGTTAAATGGCTACAATTAAAATAATCGACTGCTAGTTTAATTATGACCTTAATTGAAAGTCGATCTTCGTGGTTTAACCTAGTTAAGGCCATTATTGCAATATTAGCCCTTATTTGATTAAGTTAAACTTTGGCCATATTTGAAACAACCAAATTCATTGGTTTAAAATCAATTAGGGCCATTGATGAAAATTAGTTTTAGTTATGGCCATGGTTGAAATAACCAAATTTATGGTTTAAATTTGACTAAGGTCATTTTTTTGCAAAATTGGCCTCTTATGAGTCAAATGGGTTAGATGCGGCCATAATTGAAATGACCAATTCATGGTTCAAGACAGTTAAGGCCACAATTGCAATTTTAGTCTTACATAATTAGTCATGTTTTAAATCGGTTCAATTAATTAAAATTGGCCACAACTTAAATGTTTAAATTAATAGACGCTTTGATTTGTTTGGCCATTTATTTAAAAAGGGTCAAAATGCACCATATGTACGAGTATACGCAAATATACACAAATATACGTGTATATCCGCGTATATAACGTATATGGGTATAGCATTTTTGGGCCACACGTTTTTTTTTAGCGACCGAGTCCATCCCAACAAGGGCCAGACCCAGCGCAAATGCCCCTTAGTATATAAAGCCTATGATAGAGCCAAACAGACCCTTTAGGGTCATTTGCTCTTCGTCATTAGGGTTTCCTTTGGAACCCTTTGCGCCGCCTCTGTTTGATTTCTCTCTCTTGACGTCATAGTTGCCGGAAATGGCAACTTCGTGGCCCCGTATTGGTTGGTATGGTTTTTGTAGGCTTGAGAATGGCAAGAGCATTTATTTCTCTGCCATTTCTCAACTGAAACCACCGCAAACAGCCCCAAACGCGGTATATCTATCCCCTTTATCTATTTTTTTTTGCTTTATCTTCAAACGTTACACTGTAATCTTTAATTGTTCTTGTTTGTTTGCGATTTTGAACTCTGGGTTTTCATTGGTTCATGGAGAATCAGGGGGATTGACCCTTTGTAGGTCGATTTCAACCCTTGATGTACTTGCATGCATGGATCTGGACCCTTGATGATTAGAACAAAACCATTTCTCACACTTTGTGTTTGTCCCACATCGATCTGGGAAGAGGGTTTTTGAGATTTGGGGGTTCTATAAATAAGAACCCCACTAACAATGTTTGACAGAGGAATATCACGATATTCACACAAAGAACTCGGAACACTTAAGTTTTTTTGGAACATCTGCTTTTAAAAAAATTAATATTTCCTGAGTTAAGTTAAGTTTTTAAATATTTTCTTTTTCTTTTTTTCGTGTTCTTTGAGAAACTTGGGGTTGAAGGAGGGAACAAGCTCTTCCAATTTCAAATCTCTATCAAAGGCTGCACACACAAAAGGCAATCCTCTTTCCCTCTTAATCTTTTTCTTAGTTTCTTTCTGCTTAGATGTAAATTATGTGTTGATTATGTGTTAGTTTATCTTTGATCTTGTGATTAAGCCTGATTTATAGGTTGTTTTTAGTTAGATAGGATGATTAGTGTAGTAGTAAATAGCATGATTTAGGTACTGTTAGTTTTAAATCTTAGTGTTAGCATACGTTAGTATAGTTTTGCTTATTATTTTCCCGAGCATGTGATATAGTCACATTTATGGTCCTGTTAGTTCATTTATTGTGTAAGGTTTAGTCCTATAGTTTGATTAAGTGTAATAGCAACACTACAAATAGATTAAATATACTAGTGTCAAGTGCCCAAGCCTGTTTTAATCATGTTATTTATCTTGTTAAGTTGATCACATTAAAAAATGTCTAACTTCTTCTTTATAACACTACTTGTTTAGTCTGAATCTCATCTGATTAAAGTATCATGCATGTTCTATTTAATTCTGTGTACTATTCAGGAGGATCATATTTAATCCTTGCATATTGTCCAAAAACTTGGGTCTGTATGGTTCACTGCTATGCTATCTGATAAGTGTTGTACTTAGTTTTGATTTAGCAAACCTGCTAAACATGCTAATGTAGTCGAGTTTTCTTATAGTTGGTTTCCTGTTAGCTGTTTATGCTTAATTTTTACTAGTATATGTTGGATTTACTCAATCTGATCTAAGTGTGTGACACCCCTTAAATTTGAGTTAGGTGTGAATGTGTAAAAATTAGTATTAAGATGATATTTTATCTATATGAACCCATTCGGGATGAATTTGGGTGGTAGGTAGTTGTTTTGAAGTCAAACCAACTAGTGAAGTTCTTAAGGGCTCTTAAACTCGCCTAAGTTTCGGTAGGTCTGTCTTCTAGGTCATTTTCGTGAAAATGTGTTAAGAATTAGAGAAAACTTAAAACATGAAAGTTGTATCCCTTTGAAATACCCTTCCAACGGTATATTGTAGAGCTCAAAAAAAGTTATGTGCTAGAAGTTATGACCATTTTACTGAGAGATGTCGAAGCAGTCAAAAATCGTAAAATTTTGGCTAAGTGTGAAATGGATAGGGGAGCTTGCTGAGCTCGCCCCAAAGTGAGGTAGGGGCTCACCATAGCCCTCGCTCAGTGAGGTAGGGGCTCGCCATAGCCCTCGCTCGGCGAGCTAGGGGGTCCAATTACCCAGTGTTATAAATTCAACACTTAACTCAAAAGTTCATTTATCAGACATTCCAACTTCGTAGGAATCCTTGAAGGACGACCTTTTGAGAGAAAACAACCATAAGGTGATTTTATACTCAATATCCATCACTCATACACCAAAGTTCATCTCTTCTTGATCATAAATCATCTCTCCAAACCCTAGGTTCTTGAAAAATTCAAGAAGAGGAAAAAGAAAGGCGTGTGGGATTCCATCAAAAGGTAAGACTCTTGATTTTATGAGATTATTATTGACGTTTGAACTAGTATAGAATAAACAATGAGGTTAGAATCCACCAATGATTTCCATAAGATTCAAGAACAAGATTTAAGGCTTGCGAAAAACCCTAGTTTTCGAAATTTCAAGAAAACTTCAAGAAACTATTCAAGTTCTAATCTTTATCATCTAAAACCATTGTAGTGTGATTATTGAATCCTGGAAAGTGCGTTTGAGCGGGATTTGAGGTATGTCTATATTTTAAAAATCATCTTTTCAAGTATGTCTACTTTTGAAGTACGTTTATATAGTGAAAGCATGATTTGTATTTGAGAATCCTTCCTTGATTATTTGTATAAGTTATAACTCTTGTTTGGTGGAAGTTCTTTTGGAATTAAAGATGATTTCTTTTAGACAAGGTCATGCGTGTGTAGGGTCAAGCCCCCATCAAACCTTATACGAACTATAATACTCTGTGAAACTCCTTTTTCCCATTATTGGATGATTGAACTTATTTTTTTCTAAAGCTTGGACCTTAAACTTGTTTTGTTGTTGAATGGGTTTCTTGAACTTGAAATTGAATAAGAGATTTGAATAAGATTCTAAATCGGTTATGACTTGAAATGCCTATATTTTGAGATGATAACTTGAGAAGTGAGATTCGGCTCTAAGCCATGATTGATGATTCGATAATATGACATGATTTGTATTTTGTTTGTGTTTGGGTCTGTATAGGAAAGCTGTGCTAATCCAGAGGATGATTAGCCGTTATGGGTCCTAACGTATCGATACGAGTATTGTTGTGTCAGTCCAGAGGATGATTGACCTCCGTTGCTTCCTAGCCCAGAGTATCTATTGCTGTGTCAGTCCAGAGGACGATTGACCTCCGAGGTATGTCGCCGGGTGCATTTGTTGCTGTGCTAGTCCAGAGGACGATTGACCTTCGTTGGGGTATCTATTGCTGTGCTAGTCCAGAGGACGATTAGCCTCCGTGGTTTCCTAACCCGGAGTATCGATTGATTGATTTGCCTGTGAGTGGCTTGTTTCGCACTTTGAATAGCCTGTGAGTGGCTTGTTTCGTATCTTGTTGCCTGTGAGTGGCTTGTGGTGACAGTGAATTTGTAAGTGAAATACTTGGCCTGATAAATTGTAAGGAGTTAAGTTAATGTGTCCATCGTTGTTGGATTCTTTGATGACTCTTTAATGTTTCTGACTTACTTTATTCTTGGGTTTGGAACTGCTATGTTCATTGATATTATTTTATTGATTTTATTCATCATATCTTGTTTTGTTAACTATTGCCTCTCAGACACTCACTGAGTACCCAATACTCAGGCATACCATTGTTATTTTTGATGGTATGTTAGGTATCATTGAGGAGCAGGTTCATGATACGCCTACGACTTAAGAGAACTTGCTGATTTAGAGACTATTCGGTGAGCCCATATGATTGTTCGTGGGCATCATTCTATCTTTACGTTTTTTTTTGTATTTTAGTTTCGGGCTGCGTCCCGATGTTTTTAGACACTCTTTATTATCTTAGAAGCTCCATAGACAGTTGTCAGATTGTGGGTAGTGTGTTGGAGTCTTGTGTGACTCGTTGAGCATTTTACCACATTTATTTACTAAGTTTCTGATTTGACTTCCGCTGGGTTATCTCAAAGTATGATCGTTCTTTTATCTAATTTATTAATGATTGGTTTGGTATTTATTAAAAGATTATCGAAAGAGATTAGACGTTTATTGATTTCATAAGGTGCTTCCGGTGTTGTTCATAGCATCGGATGCCTGTTACGCCTAGGGTGGGTTTTGGGGCGTGACAAGCTTGGTATCAGAGCCTAGGTTTAGATGTGTCCTAGGAATTGTCTGTGTCTGTGGAGTTGTGTCTAGTGGAGTCTTCCTTGTACAGCCTGATCACCTGCATGATCGAAAGACTACCAGGACATTAATAAGTGTTTCTCTTTCTTCTTTATTCTAGATTGTGCTATAGAGCTTGAATTTCTTTTAGGATCATTTTGATGTGTTCGTTACTCATGCTTTATGGAGATGACTTTAATTCGTGCTGCAGTTTCTAACCTAGTGAACAATGGTGCTACAAAGTGCATGTTGGTTGTGATGTACACTTTGATGGATGGTACAGAGTCGTTTGGAATTCTATAGTAGGTGTTTGGTGGTGATTGTAGGGTGTGATTATTGATGTTGCAAGGTAGGTATTTTAACTATATGTTCACTTAAAGCGTATTCGCTGATCGATTCGAGCTTGACTCTTTCTTATATAACTCTGTGCTTTGTCCTTTATTATGGTAGGGAACCCAAACAATTGTTAAAACCTATCTTTTATACCCCTGCTAGTGTCCTCGACGTTACTTCTAGGATCTATAAGACTATGTGGTGTAGTTAAGGATTGTGAGACTACTGCTGGTTCGATTGAATTAGAGATAGCAAACTTTGATGTAAATTTTGAGGGTAGACTAGCTTTCCAAGTGTTATGAAATTCTAGATAGCCAATAAGAAATAATTAGACTTGTAGTTCTAGATGAACCCGTTAAATATTGGAAGAGTAATATCGTTAAATCTCGAGGTATACTACAGGTGTAAATCTCTTATTTCATGCTTAGGCTTCTCTGGTGTAGTTGTGGGAGTCTGTGAAGACCATATAGTTATTGTTAGAGTATTATATGAGTTCTGTTTGAGGTAGCTTGCAATACAAAGGAACACTAGCGAGAATTTTGAAGACTTGAGGTTTAGTGAAAATCTTAGGCCATAACTTTCATTCGAGGACGAATAATCCTGGGGGGGGGGGGGGGGGGGTGGAGGGGATAATGTAACACCCCGTAAATTTGAGCTAGGTGTGAATGTGTAAAACCTAGTATTAAGATGATATTTTATCTATATGAACCCATTCGGGATGAATTCGGGTGGTAGGTAGTTGTTTTGAAGTCAAACCAACTAGTGAAGTTCTTAAGGGCTCTTAAACTCGCTTAAGTTTCGGTAGGTCTGTCTTCTGGGCCATTTTCGTGAAATGTGTTAAGAATTAGAGAAAACTTAAAACATGAAAGTTGTAGCCCTTTGAAATACCCTTCCAACGGTATATTGAGGAGCTCAAAAGAAGCTATGTGCTAGAAGTTATGACCATATTACTGAGCGATGTCGAAGCAGTCAAAAATCATAAAATTTTGGCTAAGTGTGAAATGGATAGGGGAGCTCGCTGAGCTCGTCCCAAAGCGAGGTAGGGGTTTTCCATAGCCCTCACTCAGCGAGGTAGGGGCTCGCCATAGCCCTCGCTCGTCGAGCTAGGGGGTCCAATTACCCAGTGTTATAAATTCAGCACTTAACTCGAAAATTCATTTATCAGACATTCCAACTTTGTAGGAACCCTTGAAGGATGACCTTTTGAGAGCAAACAACCCTAAGGTGAGTCTATACTCAATCTCTATCTGGGCCTTGGGTTTCCCTGCACTATTATTTGATTAGGGCCTGAATTTCTACCCAAAGTCTTTTACTTTACTTTATGATGTGTTTGCTTGGTTTGTGTACTTAGTTTTTCTTTCTAAATTGTGAGATTATATGTGCTTTAGTTTAATGCTTAGATAGATACTAATTCTTATCCTTTTCATGTTCCATGTGATTTAATCCGGGCCACTTGGGTCGCTCATTGCATAAACCTGTTGGGCCTCACATTCTTTAATCGAGTCCGAAAGCCATGGAAAGGGAAGCTAATATATATTGAAGGCCCAACCATGGGTGAAAATGGTCATTGGTGGGCTTTGGTAGGCCCACCCATCAAAATTCTCATTAATTTATCTTCCTTTACCTATATATATGTATTTGTATATACGTAAACACCACTTGTACATATTGGAACCCCTATGTATGCTTAGAACTTAGGAAACGACACTTAGTATCTTAGGAAGTCATCTAAGCATTTTCAAAATTCGGCTAATCTTTATTTTTGCATGAAACTGATACTTTACTCAATTTTAGAAAAAATTTAAAACTGGTTCAACATTTTGACTATGTTTAAATAACTCAAAAAGGGGCTAAGTGTAGATTTTGGGCCTTCCGGCCTTTACAGAATTTGTGAATAAATAACTTAAAATGATTTGGGCCTCAAGCCCATTGCGGAGAGCATTTTATTGAAAACATACAACTTTTTTTGGGCCTCAGTATTGGAAAGATTTGAAAACGAATACAAAATAATTTCTTGATTATGTTTTAGTAAAGATGTATTCTTTTAAAACTTAGATCATTTTTGGGAGTAAGAGATCAAAGAGTTAGAAATATTTCCAGAAAATAAAAAGGACTTTGTGGTTCGAGCTTGGACCAATTTCTAAAAAGGAAAAAAGAAAGGAACAAAACCTTTTGGGCCAAAAGCCCAAACCTTAAGGACAAAAATCAGAGGGAAATTCATGTTGACCAGCTTGAGGATGAGATGGACTTTGGACTAGAATGAGATTGACTTAAATGAGCTTCAAAGTGGATTAAATTGGACTTGAACAAGCCTTCATTTTTTCTATATATGTGTATATGTATAAAAAAGGAGATATACTCCATAATTTCCTGTATATGTATAATAAAACCCATAAGAACTAAACCCATTTTATTAGGACTAGAATGGTAGTGACTCTACTCGGGAGAAATCCCGGGTGTGTCCTAGTCCGACAATAAAGTGAGTTGAACACTTATGCGGATTTTCAAATCCAAAAACCCCTTTTTCTAAGGGGACTTTTTGCCGAAATTTCTTTTGGAGTTTATGATAAATGAATGGTGTTTTTGCGGAAAACTAAATACTTTTTAAGCAAATAATACATTAATCACACATTGAAGCTCGTAGGTCAACCGTATTCTACGGATCTTTAATACTAGGGTGCGTAAAACCTTCCCTAGGGGATCACCAGAACCCTTACCTCAAACTTTGGTACCAAAATATTTTTCTTTTGCTTGAATAAATCTTTTACCCGATTTTCCTAATTTCCCTTAATAAATTAGGTGGTGACTCTAAAAAACTAAAATCCGATTTAGAGCACTAGCAACCTTATAGTAGCTTTTATGCACCCGCGTAAAAGTGAACCGTAACAGTACTGCTAACATATGGTTTGATAACTGGACCAAGTTGGGTGCATTACATTATGTGTTACCATCTAATTTTCAAATAGATGAAAGTGTGGAACATGTCAAAGAGCAGATAGATGATAATGAATGGAAC
Organism: Lycium barbarum; assembly: GCF_019175385.1. Classification (NCBI taxonomy): domain Eukaryota; kingdom Viridiplantae; phylum Streptophyta; class Magnoliopsida; order Solanales; family Solanaceae; genus Lycium; species Lycium barbarum. The sequence continues at coordinate 38,918,040 of NC_083346.1, read as the reverse complement.
ATAAGTAGACTACATCAATTATTTCCTGCTGATTTAGTGAAGCATATTGTTGATGAGCTAGAATTAAAGAAAACATCTGATCTATGGGATAAACCTTGGTGGGTGATGACTAGTACTGGTAAATTCACTGTTGCTAGTGCATGGGATTTACTCAGACAGAGAGGACAGGTATATGATGATTTCAAACATATGTGGTTGAAAGAACTTCCTTTCAAGATGTCATTTTTCTTGTGGAGGTTATGGAAGTTCAAAATTCTAGTTGATGAAGTGTTAGCATCCATTGGCATCAGTGTGGGGTCTAGGTGTTGTTGTGCAGAACCTAAACAAGAAATAATTGATCATCTTTTTCTTAATGGAGATTTTGCTAAATCAGTGTGGTTGTGTTTCAGCAATACTGCAGGGGTAGTTTCAAATTTCTGTCAAGTTAAACAGGCTGTAAGATTCTGGTGGAATGTTGTTTGTCACTATAAGATAAGGCCAATTTTTAAGGCAATTCCTGCAATCATTCTTTGGCAAATTTGGAAGTGGAGAAACACAAAGATGCATGGTGGTAACATGACCATTTATAAAGTGCTACATGAGATTAATCAGAACATACATTTGTCGTGTAGAACAAAATTCCTTTCATTGCAGAATATACCACATAAATGGCCTGATATTATTGATTATTTTGAAGCATTTAGACATGTTCTCAAGAGTATTATTGTTAAGTTGCAATTACCAGCAAGAGGATGGTTCAAGTGTAATAGTGATGGTGCATCTAAAGGGAATCTAAGACCTAGTTCCATAGCCTTCTGTGTTAGAAATGAAGATGGTAATCTTATGTATGCTACAGGCCAAAGAATTTCAGATGGAAACAATCTCATTGCAGAAGCCATTGCTATTAAGAAGGGGGTTGACTATTGCATTGCTAATCAGTTACATCCTCTTGTAATAGAAACAGACTCTTTGGCAATGAAAATGCTCATCAATGGTGTTTGGGAAGTTCCATGGAGCATTATACTGACTGTGCAGGAGATCAACAGACTCAAGAAGGATCATGTGGTGCTAGTGGAACACATATATAGAGAAGGAAATGGATTAGCAGATTTTTTAGCTAACTCTGTTTTTTATTTTGCTGGTACTCAACAGTTTCATCAATTTCAGGATTTACCAATCAAGGCTAGAAGAATATTAAACATTGATAAGGCTCTGATTCCTAATCTGAGAATCAGATATCAGAAGGACTGCAGCTATTCTTAACTTAATTTCTCTGCTGGTGCTGCTGTTAACAGGTTAGATGTAAAGATTTCATGCTGCATGGACAAAAGACATTACTATATCTTGAGTTGGAATTTAGGAGAACAATTGAGGAATTCATATATGGGTGGTATTAGTGTGCATGCATACTCATTCCCATGCAGGAAAACTTCAACATGTTCAACTAAGTTGCAACGATCTTTCTGAGGATGGCACAAAATTGATCTTTATCCATTAGAGCAAAGATGTCATGATAGGCTGCTACTACCCTTGATGTCTGAAGAAAATTCAACTGACTGAAGTTCATACCACCTGGTGAGAGCTTGGAGGTGTGAAAGATGGATGCAAGTCAAGACTATAGGATCTGTAGCAGTATTCTTCATGTTTTTTGATGTTGTAATGGTTTTCTGCTTTTTTTTTTCTTTGTTTTCTTTTATTTTGATTTTCATACTAACCTCTTTGTTCGTTTCTGTACAGTTTGAATTTTAATAAATTCCCACCATTTATTGGTGGTTTCATTAAAAAAATGATTGGGCGCTCACCATCTTCGGGGACCTCACACCTCATTCATGAACTGTGAGCCTAAGCCGAATCCTCGTTATTACCGTATCTAACATCGCTATCACGTAAGCCATCAACTTATATCTCTCTTGTATTCATGGATAATCCAAACATTTACACCCATAAGTAGGACTCTACTAGACACGGCTTCATAGACTCCCTAGGACACTTGAACCTAGTGCTCTGATACTAAGCTTTGTCGCTCCTCGAACCACGGGCTGGGCGCAACACGACACTTGGTGTCTGGCTAATTGTGACTGAGCGAACCAACTGGTTGGCTGACTTAACATGTGGTATATACTGAAGGCAGAATAAAATCCACAAACACTCTGATCAACTAAAATGACTGACTGAATAATCATAAATGTGGAAATACTGAGATAAGTCTGAGAGTATAAATAAGTAGCCGACATGGATAACACAAAAGCCTGCTAAACTCTGACTGACTGCCACCATAGTCTATAAAGCCTCTAAAGAATAATGAAATACTGACTGTTTACCCGGACAAGCCCCCTGCATACCCGTCTTTCTAAAATAGTAAAAACATGATTGTAGTAAAGATAACGCCCCAAAAGAACTGGGGATCACCAGTCAGCTAATACGAGAATCCTAGCGAGCAGATCCATCGTCCTGTAGATCGTTGTCTGCATCGTGAGATGCTGGCCCAGGCAAAAGAGGTGTCAGTACATTTAAATTGCACTGGTATGTAAAGCAACTAAAACAAAGAACTATAAGTGGGGTGCTATATATATATATATATATATATATATATATATATATATATATATTGAGTACTCCTTTTTCTGAATGTGGAATCACCTGTTTTGCTGGATTTATAATCTACGGCCTCGGCTGAGAATAGGTGCACAATTATGTGGCCTCGGCCCAACTAAGTGCATCCAGCTATGGCCCCGGTCAAGTATAAGTGCACAAGCATATGGCCTCAGCCCAAGTAAGTGCGTCAGTCGGTGGCCTTGGCCTAGTATACGTATAAATAAGATTGTGTCCTCTGGCAAAGATACAGGTGTTCAACATGAATCAACTTATATTAAGGAAATGGGAATCATACTGTAATGCATAACACTGGAATTCTGAACATTACTATGCTGAGACATGTATTCATGAACTGATTATGGAGTATAAAGCATTAACTGTTCATAAGCATACTGAGTTTTCATGATTGAGACTCATAGGATAGCATACACGAGTCTATATTGATTACGTACTGAGTCCACGATATTTGGAATGGCAATCATGAACGAAGTACGAAACTATATCGCATAGAGACTAGGAGTTATAGAACTCTTTATGAAACTAAGGCTTAACTATATTTCTGAGGCAACTCATATAAGTTATACGCGAACATGGCATGAGGAGAATCATAAATGTTCCCACACGTAGAGAGTTAGCCTTACATACCTGTAATCGCTCCAATCTAACGAACTAAACTGCTTCTCTGACGAAGAACACCAAAACCCTAGCTTTAAATCCTTGGAGAAGGATTTACCTTGGAAATCCTATGTTTTGGTTCAAGAATCATGTTACTAATCATGATAATGTCAAAATTACTTAGGAATCGTTAGAGCGATCTTACCTTGACGTAGAGGGTGAGGAGAGGAGAAAAACGGCTGCTTAGAGTTTTAGAACGAAGTTGGAATGTCTGATAAAAGAAATTTTCAGTTAAGTGTTAAATTTATAAGATGGGTATTTTGGACCCCCCCTGTCTCGCTGAGCGAGCTCCAAAGCGAGGGGTGACCTCGCTATGGGCCTTGCTTAACAAGCTCACCCATCCATTTTATAGTTAGCCAACTTTTTTTTTGAAATTATTTACTTTGGGACCCTACACCTTGCTGAATGAGGCTTATAGCTTGACCCTATCTTGATTTCAGCTTAGCTCAGCGAGCTCCTAGGTCCATATCACACTTAATCAAAATATCACATTTTTTCAACTTTGTCGATAATGTTCAGTAAAATGGGCATAACCCCTAGCACAGAGCTCTGTTTGAGCTCCACCTTATATCATTGGAAAGGTATTTCAAAGGACTACAATATTCATGTTTTCAGTTTTCTCAAATTCCCAAGGTATTTTAAAAAAACTAGGCTGGAAGACAGACCAATCGAAAACTTAGTCGATATTATCGAATCTTATGCACCTCACTATCCGTCTTGATTCCAAAACAACTATTTCCACCCAAACGCATCCCGATAGGACTTTATATGGCTAATATGTCATGTTAACACTCATTTAACATATTCACACCTAATCTGAATTTATGGAGTGTTACAGATAAATCCATTTAGATTGGTATGATTGCTGTTTATTTGGGCTATGATGGCCACCATTAGTTGAATGATTGTGAATAATGACTTGATTTGTATTCATCACTCCACATCTCGTCTAAACTATGAAAAGGACTGTCACAACCCATTTCGAGAGTCATGATGGCTCCCACACTATCACCCCTAGTGGACGAACCATTCGCTTAATCTCATTCATTATAAGAAAGACATGCAAAAGTAAATGCAAAAATTATATTAAATAGTCTTGATGATATATACAAAATATGGGCGGAAGTACTTAAACAGTTACAACCTCAAAACCTGGTCTTAACTTGTACAAGAGCTTCTAAACTGATAATACATAGTCTGCATTGCTGAAATACAACTCAAAGTACATTGAAATGGAATATTGTCTGTAGAATATGTAATATATAGAATATCATAAGAAGAGATATAGGGCTGTAGGTCTGGCTAATAGCTCACCCTAAAGCCTCTCATGGAAAGTCTTGAAATCAGTCACGAGGTCGCGAACTAGAACCTGGATCAAACTCTACACTCAACAAAAGTGCAGCAAGAGTAGTATGAGTACAACACTACTAATTGTAGGCATCATAGGCCGACAATGATTAGATAACGCATATAAGATGTAGAAATTAACAAGTAAGCAGATAAGATAGTCAAGTACAGTCATGAAATCAATCTTCAGTTACAATTTCAGAAAAAATATGTAATTCATCAAATAAGCAGTCATGAGTGGACGAATGAATGTAATGCAATGGCCAACTCTCCACTCCCGTACACACATGCTAAGGGCTATTCCTCAGAGCCATGACTCATGGGGGACCCGCGAAGTCTATGTATGACTCTCGCTCTCCAGCAAAGACCTCGAAGGCTATCAATCACTCTCGTTCTCCGAAAAAGACCTCGGAAGCTATCAATCACTCTCTTACCATCATATTAGTCATCTATGAAAATAGAAGGCATGTCATGCATGGAATCAATTTCAACAACATCGCAAATCATAGAATCAACAGAAGCATGTCATGAATACAAATACAACTCAAGTCGATAATACCATCCTTCCCTTTTCCATCAGATAAGTGAGATTTCAAGTGACAAAGGTAGATTCAATAAATAATCACAATTATTAGCAAACATGGCGACAATCCCACGTAACAATGTCCATACCAAACCAGTGGATTCATCAGCATAACCATGCCCGAAGGCCTATCATGCGTTCTCCTTCAACATCTACAAACTACATATGATTCTCTAATCGGAGTCTAAAAAAGTAAGTCGTAACCTACCTTGAAGCTGAATAGGTGCCACGAACCTCATGCCAACGCCTTTCCCTTTTAGAGGGTCTCAGAACGATCAAAATCTATCAAATACATATTCATTGTTAGAATACGATTCTATGGACACCCATATTGTTGTACTTCTAAACGGAACCCCAAAACACATCCCAAAAAGTGACCCCGGGCCCACAAGGGCAAAATTGGAACTTAAAAATTAGAAACATGCTTCCCATAATCTAAATAGGCATAACCCTAAGTTTCATGGAAATCTAACCCCAATTGAGCCTCCAATTTCATTCATTATCAAAAGCCCTAAATTATGGAAAACCCCTTAATCTCATATCAAGAATCATGGATTGAATTAGAAATTCAAGCTTAGGAATATTTTACCCATTGATTAGTAAGTCTATATCCACAAGATAGACTCAAGAGGCCTAAATCTTAACATTAATCTCATGAAATACACACTCTTAAGAAGTTGGGTTTAAACCCTAAGTTTTCTACCCCAAATCATGGAAAAATGATAAAATAATAAAATAATGAAAATAATCACTAGTAATTACTAGGATTGAGCTTAGAATCTTACCCCGAGAAGAAACTTGAATTTGGTGCTTGAAATCTCTCTAAAACGAGCTCTAGAAGTTCTAAATTGGGTGAATGAAATAATAGGTTCAATTTGTTATGGGATTCTGTTCAGCGATCTTCGCATTAGCGGACATATCTCGACACCAACAGACCCGCTTCGGCGGCCCAATCCTTGCATCAGCGAGGTTCATTAATTCAGCCCAAGGGCGCTGGGGCGGTTCCGCTCCTGTGGAGCAAATCCCGCAGAAGAAGGCTTATCCAACCCAACGAAAGACCGCACCTGCAGCCTTCCTAGTGAAGGTGTGGCTTCGCAGGTTTGAATCGCACCAGATATCAACAGAAGTGCAATGTTCCAAACTTTGATTCAACACCCCGAAACTCATCTAGAATCCCATGAACACAAACCAAACATGCATTTTTATCATAAAACACGCTACGAACCCAATCGCGCTCTCGGACGTCCCAAAAAAGGTCGCCTTGACCTGCTGTTGACCCAAACAAAAAGCTCATCTAAGTAAAAAATCACCTTCAGGACCTAACAGAACTATCAAAATTTGATTACGGACGCAATTTCCCAAAACTCAACTATTGGTCAACTCTTTTTCACTTATTCAACTTAGAAATCCCTAAACTCCTCAAAACCAACCAAGACCCGCCCGATTGCCTCGGTAACCGCACTACCCATCCCCGCAAGTCATAAATAGAGAAAGAGACTACAAAAAGGGTATTTTTGGGGGAAAAGATAAAAAGCCCTAAAACGACCAAACGGGTCATTACATCTGATACCAATTAAATAAAAGTTCGTCCTCGAATAGAAAAGAAATGATGGCAAGGTACCTGATGTAACGGTTCGCTTTTCACGCGGCAGTTAAGGCGAAAAAGGCTACTACGAACTCGTTGGTGCTCTTTCAGACTTTATTTTAAAAGAGTCACCACCTAATTTTTAGGAAATTAGGAAAACCAGTGGTGAAGGGTTTTTTCAAATACAGTGAAAAATTCTTCATAATTCAGAGTTCTAGGTAAGGGTATTGGTGATCCCCTGGGGAAGGTGTTAGGCACCACATTATTAAGGATCCGTAGAATACGGTTGACCTTCGAGCTTCAATGTGTGATATGTATAAATTGCTTATTTTTTTGTTTAGTTTCCTGTATGAAAATACTGTCATGGCATATCATTTTGGTTTTAAAAGAGTTAAACAAATTCCCTTTAAGTAAGGGTGCTTTGAGTTCGGATTTAAAATAGCCGGATAAAAATAGTTTGTCCTTTTACTTATAAGGATAGTATGCTGGGTATATACCATCTAAAACTAATGCAATGTGTTTGTATGCAAGGAAAATATATATGTAGATGTATATGTAGGACCTTTATTTAATTCATACATTATCCATATTTTATCTCTTCAGTCAATCATATCCTCAGAACTATTTTCCCAAACTCGGGTTTTGAATGAAATTCTACTTATTTGAATTCATTAAGTTGGGTCTAGCCCAAATGTTTCTTTTTACTTTCTTTTCTTAAGATTGCTCAAATTAAAATACACTTTTAAAGAGTTATTCAGAAATAATTGACTTTTTGCAAGAAAAATATACTTTCATTTTTATTTATTTTGATCAAGTGGAATACAATTCTTTAATCATTTTGATACAGTTTTGAAACATCGTCTACCAAAATCCTAGGTTCTAACCTTTTGGGGTTTCAATATCTATACAAATGTATTTGCATATTCGCACAGAAAATAATGCAAAAATTATACTACAAGAAGGGGAATAAAAGTTTAGCTTTTTACGGCCCTGGGCCCAAATCATTCAGCGGCCTTATTCTCGTTCTTCTATGCTCTTCTAGTCCTTTATCCGAGCTGTTGGGCCTTCAACTTTACTTCACTTCCATCTTTGGTAGAATCTCATCTCGCGGACCCATATTAATTAGATGTACCTCGCAAGAATGAAATGAAAATGGTTAGTCAAATGATATGCCACCCCATAGGGTGACGTTTATGAATATAATAATATCCCTTGGACTCGTATCAAACTTTGGGAGCTTTGATTACAGAGGCTCAGACTCACAGTTCTGAATATGGCAAAGGAACCTGAATCATGTCGCGGCTGCAAACTAGTGACCATTCTAGTTGTCTTGCCAGGCGCATGTCGGTTCCTAACTCGTGATGTCAATGTGAGATCATCTTTGCCCAAACCGAGGGATAACCTTTCCGGACTAGGCGTGGCCTCAAGTTAAATACTTTTTCATCGACCCTAATGTAATATCCTTTCAAATTAGTGAAGTATCATAAATGCAGCAATCTGCTCCTTAACAGAAACAATAATATATCAAAACATAGTTGCTGATATATTCTCCTTTCTCAAGTATAGCATCTATTCTTTAGAGACACAACAACAAAAACCAACAATATTGCCTTAGAGAAGCAGCTTCAGGGGCCAAGAATGTGACAAAATAAGTCATCAAAAATGTTGTAGCTAAGTGCATCACTTGGTTAAGGAGTGCAACAAAAGGCTGGTTCAGGAACACCCATTTAGCTGTTTTATAATTGTTACGCCCTATTTTGAACGGGTCCAAGATAGTTTGCAACTTCCCGGTTATTCTAACTGGTTTAAAAAAGTTAGAGTCGCCACCTAATTTTTAAGGGAAATCAGGAAACCTATATTTATTTGTGTGTCTACTTCATTTTAGTCCACGAAACCTATGAGATTCTAGATAAGGGTTTTATTTACCCCGAGGGGAAGGTATTAAGCATCCCTCAGAGCCTGCCCGAAGACAGTCCTTAGATTTAGTTTAACTGAACACTAGAGGGGGATTATCTATCTGTTTATCATTATTATTACTTGTTTTCAAATTGTTATGACTTCATGAAAAGCTACACTAGGTGATAATATACTAAGTATATACAGTGTATAAAAATGTATTTATATCAAGTGTAGAGTATTCATAAAGAATGTATAGTAAATAAGAATATATAAAAGAGTATAAAGAGAATGTACCTCGTAAGTATAAAAGTATATTTGTTAGTACAAAGAGTGTATATACATGTTAGTGTAAAGAATGTGTAACTATATTAAGAATATAAAAAATGTAAGACTATGTAAAAACAAATATATCAAGGATATAAAGAATGTGCGTCTATGTAATGTGCATCTATGTATATTAAAAGAATGTATGTATATTAAACATATGAAGAACATATTTCAAGTGTAAAAGAGTGTACATCAAACCTAAAATGTATAAAGAATTGTATAACTAGGTATATTAGTGCATAAAGGATGTAAAAATAATTTACGAATATTCATTGGTGTAAAGATTTTATATAACGAAATTATTCAAAAAAGTGAAGTTTATTTGACTTGTTTCTACCGTTTAGTTAAAAAGAGTGTTTGTTTAATGAATATCCTATCAAAAGAATAAAGAAACAAAATAATTGTAAAAAGTATTGGTAAAAAATAAGTATAAGGGATTGTGGATAAAAAATGAGTGAAAATGTGTAATGCCTCTAAAGAATAAAAGATTTGTAAATGGACGACTTAATATTTGCCTAGCATCAAAATGTGGATATAACTTAATTAAAATATGTATTAGTGTACACGAAACAATATAAAATGTAAGTTGTATTAAGAGTGTATAAAGAATATAAAATAAAGGATGGACTAGTATTTTGCTTAAACGTCAAAAGTGTGAATTTATTTAACAAAGTATTTATACCAAATCAATTTAATCTAGTTATGAAAGTATTGACGGCCTAAGTCTTGCCTAAAGCGAATGATAATTTTAAGTTTAACAAACAAGGCGACGAGTAAATAAATATATCAACCCGTCATTCCAAAAATAAAGTTTCCACTATACTATGAGTTTATGTTTTGTATAATTATAAAAAAAAAATGCGGAAAGTAAATACAAACAGTGATTCGATGAAGTCTTCGAGTTCCTTCCGAGTGTCGTCTTCGGGATGTATCTCTGGGTACCTGTATAAACACATAGTAAAAGTGTTAGTAAGAGAATAAATGACTATCGAGATCCACATCTCAGGGTCAGGCACCGATGAGCACATTGAACTATCCATGTGGCTGAGAGCCCTCACAGCCAGGCACAACGACGCAATTATCAGGGGCGCGCTCTACCACTGAGCTAATAGCCCGTCGTGCGAGCCTCCCACTGGGGGCCCGCTCATGCCTTAGTCTTATTCGAAAACAAAAACGGATGGACCTTCCTCAAGAAAAAAGCCAATCTGATTTCGGGGGGCATGTAGTCGAATGATTTAAAGAAATAATGAATAAACTTAAAATTAAAAACTCTTCTTTTATACATGGGAGGCCTCGGAAATCGACAAAAATTTCTTCATCAGCCATTTGGGTTTAGTATTGGCCCAAATGAATTTAACTAAATGCGATAAAAAAGTTAACAGTACCATTAACCGCCAAAAGTTTTTTTTTCGGGCACAAAGCCAACATTTATTTAGGTAAAGAAATGTAAAATCAGTCCGAATGTAGTACAAAACCAATAGCAAATTAGCTATAGCTAGATTACAATAGCAGCAATAACTAAAAAAAAATGAACTCGCAGAATACGCCCGACAAATGCAAAGACAACACCAATGATTTTCCGAAATAGTTAAGGCAACACAAAATTATTAAAGACAATAATAAACATAGCAATGGTTTAATGTAACAACAACAGTGATGGCAAACGTAGTAAAAAATGGGGCAGCAATGGTCGTTAGAGAACGATCTCCGGCGAAGCTCCGGGCGAGAGAAAAAAAAAGGAGAAGGGAAAGGGAAGGCTAGCAGTGGTTATGCGTGGGCTGTCCATTGGTGGGGACTGGTGGTTGTCGGGGCTATGGTGGTTCGTGGATGACGGGTTTCATGGAGAAAGGCGGCGTGGTTGCTGTGGTGACAGCGTGAGGAGGGAGAAAAGGGGTTGGAGGGGTAGCAAAGTGGCGTGGTGGTGCTATCATGATGGAGCAGTGGTGGTTCGTGGTGGTGTGAAATGGTGGTAGTGTGGTTGCTCGCTGTGGAGAGCAGTGGTCGGCGTTAATGGAGAGAAGGGTGTGAATGGTGGTAGTGTTCTCATTGCGGTGGTGGAGCTTGGTACGTCGGTGTTAATGGAGAGAGAGAGAGAGGGAGACGAAGTGGGGCAGTGGCAGTGATGTGGTGATTCGTGGGGGGGCAGCCGACCGTGTTGGGGTGGTTTGGGGAAGTTTGGTTCATGGAGATGGAGCTATGGTGGTTACCGGCTGCCGCTGGTGGTGGAGGTGTTTTGGAGCGTCGCTGGAGCTCGGAGCTCCGGCGTGGAGGTGGCGGCGGCGGCTTGTAAAGAAAAAATGAGAGGAGGAAAATGTTTAAGGTTTCTTATGAATAGAGGAGGGTGGAAATCTGAAAATTAGGGTATCTAGAAAAATATGAACCCCTCCTCTTCTTTTATTGATAAAATGGTCATTATTATCCAAAAAATAAAGTGTCACACCCCTTTGTCCCCTTGATGCTACTTTTAATCCCTAGGTTATTATTCAATGGGGTTTTCACCCTTTTAATCAATGTGTAAAAATATATCAACCAATGGATGAAGAACCCAACCCATCACTTCAAATGTCAACTTATTCAAAAAGTGACAAAACCTTGACTTGATCGAACTTTTTCTCCGCGTTTAAGAATTAATTGCTTCGTTTTTTTCTCTGTACTGACGGACTGTACTAAAATATATTTAACTAATATATGTAAAAATAATAATGTAAGTATAAAATATAAATATAAATGTGTAAGATACAAAAATGTACTGCTATAAGATAAAGAAAAAATTATTAAATGCACAAAATGGTAGTATTACGTTGTACGTGTGCAAATATAATGATTCTTAAAAATGACAATAAATTGATAAAATCCCTAAATTAAGGATAATTATCAATAAATTGTCGAAAATGTAAAAATATGTAAAAAGCTATTTTGTGCTCTTTAACGAATCAGGACCACCTGAAACGTTAATTTCAAGCACGGCGAGCCAAAGTTAGGTGTCAACAGCTTGTCCCTCTTCGACCAGAGACGATGAAAGAGTTTTCGGACGAAGACGTTGACGTGTAGCCTATTTTGGCTCGGGAAAAAATTACTAAAAGGATATGTACGGGGAAAGAATCCAGACGTTGATAGAGCTTTGACAATACTCTCCATCCGTCGGCAGGGTTGTGATAAAAAGAAAAATGACAAAAGGGGAAGGATTGTTCAGGGCCGAAAAACATTCGCGTACCCACGTCATCGCTTCCGGAAGTGCCCCAGTGTTGAGCTACAAGACGCTGGGAGGATGCAAGATTGTATACTTGCTGGGGAAAGAATGATTCTCGCCCCGATGTGACCGAACTCTGCATAGAGCTTCCTACATATCTCGTCAATTACGAGAATCAGGTCAATGTAGTTCGAAAGGTGGTAACTAATGGATGTTGTGGTAAATTTTGATCGTTCGATTAAAATTTTGCCCCAGTGTTGTTAGAATGGTCCTAGCAAGTGTAGGACGAAGAACGGTCGTGCTCGAATTCAAGCTACCTACATAGACCGATCGTAGTTCGGGAAAACTTGTTGGGGAGGAAAATGATTCATTGCTAGAGGAGCGACCGAACTCAGAGCTATGGATTGAAATGGACTACAAAGTTGTATGTCGGGACCCTGATGAATAGTTCGGGTTGTGTGTCAGAGCTTTGAATGGGGAGGGGTCCTCGATTGTGTGTAAGGACCTTGATGCATACTCCGGTTTGTGTACCGAAGCCTTGAAATGAAATGAAATGTAGTGTTGTGTGCCGAGATCCTGATGCATACTCTGCTTTGTGTGCTAGAGCTTTAAAATGGAATACCCGCATTAGAAGGTGGGCGCCTGACTGAAATTAAAATGCCCGCATTAGAAGGTGGGCGCCTGACTGAAATTAAAATGCCCGCATTAGAAGGTGGGCGCCTGAACTGAAATTTAAAATACCCGCATTAGAAGGTGGGCGCCAGACTGAAAATTAAAATACCCACATTAGAAGGTGGGCGCCTGACTGAATTTAAAATACCCGCATTAGAAGGTGGGCGCCTGAACTGAAATTAAAATACCCGCATTAGAAGGTGGGCGTCTGACTGAAATTAAAATACCCGCATTATGAGGCGGGTGCCTGAACTGAAATTTAAAATACCCGCATTAGAAGGTGGGCGCCTGAACTGAAATTTAAAATACCCGCATTAGGGGGTGGGTGCCTGAACTGAAATTTAAAATACCCGCATTAGAAGGCGGGTGCTTGACTGAAATTAAAATACCGGCGTTATGAGGTGCTGAAATTTAAAATACCAGCATTATGAGATGGGTGCCTGAACTCAAATTTAAAATACCAGCATTATGAGATGGGTGCCTGAACTCAAATTTAAAATACCCATATTAGAAGGTGGGCGCCTGACTGAAATTAAAATACCCGCATTAGAAAGTGGGAGCCTGACTGAAATTAAAATACCCGCATTATGAGGTGGGTGCCTGACTGAATTTAAAATACCCGCATTAGAAAGTAGGCGCCTGTAAAAAATGTGCTTGAAATGAAATACCCGCATTAGAAGGTGGGCGCCTATAATAATTATTATTATTTTGATGCATTTTTTGTTGTTTTTGTTGTAAAGAATATTGGAAAATAAAAAAGTGAAGAGAATCGTGTCTTGACTTCAGTTGGTACCAACAATTAGTTTGTGCATAAGAATTCCATCAATTTCTTTCCAGCTAACCGAGATTAACTTCGGGATAATTCCTATAGCTTCAAGTGGTACCTCAGACATCCCTAAGTATCGACAAGATTTGTTCGTCTTGCTTCAAGCAAAGGTTTTGAACTTGTCACGACCCGACTAAGGGCCATGACGGGTACCCGGGGCTAGCCACCGAGCACCACTCTTTCTATTACTTATCATAATCATTATACGTTTCTTCATTATTCTTGTGCTCATAATCATAGGAAAACCATTTTCATTTGAATCATGCTTACCTTTATTTACATAAGCCCTTCGGCCATCAAAATAATATATATATATATATACACACAATAAGGACATCGTGAAACCATACTACCCACACATACGTATCTACGAGCCTCTACTAGAGTACTAGACATATGGACGGGACAGGACCCCGCCGTGCCCAAATATGTACACAAAATAATAAATCAAATAGCACCTCCGGAATAATGGAGTGCTCCTGTAAATCTGCTGATAGCTTCTATGGATCTGCACCGTCTCCCTGTCTACCTGTGGGCATAAACATAGCGTCCAAAGAAAACGGACGTCAGTACGAACATTGTATTGAGTATATAAGGCATCAACAATAACAATACATCAATGAAATAAGGAAGCATCAAATGAGGAGCAACCTGTAACTGACTATCAATTATAAAAGAAATAATGCATGCTGGCTTACTCCATAATCGTCATCATATCATGTATGCATATATGTATAAGCTACTCGACCATAAAGGTACGGTGTGATAATCATTAGCCTGCGTCCAGGCCTCCCGCGTCCGGGGTACCATCTCATGCCGCCCACTAGTGGTGTTGCCCGTGCCATATAGACACGATGTAATCATCTATAAGCCGCCCGCCTTAGCGGTACTGCCCGTGCCATATAGACACGGTGTAATCATCCATAAGCCGCCCGCCTTAGCGGTGCTGCCCGTGCCATATAGACACGGTGTAATTTTACATATACATAAGCCAATGCATGCATGAGAGCTCAAATATAAACTATCAATCTATCGGAGTGACGTAAGGTCAAGGACCTCCGATGAGGTTATGGAATAATCATAATTATCATGTCTCACTTTGAAGGAACTAAAAACATGAGGTGAGACCAAAAACAAGAAGCGACATTCATGAGATCATAAGAATACGAAATTCGAACCCGTCATAGCATCATTATCATCATCATCTCTCATCATGATACATGTATAGGAACTCAAAGATAATCATATTTTATCGGGGTGACATAAGGTCGTGAACCCCCGATTACATTATGGAGTGATCATAATCATCATATCTCACCTTGAAGGGACTAACATTTTAAGGTGAGTGTACACAAGGAAAAAACATCAATGGAACCATACTTAATATCATTACCCTCATGGACATCGTATGCTACTCTAGGATTCTCCATACTTATTTTCATCATCATCATTATCATGCTCGAATCGTATCTCTTTTCTTTATCATATGTGTATATAGCTCTCTACTAAGATTGACTCATAATTTTTGGGATGTAAGAAAGTCATGAAGAGATAGGGAATATCATTTCATAAGAATCATGCCTTAGAAATAAGGGACTATCCTTACATACCTCTTTGCTTTGTTACTCTATCACTTGATCGTTCTCCTTCAACGCTCACCTCTCTACCTTTAAAGGAATTCACTTCAACATTAGCTACTTGATTATATAAACGTTCTTACTAATGCTAGAGAAAATTGGGAAGAATTTCCTTTGTTTATACAACTTTCCTCATTTTACATATCAACTCCCAACATCCATCACAACATTCACAATATTATACCCAAAAGTCATCATTCATCTACATTATCCGCATTTCACAATTTCACTTCAATTTCTCCAAATTTGTGGTTATAGTATACTAGTACGTTTTCTCACATATAATGCTTATCTCATGTCTTTAATATCATTTATAACATAACCATATCACAACACATCAAAAATCATGACTCAATTCAAGCTATCACTCAAAATCTCATTATTCCCATCTTTGTAACCCATTTTTTATTTCCTTTCATAATCCAAGTATTTCAACCTCTCAATGTCTTAAACAACATGGAATGATCATAAAAATTACCTTAGATAGTGTAGGAATGATCTTTGAGTGGAAATACTTCACTTGAGCCAAAACCCTAGTTCACTTCCAATGGGATTTCTTAACTTGGATAAACTCCAATGAGTTTCTTACACTTGGTTTTGTTAGTTTGATGAAGTTGATCATGAATTTCTCTAGAGTTCTTGTGGAAGAAGGATGGAGAGATTTCTAGAGAGTTCTTGAAGTGTGGAATGAGAAAATGAAATGAATTGAATGAGATTGGGTCCTTATATCAAATTTTAAAATCTGTCCCGATTTAGTTCCACGGACCAACATACGGTCCGTATCTTTTATATGGACCGGATGTATGGCCGTATCTTTGGTCCAGTGCAAGTACCCATTCTGGGCAGAACATACGGCCTAACATACGGCCAGTATATTTTATACGGTCCGTATGTTGGACCGTATGTTGCCCAACTTTCCGGAATTCGTTCTCGTCGACTCGTTTGATCTCCAATCCTTATGGAACCTTCTTAAAACTTGATTAACACCTCATTAGCAATATAAGGGACGTTATAACTCTTCTCCAAGACATCATGAAGTCATCACTAACTCGTTACTCGTAAATCCTTTCCGATACATAACGTATACCTTGCCTTTCTTGGCAAACTTTCTTCTCTTGCCTCGAATGTCTTTGAAATCTCAATTAGGATCATCAAATGCTATATCTTACTTATTGAAACAATGTATACTTCGTGCCCTTCGTTAGTCTATCCACTGTGCATCAACGAAAATTTTTCCGAGGTGTAACAGAACTATACCTATCCCCATGTTTCAAGTGCCCTCACCAGAAAGAAAGTCCCTTTTTCACACATATTCAGTATTTTTTTAACTTTGGGACGTCTAGAGAAGTAAACTAATACTCATAAAGATGTTCAATGCATGCAATTGTGATACCATAAGCTTGGTCGTCATTTAAGTATCCACTAATGTGAGAACCCTTGGCCTAGGATCATGTAGGGTTTGTTACGATTTTGTAATGTAGGCTTGGGAAAAGGGTAGGATATCATTTGGGTAAGGAGTGATTAATCCTTCCCTGAGCATTGCACTAGTTTTTGCTTGGTATTTGTGTGCTCTGAAATTAATCTGCTTCGCTTTGTTGTCCCTTTCTTTTGTACTTGTGCGACTTCTTTTGCAAGTTGGAGCTTTTTTTTGGAGTTCGGTTTGTATGCCGAGACTCTTTGGGGATTAAGAGAATGAACCTGGGTTGTACACCCAAAGTCCTGATGTTAATTCCGAGTTGTATACCGGAGTGTGAAAAATTAAGAGGAATAACAGGTTGTATACCCGAGATCCTGAATGATGACTGATGATTTTTTTTTTGGATCCTTCTTGCTTTGGAGGTCGTTGTTCGTCTTTGTTTTTATGGGACTTTTGTATCTTTTTGTCATTGGAAACTTCTGCTTGGATCTTTATCCGCGATTGCACATTTCTAATACGCTAGCTCAAGGAGGTTGGGCCAAGAGAGGGATAATGCATGTAAGCACTCAGAAATGGTATAGGCTTATGATGTGGTTGTCTAAGAAAAAGCTTTAGGCTCAAAGGGGGAATGCTAGGGATAATGTCATTTGGTAGGCTAGAAAGGCTCAAATGGGTCAAAAAAGGCCTACAATCCTTTCCTATACCGAGTGTTACTCATAATTTCACCTTAACAGACATTCAAGACAAGTTCTAGATCACAATGCAATACAATTGAACGCTATCTAAAGCTCACCACACAATGCACATGAAACAATGAGGTTGATTTTGTTCTTGTCTTACAAGCATGCAAGAGAATTTTTCAAGTGTCACTTAAAGTGTGAATGAGAGGTACCAAAAGAATCTATGGTTTACCACGAAGTCAGTCCTCTCCATCATATTGATTGCTACTTGTTTCTTTCCTATGCACATTCCTAACTGTGTTGGTACCAACCTAGTCAAAGATATGAATCTAAAAGAATATTTTTTTTTTGTATTTTTTGAATAAGGGGTACCGAACCCAAAAAGGGTTGCCTACGTATCTCATCTTTGATGAGAATCAGGTGCGCGTAGTTCGTTTAGAGAGGTAAGAACAAAGAATTTTTTTTTTATTTTCAAATAATTTTCGGACTTTTTTTCTGATTTTTTTTTAATAATGAATACCGAACCCAAAAGGGCTGCCTACGTATCTCATCAAAGAAGAGAATCAGGTGTGCGTAGTTCTTACAGATAAGATATAAGAAGAGGTGTCGATTGAAGCCGGAGTTTTGCAAGTACTCCGACAGACGGTAGAAGGGTGTATCCATCGTAGGCACGGGCCTTTGAAAATTATCCAGGAAGGGACCAATCATAAGCTCAGAGCTTGGATAGTACTATGGTAGGCGGTCAGAAAAAATGAGTCGATCGCAGCCAGAGCATTGAAAATACTCTAACAGGCAGCCGAGAAGAAGGAGGTCAACTGTAGATGGAGCCTTGACATTACACCAGTACGTTGACAAGATTGTGATGGAGGAAAAGGTTGGACGTTGGTAGAGCTTTTAATACTACTCTGCATTTATTGGCATGGTTGGCTATGAGGGAATGTCAACGTCGGCGGAGCTTTAAAAACAATCCGCGTATGCTGGCAAGGTGGTAAGAGGGGATTCTGACCTTTACAGAGTTTCTAAAAATACTCTGCGCTCATCGGTAAGATTGCAATGATTGGGTACCAAACTGTTTGCGGAGCTTTAACATTGCACGATTATTGTATAATTGAGGGGGGAAGGATTTACTTGTATTGGACCTTTGGGGTTGAAAAATAAAGGCCGACACGCCAAAGTTCCATGGCTTGCGATGCTTGGAAGAAAAAAAGCTTATATCCCAGAATTTGGGACCAAAACTAGGTGATGGTTGGGGTAAGGCTGGTATTGCCGTTGTTGGGTTTTGGATTTCAAGGGGTTGATTGATGCTCTTAGAAGTCTTTTTGCAGAGCTTCTTTGAACTGCTCCAAAATAATTGTCCAGTTTTTTATTTCGGTGAATTATTTGGAAACAGTAGGGAGACCGAACCCTTATTGAGGGTTGCCTACGTATCTTGTCAGGACAAGAATCAGGTCAGACGTAGTTCAGGCAGATACGGTGTTGTATGTGATTTTTATGATTTCTATGAATTGGTGATTGTATAGAACAGAAGTGAGGCTGTGAACAAGAGTTTGAATCTGAAAAAAGTGTGCTCCATGGATGGGAAGAATGTACAAGATTGTATTGTATTGAAAAAGATTAGTAGAATCAAAATGATAGTTGCAAAGATTGGAAATGGGTGTGAAAAATAATATGGCTGTGAGGGTGGTCGTAAAGACCAAAAAAATGGGTGTGAGGGTTTGGAAAGGTTCCAAGCTCAACATAAGTCAACCAAAATTGTCCAATAAAGTAGACGAGGCGGAAGAAGGTATGTCTAGTATATATGTACAACTATAGAATGTCTAATAAATACAGTATGTGAAACAGATAAAGAATATGTAAGATGCAAAGAGCATGTAGCAAATAAAGAATGTGTGGACAATAAAGAATGAAATTAATCCGGCTAGAGCAGTATCAAAATTATACATACAACGGCCTAAGAATTCTAAGAGTAGATTCACCTAAGTTGATAAAGAATATTTGGACAACTGCGAGATGACAAGTAGTAAGACTAGCCCACCAATCTCTGAAACTAAGGAGTTTGAAGAAGGTTCGGAGGATCGCAAAGCACAACTCGCGTGCATAATGTGTGTATGTGTACGGCCAAAGACTCAATTGAAAGTGCGATGACAGTATAAAGAAAGTAGTAACATGTAGTGTCTTCAAACAATTACGGAACACAAGTTTGGCTTTGGCTTGCGTCCTTTCAAAGATATTATTGTAGCAGTTCACGATATATATAACAAGTAATAATAATAAAAACAGATAAATAATCACATATCCCTCAAGTGCTCACTTAAATTAGGTTTTTTAAGGTCAAAACCTACGTAATCTCCCCAACAGAGTCACCATTCTGTTACGCCCTATTTTGAACGGGTCCAAGATAGTTTGCAACTTCCCGGTTATTCTAACTGGTTTAAAAAAGTTAGAGTCGCCACCTAATTTTTAAGGGAAATCAGGAAACCTATATTTATTTGTGTGTCTACTTCATTTTAGTCCACGAAACCTATGAGATTCTAGATAAGGGTTTTATTTACCCCGAGGGAAAAGTATTAAGCATCCCTCAGAGCCTGCCCGAAGACAGTCCTTAGATTTAGTTTAACTGAACACTAGAGGGAGATTATCTATCTTTTTATCATTATTATTACCTGTTTTCAAAATGTTATGACTTCATGAAAAGCTACACTAGGTGATAATATACTAAGTATATACAGTGAATAAAAATGTATTTATATCAAGTGTAGAGTATTCATAAAGAATGTATAGTAAAAAAGAATATATAAAAGAGTATAAAGAGAATGTACCTCGTAAGTATAAAAGTATATCTGTGTTATAGCCCGTATTTTGTACGTTCGGATAAATCAAGTTAATTGTGAGAAGTTAAGGGCAAGGCTATATTTTGATCTTGTTTAATACACAAGTTGTTTATGAATATTATTGGTATGGAAATATTGAGAAAGGCTAAGGGTAAAAAGGGAAATTCACAAGGTGGCTCATGGTAATATTATGGAAGGCTAGGGGCAAAACGGGAATTTCATAAAATGTTCAAGAAAATTCTTGAAAGGGCCACTTTGGCCGTGTGACATAAGGTGTGGGCCCCAACCCATGGCCATGTGTCCATATTTTTATTTGTAGGGCTTAAGTATATATATAGAAAAGTGATGGCAAAATAAGGCATATTTGTCTTCATGAAAATTCAAGAAGCTTGAGGAAACAAAAAATGGAGAGCATTCGGCCAAGCCATGGCCGAATCTTGGAGCTATGGAGTTGATCAAGAAAAAAATATTTTCTTCTAGTATTCCAACTAATTTGAAGGCCCTAATTAACATGGGGTGGTTGTTGAAGTAAGCAAACCATTTATTTGTGCAATTTCAACCCTAGCCAAGCAAGAGGATGGATGGAAGAAGGTAAGGTTTAATCCGCTCTTATGTGTTATGAATGATTTGTGAATGTTGTAGAGTGAAGAAATGGATGAAATTCATGAAATATGTATGTGTATGGTTGTGGCCGAATAGAGGTGGTGTTGTGTAAATGTGATGAATTGATTTTATTTAGTATTTTGATTGTTGTAGTTGTGGATTCCATGATGAAAATGAAGGTTTGATGAATTGAAATGAAGTTGTAATCGTTGAGAAATTATTGGAGGAATTAATGTGAATCTAATATGGTTTCTTGTAATTATAAGAATAATGTTGTTAGTGTGTGAATTATTGGTATAGTTCATGAATTGAAGGAAGGAAATGTGTTGTCATTGTTCTTGTTGAATTTGGAAGGTTTTGGGTGAAGTATTCTTGAACCATGTTAGAATGATTTCGGATTAATACTTGAATGTGGGATCATTGGTGTTAACTTGACTATATGTGATTGAATTGGATATAAATGAAAGGTCGTTGAATTATGTGACAAGGGTTGTTAATGTTAGAATATATTTTGGATTGATTGTTGAAGTTGTTAGTATAATTGTTGGTATTGTTGTTGATAATTTGGCCGAGCTGAATTCTCGGATTGTTGTGGATAAATTGGCCGAGTTAGATTCTCGGGGATGGTGTATTTACAGGGGAAATGCTGCCGAAATTTCGGCAGATTATAAATGAATTCATTTCAAGGACTAAGACAAGTATACGATGATGAATCTAATGATTATGTGAATCTTCTTGAATGTAGACTAGCAAGCTTGGACGAATAAGCGTAGCTAATAGGACGTGGAGCAGGTACGTAAGGCTTGCCCTTTCTTTCTTTTGGCATGATCCTTATGAAACGAACAGACGACGTATATGTATGATTTTAAAGAAATTCCTATTCTTAGAGCCACTAGGATGGCTAATGTTCTTGATTTCCATAAGCTACTTCATATGGTTTTGATACGTATCTATGATTTCCGAAGCTCTATTTGATATGTTTCCGAGTTTGTCTATGATTCTTATTCACTTCCGACATGAGTATGCTCGATATAGTTGAGCTTAGTGTATGGTTGAATAATGAGTAAAGCATAAAGAGTTCATGTCTCCAAAAGAGTTCTATAAGTACTAAAGTCTCTAACTTTTGTATACAGTCCTGGATTGTTTTGGAAATGTTCGTAGAGGTTCTGTGGTAAAAATGTCCATAACTTTCTCATACTAAACCGGATTGACTTGAAACGTGTTTATGATCCTCAAGTGTCGATTTGCGTTCCTACCTATTGAGTCTTGATTTATGTGCATATAGTTTCTCACTACTCTGCTCGTGGATGCCTCAATATGTCCTTCACTGAGCCCGGGCCAGGATACGTTCTCGTGCGTACTCTACTGCATTGTTCACCGAGTCCCTCTCACTTGCGGGTCGGGACACGTTATATGTATATGTATATGATGATATGATGATACGGGGATGGCGGCTAGGATGGCATGTGATGACTTCATTCACCGAGACCCGCAATAGAGGGCCGGGACACGTTATGTATATATGGTACATGATGTTAACATGCATGATTCTATCCACCGAGTCCCTCAATAGAGGGTCGGGACACGTTATATGTACACATGATATATGATGTTGACATGCATGACCTTATCCACCGAGTCCCTCACTTGAGGGCCGGGACACGTTACGCATATATGATATATGATGTGGACATGTATGATTTTATCCACCGAGTCCCTCACTGGAGGGCCGGGACACGTTATCTGTATATATGATATATGATGTGGATATGCATGATTTTCATTTAAAAAGGGCAAGTGCTTTGATGTTTTAAAAGGTCATACTTGATTCTGGTAAATCTCTGTTTCAGTTATGATCCTCTTTTCTGTATTCCATGCCTTACATGCTCAGTACATATTCCGTACTGACTCCCTTTCTTCGAGGGCTGTGTTTCATGCCACGCAGGTACACCCAGATGAATAGAAGACTTGCTAGAAGGTGTTCCAGCGGAAATGGCAAGCTCCATCTGCTCTTGGAGTGTTGCCGAGTCAGAGTATATGTGCTATGATTTCTGATTGATGTTAGAGACTTTGCAGACAGAGTCGTGGGTATAGAATGTCGGTATTGTAAGCGGCTCCATCAGCCGATGTGTCATTCTGTGTTATGTGATAAGTTCCATATGATTACAGATTTTGTTTGAATTGAGAACACGAAAAAGAATATTTCTGAAGGCTCTCATTATGTATTTCATTTTATTTGATTTAAGAGTTCAAAGAGACTATGTGTGTAATAAGAGTCAGTGGGTTCGCTCGGCTCCGAATATGGGGTCGGGTGCCCATCACACCCTGGTAAGATTAGGGTGTGACAATCTGTTAGTACAAAGAGTGTATATACATGTTAGTGTAAAGAATGTGTAACTATATTAAGAATATAAAAAATGTAAGACTATGTAAAAATAAATATATCAAGGATATAAAGAATGTGCGTCTATGTAATGTGTGTCTATGTATATTAAAAGAATGTATGTATATTAAACATATGAAGAACATATTTCAAGTGTAAAAGAGTGTACGTCAAACCTAAAATGTATAAAGAATTGTATAACTAGGTATATTAGTGCATAAAGAATGTAAAAATCATTTACGAATATTCATTGGTGTAAAGATTTTATATATTCAAAAAAGTGAAGTTTATTTGACTTGTTTCTACCCTTTAGTTAAAAAGAGTGTTTGTTTAATGAATATCCTATCAAAAGAATAAAGAAACAAAATAATTGTAAAAAGTATTGGTAAAAAATAAGTATAAAGGATTGTGGATAAAAATGAGTGAAAATGTGTAATGCCTCTAAAGAATAAAAGATTTGTAAATGGAGGACTTAATATTTGCCTAGCATCAAAATGTGGATTTAACTTAATTAAAATATGTATTAGTGTACACGAAATAATATAAAATGTAAGTTGTATTAAGAGTGTATAAAGAATATAAAATAAAGGATGGACTAGTATTTTGCTTAAACATCAAAAGTGTGAATTTATTTAACAAAGTATTTATACCAAGTCAATTTAATCTAGTTATGAAAGTATTGACGGCCTAAGTCTTGCCTAAAGCGAATGACAATTTTAAGTTTAACAAACAAGGCGACAAGTAAATAAATATATCGACCCGTCATTCCAAAAATAAAGTTTCCACTATACTATGAGTTTATGTTTTGTACAGTTATAAGAAAAATGCGGAAAGTAAATACAAACAGTGATTCGATGAAGTCTTCGAGTTCCTTCTGAGTGTCGTCTTCGGGATGTATCTCCGGGTACCTGTATAAACACTTAGTAAAAGTGTTAGTAAGAGAATAAATGACTATCCAATGAATTAAAGAAATAATGAATAAACTTAAAATAAAAAACCCGTCTTTTGTACATGGGAGGCCTTGGAAATCGATGGAATTTTCTTCATCGGCCATTTGTGTTTAGTATTCGCCCAAATGAATTTAACTAAATGCGATAAAAAAGTTAATAGTACCATTGACCGCCAAAAGTTTCTTTTTGGGGGCACAAAGCCAACATTTATTTAGTAAAAGAAATGTAAAATCAGTCTGAATGCAACGTAACAAGGATGAATGTAGTACAAAACCAATAGCAAATTAGCTATACCTAGATTACAACAGCAGCAATAACTAAAAAAAATGAACTCGCAGAATACGCCCGACAAATGCAAAGACAGCGCCAATGATTTTCCGAAACAGTTAAGGCAACACAAAATTATTAAAGACAATAATAAACATAGCAATGGTTTAATGTAACAACAGCAGTGATGGCAAACGTAGTAAAAAGCGGGGCAGCCATGGTCGTCGGAGAACAATCTCCGGCGAAGCTCCGGGCGAGAGAAAAAAAAATAAAGGGAGAAGGGAAAGGGAACCTAGCAGTGGTTATGCGTGGGCTGTCCATTGGTGGGGACTGGTGGTTGTAGGGGCTATGGTGGTTCGTGGATGACGTGTTTCATGGAGGAAGGCGGCGTGGTTGCTGTGGTGACAGCGTGAGGAGGGAGAAAAGGGGCTGGAGGGGTAGCAAAATGGCGTGGTGGTGCTGTCATGATGGAGCAGTGATGGTTCGTGGTGGTGTGAAACGGCGGTAGTGTGGTTGCTCGCTGTGGAGAGCGGTGGTCGGCGTTAATGGAAACAAGGGTGTGAATGGTGGTGGTGTTCTCATTGTAGTGGTGGAGCTTGGTACGTCAGCGTTATTGGAGAGAGAGAGAGGGAGACGAAGTGGGGCAGTGGCAGTGATGTGGTGATTCGTGGGGGGGCAGCCGACCGTGTGGGGGTGGTTTGGGGAAGTTTGGTTCGTGGAGATGGAGCTGTGGTGGTTACGGGTTGCTGCTGGTGGTGGAGGTGTTTTGGAGCGTCGCCGGAGCTCCGAGCTCCGGCGTGGAGGTGGCGGCGGCGGCTTGTAAAGAAAAAATGAGAGGAGGAAAATGTTTAAGGTTTCTTATGAATAGAGGAGGGTGGAAAACTGAAAATTAGGGTATCTAGAAAAATATGAACCTCTCCTCTTCTTTTATTGATAAAATGGCCCTTATTATTATCCAAAAAATAACACCCCTTTGTCCCCTTGATGCTACTTTTAATCCCTAGGTTATTATTCAATGGGGTTTTCACCCTTTTAACCAATGTGTAAAAATATATCAACCAATGGATGAAGAACTCAACCCATCACTTCAAATGTCACCTTATTCAAAAAGTGACAAGACCTTGACTTGATCGAATTTTTTCTCCGCAGTTAAGAATTAATTGCTTCGCTTTTTTCTGTGTACTGACGGACTGTACTAAAATATATTTAACTAATATATGTATAAATAATAATGTAAGTATAAAATATAAATATTAATGTATAAGATACAAAAATGTACTGCTATAAGATAAAGAAAAAATTATTAAATGCACAAAATGGTAGTATTACGCAGTACATGTGCAAAAATAATGATTCTTAAAAATGACAATAAATTGATAAAATTCCTAAAATAAGGATAATTATCAATAAATTGTCGAAAAATGTAAAAATGTGTAAAAAGCTATTTCGTGCTCTTTAACGAATCAGGACCACGTAAAATGTTAATTTCAAGCACGGCGAGCCAAAATTAGGTGTCAACAGCTTGTCGCAATTAATTCCCTCGAGATACAGTAGTAAATTATAGCAACGTTTTTTGCCTTAAAATGCAACAGTATTTCAACTCAAAGAGTGCAACATCTGCTTGCCCGAAAGTGCAACAGCACTTTGGCTCAGACGCAGCGCTCATTCGTCTTTGAAATGATGTGTCAAACTGTAACAGCTAGCCTTGTCAAAGGCAGCAACACGTCTCAAACATAGCCGCAGTTTCAACCCCAAATGTAGCGAGCTTATCAAGTGTAGAATCTGTTGGTTTAAGCCAACAATTACTTCACCAAAGCGTAGCACTTTGAGTTCAGTAAGTGCAGCAGCAAAGCAACATTAACACAATATAGCAGCAACTTGTTTATTTCATCAAGTGTAACATCTGTTAGTGAGCTGCGTTTAGCACCAAAGTGTAACAGAATTCAGCCCCAAAGATAGCATCTGTTCTAGCCCAAATGCCTCATCTTAACATGCAGCTCAAGAAATAGTTGTCAAGGGGATCAGCCAGCCCCCATTAACCGCAGCTGATAAGTCTCAGCAATGCAGCAGCAAGCTTGCACCCATTTGCAGCTATGAATTTGCTCATATGGCACCAGAGATGATCTCAAAGACCCAACAGTAAAGCAACAGCTAAAGGGAAACAGCCTATAGCAGTAGGCTCACCAAGTACAACAGTTCAGGAAGCAAGTCCAGGAGGTTTAAAGACTCCCCAGGTCATGCAAAGAAAAGAAGGGGTGAAGAATGAGTATCCAACAACCAAAGTTTATCAAAAATAGGAGAACTTTTTAAGACAGGCATCCTCCTTAATGAACCAGATTTTAACAAAGAAAAAACTACTGATTTAATCTAAAACTCAAACTAAAAAGGACAAGAATGACAAGAAGAAAGAGTCATTAGAGGATAACCAGATGACTCCTCAGATTTATAAAATATCCAAGGGTGTCTAGTGACCAGAATTTTGAAGGACATGAGTTATTCTCTATGATTCATCCACACATAAATATAGAGCTTGTTTACATAATGCACAACAACAACAGCCTTCTCAAGCAGTGAACCAGAATTAAATACAAAGACATTTCATGTAGTTAAGGGAAAAGAAAAGTTTCTCAATGAAAGTTGAACAAGACTGCTATAACAATTAGTCGGATTAGGCAGCTTTGAGCTACTACTTCAAATACAAGTTCAGTTCCCAGAAACACATGCAATATGAGATAAACACCAATGACAAGCATGATTATTCATGCAGTTAGGGGCTAGAAACAGAGAAATCATGCAGGGTTCAGGATTAAACTCATTTTTTCTTTTTAGACCAATTCAGGACTCATGTATTTTCCCTTTTTTTTGAACAGTTTCAACATCCAGAAACTTAGAAGGAGATGTATACTGGTTTACCCAGATAATTTGATGGTTCTTAAACACAAGACAGTGACATTTAAGCGCAGATGGTGAGATCTCATAGTCCAAAAGTGACAATAAGGATCATATGGCACACATAACGAGCCATGATTCAAGATGTCAAGTTGTAATTCAATCACAAATATGTACAGGTTCAGAGTAATTTCATGTCCAACCAATGCATAGACTGTATAGAAAGAGCAAAGGGAAGAAATTCATATTCAATCCACAGGAAATGACACATGCAAAGTGGCTGATAAGTAAGATTCCTATGTGATAGCAGGACATGAACAACATGCACACATGATCTTAACATGATTCAGTTTTAGGGATGATTTATCAAAATAACACAAGATTGTGTGACAGTATAATATATTTCTATTCTTGAACTCAAGAAGCAACTCATGTATATGGGGGTGATGGCATTTTCTTCAAATTCTCAAGACACATAATTAAATCATGTGAGGGCCATACATTCCCTTCTCAAACTCCCAGTTTTATGCATGACACCAACAACATATGATCTTGTTATAAAACTCATGAACAACAAGCAAGTAGCAGAGTAATTATCCTTGAAGGGCACCATCTTAGTTGAACACAAGCAGCTAGCAAGGGAAAAATGTCACGACCTAATTTGCTTAAGCCGTGCGGGCACTTACCTTTCCCACCTCGGTAAGTGAACCCTCAACCCAACCATGAGTAAAGACATAATAATGAAATTAAGCAACGAAATAGAGTAAATACGTAAGTCTCACGACATATATATATATATATATATATAGTAGAATAGTGCGGAATAATAATAACACCCCCAGGGTCTAGTCTGAATAATACAAGCGCATCTAAAAGGAAAATAATACAAGTCTAGAATAATAATACATAAAGTGTCTATGTCTCTGAATAGAATAGGACATAAAGATAGAAAAATCTTCAAGGCAGCGGACGGCCATGCTCACCTTGGAAACTCGAGAATAGAGCTGAAGCGACTATCAGCCACGCGTCACGGAAGTGGATCCGACCTGATACTCTGCATTCATAAAAGAATGCAGCAAGTGCAGGTCAGTACAAAACAACAGTACTGGAAGGCATCATCGGCCTATTAAGCATAGCTAACACAATCCAACTAATAAAGCAGATAAGCAGATAAACCAACAAGTATAAGCCAAACGTAATCAAATCCAAGTACACGTCATTGCCTAAGTAAGCATCCAATCCCAAATGTGCCAAGTCTGAATATATCAAGTCCAATCCAACATCACAAGTACATCACCAAACATCTCAAAATCAAGTCATAATGCAATGCAATAGTGTATGAATACAATGCAATTCCATGCAAATGCTGTGTACACATGTACTCCGGACAGAAATATCGACATCTCGGTAGCACAACCCAGTGTGACTCGCGAAGTCTAAGTGCCACCCGTCCCGGATCTTTGCCTAATAGACAGACGGGACCCCGGATCTTTGCCCACGGGGGGTTCTCACCGGCATCACTCTGGGGGACCCGCGGAGTCCATGCACTCACTCAATCAACGATTCCGGAACTAACATCGGATATCTGCCATGCAATTAACGATTCCGGAATTAATCATCGGCCATCTCACGTCACTCAAGTAAAAGAGTTTTATCAAGTATCAATATCACTCTATCAACGATTCCGGGATGAACATCGGCCATCTCACGTCACTCAAGTAAAACTGAGCCCAGCTCATCAAGTGTTTCATCAAATATCACCAATATCTCAACAATGTATCATGAAAATAAGAGTGTGTCCAATGCATGAATCAACATCAATAATCATGCTCAATATCACAAGTACCAATAATGGGTACACCAACAATATATCCAAATCACAAATACCAACAGTGGGTATGCCAATAATATAAACGACTCATGGCATCAAGCCGGCACAATAGAACAATCAAATCACACATAACGGGGTGGCTAGCCCAAACACACAACAGGGCCCAACCTAAGGCAATATCCAACCCGACTTCATACTCAAAGGTTTACATGCTATCTCCAACAATATAATCTAAATATGTGTTTCGCTATGCGAAGTCTCACCAAAGGTAAGCCATAACCTACCTGGATGGCTGAACCGCAACACCAACGACTCACTTCTTTGCCTTGCCTTGCCTTTCCACTGAACCCCAAAACCAAAGTAGTCTAAGCATAATCTAAATCTAGATTAGAAATCATGAAGAATGATACTAATGTTGCTACTATTCAATTTAGGTCAATTCCAACCCTAGAAACTGGGGAAACGGGCCCACAAGGGCAAAACGGGAAATTCAAAAGCAAAAAATCAAATTAGGCACTAGTTGATCATAACCCAACCACTAATTGCTGATTTAACTCACGGATTAGCCTAATTTCTGATTTCAAGCAAAACCCCAAGTTGGGTATAGACCCTAACTATTTGATTTTGAAATTCACACTAGAAATGGAAGATATACGATTAACAAGCTTAGATTCATCAAAATCTAACATAAATCCCATTAATTTCATCATTAATAAGCTTAGGGAAAATGTTCATCAAAACCCACTTCCATCTTTCATTACTAAGGGATTATTAAAGGAAAGGGAGAATCTATGATGGTTAGGATTAAAGAAATAGAAGAGGGATTAGTAAGATTTACCTCCAAGAGTATTCCCCAACGTATCTCCAAGAAAAGTTCCCCAACACGCCGAAGAATCTCAAACGGAACAAAAAATCTCGGGCTTAGCTTGCCCTTCTTCCCAAATCTCATTACACCCTTCATGGGTGAAACCTTCAATAGAACCAGATCACCAACCATGAACTCCATATCGCGAACCTTTCGATCCGCATACTTTTTTTGTCTACTTTGAGCCGCAAGGAGCTTCTCCTAAATCAACTTCACTTTA